>NC_141879.1:72232500-72857500 GCF_056163025.1 Triticum urartu | reverse complement strand
GAGTGGTGGCTTGCCGTGGCAAGCGCCTTGCCGTGGTCGTTGTCTTGTCGCGTCCGGGAGCTTGTCGCTCACCGGGCCTTGCCGGGACGCGTGGCGCGTCGCGGCAAGTTCCTTGAGATGCCTTGGTTGGCCTTCCCGGCAAGCTCCTCTTGCCGGGGTCTTGTCTCCTTGGCTTGGATACTTTGTCCTTGAATGGCTCCAAAGGAACCATGGAGGACCTTGGCGGTCACCCGGCAAGCCTTGCCGCGGGATGCTGCGACTGCCCGTGCACAAGTTCGGGATACTAGGGCACCCCTACTCTAGTACACCGACAGGAGCCCCCGGGCCTGGGCCATACACGGTGCTGAGCGCTGTTGGGCCAGGCCCAAAACAGGGCACGGGCACGCGCGGCCTGGGTTACGCCGTATCTCTCCCCGTATCCACCGCGCCCTCCCCGAACGGCACGCGTTGAATGCGGCGTCGTGGGATAGATCGTGGGTGGTTTGTTTATTCGGAAAGGCGGAACGTCCGCCCCCTCCCTCTTTATAAGTATGGGAAATAGGGGTAGTTCGCCCATTCGCCGGTTGCTAGTTCCGCTGTGCAACAACTCCGCGCTCGACCGCATCCGTGCAATGATGCCGCTGTGCGATTCGCATGGAATTGTCCCAACTTGGCAAGAGCCTGCAGACGACGTCGTGCAGGAGTTCTTTGACGGCTTGGTAGAAGTGCCGGTCCGCTCCAACGAAAAGAATAGCCTCACCCACGACACCACCGATGCGGAGATGACATGCATCGCCACTAGGCTGGAAGAGGCGGCGGCAGCCGCAGCCGCGGGCGAATTTGGATTCACCGTGGAGGAGGCAGAGGCAGCAGAGGCGGCAAGCTGTGCCAAGCGGGAGGAGCTCGTCGGCGAGAAAGAGCTTGCCGGGCATGACGTCAAGTCGAGCGAGCCCGCCGAGGATACGAGCGGCTCGCTGGAGATCAACTCCTCTTCCTCCTCATCTTCAGGCAGCTCGCCGCAAGCAGAGCCTCCATCCCCACCAAGAAGGCGTCTTCGCAAGGCCGGGGACGTAGCGGGGCGGCGGGCGAGTGAACAGTCGCCGCGCCGCGCGACACGCTCCACCGCGGCAAGCACTATTGCTGCGGGAGCACCTCACGCTGCTGCGGCAACTGGAGCGGGGTCCACCCGGACCACCGCTTCTGCTCCTGCCGCTTCTCACGCCGCGGCCGCAGCCGGAGCGGGGTCGTCTCAGACCACCGCCACTGTTCCCGCCAAGCGGCCAAGGGAAACTACTCCTCCGCCTCCTCGCGCCGGACGTGAGCCGGACTTCGACTTCTCCGCGTTCAGCTCCGACGAGGAAGAAGAAGAGTAAGATTCTCTTGTTGTACTTGTAGTTCTTTAATTCTTGCTGTTTTGTCTTGTATCTCATTTGCTTTACTCTGAACTTATTCCTTTTTAGGACTCTGGCCCAGAGAGCAGCGAAGAGAGCCAAGGTCCCGGTGATTGTCATCGAGGACGAACACACCGCGACAGCAGGGGTGCGTCCGAGACAACCTTGCCGGACCCGGCAACTATTCTCCAGAGCAGCCCCCAACGTAAGTATATGGTTCGCTTTCCGCTGTTAGGCGCGCATGGATATTCTTTCTTTGCTGACATCTGACTATTGGTTTGTGTAGGAGCAGAGCAGCCCCACCAGGAGCGCCCGGAGGCCGCCCCCGAAATGCCAAGGGAGAGTCCTCCGGCAAGGGACAGCACCAGCGTCCCCCCGGCGGCGGAGACTACGACTGCCGAACCCAGTACAGGTAATATTCTCTTCAAAGCTTCCCTTGGGTTCTTCTTCTTTTTGGGTATTTGCTTGACTTTTCTCACTTTTCTGGCCATCAGACCCATCTGCTGCGGAGCCGATGGAGACCGAGGTTGCTGCCGACGACGCCGCTGCCACTGAAAAAGCAGCCGGCGCTGATGATCCCGCCGGCGACGAGGCCGCCAAAGCTGCCGCCGCAGCAGGTGGCGAGGGGTCTGGCGATCGCACTGATGGCCCTGAGGCCGCAGGAGCGCCAGGCGCTACGTCGACCGCCGACCCATCCGCCGCTGCCGCAGCGCCAGGCTCCGAAGAGCCCCAGCCAGGCGTCTACTTGAAGGTCGGCGATGGCGTCTTCATCAACCTCCCCTGGGCGTCAAGCTCCAGGGCGCCGGTCGAGGGAGAGAGCTTTGATGGAGAGGTGCTCGCCTCCGCTGGGCTGACGCTAGTTGATGCGCCGAGCAGCAGCAGCGGCGAGCCTGAGGAGGAGCGGCTGCTGCGGAAGCTGTTGTCGCTCTATCGCGTGCGGCAAGCCAAGCTGGAATCCCGCGAGGCACTTGTCGCGAAGGCGGGAGCGAACATCGAGAAGCGCGCGGAGGAGCTCCGGGGTCTCAACCAGGAAGCTCTCCGGTCCCTGGCAGAGGAGCGGGAGCAACTCGCCGAAGAGCAGAAGGCCTTCTTCCTCGAGAAGGCCGAAGTTGAAGAGCAACAGCGGCTTGCCGCTGAGAAGCTGTCTGCGTAGGAGGGCGAGCTGGTGCAGCGGAAAGTTAACCTCGACAGCCACGAGGAGGAGCTTGCCGCGCGTGAGCAAAAATTCGGCGGAGCCCTTAAGCAAGCAGAGGATGCCGCAGTTGCTGAGGCCGCCAAGAAGGAGCTGGAGCCAAAGGTGGCGCAGCTGGAGGCCGATCTCAAGGCGAGTGGTGAAGAGCTTGCTGCACTCAAGCGTGAGCGGGAGAAGGACGCCCACAGCAACTCAGAGCTGCAGGTTCGTCTCGCCGAGAAGGGCAAAGAGCTTATCGCCGCCAAGGACTCCAACGCAGATCTTGAGTTGAAGCTGACCACTTTGACCAAGACGCTGGACGGCACCAGGGAGCAGGAGGTGGCCTTGAAGGAGGAGATCAAGGGCGACAAGGCGCTGCTGGCGAGTGCTGCCGCCGCCCAGAATGCTTTTAGGGAGAAAGTGGAGCACTGGACGGAGGGTCTCGTGAATGCTGCCGCAGATATCGACAGGGAGCTGGCACAGCTGGGGGTGGAGGATCTCGGGTATCCCTCTGATGAGAACCTCCAACCCAGCGCCAAGCTCACCTTGTTCTTCAAAGGCGTGGCGACGGCCCTCCAGCGGCTCCGGGAGAAGATCCCAAAGCAGCTGGCCGACGAGTCGCGCAAGATCTGCGCGGGAGCTCTTCAAAAGGTGTTGGTGAAGGTGGCCTTCCGCAACCCGGGCCTCAACCTCACCAACATCCTCAAGACCCTGCCGCCGGATGCTGATCTGGAGGCGCTCAAGACCCTTGTCGCACCCATTGTGGATAAGGTGAGCGGGATCAAGAGGATTGAGGGCAATCGCGTAGACTAGGCCGCCCGTTTTTTTCTCTTTTCTTGTCGCTGCTGGTCATGTTATGAGAACAATCTGTTAGAGCCGCGACAAGCTACCTTGTAATATAACTCTATTCCGGGTAATGATTGCAATGTTATTCCCTTTACTTGATTCCTCCCTTTGTATGTTTTTGCCCTACGCTTTTAGGGAACTTGCCGGTGCAGGCACCTTAGCCGCGAGCGCTGAGTGCGGGACGTCAGCAGCCTGCTGGCGGTGCCGCTACCGACAAGAAACCTTGTCGCAACTAGTCGCAGCTCACTTAAGTTGTTGAGCGGACTCGAAACAAAGTAAGGGCACAACTTGCTACGAGTTGGTTCCTCCGCGCACAGGTTTTCCATACAAAGTGCGGTCGTTCAAGGGAGATAACTTAAAAATTTTAAAAATCTGATTGCTCAAACTTTGACAACTTAGCTTTTCTGTTGTTTGCTTCCCGGTAAGGCGAAACTTTCTTGAACGACGCCTGGTCCATACCATTATCTTCTCCTTTCCCCCCCGGCAAACTTGTGGGCGAGGGAACCTTCCTTTCCTTGAGAAAAAAGAAAGAGGAGAAAATAAAGATATGGAGCCTTACGGCTCGTTATTGCTTATCGGGGAGTAGGTGCTGCACAAAGTGTCAGATCACATATGCAAAAAATAGAAAGCATGAAATTGACAAGATGTGCGGAGCATATGAGCTTTACTTATGCATGGGGTCTGCGCCCGGCTTTGTACAAAGGATTACATGCAACCGCGGCAAGACTTGTACAAAAGGTGGTTGCCGGAACAGGTTCCGGCAACCGCGCCTTACGGGTAAAACTTACGAAGATGCTCAATGTTCCAGGAATTGCTCACCGGAATTCTATCTTCGGTCTCAAGGCGGACAGCGCCAGGCCTAGTGACTCGTTTCACCTGGTAAGGGCCTTCCCACATCGGCGTCAACTTGTTGGAATTCTTGGCGGACTGAACACGCCGAAGAACAAGGTCGCCTTCCTCGAGACTTCTGGCGTTAACTTTGCGGCTATGGTAGCGGCGCAAAGCTTGCTGGTAGCGAGCAGCTCGTACAGCAGCCTGAAGACGGTCTTCCTCAAGGAGTAGCGCGTCATCTTGTCGCAGCTGCTCTTGCTCAAGCTCATCATAAGCGAGCACTCGAGGTGACCCGTATACGAGTTCCGTGGGGAGAACTGCCTCTGCTCCATAGACTAGAGCGAAAGGTGTCTGGCCAGTGGCTCGATTTGGCGTCGTCCTATTCGACCAAAGAACCACCAGCAGCTCCTCGATCCAGTTTCTTCCGCACTTGTGCAGCCTGTCGAAAGTCATGGTCTTGAGCCCACGCAGCACTTCAGCATTTGCCCTCTCCGCTTGACCGTTGCTTCTCGGGTGAGCAACAGAAGCGAAGCAGACCTTGGCGCCAAGATCTTGGACGTACTGCATGAAGGTGCGGCTCGTGAATTGCGTACCGTTGTCGGTGATTATCCTGTTAGGGATCCCGAAGCGGCAAACAATCGACCTGAAGAACTTGACTGCTGACTGTGCTGTCACCTTCCTCACTGCTTCCACTTCCGGCCACTTCGTGAACTTTTCGATTGCAACGTACAAGTACTCAAAGCCCCCGACTACTCGGGGAAAGGGGTCGAGGATGTCGAGCCCCCAGACCGAAAATGGCCAGGATAAAGGGATCGTCTGGAGAGCTTGAGCTGGTTGGTGTATCTGCTTGGAATGGAACTGGCACGCTTCACACTTGGTTACTTGTGCAGTTGCATCCTGGAGGGCTGTCGGCCAAAAGAAACCTTGCCGGAATGCTTTGCCGGCAAGTGCTCTTGCGCCAATGTGGTGACCACATATGCCTCCATGTATCTCTGCCAACAGCTTTTGTCCGTCTTCCCGGTGAATACACTTCAATTTCACACCGTTGAGTCTTCTTCTGTACAGTGTGTTGTCGACAAACTGGTACATACTTGACTGCCGGGCTACTCTTTCTGCTTCTTCTTGCTCTTCGGGAAGTTCTCCTGTCTGAAGGAAACGGACAATCTGCTGTGTCCATGCTGGAGCTTGTGGCTCGACAACAAGGACTAAAGGCAAATCTGCTGCTGTGGGAACATCTGCTTCTACGGCGAGAACCTGTGGCTCTGCCGGAGCTTGACGTTCCCCGGCAAGCTTGCCGGAGCAAAACTTGTCGGGAGTTTCTGCTTCAACGGAACAAACCCTAGGGCTTGCTGGAGCAGACTGCTCCTCAGCGCTCTTGGCGTTGATCTTGGGGACCTTCTTGGCGGCGGCTTTGGGAAGCTCTGCCGGAAAATAGTCACCAGAAATCAACTTCCTCTTCTTGCTCTGTCCAGTTGATGGGTCTTGGAGTGCGCCCGGTCGTTGTGGGAGCCGGCTACGCCGCCGATGGGCAGCGCAGCCTTGTCCTTGGACCTGGCAGCACCGTGAGCTCCCTCGTCGACGCCCGTTCTTCCGCCGGCGTCTGCCCCATCAGCCGTTTGCTCCGGCGGTGGTGGGTTCGGTGCGGACGGAGCAGCCGCCTCTGAAGCCTTCTTCTTCGGCGGCATGTCGATGAAGATGATGAAGATCTAGCTCGTGTGAACGCCGGATCTGGTTCACACAACCTCGACCCCCCTACCTGGCGCGCCAAAGATGTCGGGGGACTAATCCACGAGCACCCATGGGACCGGCGGACCGAGTCCCTTTCGGTTCGGCGGGGGCGAGGGTCGCACGAAGAGCGGATCGAGGCGAAGCACACGAGCAGTTTACCCAGGTTCGGGCCACACGGATGCGTAAAACCCTACTCCTGCTTTGTGGTTTGTATTGAGTTCTTGCTCGGGAGCGCGGAGTGCTACAGTACACCCCAGCAGCTAACGAGACCGAGCGTGAGTGTTCTCTTCCTCCCCCCCTCTACGTTGCGCATGGGCCTCCTTTTATATGCTCAAGGGGTCACCGACAGGTGGCAACGTAGACAAGGGTAAAAATGGAAAGGTGTTGCAGTTGGTACAGCTACCTGCTACAGTGTATCATACCTAACCCTGACGGCAGGGGACCAGGGCATTAAATGCCCGTCTGCGTCGCCTAAATAGTGCAAAAGGGACCGTCAGGGACGCCACCGCTCGCCATGATGGCAATCTTGTCAGCGCCGCTTGCCACCGTGCACCGCTGGCTGCACAGCCTCCCGCCACGTACGCCTGGAAGGGTCCCAGAGCGACACGTTGGTGGATGTGCTGGAGCGCGGACACAGAGTGGTGGCTTGCCGCGGCAAGCGCCTTGCCGCGGTCGTTGTCTTGTCGCGTCCGGGAGCTTGTCGCTCACCAGGCCTTGCCGGGACACGTGGCGCGTCGCGGAAAGTTCCTTGAGATGCCTTGGTTGGCCTTCCCGGCAAGCTCCTCTTGCCGGGGTCTTGTCTCCTTGGCTTGGATACTTTGTCCTTGAATGGCTCCAAAGGAACCACGGAGGACCTTGGAGGTCACCCGGCAAGCCTTGTCGCGGGATGCTGCGACTACCCGTGCACAAGTTCGGGATACTAGGGCACCCCTACTCTAGTACATCGACATTCTTGGGTAGCCGTACTTTTGATTCTTATAATGCTATGTTAGATTTATTTGGCTCACCACCTCTTTTGGTTAATGGAACCATGCTAACTTTGGAGCATGTTATGCAAAGACTTGAAATTATTGAAAATAAAGTTGCTACTGTTGAATTGATTGAAAATCTAGATAAAAAGATCCACAATCAAATTACTCAATATGGATCTAAGGTAGGAATGACTTTGAAAAATATTAAGGAAAAGGAACCCATGGTTAATGAGAAGATAAACTTAGATTCTACTAGAATTGATAAACTTGAGGGTATCATTACAAACTTGGGAACCGCGTTTTCTTCCATAAAGAATACTCCAAGTCCTCCTACTAAAATTGCCAAGCTTATGTATGTTCCTAAAAATAAGGGTGAATCATCTAGTAAGGAAACTGCGGATCTTAAATCTATAAGTATTCATCCCAATCTTTTTGCTATCATTAAGGAACCAATTGCTACAAATGAATTTTTCGATCTTGTGCCTAAAAGTTTGATAATCACTAGAAAGAAAGAAATTCCTAAGCGAAATAGATGCCTCATCGAAGAATTGCCTACCAAAGATGGCAATACCTAGATCTATCCTCGCTTTTATGCCTAGCTAGGGGCGTTAAACGATAGCGCTTGTTGGGAGGCAACCCAATTTTATTTTTATTCCTTGCTTTTTGCTCCTGTTTAGTAATAAATAAATTACTTAGCCTCTGTTTTGGTTGTGTCTTTTTGTGTTTAATCAGTGTTTATGCCAAGTAGAACTGTTGGGAAGACTTGGGGAAAGTCTTGTTGAACTTGCTGTAAAAAACAGAAACTTTAGCGCTCACAAGAACTGCTGTCATTTTTATTTAAAGAGTGTTATTTACTTAATTCTTTTTGAAAATGATTAATAGATAAATTTATCACGTCCAGCAATTTATTTTAGAATTTTTGGGGTTCCAGATCTTGCGCTAGCTACAGATTACTACAGACTGTTCTGTTTTTGACAGATTCTGTTTTTGTGTGTTGTTTGCTTATTTTGATGAATCTATGGTTAGTAAAATAGTTTATAATCCATAGATAAGTTGGAATACATTAGGTTTAACACCAATATAAATAAAGAATGAGTTCATTACAGTACCTTGAAGTGGTCTTTTGTTTTCTTTCGCTAACGGAGCTCACGAGTTTTCTACTTCAAGTTTTGTGTTGTGAAGTTTTCAAGTTTCGGGTGAATTCTTGTGATGGATTATGGAACAAGGAGTGGCAGGAGCCTAAGCTTGGGGATGCCCATGGCACCCCCAAGATAATCCAAGGACACCAAAAAGTCAAAGCTTGGGGATGCCCCGGAAGGCATCCCCTCTTTCGTCCACTTCCATCGGTAATTTACTTGGAGCTATATTTTTATTCACCAACATGATATGTGTTTTGCTTGGAGCGTCTTGTATTATTTGTGTCTTTGTGTTTTAATATGCCACAATCATCCTTGCTGTGCACACCTTTTGAGAGAGCCATACATGAATTAAAATTTGATAGAATACTATATGTGCTTCACTTATATCTTTTGAGCTATGTAGTTTTGCTCTATGTGCTTCACTTATATCTTTTTAGCGTTATAATTTTGCTCTATGTGCTTCATTATATCTTTTAGCATTATAATTTTGCTCTATGTGCTTCACTTAGATCTTTTAGAGCACGGTGGTGGATTTGTTTTAAAGAAACTATTGATCTCTCATGCTTCACTTAAATTATTTTGAGAGTCTCTTAATAGCATGGTAATTTGCTTAATAATAATATGCTTGGTATTCAAGATTTGTGAAACTTTCTTTTGAGTGTGTTGAATACTAAGAAAAGATTGAAACATGATAATTGTTTTGAGATATGGAGGTGATAATATTAAACTCATGCTAGTTGAGTAGTTGTGAATTTAAAGAATACTTCTGTTAAAGTTTGTGATTCCCGTAGCATGCACATATGGTGAACCATTATGTGATGAAGTCGGAGCATGATTTATTTATTTATTGTCTTCCTTATGAGTGGCGGTCGGGGACGATCGATGGTCTTTTCCTACCAATCAATCCCCCTAGGAGCATACGCGTAATACTTTGCTTTGATAACTTCTAGATTTTTGCAACAAGTATATGAGTTCTTTATGACTAATGTTGAGTCCATGGATTATACGCACTCTCACCCTTCCACTTTTGCTAGCCTCTCTAATACCGCGCACCTTTTGATGGTATCATACACCTACCATATACCTTCCTCAAAACAGCCACCATACCTACCTATTATGGCATTTCCATAGCCATTATGAGATATATTGCCATGCAACTTTCCACCGTTCCGTTTATTATGACACACTCCATCATTGTCATATTGCATATCCCGGTACACCGCCGGAGGAATTCATATAGAGTCATATTTTGTTCTAAGTATCGAGTTGTAATTGTTGAGTTGTAAGAAAAATAAAAGTGTGATGATCATCATTTTTAGAGCATTGTCCCAAGTGAGGAAAGGATGATGGAGACTATGATTCCCCCACAAGTCGGGATGAGACTCCGGACGAAAAATAAAAGAGGCCAAAGAAGCCCAAAAAAAGAGAAAAAAGAGGCCATAAAAAAGAGAAAAGGCCCAAATAAATAAATAAATGAGAGAAAAAGAGAGAAGGGACAATGTTACTATCCTTTTACCACACTTGTGCTTCAAAGTAGCACCATGATCTTCATAGTAGAGAGTCTCTCATGTTATCACTTTCATATACTAGTGGGAATTTTACATTATAGAACTTGGCTTGCATATTCCAATGATGGGCTTCCTCAAAATGCCCTAGGTCTTCATGAGCAAGCAAGTTAGATGCACACCCACTTAGTTTCTTTTGATGAGCTTTCATATACTTATAGATCTAGTGCATCCGTTGCATGGCAATCCCTACTCACTCACATTGATATCTATTGATGGGCATCTCCATAGCCCGTTGATACACCTAGTTGATGTGAGACTATCTTCTCCTTCTTGTCTTCTCCACAACCACCATTCTATTCCACCTATAGTGCTATATCCATGGCTCACGCTCATGTATTGCGTGAAGATTGAAAAAGTTTTGAAAAAGTTAGAGTATGAAACAATTGCTTGGCTTGTCATCGGGGTTGTGCATGATTTAAATACTTTGTGTGGTGAAGATAGAGCATAGCCAGACTATGATTTTGTAGGGATAACTTTCTTTGGCCATGTTATTTTGAGAAGACATAATTGCTTTGTTAGTATGCTTGAAGTATTATTATTTTTATGTCAATATAAACTTTTGTCTTGAATCTTTTGAATCTGAATATTCATATCACAATTAAGAAGATTTACATTGAAATTATGCCAAGTAGCACTCCGCATAAAAAATTCTCTTTTTATCATTTACCTACTCGAGGACGAGCATGAATTAAGCTTGGGGATGCCTGATACGTCTCCAACGTATCTATAATTTTTGATTGCTCCATGCTATATTATCTACTGTTTTGGACTAAATTGGGCTTTATTTTCCACTTTTATATTATTTTTGGGACTAACCTATTAACCGGAGGCCCAGCCCAGAATTGCTGTTTTTTGCCTATTTCAGTGTTTCGAAGAAATGGAATAGCAAACGGAGTCCAACGGAATAAAACCTTCGGGAACGTGATTTTCTCACCAAACGTGATCCAGGAGACTTGGACCCTACTCCAAGGAGTCAAAGAGGCGGTCACGGGGGTGGGGGCGCCCCCCCTAAGGCGCGCCCCCTGCCTCGTGGGCCCCTCGATGCTCCACCGACATACTCCTTCCTCCTATATATACCTACGTACCCCCAAACAAACAGATACGAATCCAAAAACCAAACCTCCGCCGCATCTTTCTGTATCCACGAGATCCGATCTTGGGGCCTGTTCCGGAGCTCCGCTGGAGAGGGCCGTCATCACGGAGGGCTTCTACATCATCATAGCCTCTCTGATGAAGTGTGAGTAGTTTACCTCAGACCTTCGGGTCCATAGTTAGTAGCTAGATGGCTTCTTCTCTCTTTTTGGATCTTAATACGAAGTTCTCCCTCTCTCTTGTGGAGATCTATTCGATGTAATCTTCTTTTTGCGGTGTGTTTGTTGAGACCGATGAATTGTGGATTTATGATCAAGTCTATCTATGAATAATATTTGAATCCTCTCTGAATTATTTTATGTATGATTGGTTATCTTTGCAAGTCTCTTCGAATTATCTATTTGGTTTGGCCAACTAGATTGGTAGTTCTTGCCATGGGAGAAGTGCTTAGCTTTGGGTTCGATCTTGCGGTGTCCTTTCCCAGTGACAGAAGGGGCAGCAAGGCACGTATTGTATCGTTGCCATCGAGGATAACAAGATGGGGTTTATTTCATATTACATGAATTTATCTCTCTACATCATGTCATCTTGCTTAAGGCGTTACTCTGTTTTTAACTTAATACTCTAGATGCATGCTGGATAGCGGTCGATGAGTGGAGTAATAGTAGTAGATGCAGAATCGTTTCGGTCTACTTGTCACTGACGTGATGCCTATATACATGATCATGCCTAGATATTCTCATAACTATGCTCAATTCTGTCAATTTCTCAACAGTAATTTGTTCACCCACTGTAGAATACTTATGCTCTTTTGAGAAGCCACTAGTGAAACCTATGGCCCCTGGGTCTATTCTCATCATATCAATCTCCATCACTTTAATCTTGCTTTGCTTTTTTACTTTGCCTTTACTTTTCACTTTGCATCTTTATACCAAAAATACCAAAAATATTATATCTATTAGATCTCACTCTTGTAAGTGACCGTGAAGGGATTGACAACCCCTAATCCCGTTGGTTGCGAGTAGCTATCGTTTTGTGCAGGTACGAGGGACTTGAGCGTGGCCTCCTACTGGATTGATACCTTGGTTCTCAAAAACTAAGGGAAATACTTACGCTACTTTGCTGCATCATCCCTTCCTCTTCGGGGAAATCCAACGCAAGCTCAAGAGGTAGCAACTGCCGGCCCCTGACCGACTCCGGAAGTGTCACCGGCGGAAAAGAACTCCTCTTCCTCTTCTGAATGCCCAGACCCCCACACATCTGTATAACGTGGGTCTTCTCATCGTTCGAGTTTGCTTTCTTCACAGTTTGGGATCGAATGGTAAAAATGTGCTTGAAAAGACCCCAGTGCGGTCGGCACCCCAGGAAATTCTCACACATGGAGACGAAAGCAACAAGATATGTGATGGTATTGGGAGTAAAATGGTGGAGTTGGGAACCAAAGAAATTAGGAAACCTCGAAAGAAGGGGTGTGGTGGAAGCGAGAGGCCGCGGTCGACATGAGTGGCGAGCAAAACACAGTCACCCGGTCGCGGCTGCGGCTCCGTCTCCCCCCTCGGCAGACGCGCAGACTTATGGACGATCAGCCCTAACTCGGCCATATCATCCAAGTCCTCCTGCCGAAGCAAAGATCGGATCCAGTCTCCTTGGATCCAACCCGACGGCAGCCCCGAGCGCGATGAAGACCCCCAATTCATCTTCTTGTTCTTCGCCGCCCCCGTCGCCTTCTTCGCACGCTCTAGCGCCGCCGTTTTATCCTTCCCCATAGCGGCGGAGCAGCGGCATCGAGAGTGGTTGGGCAGGACGGAGTGGAGATGCAAGGAGAAGAAGAAGGGACATGGACGCGCACAGTGCAAATGCCTCGGCCTCGCCGCTTTTAAAGGCCTGCTTCTGAGTGGCTGACGCGTGGGCCCGAGCCATCCTGTCAAATCCCCCCAACAGTCGCACATGGGATACGTGGTGAAAAAGGTGGCGCGGAAATCGAAACGTCCTATTTATCTACTCCACTTACCGCGGAGCGCTCCGCCTGGCGCGCTTCCACCAAAATTTCGAATCCCGTGAAATCCGGGATCCTCTACAACCGATCACGCCAAAGATTTCATGTCAAAGATGTCACTCGACGGATGTCATTGTATAAGCCAGTTGGCAATTTCAGAATCAATCAAGGCGACTGAAACGAAGCTGAAGTTCTAACAACTGGCATCCACCGGGAGATGAAGACAAGGCAAAGCCAGAGCAGAAGCAAGGTCAACTCCATCCTTCTTTTTCACTCAAACCTCGATCCATTCGGGGGCTAATGATGAGGACACGAACCTGGGGTAGGGTAATAGGCCTGACCTATACGTCCTACTTAAGGTCCTTGTCCTAAGAACAAAGAAGTTCAAGAATCAGAAGAAGGGATCCAGCAAAGGTGTCGAGTGAATTCCACTCGACCTACCATTCACTCGGAGACCTCTCTTTATCCAGGTCACTCGACCATGAAACCACTCGACATATAAGAAGACCTAAAGCCGCTCTACGCAGCAACGGTTGGGTATTTACTCATATATTTAATGATCATTTGTAGCACTTCAATACATGTGTTACTTGTAACGCCACCCCTTTATGTACATTGAATCCTATGTAACAGAGGGGAGCTAGGGTCCTGGCGCACTCTATATAAGCCACCCCTCCTCTGGGACAATGGTTCGCACCCCCTGTAACTCACACGCTCATAATCCAGTCAACCGCCTCCGGGCTCTGAGACGTAGGGCTATTACTTCCTCTGAGAAGGGCCTGAACTCGTAAAACTTGCGTGTACAACTCCTCCATAGCTAGGATCTTGCCTCTACATTCCTACCCCCCTTTCTACTGTTAGACTTAGAACCACGACAATGACCAACACTCATCTTTGAAGCACAAGTACCATAAAAAATGGCTAATGTGAAAGAGTTTGGTTAGTTTATGCATTATGGGGGGAGGGAAAGTTCATTGAGAGAACAACACTCCCCCTATGTCCATGCCTACACCTAAACTAGACAACAAGTTGAGTGAGGTGGGATGTGCAAGGGTTCAAGTCACATTGCTCGAATCAATGATATTTAGCTCATGCCTTAACTCGCGAAATCTTGCTTCATCCAAAGGCTTCGTGAAGATATCTGCAAGGTTATCATGAGTGTTGACATAGTTAAGCTCGATCTCCCCTCGCCTAATGTGATCCCGGATGAAATGATACCTAATCTCAATATGTTTTTTCTTGAAGTGTTGCACTGGGTTGAGAGAAATCTTGACGGCACTTTCATTGTCACACCAAAGAGGCACTTTGTCACAAGTGACACCGTAATCCTTTAAAGTTTGCCTCATCCATAAAAGTTGTGCACAACAACTACCGACGGCCACATATTCCGCTTCCGTGGACGAGAGAGACACACAACTTTGCTTCTTGGAAGACCAACTCACCAAAAAGCAACCAAGAAATTGGCACCCTCCGGAAGTGGACTTCCTATCCACTTTGTCTCCCGCCCAATCCGAGTCTGGATAACCTACAAGCTTAAAGTTTGCTCCTCTTGGGTACCAAAGGCCAAAGTTTGGGGTATGAGCCAAATATCGAAAGATTCGCTTAACCGCCATAAAGTGACTTTCCTTAGGTGTGTCTTGAAACCGTGCACAAATTCCCACACTCAACATGATATCTGGTCTAGATGCACAAAGGTAAAGCAAGGAGCCAACCATGGAACGATATACCTTTTGATCCACCGCTTTACCATTGGGATCAAGGTCTAGTTGGAACTTGGTGGGCATGGGAGTGGAAGCCGGCTTGACATCACTTAGCTTGAATCTCTTGAGCACGTCTTGAGTGTATTTGGCTTGGTTGATGAAGGTTCCTTTTCTCCTTTGCTTCACTTTGAACCCGAGAAAGAACTTCAACTCTCCCATGGAAGACATCTCGAACTTTGAGGTCATGAGAGCGGCAAATTCCTCATTGAAAGCTTTGTTAGGGGAACCAAAGATAATATCATCAACATATAATTGGCACACAAACAACTCCCCTTTGACCTTATTGGTAAAAAGAGTGGGGTCGATTAGCCCAACTTCAAAACCACGGTCTTGTAACAACTCGGTAAGGTGGTCATACCACACACATGGGGCTTGTTTAAGGCCATAGAGTGCCTTATCGAGTTGATACACGTGATCGGGAGAGTAGGGATCCTCGAACCCAGGGGGTTGCTTGACATAAACCAATTCATTAATAGGACCATTAAGAAAAGCACTCTTCACATCCATTTGTTGTAACTTAAAGTTATGATGACAAGCATATGCAATCAACATGCGAATGGATTCAAGATGAGCAACGGGAGCAAAGGTTTCACCGTAGTCGATACCCTCGACTTGGGAGTAGCCTTGTGCTACCAAACGAGCCTTGTTGCGAATGATAATCCCATGAGCATCTTGCTTGTTCTTGAATATCCACTTGGTTCCAATGACATTGTGGTTCCCCATTGGCCTTGGCACCAATCTCCACACTTGTTGCGCTCGAAGTTGTTGAGTTCTTCATGCTTGGCATTGAGCCAATCCGGATCTTCGAGCGCCTCATAGACCTTTTGGGGTTCAACACAAGAGACAAACGCGTAATCTTCACAATAGTTTGCTAATTGTCTACGAGTGCTTACCCCCTTTATTAAGCTTCCAAGCACATTCGTCATGAGATGATCCTTGGTGTAGAGCTTGGAAGCAACCTTGGAGGCACGACGCTCCAATTCCTCCTCGGGGTGAGACGAGGAGTGGTCACTTGATCATCTTGAGCGTCGTCTTGAGCTTGTTCTTGATCTCGTGGAAGATCTTGATCTTGAACTTGCTCGGAGGAGGGAGCTTGACCTTGGGCATCACTTGATGTTACAACACCATCTTGAGATTGATCTTGTCCTTGGTCTTGTTCTTGAGGTTGAGGGCCCTCACTTTGTTCTTCGGAAGCGTGTGGGTCTTGTGTTGGTGAAGGTTCCACTTGAGTAGAACATTGTCCTTCTCCTTCGGCCACAAGGGGTTCCTCAATGGGTAGGATATGACCAATACCCATTCTTCTTATGGCTTGGGGAGGAATTTCATCACCTACATCACAAGTACCACTTTGCTCCACTTGGGAGCCGTTATTCTCATCAAACTCCACATTACATGTTTCCTCAATAAGTCCCATGGACTTATTGAGAACACGGTAAGCATGAGAGTTTGTAGCATAACCAACAAATATGCCCTCATAAGCTCTAGCCTCAAATTTAGACAAACAAACACCTTTCTTGAGAATGAAACACTTACACCCGAACACCCGGAAGTACTTGAGGTTGGGCTTGTTACCGGTGAGTATCTCATATGGAGTCTTGTTCAAGCCTTTGCGGAGGTAGAGCCGATTAGATGCATGGCACGCGGTGTTGATGGCTTCGGACCAAAAGTTGTAGGGAGACTTGAACTCCACCATCATGGTCCTTGCCGCATCCATCAACGTCCGGTTCTTCCTCTCCGCTACACCATTTTGTTGAGGGGTATAAGGTGCGGAATATTGATGCTTGATTCCCTCATCACTCAAAAACTCATCCAAGGTGTAGTTCTTGAACTCGGAGCCGTTGTCACTTCTTATTGTCAAGATCTTTGCATTGTGTTGTCGTTGAGCTTCATTTGCAAAGTCGATGACGTTTTGTTGGGTCTCGCTCTTCCTCTTGAAAAAATATACCCAAGTGTATCTTGAATAGTCATCTACAATCACCAAGCAATATTTTCTACCCCCAAGACTATCAAAGGATGGAGGTCCAAAGAGATCCAAGTGAAGGAGCTCCAAAGGCCTCTTCGAGTAGAAGATAGTCATGGGAGGGTGAGCCTCTCATGTAGCTTTCCTTTGATGCAAGCACTGCAAGCACGATCTTTGGCAAAACTAACATTTGTTAGTCCACGGACATGGTCCCCCTTGAGAAGACTTTGCAAAGATCTCATATTGATATGGGCTAAACGGCGATGCCAAAGCCATCCCACGTCAACTTTAGCCATTAGGCATGTCGCGGTTGAGGGAGTCCTGGATTAGGGGGTCTCCGGGCAGCCGGACTATATCCTTTGGCCGGACTGTTGGACTATGAAGATACGAGATTGAAGACTTCGTCCCGTGTCCGGATGGGACTCTACTTGGCGTGGAAGGCAAGCTAGGCAATACGGATATGCATACCTCCTCCTTTATAACCGACCTTGTGTAACCCTAGCCTCCTCCGGTGTCTATATAAACCAGAGGGTTTTAGTCCGTAGGACAACAGACAATCATACCATAGGCTAGCTTATAAGGTTTAGCCTCTCTGATGTCGTGGTAGATCAACTCTTGTACTACTCATATTATCAATAATAAATCAAGCAGGACGTAGGGTTTTACCTCCATCAAGAGGGCTCGAACCTGGGTAAAACATCGTGTCCCCTGCCTCCTGTTACCATCCACCTTAGACGCACAGTTCGGGACCCCCTACCCGAGATCCGCCGGTTTTGACACCGACATTGGTGCTTTCATTGAGAGTTCCTCTGTGTCGTCATCATTAGGCTTGATGGATCCTTCAATCATCGATAGCGATGCAGTCCAGGGTGAGACTTTTCTCCCCGGACAGATCTTTGTATTCAGTGGCTTCGCATTGTGGGCCAACTCGCTTGCCATATGGAGCAGATCGAGAGCTACGCCCCTGGCCACTAGGTCAGGTTTGGAAGCTTAAACTACACGACCGACATCCGCGGAGACTTGATCTTCGATGGATTCGAGCCCCTGCCGAGTGCGCCGCACGGTCACGATGAGCATGATTTAGCTCTACCGTTGGACAGTGTTCAGGAGATCGCACCGGCAACCGCTCCGACCCTTAATTCGGAACAAGTTGCGCCATCCATGGACGGGTGGATAGACCCCGCCACGGAGGCCGTATCCTCAGCGGCGATCGAGCCGAGTATCGACCTTACCCTTCACGAGAGCCGTGATGCCAAGCTGTCGGATCCTTCCCCGGCCACGGACTCCGAACCGCCTGCGCCCGTGCCTATCGAATCCGACTGGGCGCCGATCATGGAGTTTACCTCCACGGATATTTTTTAGCACTCGCTGTTCGGTGACATACTGAACTCATTAAGGTCTCTCTCCTTGTCAGGGGAGTCCTGGCCGAACTATGTCCGGCAGGATTGGGATGCGGATGACGAAGAAATTCGCTGCCCACCCACCACCCACTTAGTAGCCACTGTCGACGATTTGACCGACATGGTCGACTTCGACTCCGAAGACATCGACAGCATGGACGATGATGCAGGAGGCGAACAAGAACCACTGCCCACAGGGCACTGGACAGCCACCTCGTCATATGACATATATATATATATGGTGGACACACCCAAAGAAGGCAATGGCGACGGGACAACAAAGGATGACCCCTCCAAGAAGCAACCCAAGCGTCGACGTCAGCGGCGCCGCTCTAAGTCTCGCCAAGGCAAAAGCGATGATACCGGCACAGGAGATAATAGCACTCCGGACAGTGCCGAAGATGACAACAATCGCCTCCAGCAAGATTTAGAACAGAAGGATGGAGAAGCCAGCCCTCCCGAGAGAGCGGCAGATGGAGAGGCGGAGGATGATAATTACATGCCTCCCTCCGAAGACGAGGCAAGCCTAGACGACGACGAATTCGTCGTGCCTGAGGATCCCGTCGAACAAGAGCGCTTCAAGCGCCGGCTTATAGCCACGGCAAATAGCCTTAAGAAAAAGCAATAGCAGCTTCAAGCTGATCAAGATTTGCTAGCTGACAGATGGACTAAAGTCCTTGCGGCCGAGGAATATAAACTCGAACGCCCCTCCAAGAGTTACCCAAAGCGCAAATTGCTACCCCGACTGGAGGAGGAAGCACCAAAACCTACATCTCCAGCGTATGACGCGACTGATCGGCCACCTCACGGCCGCGACAAAGAGGCATTCCAGCCAAAAGCTCAGCCCGCACCCGACGCCACTCAAATAAAAATGTCAAGGCATGGGGAAATACGCCAGACCTGCGAGACGTATTGGAGGACAAAGCAAAACACGCAAGATCGATCTACGGATCACGAGGGCGCGCCACTATGTGAGACGATAACCGTCACGCCGGATACAGTAAAAGTAAATCTGGCCAGGCTGAACACAGCAGACAAGACTCATTTGAGTTGTGTCCCGATATAGCCCAGTAAAGAGGCGCTGCACACCCCCTATGCTTCACAGACGAAGTAATGGATCACCAAATCCCAGAGGGTTTCAAACCCATAAATATCGAATCATACGACGACACAACAGATCCTGCGGTATGGATCGATGACTTCCTCTTGCACATCCACATGGCCCGCGGTGACGATCTACACGCCATCAAATACCTCCCACTCAAACTCAAAGGACCAGCTCGGCATTGGCTCAACAACTTGCTAGCAGAATCCATTGGCTGTTGGGAAGATCTGGAAGCCGCATTCCTCGACAACTTCCAGGGCACTTATGTGCGATCACCAGATGCCGATGACTTGAGCCACATAATTCAGCAGCTAGAGGAATCGGCCAGGCAATTCTGGACACGGTTCCTGACAAACAAAAATCAAATCGTCGACTGTGCGGATGCAGAGGCCCTAGCAGCTTTTAAGCACAACATCCGCGACGGGTGGCTCGCCCAGCACCTTGGCCAGGAAAAGCCAAAATCTATGGCAGCCCTCACGACACTCATGACCCGCTTTTGCGCGGGAGAAGACAGCTGGCTGGCTCGCAGCAATAATATATCAAAGAACCATGGTACTTCAGATACCAAGGATGGCAATGGCAGGTCACGTCGCAACAAACACAAGCGCAGCATCAACAGCGACAATACCGAGGATACGACAGTCAATGCCGGATTCAAAGGCTCTAAACCCGGTCAGCGGAAAAAGCCATTCAAAAGAAGCACTCAGGGCCTGTCCAGTTTGGACCGTATACTCGATCGCTCGTGTCAAATATACGGCACCCCCGACAAGCCAGCCAACCACACCAACAGGGATTGTTGGGTGTTCAAGCAGGCCGGCAAGTTAAATGCCGAAAACAAAGACAAGGGGTTGCATAGCGATGACGAGGAGGACCCCCGGTCGCCGAACACCAGAGGACAAAAGAGGTTCCCCCCACAAGTGCAGACGGTGAACATGATATACGCAACCCACATCCCCAAGAGGGAGCAGAAGCGTGCGCTAAGGGACGTATATGCGTTGGAGCCAGTCGCCCCAAGTTCAACCCATGGTCCTCCTGTCCGATCACCTTCGATCGCAGGGACCACCCCACTAGTATCCATCATGGCAGATTCGGTGCACTGGTCCTAGACCCAATCATTGACGGATTTCACCTCACTCGAGTCCTTATGGACGGCAGCAGCAGCCTGAACCTGCTTTATCAGGACACAATGCGCAAAATGGGTATAGACCCCTCAAGGATCAAACCCACAAAAACGACCTTCAAAGGCGTCATACCAGGTGTAGAGGCCCATTGCACAGGCTCAGTCACACTGGAAGTGGTCTTCGGATCCCCGGATAACTTCCGAAGCGAGGAGTTAATCTTCGATATAGTCCCATTCCGCAGTGGCCATCATGCACTGCTCGGGCGAACCGCATTTGCGAGATTCAATGCGGTACCGCATTATGCATACCTCAAGCTCAAGATGCCAGGACCTCGAGGGGTCATCACAGTCAATGGAAACACAGAGCACTCTCTCCGCACGGAGGAGCACACTGCGGCCCTCGCAGCAGAAGCACAAAGTAGCCTCTTAAGGCAATCCACCAGTTCGGCGATTAAAGACCCAGACACCTTCAAGCGCGCCCGGAGTAATCGGCAACAATACCGCCTGGCACGTTCCGAGCTCGCATAGCAATGCGGCCCCCGCCCCAGTCCCAGCCAAATGGTGAAATCCGTGCCACGCGTACATAATTACGCATTGAAAATACCATGGGCACAGGTGGGGAGGGGGCACGACTACGGCACGCCCCAAGATGCGGCTCAACCGCACTAGGGGCTTCCTGCTTTGTTATTTTTCTCTCTTTCAGGACTTTAATCTCTGGAAACCCTGTCCGGCAGTATGATTGCCGAACACACGGTGCAACAACCAAGGAGGCAGAAAGCTACGTCGCACCACGGAACTCCCAGGTGGCTTCTGATAATGAGTGAAATACCTGCTTTAAATACAATTCCTCAGCTTGCCCTTGGAGGGGACATGTCAAATAGTCCTACTTTTTGCTTATCGCACTACTTGTATCATTCTGCTTCGACGCACCTTATTGAATAAACAATGCATAGCACTAGACTATTATCGCATTCTCTATTCTTATTTATATATATATATATGTTCATTCATGACATTCAACACTCGTACACTCTGGTACGGCCAATACGCCAGGGGCTTAAGCATACCCCATAATACGGCGTGAGAAGTCTGAACACTTTCGACAATGCGGCACCCCGAACTTATAGCATTATATGCATCAGCTCCGAATCATGTCTTGGGTCAATAGTTGGGTTTGCCCGGCTCCCATGTTTTGGTACCTTATGTTCTGCTATATCGGCTAAGGTAGCACTGGGAGAACTACTGCGATTGTGCCCCGATTCATCTGGGCTAAGCACCTCAGTAGAGAAAGCTAAAACTGACTGTCATGATAAGGCGAGAGCTGGTCGCTGTCCGAGAGGTCTCGAGTCCCTAAAGACTTATGCCGCTTAGAGCGAGGAGTCGGCTTTGTCTGGCTTAAGGCGTGTATAGCGCCCCGAATTCGGCCTTCCGAACACTAGGGGCTTCGCCAAAATTTAAAATTGTAGACTTCTATGGCTAAGTGAGAGTGATAAAGCATTATAGTCTGATTGCCTTATTCGTTGGGCTGAGCACCTCCCTCGAAGGACCCAACAATGGGAAAAAGAGTGCTCAGATTTATCCCAAACACCCCAGCACTCGTGGCATGGGGGCAGAAGCCGACGACTGGCCATTTCTCAGATTTGATAAACAGCCGCACAGAAGGCAATATTTTAAATTCAAACAAGCGTTGCATAGCGCATATGAACAAGTTTTCATAATACAGGATCACACGAGCAAGTTCATTCAAAAATTACATCCTTCGCACACTCGTCCGCCACAAGACGGGCACCCTTCAGGACACCCTCATAATACATCTTGGGGTGGCGATGCTACTTGCCCTGCGGCGGCCCCTCCTTCACCAGCTTCTCGGCGTCCATCTTGGCCCAGTGCACCTTTGCACGGGCAAAAGCCCGGCGGGCACCTTCGATACAGACGGACCGCTTGATGACTTCTAGCCGTGGGCAGGCATCGACAAGCCGCCTCACCAGGCCGAAGTAGCTATTGGGAAGGGCGTCGCCAGGCCACATCCGGACTATAAAGCCCTTCATGGCCTGTTCGACCGCCTTGTGCAGCTCGACCAGTTGCTTCGGCTGGTCGCTCATACGCATCGGGTGTTCGGTCCTAGTATACTGAGACCAGAACAACTTCTCCGTCGAGCTTCCCTCCTCGGCCTAGTAATATTTCGCGGCATCTGACACGCTGCGGGGCAAATCTGTGAATGCTCCTGGAGAGCTCTGGACTCGGGTAAGTAACAAGTAATTTACTTTCACATGCTTGCTTTGCATATTGAATGCCTTACCCACCACTATCTTCCTCATCGCCTCAATTTCTTGGAGGGCCTTTTGGGCTTCAGCCTTGGCATGCTTTGTGCTCTCGAGGGCCGCGGCAAGCTCGGAATCTCGCGTCTTCGAGTCAAGCTCCAAAGCCTCGTGCTTCTTCACGAGAGCCTGGAGCTCTTGCTACACCTCGCCCACCCATGCCTCTTGTTTTTCCCACTCGGTGCGCTCCTCGGCCGCTTTGTTATCGGCCTCAGACAACGCTTGCTTCAGGGTCGCCACTTCGGTCGTGGCCCCTGGCACATTCATGATGATCCTGTCATTTAGCAACCACATTTTCTTTTTTATATAGACAAGGTATTACTTACCTTTGTTCTCCTCGAGCTGCCTCTTGGCAAGGCCAAGCTCTTTCTCGAACCGCTCGAGGTCCTGCTTCAGTGCGGCGACCTTTGCAGTCAGTGCGGCAGAGGTCAGCAGCGAAGCCTGCATACGCATACAGACATACTTATATTAGACTCCTGCAGATATTATTTGATCCTCTATTCGGCTTTTCTTTGTGAACACCAAACAGAGCATTAGGGGCTACTGTCTATGCAGTAATATTTTCCTATATTTTAAATACTTACCTCAAAGCCTGTTAGAAGGCTGGCACGGGCTTCAGTCAGTCCGCTCTTGGCGGACCGCACCTTGTTGATCACCGCACTCATAATAGTGCGGTGCTCTTCGTCGATGGAAGCGCCGCGAAGCGCTCCCAGCAGGTCGTTTGGTGCCTCTGGATGGACAGAGGTCACCAGCACGGATGGCTTGCCCCTTTTGGAAGGGGCCGCCTGCCCGAGTCCGGAACCACTGGAGGTTCCGGCGCTGTGTTTGGCTAAGGGCCGAACTTGGAGCCCCCGGGAGCCTTGCTCCCTTTGCTCCTGGAGTCCGGAAGGTCGCCTTGAGGCGCCTCCGGGACTATCTCCCCCCGGCTCGGTGCCCCTTGAGAAAATACCTCGGCATTGTCCGTAGGGCAAGGAGAGGAGGCGGTTGGAAATGTATCACTATTCATGTCCGGCGAGTCCAAGGAACCGTCCGACGATGATACGTCGATACGGGCTTGGGGCGGACTGCATAATCATATTCGACGTTAGGAGAAGCAGTGCGACAAAGGTATGCTATGAGTTACTCTGGTATCCAAATACTTACGACTTCGCCAGGGGCTTGGCCCTGAGCAGCCACTCGTCTTCGCCGTCGGCAGCGGTGGTGGATTAGTCCGGAAGGAGAGTCCTTCCCTTCTTGGACCCTTCGGCCTCCCCGGTTGGGGCGGCCTTCCTTTTCTTGTCTCCCCCGGCTGGAGGGGGAGAATCTTCATCTTCCTTCTCCTCGTTTTCACGGGAGGAGTGCGTCTCGGTGTTATCGGACGATGAGTCCGATACCACCTGGCGTCAGGAACTCTTTCGGGTTCCCTTGGCCTTCTTCTTGGTCTTCTCCGGCACCTCATAAGGAGCCGGAGTCCGCATCTCCGTCAGGAGAGCGTCCACAGGGTCTTCGGGCAGAGGGGCCGGACAGTTAATCTGCTCCGATGTCTCCACCCAGTCCTGTTAAAGGCATGGGAGCTCAGACCCCGCACATGGTTAAGCTATGGGAAATAAATATCCTACCAGATGTACAGAACTTACCAAATTCGCAGGGCGCTTCGCGCTTAGCCCGCGGTCCTCGGTAAGAGAAGGAGGGACCTCGGCGCCCTTGAACAGCACCCTCCAGACGTCCTTATGCGTCATGTCGAAGAGCTCGTGTAGAGTCTGGTGCTGGGCCGGGTCGAACTCCCATAAGTTGAAATCCAGTTGTTGACACGGGAGGATCCGGCGGAAGAGCATGACCTGGACTATGTTGACGAGCTTAAGTTTCTTGCTTATCATGTTCCGAATACACTTCTGGAGTCCTCTAGCTCCACCGATGAACCACAGGACAGGCCCTTCTCCTTCCAGGAAGAAAGCCGCGTGGGGATTCCGGATCGGGCCGCCACCCAGTTGGTGTCGCGTAGCTCGGTGATGTAGAACCACCCCGATTGCCACCCCTTTATGGTCTCCACGAAGGAGCCCTCGAGCCATATAACATTGGGCATTTTGTCCACCATGGCTCCACTGCATTCCGCTTGTTGGCCGCCAACCACCTTCGGCTTGATATTGAAGGTCTTCAGCCATAGGCCGAAGTGGGGCCGGATGCGGAGGAAAGCCTCGCACACAACGATGAACACCGAGATGTTGAGGATGAAATTCGGGGCCAGATCATGAAAGTCCAGCCCATAATAGAACATAAGGCCGCGGACGAATGGATGGAGGGGAAACCCCAGTCCGCGGACAAAGTGGGGGAGGAAAACCACCCTTTCGTGAGGTTCTGAGGTAGGGACGACCTGCCCCGCGGCTGGCAGCCGGTGCGCGATATCCGCTGCTAAGTATCCGGCTCCACGTAGCTTTTTGATGTGTCCCTCCGTGACGGAGGAGGCCATCCACTTGCCTCCCACTCCAGACATGTTTCGAGAGAGTTGAGGAGAAGGATGTGGACTTGGGTGTTGGATCTCGAGTGCGCGAGAATGGATGAGCAAGGAGGAAGAAGGCGTGGGTAGAAAAAGGTGAAACCTTATCCCTTTACAAGGGCAGACGAAACTATGCGCCCCCCACCGGCCTGGTAAAACTCGCTTATCCCCCAAGCGCCATAATTGGTGGCGCGGTTGGGTTACCCACACCCGTATTGATGGGAATCTCGTAATAAGGGGAACACGATCTCTGCTTTGACAAGACGTGTCAAGAAACCGCCTCGCGTTATGTGTGGGGCTGGTTAAAGAAAAACAGTTCGAATAATTACCAGGCCATGGCGTGATGTCATGCTGCCAAAACGTGTCAGCAGATTATATTTGTGGAAATATTATTCCCTCTACAGTGGTATGTGGAACTTATTTTGCAGGGTTGGACACTATCCTTGTATTCAAACTCTTCTGTGGTGTATTCGGAGGAGGAACCCGCCTTGCAATGCCGAAGACAACACTGCGCGCCGGACTCATCGTCATTGAAGCCTGGTTCAGGGGCTACTGAGGGTGTCCTGGATTAGGGGGTCTCCGGACGGTCGGACTATATCCTTTGGCCGGACTGTTGGACTATGAAGATACGAGATTGAAGACTTCATCCCGTGTCCGGATGGGACTCTACTTGGCGTGGAAGGCAAGCTAGGCAATACGGATATGCATACCTCCTCTCCTTTGTAACCGACCTTGTGTAACCCTAGCCTCCTCCAGTGTCTA
Source organism: Triticum urartu (assembly GCF_056163025.1). Lineage (NCBI taxonomy): Eukaryota > Viridiplantae > Streptophyta > Magnoliopsida > Poales > Poaceae > Triticum > Triticum urartu. Next base: position 72,831,890 of record NC_141879.1, on the reverse strand, counting down.
TATAAACCGGAGGGTTTTAGTCCGTAGGACAACAGACAATCATACCATAGGCTAGCTTCTAGGGTTTAGCCTCTCTGATCTCGTGGTAGATCAACTCTTGTACTACTCATATTATCAAGAATAAATCAAGCAGGGCGTAGGGTTTTACCTCCATCAAGAGGGCCCGAACCTGGATAAAACATCATGTCCCCTGCCTCCTGTTACCATCCGCCTTAGACGCACAGTTCGGGACCCCCTACCCGAGATCCGCCGGTTTTGACACCGACAGCGGTCTTAGTGGGTCACTTCGAAAAGTTAATCACATAGAGACCGTTCTCGACATGCCCAACAAAGGCTACTTTAAGAGTCTTGCTCCACAAGAGGGCCACGGAATCGATATCAAAGAAAGTGGCAAAGCCCATGAGTGCTAGTTGACAAACGGAAAGTAAATTGTATGCAAGCGACTCAACAAGCACGACCTTCTCGATCGTAAGATCATGAGAAATGACAACTTTGTCGAGTCCCGATACCTTAGAAGATGAGGCATCACCATCGACATTGGTGGGCAGGGATGGAATCTTTTGCACGTCCACCACCAAGTCCTTGCTTCTGGTCATATGATTAGTAGCTCCACTATCGAGCAACCATGATCCCCCACCGGAAGCAAACACCTACAAGAGATCAATGCTTGGTTTTAGGTACCCATTTTGTAATGGGTCCTTTGATGTTAGTAACAAGGGTCTTAGGAACCCAAATAGACCATTCAATGTACTAATAAGGAGAACCAATAAATTTGGCATAAACATGCCCATCTCTAGCGCGGCACAACACATAGGAAGGATTAAAGTCGCCGGCTTTGTTGGGAAGGGGAGCATTTCCCTTCTTGGCATCACTACCCCTCATGAAGTTTTTCTCCTTCTCCTTAGTAGCACCCTCACCCTCCTTCACAAAGGTTTACTTGAGAGGAGGAGGTCGTTTGACCTTGTCATTCTTCTTCTTGTTCTTGGACTTGGGCACGTACCCAATCCCTTCCTTGCACACAACTCCCTTTTGGTTGGTCAAGAGGTCGTTGAGGCTCTTCTCGCCTTGTATGCAAGACACAAGACCTTTCTCAAGTTGCACCTTTAGCTTAGCGTTCTCCTCAACAAGATGCACATGCTCACAACACGGGTTAGTAGCATTTGCATTATCAATTAACATCATATGAGGAGAAGTGGCTTTCTCCTTGGTTAGCTTTACTTGAAGTTGATCATGAGACTCTTTGAGGCTAGCATGAGCACCCTTCAAGACCTTGTGAGCCTTGTCAAGTAGATCAAACTCCTCTTTGAGTCTAGCAAGATCAACCCCAAGTTTGGCCTTCTCGGAGTTTAGCACACGAGAAACAACAAGAGCATGATCTAAATCTTTCTTTAACTTAGCATGATCAACATTGTGTGACTCCTCAAGAGGCAAACGAAGACCACGCTCTTCCTCAAGAGCACTGGAAAGATCCGAAATCTCATAGGCATAGTCACGACTATGCCCCTCCATCTTGGAGATAGTATCTTCATGAGCCTCGATCACATCATTGGCTTCACCAAGTTGTTCCAAGAGAGCAACAAAATGCTTCTTGGTTTTACCCTTGAGTTTACCCATAAAGGACTCAAACTCATTTTCCTCCACATTAGGTCCCTCACATTCATCAATGCAATCCGTCAAGGAAGGATTATTAATGATGGTAGCTTTGATGTTGGGAGTTACCTTGTTGGTGGCTTTAGCCATGAGACACTTGGCGGTGATGTTCTCATTGGGTGAGTCGAAGAGAGATATTCATGGAGTTTTTGCAATGGCAACGGAGGCCATGGCAACCGACTCACCATCTTCATCATCATCATCATCCTCATGGTACTCTTCTTGAACCACCAACGCCTTGTGAGGGGTTTTCTTGGTGAAGTTTCTCTTGTTGGGGAAAAACTTGGCTTTGTCCTTTTGAATGAGCTTGCCACCATTGTCTTCCCTCTTCTCATACGGGCACTCCGCAACAAAATGACTCACATTGCCACAATTGTAGCAAGTCCTTACACGTTGCTTGCTCTTTGTGCCACTTGAGTTGTTCTTGTTGAAGTTTGGCCTTGAGTTTTTCTTGATCCAAAATTGCCTTGAAGCAAGTGCCATGTGTTCATGATAAGCATACTTTGTATCTTCGGGGTTGCTTTCCTCTTCTTCTTCTTCAACGCAAACCTTGGCCTTCAATGCAAGGTTGAGCTTCTTTGCCCTTTGAGAGCGAAGCACCGCATTGTCGGCGGTCTTGTCCAAGATGTTCATAGCCACAAACTCATCCAACACTTCACTTGAGGTCAAAGTGTGGAAGTCCGGCCTTTGACGAATGACGGAGGACATGGCCTTGTGGTAAGGCATCATTGCCTTGAGGAGTTTGCGCTTGATCCAATTGTCATCCACGTCCTTGATCCCGTGATCTCGGAGTGAGACCGTGAGTTTGGTTACTCTCTGATAAAGCCCACGAGGTTCTTCATATTCTTTCATTGTAAACTCATCGGCTTCATCTTGCACTACTTCATAGTTGGAGCGTTGAATGCTTGCGCTTCCCCGGTAGAGAGAGACAACACAAAGCCATGCATCATTGGCCAAGGAAAAGGGCCGAAGATGAGGTAGATCTTAGGGTGGAATTGCATCTTGAATGATGAAGAGAGCATTCTCATTGAATTGATTATCCGCGGCTTCTCGAGGAGTGAAGTTGCTTGGATCATGCGGATGGAAACCTTCTTCAATGATTCTCCAAAGATTAGTGTTCACATGATTTAAATGACGCTTAAAGCGATAAACCCAAGAATCAAAGTCCTCATTTTTCACAATCTTAGGGGGGGGGGCGGCATGATTCAAATGAGTGGAAGGAATCGGTCCACCATAAACAAGTGGTGGTTCCACATGGGCAAAGATGCCGGTGCCATTTTTACCACTAGAATAAGGAGCCTTTTCACTACTAGCTTCCCCCTTGTCTAAGATAGCATCCGTCACCTTGTCGGTGGGATCACCCACTTTCAATGGTGCGGTGGATAGTTTAAGCCCTTCAATGAATTTAGTAAACATGCTTTCAACCTCGGTTGTCATTAAGGTTTTCAATATCTCCAAGGCTACATTGAATTCCTCACGGGAGACTGAGGTTCCCCCATCACCCGTAGACGAGATCAGATCAGATTTACACCGAAGTGCTCCTCCACACCGTCTACGGTGTCAACCATACTCTTCGCATGGCAAAGTCCTTAGTAAAGAGACGAGGCTCTGATACCAATTGAAAGGATCGATATGGTTGACTAGGGGGGGGGTGAATAGGCAACTAACAATTTTTAACTTTTCTTTACCAAATTAAACTTTGCATCAAAGTAGGTTGTCTAGATGTGCAACTAGGTGAGCAACCTATATGGTGCAACAGCAACGAACATACACGCAAGCAAGAGAAGTAACACTAATAAGTTTGCACAAGTAAAGGTAAGAGATAACCAAGAGTGGATCCGGTGAAGACGAGGATGTGTTACCGAAGTTCCTTCCTTTTGAGGGGAAGTACGTCTCCATTAGAGCGGTGTGGAGGCACAATGCTCCCCAAGAAGCCACTAGGGCCACCGTATTCTCCTCACGCCCTCACACAATGCGAGATGTTGTGATTCCACTATTGGTGCCCTTGGAGGTGGCGACTGGACCTTTACAAACAAGGTTGGGGCAAACTCCACAACTCAATCGGAGGCTCCCAACAACCCCACGAAGCTTCACCACAATGGACTATGGCTCCGTGGTGACCTCAACCGTCTAGGGTGCTCAAACACCCAAGAGTAACAAGATCCGCTAGGGATTAGTGGGGGAATCAAATATCTCTTGGTGGAAGTGTAGATCGGGGCCTTCTCAACTACTCCCGAGCAAATCAACAAGTTTGGTTGGCTAGAGAGAGAGATCGGGCGAAAATGGAGCTTGGAGCAATAATGGAGCTTTTGGGGAAGAGGTAGGTCAATGAAGAAGAAGGGGACACCCTTTTATAGTGAGGGGAACAATCCAACGGTTACCCCACTAAACAGCCCCGCAGAGGACAGTACTACCGCAGTGGGCAGCGGTACTACCGCTGGACCCAGCGGTACTATCGCTCCCCCTTACGGCACTACCGCCCAGCCAGAGATGGCTTGAAGATAGAGGAGGGACTGGCCCAGCGCGGTACTGCCGCGGTGGCAGGGCGGTACTACTGCTCTCGAGCGGTACTACTGCACCTACTACCGCTGCAAGTGCCGCTCAACCTGACATGAGAAGTGCCCCCCTTGAGTCGAGGCGGTAGTGGCCCGATACCGCATCGGTACTGCCACTGAGGACACACAAGCGGTACTACCGCTGGGCACCGCGGTACTACCGCTGGGGCTAAAGACTGCCCAAACAGCAGGGAATAAGACCTCCAACAACGCGGGAAGGCCCAAAGGGTGTGAAATGAAAGTGTACCTGATGATTCCACCCTAGCCATACCAAAGCGGACCCCCTCTTGATGGTACGGTGACTCCTACGAAACTAATCCACCAACAAGAAACGAAAGAGCTACACCGTCTTGAAAAACACTCTGAGGGGAAAGAAAATGTCTCGAGCCAAAGGATGAATCTCTGAAATGCTCAAAGCACAAGGTTAGTCCACAAATATGTTGTCATCAATCACCAAAACTACATTGAGAGAGATATGCCTTAACAGCAGCGGATCATCTGGTTGTAGCATGCGTCACCGCCGGTGTGATGGCCTGGCTTATTAGGGATGATAGACTACTCATATAAATAAGGAATTCCCTCTTTTCTGGGATCCCATTCGGACAGAACTCCAAAGTTAAGCGTGCTCAGCTTGGAGTAGTGTCAGGATGGGTGACCGACCGGGAAGTTGCTCCCGGGTGCGCACGAGTGAGGATAAAGTGCGTAGAAAAGACTAGTATTGATCTGTGAGGCCAATCTAGATCCCGCCAGGAGTAACGACCACCGGCGGGTGTGTCTGGGGCGTTACAGCCGGTCATAGGAGGCTCGATGGAAAAAGCTTGACGAAGTGGCGAGGGGTGGAGTGGAGTTCTTGAGTAGAACAACATGGAACGAGAAGTATGTACACATCGATCAATTAACTCACGGTCGTACCAATGCCATTTTGGGCTTGGGCTGACCAACGTGTTTGGAATTGGGGATAAGGAACTGTCATGGCCATCCTGGCTAACTCATATGCTACGTCATTAGCTACTCTACTACAATGATAAAAAATAGTAGGAGGAAACTTGCAAGCAAGATTGTAGCAGTCATCAACAATCGCTACCACTTTCCCCATTGATGGGCCACCATTCTTCATAGTTTCCACAACTTCTAAGTTGTCCGAGTTGATCAACAACTTGTTACATCCCACTGTTCGGGCTACAGATAAACCCCAACGGAATGTCATAGCTTCAGCAGATAGTACATCCACGAAGACGTCGATCTTCCAGTTAGCTACAATTAGGAAATTACTAGATGAATCACAACAGATTGGTCTAGATGCACCTTTTATGAGGTCACGATCAAAATTTGCATCCAAATTAAGTTTGACAAAACCAGCTGGTAGTTTCAGCCACCCATATTTCTTTGTCGTTGCCTTTGGATCCAATGAGGGGACAAAATTTGTTGTTAAAGCTTTGATGGTTGATACTATTTGATTAGAATTATGTGTTTGCTCACCATGGGAAATTTTCCTTCTTTCCTACCAAAGGTACCAAGAGGAGATGGCTATTATTTCATGTATATTATTCTGACCGAGAAAACCAAGGTCTTGTACAAGAGTTTGAATTAAAAAAAATTCTAGTACAGCTTCACCTGCCCTGTCGACGTTGCATGCCCTCTTCATAATTGTCGGGGGTTTGGTGTGACATATGCCAACGGATGGCTTATCATGGTGGGGGCGAGTAGAACGTCGCCGGTGCCTGGAAACGAGATGAGGCGCAGACATGCATGCCGGCGAATCTTACCCAGCTTCGGGGCTCTATGGGGAGATAATACCCCTACTGCTGCTCTGCGGGGTCTCCGCATGATCACTATGGCAAAGTGCTTACACGGTTGCTCCTTGAGCTGTTTTCTGGTGGTGGGAGAGGGCAAGACTAGCTCTCTCCCTCCTATATGATTTGGTCTAGAGCTAATGGGTTCCAACCCTTTGCATGGGTGCCCTGGGGGGTTTATATAGGCCTACCCCCAGGGGTACAATGGTAATCCGGTTGGGCGCGGGCCCAGCCGTCAGTGTCTCTGGCCTCCATCTTCTCTACTGACCGCTGGGGCCCGCCGACTGGCCGGGTACGGAGCCGACAGGCCGCTTCCGCCGTGGGCGGGTCTTGCCGGCTGCTGATTACTGTAGCCGTACTTCTGACGACGCGGGCTTGATCATGAGGTCGTGGCAATAGCCCCGCCGCCTGGCGGGCGATCACTGTTGCCACTCCCCATCTCATCTTGATCAATGGCGTGTGGGCCCCAGGGGAGGGCTCGGTCGACTCCCCCGGGCCGACTCCCGACGGGTCCGACTGGTGGTTCTCCTGCCGTCTCCCGAGGTCTCACTGACTGGTGGGCCCTGCTGCCTCCAGGCCGTACAGACAAGCCATCGTGGGTGCAGGATTTGGCCCTGCGGTGTTGATGTCAGGGCCGGCATGGCAACAGTGCCACGCCGCACAGAGATCTTCCGGGGTACGGCGTGCTGTGGCCATGCCTGCCCTTGGTGAGGGGTGGGGGTGGGCTTTGCTGTAGCCACGCCCCTGCCTCGTCCCCTTTGATGAGGTCATGGGGTTTGTTGGAGTCGCAGGCCGACTCCCCAAAGACGGCTTCTCTGGAAGTCGTCCCTGGGACTCGGCCGTGAGCGGGCAGTTGGCCGCCTTGCCGTCGACTCCTCAGGAGGCGGCTCTTTGCCCTAGGGTCTTGAGGGGCGCAGCCTGCCCTGATGTCTTGAAAGGTTATGGGACTCGGGTTGCCCTACCCGTGGCCCATTACTCCGATAGTAGTCCCCGAAGCTGGTGAGGCGCCGCGGACAATCGGCCGAGAAGCCTCAGCAGTTTCTCTTTCCGGGTGCTCAACACATGGTCTTTGATTGACTTCTGCCGGGCCGACTAGAAGGAGTCAGACTTGCTCAACTCGGACTCACTCAATTCCGACTCGCTCAATATTTCGAACATCGCGGCGGGATTTAAGTGGCGTGCTAGCTAAGCCTCCAGGCCGCCGCCCGTTTTTGGCCTGTCACGCGAGGGCACGTGGCTAGGCCGTCCTGCCAGCCTACGCGCGCGACGGGACAGGCCCATAGGTGGGGCCCGCCACTACCGCGCCTCGGCGCTCGAGCGGTTCCGCTGCGGCCCCGGTGGATGGTTGGGATTCCCGTGGAGTTACTGCGCGCAGTAACTTTATCGTGGATCGTGGGGGTCGTGGGGTTGTGGGCGCAGTAAATCCCCACGTCCGCCCCTCGGCTTCGCAGCCCACGAGGCTATAAGTAGGGGGAAGAGGGGGGCTCGCGCGCCCCTCCTCCCCACTACTCCTCGTTCTCTTCCTCCTTGCTGCTACTCGCTCTCCTCCTTCCTCTTCTCTTCTTCTCTCCGCCGCACGCCCAAGCTCCGGCGAACGCTGCGGCGACAGCTCGCGATGAGTTCTTCCTCCGCCGCCGCGCCTCCCCCAGTGCGCTCCGGCACCTGAGACGGCTCCGAAGTTCATGAAGACCACATTGAGTTCCTCCGCCGGACCCGTCGACCTCCCGGCGAGGATCGCATGCAGGTGCGTCTTGCGCCGAAGGGGGAGATTTCCCCCGCACCGCAGGAGGGCGAGCGGGTCATCTTCCGCTCGCACTGCCTGCGCGGGCTGGGGCTGCCGACGAGCAGTTTCTTCCGGTCCTTCCTGGAGTTCTACGGCCTCCAGCCGCACCACCTCACCCCAACACAGTGGTGCTGCTGTCCGCCTTCGTGGCCATGTGCGAAGGCTTCCTCGGAGTCCTCCCCACCCTCGAGCTCTGGGGGGAGTTCTTCTTCTCCAAGCTCGGCACCCAGGCTGCGGGCGTGTCGGCTCAGTGCGGCGCTTTCATCGTCGTGCGAAGGTCGGGGGCCGACAATCCCTTCCCCTCCATCTCGTTGATCAAGTCGGTGAAGATGTGGCAGAGATCCTACTTCTACGTCAAGAACGCTTCCGCGAGGGGAGACTGGGTCAACTTGCCGGCTTTCGAAGCCGGCCCGCCGGCTGGGCGACTGCCCAACTGGTCGTACCGGACCAAGTCACTGACGCCTGCGGGAGCCGGTGCCATCACGCGACTCCGAGTGCTGATGCAGTCGGAGGGTCTGACTGGTCCAGATCTGCTGGCCACCTTTGTTTCGCGCCGAGTTCTCCCACTCCAAGGCCGCCCTCATATGATATGCCAGATGAGCGGGCACCGCGACCCAAGTCGGATGTGCACCAAGGACATGCCTCACGAAGAGGTGGCCTTCATGGTGAACTACCTCTCAGACAGCAGGCTCCTGGAGGACTGGCGATTCGGCAAGGAGCCGTACTCCTGCGCCAACCCCCCGCCCGTGGTGAGTCGCCTTTCTTTTCTTTCTTTGGATTGTCTTATTCTTGCTGAGTTTTGTTTTGACTAGTCGGCTTAGGTTAGAATCCCCTCCTTCACCCACCAGCCGGCACCTCGGGGCCGGCCCGCAAGTTCCTCGCCGACCGGGCGGAGAGCGACGTCGACGACCCCGATCTGGGGGCGGCGGCTCTAGAAGATGACGCCGAGGGAGGAGGAGGAACAGCGGGCGACTTCAGGCCTTCGGCCACTTTCGCCAACTGGCCTGACGACGACGCCGAGGGAGAAGTCACCCCTCGCCATCGGCCAGGAGCCAGCCAACCTAGCGCGGGTTCTTCTGCCGCGTCGGGCGCTCCAGGCGGCGGGAAGAAGCGCAGGGCCGTGCCGACTTTGTTCGGCAGTCGGCCGAAGAAGCCCAAGGGTTCGGCTGCGGCGACCCGGCAGGACGAGGTGGCTGCGAAGGCCATCCGCTTCCGTAAGGAAGTGAAGAAGCCGTTGTTGGTCTCCGCGTAAGTATTCTGTCTTCAAAGTTTTATTCTTTCTTCGTGATTTGTCTGAGTCCCCTCTTGCTTCAGGGCTCCCCTCTCTCTTGAGAGGGTCACCGCCGCCTCCGTCATGGGGTCAGCGGAGACGTCCGCCACCACTCGGCGGATTGACCCCGCTGGCTGACCTCCGGGAGGCGACGGAGCGGAATGCGCAGGAGAAGCGCAATGAAGAAGAGGCCCTCCGCCTGGTGAAGGCGAAGGCCGACAGGGCGGACGCCTCCGCTAAGAAAAATCTAGCGGAGGCCGAAGCCGCCGCCGCGGCGAAGCAGCAGGCTAAGGAAGCCGCACGCCGCCAGTTGGCAGTGCTCATCACCCCGTTGAACTCTGCGCCGCCGCCTCCAGAGTTCACGGGGCAGACTGGGGAAGCCGGCGGGGAGAACCCCGTCGTGGAGGGGGAGGGCGGCGACCCCTGTACGCCGGATGCGAACGTTCCGCCACCGCCTCCGCCGCCGTCTGAAGGTGCGCAGGGCGAGTAGCCGGCGGGCCCTCCGGTGCCGCCGACCGAAGACGAGGCCGTGGCGAGGCTACTCCTCCAAGTCGGCTCACCAACGCACCACCGTCTGGAGAAGGCGACTTCGGCACTCCGTCCCCTGGAAACCGGCGCTGCCAGCTCGGCGATCCCAGACGCCGAGGCGACGAGCGCCGCGCCCATTGGGTGGGTGCGAGGAGGCGGCACATGGCCACTGAACCAGGCGCTTCTGGACGTCCAGGCGAAGCTTCGTGCCGAGGGCGACACTCTCCAGAATTGCACCAAGGCGTACCTGGCGTCGCGGGCAGCCGTCCGGGTATGTTTTTCCTTTTGGCCTTTGTTTTTCTTGTTCCTCTCTATGGGGGCGCGCCAGCGCACCCACTGGGTGTAGTCCCCGAGTTTCGGGCTGGCTGCTGAGCAGGCAGCCCGGAACTCCAATTGATGAACTTTGGGTATTAACTTTTTGTCTGAAATGTTCGTCGCAGGATTACCACAACCTCCGCGTCACTGCTTTCAACCGTAACGTTGAAGAGCTGGGCAAGCGGACCGCCGATCTGTCGGAGAGCCGGAGTAAGTCCTTTTCCTTCTTCACGGGGGCGCGCTGAGCAGTCGGGCCGGATCTCCCCGGCGACCTTCTTTATTGGTGGCTTGACGCCTTCTTTCTTCCTTCTTCTCAAGGGCCAACGCTGCTCTTCAACAGCAGTTGAGCGACGCCAACTCTGCTTTGCGCGCCAAAGAGGAGGAGTGCAGCAAGCTCGCCACGGAGCGCGATCTGCTGGCCACTCAATTGGCAGAGCAGAAGGAGCTGCTTGTGAAGTCGCAGAGGGAGGCGGAGGAGACAGAAACCGCCCTCTTGGCCGAGTTCGCGAGCGAGCGTTCCTCCTGGTCTGACAAGGAGGCGCTGCTGTCCTCCGGCTTCCACGAGATTGAAGACATCGTTGATGGTGAGCCTCTTTATTTTCTTTCTTTGAGCTGCCGATTTAAGTCTTGCTGACTCCTAGTTTTTGACTAGCTTCTTCGTTTCTTCGCGTCTTTGCGGACTTCTTCCCTGGGCAGTCGCAGGCCGCCATCCAAGCCATCGAGGCTGACCGTGAAGGTCGGAGGGCGGAGGGCGCAGAGATTGCCGCCGATGCCCCGCGAACTCTTGACGAGCACATCCTGAGCATCGAGGCTCGCCTCCGGCCGGCTCACCGGATGCTGCGCCGGCTTCAGCGTGTCGGTGCCCAGGCGATTGTCGCCCTGTGGCCGGATATGCAGGCTCCGCGCACCCCCAGCCTGACGGCCGATTGGCTGGAGGTCGCGGCTGGTCGTCTTGAGGCCTGGAAGGGCTCTTCGGCCCGAGCTGGAGCGCGCCGGGCCTTGGAGTTCGTCAAGGCATGGTATCCGGGGCTGGACCTAGACTGGATGGCCACGCTTCAGTCGGAGGCCCAGCCGGAGCTGGTGGCCGCGGAAGACGCCCTCGTCAAGCGTGCTACAGCGATCGCCGAGTACACCGACACCAGCATCTTCGTCCTCGAGCGGTCTGAAGACGGCGAGGAGGTACCGCCGGAGTGGTTTGGGATGAACCCAGACTACGGCGAGGACTCGGCGGAGGTGATTGGCTCCAGCGTCGAGGAAGAGGGCGAGGCGGAGGACGGTGGCGAGGCGGAGGCACCAGAAGACGGAGCAGACGGCCAGCCTCAGCTCGACCGTGCCTCTAGCAACGAGCCGCGTGCAACCGACCCGACTGCTGCCGGAGGCGATCAAGCCGAGACTAGCCAGCCGGCCGCCCCGACGCCTGGCGCTGGCGCCTCCTCCGACCCTCCGAGTCCGTCTGCTGCTTCCTAAGCTGCCGCTATATCTTTGTTTTTTCTGCTTCAGTAGTCTTTGAAGAACTTTGTTAATTCGCACAATTCCACCCGCGGGGTGTATTTTGAACCTCTACTCGACAATTCGGCCAAGGGCCTATGTTATGTAAATATATTTATCTGAGTTCTATCTTTTCTTGCTCAATGCTCTTTTGGCTTTTTTCCTTTGCCGCTTTCTCTTAGTTGCCTGCCTTGCCAATCGGACAGCCGCTCTGCGGACTGTCGCTGGATCAAGTGCTAGGCTACTTTGGGAAAGCAAGTACTTAGCCGTTTTCAAGATTTTTTTGAGCAAGTTAGATAGAAGACGTCAATCCGACTATCCGAGAGTCGGTTTGCGAGAAAGGCTGGAAGCTGTCTTGAGCTATGTTTTATGCTTTGAGTCCTTAGCCATTTTTCATGTGAATGCCCATTCTACCTTACTGCTGCCCACCGTACAGTCGCTCTGCGAGCTGCGGCTTCTAACAGGAGACGGTTTAGGCGTTTACACACTACTTGTCCGACTGCAGGAAGCATTTCATAGTGCAAGGCGGCAAGTCCCCGGGCTGACTTGTCGAGCCCGGTGCCAAACGGCAAAAAAAGGAGTAACATACTCGCAGTCATAATTTTTATCATACAGACAAAAGAGGGCAGTCCCCGAGCTCGCCTCGGGGGGCCCGAAGTCTTGGTACTTTAATACAAAAGGTAGCGTGGTACATACTGCATCAACTATAAAATCTTCGAAGGAGATTTGCATTCCATGACCGCTCTGTCATCTTGCCGGAGTCGTCCCTCTTGCGTGCTCAGGGCTTCTGAGCGTCGATCAGGTAGTAGGAATCGTTGTCCAGTACTTTGCTGATGATGAAAGGGCCTTCCCAAGGCGCCGACAGCTTGTGCTGGCCGGCTGTTCGCTGGATCAGCCGGAGCACAAGGTCGCCTTCTTGAAAAGATCTTGGCCTGACCTTCCTGTTGTGGTATCGGCGCAGGCTCTGCTGGTAGATGCTGGACCGGCTGAGTGCCAACAGCCGGCCCTCTTCCAGCAGATCGACGCCGTCTTGTCGTGCTTCTTCTGCTTCTTCCTTGGTGTACATGGTGACTCGTGGGGAGTCGAACTCTATGTTCGTTGGGATGACGGCTTCAGCACCGTAGACGAGGAAGGAGGGCATGAAGCCGGTTGACTTGTTTGGAGTCGTGCGCAGACTCCAGAGGACGGCTGGCAGCTTGTCGAGCCAATAGCCAGCCGAGCGCTCTAGAGGCTCGATCGACCGAGGCTTGATGTCGGACAGGATGAGGCCGTTTGACTGCGGGTGGGCGATGGATGCTAGGTCCAGTCGGATGCCCTGTGTTGCGCAAAAACGGGCCAAGGCGCCTTTGGCGAAATTTGTGCCATTGTCGGTGATGATGCGGTGTGGTATGCCGTACCGAATTGTGATATCGGAGATGAAAGTTAAGGCAGTCGGACCATTCAGTTTCTTGATTGTCTTTGCTTCTATCCACTTGGTGAACTTGTCCACTGCGACAAGTAAGTGAGTTAAACCACCTCGTGCTGTTTTGAATGGTCCCACCATGTCTAGACCCCAAACTGTGAAAGGCCAGGCAATGGGGATGGTCTTGAGTGCAGAAGCTGGCTGGTGCGGCTTGGAGCTGAACTTCTGACACCCTTTGCATTTTTGGACCAGCTCCTTGGCCTCTTCCAAGGCAGTTGGCCAGAAGAAACCGTGTCGAAAGGCTTTGGCGACGAGTGCTCTTGAAGCCGCATGGTGGCCGCACTCGCCTTGATGGATGTCTTTGAGAATCGCTTGGCCTAGCGCTGGTAGACACCAGTGACACTGCGCCTGACCATCTCTCTATTGACTATGGTGTAGGGTGCCGCCCGGCGTTGTATTTGCTGAGCTGAAGTTTCATTTGTCGGCAGCTCTTTGTTCACCAGGAATTTGAGGATGGGCTGGGCCCATGAGGGTGCTGCTACTTCTTCGACTGCCAGAACTGCGACTTGGACGAGGGCAGTTGGGCTGGGAGGCGGCGGGTTGGAGTCAACAGCCGCTTGCTGGGTTGATGAAGTCCCCAGGCCGACTAGCGCGGTCCTTGGGCCGAGTTATGGAGTCTTCGAGTCCGCCACCGTAGTCCCCGGGCCGGGTTTGGCTGTGGCAGCTTTTGGGTCTTCCACAAAAATCCTCGTTCCGACTGTCGGAGCTCTGGAGTTGGATCCACCGTCTTCGGGAGGAGCCGGCACAAAAATGGAGTCTGATTCTGGTGAAGGCTTGATAGATGGCTTAAGGAGGCGTTGAAGGGCGACGCCAGATGGTATTGCTTGTCGGGTAGAGCCTATTCGTGCCAAGGCATCTGCTTGGTCGTTGTCATTTCTTGGCACATGGAGAAACTCGCACCCTTCAAAATACCTGTTGAGTTGCTGCACGAGGAAACGGTAGCTCGCCATGTTTGCATCTTTTGCGTCCCAGTCGCCAGATGATTGCTGGACCACTAAGTCCGAGTCGCCATAACACAAGATCCGATGGATGCCAAGCTCTTTGGCAAGCCGGAGCCCGTGAATGAGCGCCTCGTACTCGGCGACGTTATTGGAGGCGACGAAGTGGATTTGCAGCACATACTTGAGCTTGTCGCCTTTGGGAGAGATGATGACGACGCCGGCTCCCAAGCCAGTGCGCATCTTGGAGCCGTCGAAATGCATCCGCCAATGGGTGGAATCGGGTGCTGGAGGCAGGTACTGGGTCTCGGCCCAGTCGACGAGGAAGTCGGCCAGTGCTTGTGATTTGATAGCGGTGCGGGGCTGGTAGTGGATGGTGTAAGGAGCCAGCTCTATGGCCCACTTGGCCACTCGACCAGAAGCATCTCGGCTACCGATGATCTCGTCAAGTGGGGCCGTGCAGACCACCGTGATTGGATGCTCTTGAAAGTAAGGCTTAAATTTCTTGGCAGCAAATTGTACGCCATAGCACATCTTCTGGTAGTGGGGGTAGTTCTGCTTGGAGGTCGACAGTACCTCGCTCAGGTAATATACCGGTCTCTGGATAGGCAGCACCTTGCCTTCCTCCTTGCGCTCCACTATAATGACTGTGCTGACTACTCGGCTGGTGGTGGCAATGTACAGGAGCATAGGTTCCTTGGGAGTCGGAGCCGCCAGGATGGGTGGAGTAGTCAGCATCTTCTTCAACTGGTGAAAAGCTTCGTCCGCCTTATGGTTCCACTCGAAAAAAGTGGTCTTCTTCATGAGTTGGTATAAGGGGAGAGCTTTCTCGCCTAGCCGACTGATGAATCGGCTGATGGACGCTAAGCAGCCGGTGAACTTCTGCACATCCAGCAGTCGGCTGGGTACCTCCATTCTCTCAATGGCCTTGATTTTTACTGGGTTGCATTCTATGTCGCGTTCAGAGACCAGGAAACCTAGCAGCTGGCCGGCTGGTACTCCGAAGACACACTTCTCGGGGTTGAGCTTGATCTGGAACCGGCGCAGGTTCTCAAAAGTCTCCTTGAGGTCTTCCAGCAGTGTCCCATGCTTTTCCGTCTTCACCACCACGTCGTCCAAGTAAATGTGGGTGTTCCTGCCGAGCTGCTTGAGGACGCACTTCTGCATGCAACGCTGAAAGGTGGCGCCGGCATTCCTTAAGCCGAACGTCATGGTGAGGTAGTAGAAGGCTCCAAACGGCGTGATGAAGGCGGTCTTCAGTCTGTCAGCCGGGCTCAGCTTGATCTGGTGATATCCTGAGTATGCATCCAAAAAACTCAACAGCTCGCATCCGGCTGTGGAGTCTATCACCTGATAGATTCTTGGTAGAGCAAATGGGTCCTTGGGGCAGGCCTTGTTGAGGCTCGTGTAGTCAATACACATTCGCCACTGCTTGTTCTTCTTTAGTACCAGGACCGGATTTGCTAGCCATTCTGGAAAGAACACTTCCATAATGAAGCCGGCTGCTAGGAGTCGGGCTATCTCTTCTCCGACAACTCTTCTCTTCTCTTCTGATAGGCGGCGCAGGGGCTGCCTGACCGGCTTTGCATCAGATTGGACATGTAACTTGTGCTCGGCGAATTCCGTCGGTACACCTGGCATGTCTTTGGGGGACCATGCAAAGATGTCCCGATTCTCACGGAGGAAATCAACGAGCTCGCCTTCCTATTTGCTGTTGAGGTTTGCACCTACGACGGCGTACCTCTCTGGGTGCTCCGGATCCAAGGGTATCTTCTTTGTCTCTTTGGCCGGTTTGAACGAACCTTCAGCCTCCGACTCCTTCGGGTTGGGTGATACCTCTAGCTGCTTGCCGGCCGTCGCCACAACTTGCTCAAGGAGCCGCTTCTCGGCCGCGATTACCAGGGACTCGGCCAGCCGACTGCTCTCAGCCGCGCAGGCAGACGACTTCCGGTAGTCACCGGCCACAGTCAGAATTCCCCTGGAACTGGGCATCTTCATCTTGAGGTAGGCGTAGTGGGGGATCTCCATGAACTTGGCCAAGGCGGGTCGGCCGAGTAGCGCATGGTATGGGCTCTCGAGGTCCACCACATCAAACCAAACGGGCTCTCTACGGAAGTGATCTTTGTCCCCAAAGAGGACGTCCATCAGGATCTTGCCGATTGGCGAGTAGGAAAGCCCAGGAACAATGCCGTGGAAAACAGTTCGGCTGTTCTGAAGCTGTCTTTGCTTGATCCCTAACTTCTCCATGGTGTCCTTGTACAGGATATCGATGCTGCTGCCCCCGTCTATCAGAACTCGCGAGAAATGTGCGGCTCGTTTGTCCGTAGCAAAGGTGGCGTCCAGGACCAAGGGGTAGGAGCCCGGACTCGGCATCACCTCTGGGTGGTCATCCCTGCTCCAGCTGATGGGCTTCTCAGACGAGTGCATGAACTCTGACGTCTCCGACGCTACTGCATTCACCTCTTGTCGCTGCAGCCACCTGCTGCGTCGATCATCAGCCACACTGGTGAACACCACATAGGCTCCATGCTCTTTAGGGTATTCGTCTTGTACTGCGCCGACTGGCCTGACTGTCGGCTGCTGGGGCGGAGGCGGAGGCGGCTGCCCAGCAGGCGGGGGAGGCAGGAGGCCGTCTCCCTTGTTGATCCTGGTGAGCCAGTGGCACTTTCGGGTGGTGTGATTTGACGGCTTTACGCTGCTGTGGAACTTGCAAGGTCCATCCAAGGTCTGCTCATAGGAGAAGGCCGGCAACCAGTTTGGCTTGCCGCCTTTCTGTCGCTTGGGCGGGGGCTGCTCTTCTGGCTGCTGGGCTTCAATGGTCGTGACCTGCCGGCTGCTGGAAGCCGGCTGCGGGGCCTTGCGCTTGTTGTCGCCCTGCTGTTGTCGCCGGCCGGCGTCTGCCGCCGGAGTTCTTGGAGCTTGAGGAGCCACTTTGCCAGTTGTGCTGATTTGAATTTCCGCCTTCATGGAGGAGTTGGCCGTGGCGTACTTGTCCGCTATGATCAGTAGCTCGTCGAGGGTTTCTGGCTCGTCGCAGAGGAGCTTGTGCTTGAGGAGGGTGCCTTCCCTGCACCCGGCTGTAAAGTACTCGATAGCCTGCACCTCGTGCACGCCCTCGCAGGAGTTCCGGAGCTCAGCCCAATGCGTGAGGTAATCACGAGTAGACTCGTCGGGGCCTTGCACGCACAAGGAGAGCTGACGAGTCTTGGGAGGACGCTTGTACGTGCTGGTGAAGTTGCGGACGAACGCTTCGGTGAAGTCGACCCAGCTGTTGATGCTGCGGGGCTTTAGGCTGTTCAGCCATGTCCGGGCCGTGTCCTGGAGCATGAGCGGAACGTACTTTACGACGACACGCTTGTTGCCGTTTGCTATGCTGACGGCCGTGGAGTAGTCGACTAGCCAGTCTTATGGCTTCACGGAGCCGGTATACTTGGGCGTGTCTCTTGGGAGCGTGAACCCTCTGGGAAAGGGCTCGTCCCGAATGCGGGGCCCGAAACAAGGCGGACCCAGCTCGTCTTCTTCTTCCAGTGCTAAGGATCGGTGGAGTCGGTCGATCTGATGGCGGGCGTCGTTCTCTCCAACTTCCTCTTGGCGGCCAAGGCGGTCACCGAGAGTCGGATGGTCAACAGGCGGCGGGGAGACTCGCCTCTCCTTGCGGGGAGGGGGAGGCGCACAGTCGTCCTGTCGTTCCACTGCCCTTGGGCGGCCGTCTCGGTCGCGCTCTATGGTAATGCGAGTCCGACTATGGCTGACAGTCAGCTCCTTGTCTCTTCTTCCTCGGCCGCCGGCAGTCGGTGTCCGAGACGTCGCACCTTGGTCTCGGTGAAGGTCGTCGTTGGGCCGTTGAGGCGCCTCCGCGTGGCAGCCAGCCTCGTTCTGCGCGGCGGCCGCGTCGAGAAGCCGTTGGACTCACTCCATCATGAGGCGGCGTTCTTTGCCCTTGAAATTGTCCAACTCATCCGCCGCTGCCTGGGCGGCTCGGATGTTCTCTGCTGGTGTAGCGTACACAGGGCGGCTTGCCCCAAACAGGTTGGCGATGGCTATGCCGCGCTGCCGGACTACGCTAAGGCGGCTGGGCTCCGCCGGGGCCGGCGAGCCGCCGACGGCGCGATCCATCTCCCGCCGGTAGGCTTCTGACAAGCGCCTCATGCTGGCCAGCTTCTTCGTGCCTTCGACGAGCTGAAGGCGGCGCGCCTCCAACGTCTCCGCGTCAGCGTCTTCCGAAATGGGCGCAGTTAGGTCTTGCAGCACCGCGCCGAGTGAGTCGGGCGCTCCTCCGCCGGGGAACTCGTCATGACTGATGACCAGCACCTCAGTGACGGCGCTTCCGTCGCTCTCTGCGTGGGGGAGAGGTTCGTCGTAGACCACCACGTTGGTGGGGAACGCGTCGAGCAATGCGGTGTCGGAGTCGACCAGCATCGGGTCGGTGGAGCCTACGGACTCCAAGTCTACGGCAGGCTCGCCGGAAACGTGGAGTTGATCGAGGAGGCCCGCGAGGAGGTTCTCGGGGCCATCCGTGCCTGCTTTGGATGCAGGTTCGTTAGAGAGGCGGACCTCGCCGACGAGTTCGGCCAAGGAGCTGACCGCGCAGGCGATCTCAACGCCGCTTAGCGCGCCGGCGCAAACTCCATCTGGCATGCCTGGCTGGCTGCGCTCGCCAGGGAGGAAAAGGGTTCCCATCGAGAACAGATCTCCGGACGACGGTGCACCAGGTCCCACGGTGGGCGCCAAATGTCGGGGGTTTGGTGCGACATATGCCAACGGATGGCTTATCATGGTGGGGGCGAGTAGAACGTCGCCGGTGCCTAGAAACGGGATGAGGCGAAGACATGCACGCCGACGAATCTTACCCAGCTTCGGGGCTCTCCAGGGAGATAATACCCCTACTGCTGCTCTGCGGGGTCTCCGCATGATCACTATGGCAAAGTGCTTACACGGTTGCTCCTCGAGCTGTTTTCTGATGGTGGGAGAGGGCAATACTAGCTCTCTCCCTCCTATATGATTTGGTCTAGAGCTAATGGGTTCCAACCCTTTGCATGGGTGCCCTGGGGGGTTTATATAGGCCTACCCCCCAGGGGTACAATGGTAATTCGGTTGGGCGCGGGCCCAGCCGTCAGTGTCTCTGGCCTCCGTCTTCTCTGCTGACCGCTGGGGCCCGCCGACTGGCGGGCCCCGCCGACTGGCCGGGTACAGAGCCGACAGGCCGCGTCCGCCACGGGTGGGTCTTGCCGGCTGCTGATTACGGTAGCCATACTTCTGACGACGCGGGCTTGATCATGAGGTCGTGGCAACAGCCCCGGCGCCTGGCGGACGATCAATGTTGCCACTCCCCATCTCATCTTGATCAATGGCGCGTGGGCCCCGGGGGAGGGCTCGGCCGACTCCCTCGGGACGACTCCCGACGGGTCCGACTGGTGGTTCTCCCGCCGTCTCCCGAGGTCTCACTGACTGGTGGGCCGTGCTGCCTCCAGGCCGTACAGACAAGCCGTTGTGGGTGCAGGATTCGGCCCTGCGGTGCTGATGTCAGGGCCGGCATCGCAACAGTGCCACGCCGCACGGAGATCTTTCGGGGTACGGCGTGCTGTGGCCATGCCTGCCCTTGGTGAGGGGCGAGGGTGGGCTTTGCTGTAGCCACGCCCCTGCCTTGTCCCCTTTGATGAGGTCATGGGGTTTGTTGGAGTCGCAGGCCGACTCCCCAAAGCCGGCTTCTCTGGAAGTCGTCCCTGGGACTCGGTCGTGAGCGGGCAGTCGGCCGCCTTGTCGTCGACTCCTCAGGGGGCGGCTCTTTGTCCTGGGGTCTTGAGGAGCGCAGCCTGCCCCGATGTCTTGAAAGGTTATAGGACTCGGGTTGGCCTACCCGTGGCCCATTACTCCGACAATAATCTCGTCCAGAAAGGCGCCATAACTCGGCCACTTCATTGCACTTAAACAGGAGGTGAGTTACAAAGTTGGACAACTGACTCTCAATTCATTTCATGAAGTAGTCACTACGTACTTTGGACACATCCCCCACTTCATCGTGTCGTGAGCACACGTAACGGGTGTCTGCCAGAGCCTGTTGTAGACCAAGACGAGGCCCCGCTCACAAGTACAATGTTGTATGTAAGTCCTCACACCTATGCCCATTTCAATATTATTGTTTACATCTAAAAGGTTGTTTAAAAGGTGTGGACCCTAGAAATTTTTACGAGAACAATATATTGTTTGAATCTTTGTCATAAGCACATCCTACCGTGGGTTCTATGCCCAAGATCACTCCTTGGGTAAAAGGTAAGATGACTATCTGCAATTCGAAACCGTATCACAAATGGTCATCAACCATGTTTTTGTGTGACATTGTCGGGAAGGGCTGTCATTAGTCATTGGAGTAGAGTTTTTGTTTCAATTCTTTTTCTGTTTTTCTTTTTTTCTCCATTTGTTTTTCTAGTTCTTGTTTCAATCAAAAATCCAAAAAATAGCATGCCTAAGAAACTCGGAGAGTTTGCAACTCCCGATGAGAACTTTATGAGTGCACCAACCGCATTACCCAATGTTGCTACTAAACAATTTGAAATTAAGCCCTATTTTGCTACTGTGGTTCAACAAAACCAATTTTGAGGCTCTACATACGAAGATGTCGGTATGCATTTGCATACTTTTACTGAACTGTGCGACATGCCACATATTAAACATTATGAACCTGACACTTTGAAGTTGCTCTATTTTCTTATTATTTAAAAGAAAAAGGAAATGATTACTTCTAGCTTTTCCTATAGGAATTATAACTTCGTGCAATTTATATTGAAACATGTTTATGTCTAAGTTTTGCCCATACAAACATAATGCAACTACGATCGCAGATTACAGGTTTTAAGCAGGAAGATCGCGAGGCGCTAGCACCAGCATGGGACCGCATGAAGGAGGCCATAAGAACTTCCCGAACCATGGGGGTGAAAAAAGTTACTTATTATTCATATATTTTATAATGCCCTTAACCCCATGTCAAAATCCACAAATCCATGTTAGACACAGTTGTAGGAGGAATCATGATGGGACGACCAATTGAATAAGCTAAGAAACTACTTTATGACTTGCAAGAAAACCAGAAGAAAGGTGAACTCCATCTCTGAGGAGATAAACGATGAGCTGACTACCAAGATTGATGAATTGATCGACACTGTCCAAGGTAAATAATACGTAAAGATTTGACTATATCCTAGCTTGCACTGTTTCGGACGAAACCCCGATCCATGGGCCCCACGCCATCTTGCCATTTGTCCAGCTTCGAAAGGGGTGGACCATGAGGATTTTCTCTTTGTTTGTGTTAGGATAGGTCACAACAATATTGAAAACCAAACTTGAGCTCAAGCTATGTAGTACCTATATCCAACTTACACCACCCTTATGCACATGCAAGTGAGGGAGCCTTTCCACAATTTGGATGCATGTTAACAGTGGGGTTTATCATATTATTTGAAAGCAAGTATAAACTTACATTCAGTTTCTCTTTATTGGTCATTCAAAAATACATTTAAGTTGATTCCACTTGTCTTTCCATATTTTAGTGCATGGCATGAATTCATAGCATGACCATGTTGTTATCTTGGTCGTAGTTGTAAATGTCTTACTGCAAACTATGGGATCCGACATGAAGTTAATGCTATTGTTGTTTGAAGTAGGCAACATAAGAAGTTGTTGATACATGTATGAGGCCACAAAACATAGGTTTACCCATTATATGTTAGGAATGCCTACACCATGCCGAGATTTAGTCAAATCTGCATAGTTTAATGTCTTTGAGTTTTTGTGAATTATATTTTTTATATTGAATTTATAGGATGACGCCTTCAATATTTGTATTTGAACTCTTATTTGTTAAATTGCAAAATTAATAAGAACTATTAGCCTCTAGACTGGGGAATAAAGTGGTTGTAGTTTTTGCATGGTTCCATATGTTTGTTCATGTCATTTGCATGCATGTTAATATGTGATGTTAACAAATAAGTGTAATTAATCACTTACTTGTCATTAGAGTGCATTTGAAAAGTCATTCCTTTATTTTTGCAAAAAGGACCCTAACATTAAAAGAAACACCGGACAATATCTCAACAAAAATGAAAATTGCAACGAAATCCTTGAGATGTCCTTCGTCTTCAACCTCCAAACCATGTCGACGCGCACCGCCACTGCCGCTCCTCCCTGAGCCGGCCTGACGTAGTTGGATGTCATTTTGGAATGAATAAGTAAACACAAATGCAATGGAAAACATTAAAAAGTCATTTTTCACTAAAAAAGTCATATTTGCCTGATAGAGACCTGGGTTCAAGTCCCACGATGGTAATAGTCTTTCTTGTGACACAGTTGACCTCAAATAAATTTTTCAGTAACTTCAGTTTTGAGAAACTTCATTCAAATGATGCTATAGTCACATGCACCATTAATATAATGTGATAAGCAATTGAGACATTTGGATAACATTCGGCAAATCTAACAAACCCAAATATATGATCATCTGACATGAGAGTATTTGGCAATGTCATCTGCAACACTTTCAATTCAGAAACAAAACCATATAAGTCAACGTCTGCTGAGTTGTCATGAGAAAAAGTCTTTGCAAAATTAGTGTGACATCTTCTCAGATCATTATCATCCAAGGACTTTACATTTTCAGCAGAATAAGAAGCTAAATACCCCCGCCCCCAATGGCTTAAGCTCGTCAAATCTATTGGCCGGGGAATTAATTTCAACATCTATCATCACCAGAAAGTATTTAACTCTAAATGATTCCTCCTCAACTTCTTGTATTTCTTCCATTTGATCATTTTTTGTAACATGACATTTTACAAGAAATACAGGCACCATATCCATGTTCGATGCATATTTGTATCCCTTGCAACGAGGGCTTTCAAAGAACACCACTTTTGAACACGTTTGGTAAGTTTTAAAATTTTCACCAAGCTTCAACTATTAAAACTTGATTATACTCTTGATGTATCTATGAGCAGTGTCTACGGTAATAAAAGCTTCCATTATGCAGAAAATAGACTACATTTAGGTATTGCAAAAGTAAATACTCGCTTACTAGTTGGATGTCCCTCCATGCATAGGGCAGTTGGTCGAGTTGCATAAACTCTTTCACATGAACATGAATAGCAAAGTATATCGACTCAATGATTAAACATGTGTAGAATCCCAAATCAAAAATGCATAGACTCGTTAGTATGATATTACCTTATCACAACCGCTTCTGGTGACGACTGAAGTAGAGAACAGCAACGCAACATCTCTAACCATCGTGCATTTGGAAATTTCAAAATGAGGAAAATGAAAATTTATAGACTCATTAAAATGAAGTATTGGTTAAGATTAGTAGAATTACCTCCTCAGACATGAAGGTCTTTTCAAGATTCTTCACAATCGGCATCAAAGTGCCATCATAGTCCAAAAATAGCATAATTATCTCTAACGCTCTCCTAAATTTTTCTTAATGTTATGGACTTTGCTTTTCTTCAACACTCTGTAGTGACCAGACCTCAAACGGTCCAATCTCTATGCTCAGGTGTCATCCCTGGATCAGTAATGCTGACACCACACAGTACTTGAAGGATTTATAACAGAGTAGCAATCACACACTTATTACATCGAGTGTCTCAAAAGAGAACTTATTACAATAAATATGGCTTAAGGCCATCTAATAACGATAACAGCGGAAGGCTTGGAAGATAAGTGAGTCCATCAACTCCAACGGCATCACTGAGTATAGAACCACGACCTAAAACTCCTTAATCGTCGTCTGAAAAGTCTGCAACATTAACGTGCAGCCCGAAACGGGTCAGCACATGGAATATGCTGGCAAAGTAACACATAGAGAGTAATGGAATGAAATAGGCTATTCTATATGCATATTTGGCTGGTGGAAAGCTCTATGGTTACAGTTTTGCGTAAAGCCAATTTTTCCCAACTGCAAAGGAATAAATTTTATTTAACTATCATGGTGGTTGTTAAACATTGAGAATGGTTGACAGCATTCTCAATCCCAATTAAGCATCATCATTAAACAAAACCCAACAAAATTAATTTTATAGTAACATGTTGAGATTCACATGATAATTCAGGTACTAGATACTCAAGATGTCCATAACCGGGGACACGGCTAACCATGATTAGTTTATACACTCTGCAGAGGTTTGTGCACTTTTCCCCACAAGACTCGATCTCCTCCGTTGGATTTCTCGCACTACATGGTGTTTGAGAAACGGATGACCGAGACATGGTCTTTCAGAAGCGCTAGCACCTTACGAACGGGTAGACCGTACCAACCTACATCCCCTACATCTGCTGGTCTACCACTGTAAGAGTTCGCACAACTTAGTCAACTACGCTAGAGCCCATAATAGCTTGTGGCTGCACACGGAAGTTTCTAGCATGAATAATCCCATGATCCCTTTGAGCCTGGGTGGCGGTCCAAAGAAAAAACAGGCAATCGCTGGAATACCCAGGTGCCCCAATCTACCCAGATGTGTATTTAAGTTGCCACCTTAAGTAAACCATTAATTAACCATCTCACATCTGTCATGGATACACTCACCCAATCCACGTCTACTAGTATAGCATGGCATAATAAGCAAACGTAGAAGTAACTCCCAAATGTTTGATAATAACAGGTAATGGGTACTACCTCAACTACTTCCCAAACTCACAATTTAATTAGATCCTAATCATGCAATGTGTGAGGATTTATCTAATGCAATAAAACTGGGTAGTTGGAAAGCATGATCAAAGTGTTACTTGCCTTGCTGATGATCCGGGAAACCTAGCGATTCGAAGTAGCAAGCGGCGCACTCCGGGTACTCTATCATAAACAAACAAGCATACAATAAGTACTCATCTAATGCACAGGTAAAACTCGAATAAGAGATCTAACCAGAAAGTTCAACTTAAGAACTCCGGTTGGCAAAAAGAATCAAATCGAACGAAGCAACGAAAGACAAACGGCAAAAGAAACAGGCTTCGTTTACTATTCTGGATCTAAGGCAATTTTTACAGTGGCAAAAACTTGTTTGAGTTGGTTAAAACGGAAAGAGGGTTTCGAGACGAAACTCCAGGCGCTTGAATCGCCTGATTCCGATAAACAAGCGAAAAGTTAAACTAAAACGAAAATCGGATTAGAAATCGTGATCAGAAAAATCGCGAATTTAATCCAAGAAAAAAAAACGACGAACGTTCGTTAAAATGAACGAACGGGCGAACGCTCACTATTTAAATAAACCGGAAAAACCGATATATTTAAAAAACGAAACTAAAAAAACGGGCAAACCGTCGGAAAAACCGAACGGTTTTTTTTTGAGAAAAACCGGAGGCGAAAAAGAACTACCTCCGGCGACTCCGGCGAACGGCGGCAGCGACGGTCCGGCGAGCGGCGGCGGGTTCGGCGGGCGGCGGCGGGTTCGGCGGGCGGCGGCGGGGCGGCGGCACGGCGGCGGGGCCGGCTAGGGTTAGGGTTTGGGCGGGGGCGCGGCTTGGGCTTCGGCTGGGGGCCTCGGGGCACTATAAAAAGGCCCGGCAAGGAGGAGTCCTGGCCGGTTACGACCCAAGGTCGGTTCGGACTTTTTTTTTATAAATAATTACGCTCGGAAAAAACAAAAGAAATACTGAACGGACTCCAAAAATCCCAAAATAAATTTTTCCCGGTTTCTAAAATCAAGCCGCACAGGATGAACATTTGTTTGGGGCCTAAATGCAATTTTGAAAAACGCGCATTTTTCCTAAATTCGAATAAAATAGCAAATAAAACCAAAATAAATCCTTATTTGATTTTTTATTAAATCCTCAATATTTCTTTATTTTGGGAAAGTCATTTTATTCCCTCTCTCATATTTTCGTAATAGAAATAGTTGAAGATAAAATAAATAAAATCAAATGATCCTATTTTCAAAATTTGAGACAACTCAAATATGAAAATAACGAAATCCCCAACTCTCTCCGAGGGTCCTTGAGTTGCGTGAAATTTCTAGAATCAACCAAAATGCAATAAATATGATATGCAATGATGATCTAGTGTATAACATTCTAAATTGAAAATTCGGGATGTTACACACTCATAATTTTTGTAAATTTTAAAATGACAGAACATATCCCTTCCGACCTAAGAACGAGTATTTACAAATAGTTAAGTTAGGTTAGGGGGGCATTGCCCCCCACCAAAAAAAAAAACATATGCTACATTTCTTAGTTAGTTGTCTATGTTGGAGGTCATGTACCCTATCCTAATTGGAGGCGGCTCCTCTACCGTGGAGTGAGCACGGCAGGGATGCTACAGTCCCATGACTTTGCAGTGTAAAGGGCTCAGATCTCTTTTTGCTACAGTGCGTAAACAGAGCACATGCTACAGTGCGTAAACAGATCTACCCACGTCGTGCCTTCATGTTTACACTACCTCTGGATACTGTAGCATCCCTGCGCCGTGCTTACTGCACGGTAGAGGAGCCGGTTCCCCTATAATCATCATTTGTATCCTGTTATCATGTATACATGATGCACTACTTGCACAAAAGGACACATAGTGTCCCAAAGAGGTTGTCAAAGAGATCAAGGATGCTACCATGAAAAACACAAGTGTTGTGTTTCGGTGCACTACCGAATGTTTGCAATAAGATAAAACTGAACGTCAAGTTTCATTGTTATTTTCTCCTTTATATTAAGATAATTCACCTCATGTTCGGTGTCTCATTTTTGGCATGAGAAGTTGGTTAAGAACATCTTGATGAGAATTGCGACAGAAATTCATGATCTCAAAGTTACCCGCAATAAAAAAAAGGGGTAAGTAGGTTTAATTGGACACCATCATGTTCAAATGCTCTAACTATATTCATTACATGTATGCGTGTAGGCATTATATATGTTTTAGAGGTTCGTCGAAAAGCGGACTTAACCAAGGGACATACGCCCAAGCATGTCCTCCAGGACCTCATCAACAGATATAACTGGGACAACTCTTGGGTCCTAGCAATCTGTATCGGGATGATACATCCATCGAAGATGCTTTTATGGTAACAAACTTATAATATAATCTAAATTGTTGAAACATCTTCCTTCTAAAGCTTCATTTAAACAATTTTATGTTATTTTGTGTTCGTGTGCTTTGTGGAGAAGAAGGTGGATTTTGGAATTCTCGTCTCTAAGAAACGCGAGAGGACCGAATTTGTGTGCTCACAAAAGGACCCAAGTTAGGTAATGCATTTTGTCTCGCTAATTTTCTCTAAATAATACATTTTTAAATTAATTTTCAGAAATATTACGCCAAATTATTTTCTTCAAAAATAATACATAGTCGGCCATCTGGTAGCCGACTGGGTCCAATTGGCCAGGAGGAAGCCGATAGGTCCTGCCCAGTCGGCTTACTGCTGGCCGATAGGTGCATGTGCCCATATTTTTCTTTTACTGTTTTTGGTGTTAGTTGTTGTTTTCTATTTATTCTATCTATCAAATGAATTTGGTTTGTGTTGAAACTTTTTGCATAAATTACTAGCAATATTAACAAGCCACATATAAATTTTCATAATTTTTGGAATATCACATATTTACAATTGTATTTGATAGCTTCTGGTGAATATATATAGGGTTTTAAATTATTTATCCAAATTTATTTTTTATTTTTATAAATTTTAAAATATTGAGGAGAATGGTTTAAACATTTTTGTGAAAAATTTTGACAAAACTTTTTTGGCTTTTGCATTAACCCAACTTTGAAATTCAAGTTCCAAATGCAAAAGCCAAAAAAGTTTTCTCAAATTGTTTCACAAAAATATTTAAACCCAGTCAGCTTGCTGCTGGCCGACTGGGTCCTGTCGGTCCCCAATCGGCATCTGCCGACGGGGCACATATCGGCTTCCTCCTGGCCGACTGGACCCAGTCGGCTACCAGATGGCCGACTATGTATTATTTTTGAAAATAATAATTTTGGTGTAATATTTCTGAAAATTAATTTAAAAATGTATTATTTTGAAAGAATTAGCTCTTGTCTCACATGCATGTATGTAATTCTCTTAGTTGTACCCAATCAAATGACTGCTAATAATTTTCAATGTCATTCAAGTCAAATATTCTTTGAAAAACTATTGAGTTGGCGTAGTGGAGAGGCTCAAGTTTTAGTTCCTTGGAAACTGAAGAGCAACCAAGTTGTAGCAACTCATTTGGAAATATGCAAATGCTGCAAAAAATTGAATACCCCAATTTTAAGCAAAGCGGACATAGAATAAATAAAAAATAAATAAATCCAAAGCATTGCTTAGAAGTTGGATGTTCGGATAACATAAAATTATAGTCAGTTGAGAAGTTCCAAGATATAATACATAAATACACTGACAAAATATGTTTTGCAGCACATGACATAACAGTAATAAAATTCAAAATAAAAATAACGTAATGGATACCTTTTTTTGCGCAAAACTTAATGGATACCTAACTCTACGGACAACTATTTAGGTTAGGATTAGGGAGCAATGCCCCCCCTCCCTCCTTATGTTAGGGACCTCCCTCATGAGACCACACTATATATTTCTTAGTCAATTGTTTATGTTCGACGGCAACCTCACTTCAGTTGGGGGACACCTGAGAACCACCAGTCATTAAAGGTAACTTTATTCCAGGCCGAGTGGTAGTCTCTATAAGGAGAATGTCCTCCTTAGCGAATGCTAGAGTGCAAAAAGCTCGTAGTACATGCACACAATTCTCGTTGATGAGCGTACAACATGTGCATCCTAGAAGGCATGATCGAGGCATGTCATTAGGACGACAATGCCACACGACATATATCTTGCTCCCCCATGAACCGACAACCTTTTTCGTCAAACAAGTAAGAGTAGAAGGACACCGCATTGTGTAGGTTGGCCAACAACTCCTCAAGTACTTCTGGGAAGATACATTAGGGCACAATAAGTTTACACACATAAATACATTACTCAAATATATTTTGCATAACCTAAAAAAGAGAGGCCTAATGGCTACATAGGTGCATGTTCTACAGTCGCCTATAGATTCAACAAAGTGACCATCTTTTTTTTTAGCGGGGAATAATATATGTTTTCGTATCCATCCATTTACGCCAACCATCTCGTGTGAACATCGTCCTTTAAACCCAACTATTGGACACGAGCGGCCCATGTAGTACACGTTCTTTAGATGATAGCATACTTTACAAATTGTGATTGATTTCATGATTTGAAGTTAATATTAGAACGCCGGGCTTGCTCCTAGGGGGTGGCTCGGGTGCAACCCTAGCTGCTACCACCCCCTTCCCATCTCCTCTTGGCTATCTCGTCACCACCGAATTGACTTCGCTTGTTAATTACTAGATGAATTGACTTCCCATGTTACTGAAGAACCTAAACATCTCCCATAATCAGTTGTCCGGCAGGATCCCGGAGATGGTCGGTTCACTACGATAATTGAAGTCTCTCGACCTGTGGTTCAACGAACTCTCTGGCAATTTCCTTCCGGTCTCTCAGACATCACGATTTTAAGCAAGTTGAGCATGTCATACACTAATCTTTTAGGAAGAATACCCTTAGGGCAATTAGTTGCAGTCACTCGTCGATCCAGCGTCATCAAACATCAGCAACAGCTATCTATGAGGGCCTCCCATTTCCAGGAATCACTCGGAGCATGAAGACGATCCAAAGTATTTTTGTCTTGGGCTGGCTATAGAATTTGTCTTTGGTCTCTGGCTGGTCTTCATTATCTTCTTATTTCGTTCATGTGTTGGGTTCGCAATGTGCGCCATGTCATTGTACTGGACAAGATTGTCTGAATGATTGGCCTTGCAACTTCGCCATGGGTGAAACCAAGGCCGGTGTAGCTCATAACGTTCATGCAGCTAAACTTGGCATTTTTTTATTTTGAGTTGGAAACTTAGCGTCGTTGTTGTGGGAACTAGTCTTGATGCAGTATGCGTGATGTTGTGATGTGAACTAGTCTTGAACTACGTATTGTCCCGGTAGTGCGCGGTGGATCACGGCCCTTGCCGGCGGGAGGAGGGCTCCGTTTTTAGGTGCTTCTTCAAGTTTTGTTATAGTCTGTGTCCTGCTCAGGAAGATGCGACGGCGGTGGCTTCTTGAAAATGGAATAAGGTTCTCCCCGTCTAGCCATCGTCCCGGTGGTGCGTCTAGCATCGTCGAAGGGCGTGTGGAGGTGTGTCTCCGGGGGATCTCACGGGATTCGGTCGGTGGTTGTCTTTGGTGGATCCGCTCGGATCCAGTCTTTACTCGTCTTTGTTCATGTGTCTCCAGGTTGTATCCTTCCGATCTAAACTTCTCTTCATCGGCCACGGTTGTTATTCTGGTGCATTGGTCCTATGGGGCCTTACCACGACGATTTCCCAACTGTCTACTACAATAATCTGTACCCGGCTCCGGCAAGGGAGAGACGATGACGGCGGCGCGCCTTCGGCTCACTTCAGTGCTTGTAGTCGTCGCTAGGTGGTCTATGAATCTGGGTGTAATTTTTATTATTTCTTGTGTTCGTTGTACCGTCATGATTGTAGATGAATAAATCGAAGGTTTCCCATAAAAAAACCAAGTATTGTCTATAATGATTACTAGAAGGGTTGGACGCGCTTTGCTACGTTGTTGATGTTGTTGAGTATCTTAAAGAATATCCACTCTGTTTCAAAATACAAGGTGTATTACTTTTTTGAAAAGTCAAACCTTTTTAAGTTTGATTAACTTTGTAGATAAATATATCAAAATCCATAATATCAAATCGATATAATTAGATTCATCATGAAATGAATTTCCATTTTTTTAATATTGTGGATGTCGATATTTTTGGCTCTAAACTTGGTCAAGGTTAAAGGAATTAAACTTTCCAAAAAACTAATACCCCTTATATTTTCGAATTGATGGAATATTTAGTTTGGCGGGGTAGGGAAAATGATGGAGTATTTTTTTTGTAACACGGTCATTTGGTGAGCCTTTCGTGGTGTGATTCTGTGTTATCCACTAATAAACTCATATTTATGTGAGAAATTTCTACGTCGGTAGCTGCATGTACTATATTGGTGCTACAGTATCATATGGTGGGGTGTATTTTTTTCTAGGTGATGGGAGGGTACGCGAGATTTATATGTTTGTGTAGACCGGTTCTGCTGATTGATTTGAAAAATCATTGGCCCGATCAAAATAGTAAACCAAACCTAAAATTCAATACCTCAATCAAATGAAAGAACTTCAAAATTAGGGAACATGGTGAATTGAAATAATTAAATGGGAGAGCTCTTCGAGAAATTATTGTCCATGTCAAAATCGAGTGGCCCAATTCTAAATTGAAGACATCAATTAATTACCATACCTTAAAAATTAAAAAGCATACTGTATAGTATAAAAGAAATGAATGGGAGAGGTTTGAGAAATTGTTGAGCCGATCAAAATCGGGTGAACCAATTCCAACTGGATACCTCAACTGATTGTGAGGCCTTAAAAATTAGGGAGCTTAGTATTGTTGACCCGATCAAAATCGAGTTGAACCAATTCTAAATTGAAGACATCAATTAATTGTGATGCATTAAAAGCTAAGGAGCATAGTGTATAGTATAAAAGAATTGAATGAGAAAGCTTTGAGAAATTGTTTATTCGGTCAAAATTGAGTGACCCAATCTCAATTAGAGACCTCAATTGAATGTGAGCTCTTTAAAAGAGAGCTTAGTGTTATAGAGGAATTTGAAATTGTCTAAATTATTTTAGAAGGTGTTCACAAGTATGAAAAACAAGCTAGAGACTAGATCATCCGCCTGAATAATTTGAGAAACAAAGGTGTCAACCCAGTTTCAACATTTTCTCTGGGATGGCGCAATTTCTTGTGTTTGAACTATAATCACGACAAGAATTATGGAACGGAGGGAGTACCTTTCATTCAGGCCTTTTGGCGGTTGCTTTGTAATGATTTTGCAATAAATCCAAGAGTAAAATGCATCCACAAGATCACCGAGCTTGTTCGCTCGTTGACCTTAATACAATTTTTAGCCCCTTGTGGGGGGTCGTATGTAAAAGGAATATATCTGTAGTGTATACAACAGCTGTTGTTTTCCTATCTCCTTCATTCTATGTCCTAGTCAAACTAGGATTCTTTTTGTATATAGATTTAATTAATGTAGATCAAGGAAGAGGAACCAGTTATGCTACCCATCACCAACGACCTAGTACCAAATTGACATATAGAACGTTTCTCTCAGCTAGGTTCCCATCGCGTGTACGTGACACATGCTTCAAAGCTAGATACGTGAAGTCAGCATGCCTGACGACGGTGTCAACACGTCGGGAGCACAAAAAATAGCACTGAGCCAACAGTGAAAGAAAATGACAACTGCGAACGCTGTCGCCATATCAGATTTTGAAGCCTGCAATAACCACTCGTCCCTAAAACAAAATACTAGTATAAAATTCGCTGAAAGATAATATTATTGGTCGGAGCATCATCCCACGCAGCACATGCTTGCAATCTTTCACCGCCGCTCCTCGGAGATTGGTGCGAGAGGGGTCCGTAACAAACAATCCTTCTCGTGCCAACAAAAGAACTCCACGCACATGGTGACGTGAACAACGGAGACAAAGGGCTAGAGCAGCGTGCAACAAAGCATGCATGCATGTATCCGCCTACCTACTCCTATTTTATGTAACAACAACGTGCGGAGGAACGTGTCAAGGGGACGTGTTCAACGGCAGCCCCCCTCTTGGCCTGGCCACCACACACGGTTTTGGTCGGCACTCCGTTTCCCAAACACGGAGGGCATGCTTGACTACATCTCATCCAGCTCGTACATAAGCACTACCATCTCTCTCGCTGGGCTCCATCTCACACGCCCGGCCGGCCCCGACGAAGACACACGCGCGCATCACCGGCGGAGGGAGGGACAAACTCGGTGGCCGACGCTAGCTCCGATCATCATGGGTTGCTGCTCGCTTGTTGCATGTAAGAGTTTTTCTTGCTCTCTCTAGCAATTCACAGGAGTAACTTTAAGCAAGAGTCGTCATATTTGGTATTGTCACTCGTTATGTAAAGCACGCTTTATAAGTGTTTGGAGTCTGCCAGGCTCGTGCGCAAACATAGAATCACCAAACGATTGCCTCTGTAACCATTTTGTTTGTTTGTTTTTTATTTGCTTTATATTATATTTATAGGAGCAATTTAAATGACATTTAATCTAACCAAATACATGTGTCAACACGATAACTAAATTACCAACTATATATTAGTGGCCAAAATTCATCGCATTACATATGTTTTGCAATTTGAAATATTTTTAATAAGCGGCCTTTTTCAAAATATGCATTGTCGCTATTCGACATTGCTAGATACTAGTACTACCTACACTAGTCCATCGGCGGCGCCGTCTAGTCGTTGTCCTCCTCCTCATCCAAATCCGACAGGTCGTCGCGGCAGGTGTAGGGGTTGGAGCATCGACCACAAGATGTTGCTCCTCCTCCTCATCGCTAGTTGCGAGGCTGAAGGAAAATCAACCACAACACAACCTCCTCCACTAGCCAAGTCCTCGTCCCGCTAATCTCTCCCTAGCGTTGATACTACAAGCTTGCACGAGTGCAAGGGCCGACGAAGTAGTACTGCGAGTTGGTGACACAGGGGCTACCTGGTGTTGTTGGAAGGGCTGACAGCGGCTGTTGATGTTGCGAGTGGTGACCATGCTACTGCTAGCGACCATGGCACTACAACGGCGACCATTGGGTGATGGGAGTGGCAAGTGCCGACGTTGGCGACATCGATGACCAGTCTTGCAAGGACAGAGTAGCGAGCACCGGTGCTGGCGAAGGTGACCGCCATAGCTGCAAGGGTGCCCACGCAGTGCTGTGACGCCGGAACCATTTGTTCTCCCTTTGCTACAAGCCGTGACTCCCAGTGATTGCGATGGCTACCACACATGTTGGTCGTTATTAAGGAAAATCAACCGCAACACAACCTCCTCCACTAGCCAACTTCTTAATACAATCCTATAGTATCCAATCGTACGAATCAAAATACAATTCTTAATACAATTCCTTGTGTTTTTCCATGACATCAAACACTCTCTAGTTCAAATTCTTGTAGTTTGTTATCTTATACTAGAATTCAAGTGGACAATGTCACTCCAATACTGGATTTTTTTCCTGCTCATGCGTTTCAAAAATCCTGCAAATCAGAAAGCCCTCCCCCCCCCCCCCCCAGTAGAAAGTGATTACAACGTTTCACTTTGTAAATGACCGATGTACCCCCGAAGGCAAGTTAACACCTCCACCCGGGTGAGTCTATGTCACGCTTCCTGCGAGACACAAGGTCGTGTCGCCATCCGCGAGCAGGTAGTGGGCCGGCCCAGTAAACATGTGTTTCATCATGCTGATGTCATGCCAACCTCATGTATGTAGTATTTTTGTCCCTTTTTCCTTTTGTTTATATTTTGGGGAAAAACTAAATACATATATTACAGAAAAAAAATACGTATATTACAGAAAAATAATAATTTATTTAATATGTGAAAACTCAAAAATGTTCATGTGTTTCAAGAAAATGTACGTGACAATTTAAAAAAATTATGAATGTATAAAATTGTCTGTGTAATTCAAAAACGTTTCATAACATTCAAAAATGTATGTTACATTAAAAAATGTTCACACGTTTCAGAAATATGCTTGTAACATTTAAAAAAATATTTATACAATAATAGAAAATGTTCAGTTAAAACTAATTCGTATGATTCAAAATATGTTCCAGTGTGTATTTGGAAGTTGTTTAACGCGTATTCGAAAAAATATCAAAACATGTATTTGAAAAATGTTAAACGCATATAGAAAATAATTTGAGATTTATACTAAATATGTATAATGTGTGTGAAAGAAATATTCATCAAAACACATATTTGAAGAATGTTAATCATGCATTTGAAAAATGTTAAATGTTTATAAATTTTTTTCATTCTATATACAAAAGATGTACAATGTGTTCGAAAAAGGTAGACATGTGTTAAAAAATTAAGAAAAATAAAAACCGTTATTTTTTTAGACAATAAAAAAACCACAGGTAAAAAAATACTCTCATCAGCTACAGTGTTGGGCTGGCCCAATAGTTGTCATTTTTTGAGGGAGGCCCAATAGCCGTCTAAAATCAGTACGAGCGAAACATAGCTCTCGCGTCTCCTTTTTCTCGGAAAAAGAAAAAGTTCTCGCGTCTCCACCCGACCTGAGCGAAATGACTGCCCACCCACCATCGCCGCCTCGCCGGCGAGATGCCTGGCGCCGCCGACGGAAATACCCGCTCCACCTGCGCACCGCCGCCCGTACGGATCCTCAGGGTCCTGCCCCACCTCCGGCGAGTTCTCCCAGCCGGAGGTCTGGCTCCTCCAGCCGGCGTCGGCGTCGGCGCCGCCACGTCGGATCCGGGTATCCGGCGCTACCCGCGGGCGTCGCCTTAGAGCGCTATGCTTTCTCCTCCGCGGCTGTATTTGGCTGACGCGCTGCTCTACTCTCAGGGCTACCAGACTCTGTAAGGTACGGGGAACCCTAGCCCTACAGTACAGTGCAATAGAGCGCACAATATAGATAATTCTTACATATTGCATTGCTTGAACTATAGATAAATAAATCAATATTCTGTGGTAGAATTATCTTCTAGTTTACTAGTACCTTGCATACATTCGTGCGAAACAGGGCGGGGGACTTCTTTTTGTGCCCTCAATGGTTGAGCTGAGATGGATGCTTGTGGCTTCAGAGTATAAGCTAGGAATCAATCACGAAGCAGTGGCATGTAGAAATAGGCTCTTTACGGTGGCAAATAGGGATTAGGGTGTTTTTCAGTTATATTGAAGGTTATTATTTCTCAAAAGGAAATTGTTTCAAACTTTGAAATAGAACAAAAACATGAAAAGGGGACAACATGAAAAACATCAAATATAAATCGCTAAAGAACATGTGTTTTAGTGGGCAAGAATGTGATGGTCCTATACTCCTATCCCCACCCACCCATTTGTGTCATTTTAGCTTTATACAAGTGTAGAAACAAAGGGGTCACTTAAGTCTGTAACTAATTTTCGTTTACATTGTTGCCGATAAACAATTAATAAAAATATTTCATCTGAAAAGTTGCATATGAAAACCCAAATGAAAAACAAATGCGAACTGAAAAGCTACTAATGTTATCTTGGATTGGAGGTACTACTTTCGCTACAATTTCTGGCATTAATGAGAATGTAAAGAAACATGCAGTCTGAAGTTAGTAGGAACTAGCAACTCTCCTTTTTGGTCTACTCCCCAGCATAAATGTACGATTCTTCATATTCTTGTTTCTTTTTATCTATACCAAATTTGATTTTTTTCGTGATGACAAAAGATTCGAAATTAGAAATAATTAACAAACACATGTAGAGTTTATGTTTTATTTTATAAGAGGAATAGCTCTATTTTCTTCATCTAATTCAAATATTTTTTTGGGTCAAAAACTTTTGTAGTTGTGGGATGAAACTTAATTAACTACTACTGGGCTGCGCTGTATGATTCGACTTGTAAGGGATTTTCCCTGAATGATGTTTGGACTGGAGGAATGGCTTCAGCATATTTTGAAAGAATAAATATTTGTTATCTACTCGTATGCTGTATTAGGATTTATTTTTTATTTTGGGGGGCCAAATGACCCATATCATTAATTATAACATGCATCCAGCCCAGCTAGAACGGTATTTATATGATAACTCTTGTTCATTGCCTACAGGTCAGAAGCTCTTACTACTTGTTGCCGCCACCCTAGTCCTAGACCAGAGTACTACCGCTTATGGGGCTGCGTCCTCTGGGAGCATCAGCATGGCACGGCCTGGCTGCCCAGATAAGTGTGGCAACATCAGCATCCCGTACCCGTTTGGCACCGGAAAAGGCTGCTTCCAAGAACCCTTTAATGTCACATGCAATGGGACCGGGGCATATCTGGGCTCAAACGGACTTAGGATACTGGACATCAGTCTTACCTTGGGTGAGGTTCGTGTTCAGAATCCACATATAACATCACGATGCAACTTCAGCAATGGCAGCAATAGCACCAGTGGTTTGGACATCTTAACTCTTGATCCTTTTCATACGGTTTCCAACACCAAGAACAAGTTGACATCAATCGGCTGTGGTGGACTTGCAATGCTTGTGGGACAAGCCAAGGGCAAGAACCAGCTTGAGTACCTCACCGCTGACTCATGCATTTCATCCTGCATGGACGTAAGCAGCATCGGTAATGGCACAGAGTGCTCTGGCATGGGTTGCTGCCAGGCCCCTGTTTCAGGAAACATCAACGCCTTCCTCGCCCAATCCATACCAGTATCAGCTATATACAACTCTACCGTTCAGTCTTTCAGCCCATGCACCTACTCATTCGTTGCTGAGGATGATTGGTTCAAGTTTGATCGTTCTTATATCAACTCTACAAATTTTGGACGTAAATATACAGATGGTGTTCCTTTGGTACTCGATTGGGTTGTTGGTAATGGAAGTTGTTCTGAAACCAGCAAGATGGGATCACAGTATGCCTGCCAAGCCATGAACAGCGATTGCATTGATGTGTCCAATGGCCCCGGTTACCGCTGCAACTGTTCTCAAGGTTATGAAGGCAATCCCTACTTACAAGGAGGGTGCAAAGGTATGTATATGCATCTCGCAGAATTAACCTATGCTCCTTTATCTTGCAGAATTCATGTTGACGCTCTCCTCACTTCCTTGAAATGGCAGACATCAATGAGTGCGAACCTCCAAACCAGTCCTTGTATCCTTGCAAAGGTAATTGCAGAAACACCGTTGGGAGCTACACCTGTTCATGCTCATCAGGATTTAGGAGCGATGATCCAAAGAGCATACCCTGCGTTCAAGCTGACCCAAACAAAGCTCTGAAGGTGGCCTTAGGTATGGGGTTATAATTGCGCATAAATAGAAAGCTTTTTCATACTTCTTTATGCCAGTCATATAAGTCCAAGTAGAGTACAGTTTGTACAGGTATCATGTAGTAAAGCAATGGTGAGATGGCACAATATCTGGAACTATTTTTGCCAAATGTGGGTAATGTCACTAGTTGAACTAATGGAACCGTCATGATTTTCAGGCACATCCGCCGGTGTCGTCTTCCTCATGGTTTGCATGTTCGCTCTACGGGCTGAGCATCAGAAAAGGAAGCTGACTAAAGAGAAGGAAAGATTCTTTGATCAGAATGGTGGTCAGATATTATACCATCAAATTATGTCAAAACAGGTCGATACATTGATGATATTCACACAGGAAGATCTAAAGAAGGCTACGAATGATTTTGACGAGAGCAGAGAAGTGGGCAGGGGCGGTCACGGCACTGTGTACAAGGGTGTTCTTAAGGATGGAAGAGTAATAGCCGTGAAGCGCTCCAAGATCATGAATGTGGCCGAAACTGATGAATTTGTGCAGGAGATTATCATACTTTCACAGACCAACCACCGGAATGTGGTCAGGCTTCTAGGGTGCTGCTTAGAGGTGGAAGTCCCCATACTAGTCTATGAATTCATCCCGAATGGCACTCTTTTTGAATTCATCCATCGTAACCATGGGACTCCACCTCCCTCGCTGGACACCCGGCTCAGGGTCGCTCAAGAATCTGCTGAAGCACTCGCATATCTGCATCTGTCCATGAACCACCCCATAGTGCATGGAGATGTCAAGTCCATGAACATTCTCTTGGACAAAAACTACATGGCGAAGGTGACTGACTTTGGGGCATCAAGGACACTCCCCAAGAATGAGGTTCAGTTCATGACATTGGTGCAGGGGACCTTGGGTTACCTGGATCCCGAGTACCTGCAGGAACGGCAGCTCACGGAGAAGAGCGACGTTTACAGCTTCGGCATTGTGCTGCTGGAGCTGATCACGGGGAAGACAGCGATCTACCACGACGGCCCCAAGGAAGGCAAGAGCCTCGCGTCGTCCTTCCTGCTCGCGATGAAAGAGGTGAGCCTCGATGGCATCCTGGACGCGAGCATACTAAGCGCCGGGATGGAGGCGCTGCTGAGAGAAGTCGCTGAGCTTGCGAGGATGTGCTTGAGCACCAGGGGGGAAGAGAGGCCTTCCATGACCCAGGTGGCTGACAAGCTGAAGGCTCTGCGGAGCACCTGGAGGGAGAAATTGCTGCTGACGGACGGCGAGACTGAGCATTTGGTATCGGTACCTGCAGCTTTGGCGTTTCATGATCCTCTGTCATCGATCATGTTCTCGACTGGGCCCCGCATGTCTGGAATAGGTATAGAGACACCCAGATGATAGTTTCAGTTGACTGTTACACCATGCCAGTAGTGTGTGTACGTGTTAGAGGCTTGGAGCTTCTTGTATAGCGTCCATATTTGCCCTTGGCGATTGCTCTGCAATTATTTTGTAATAAATTCCAACTAAAATTCATCCATGTTCATTGAACTTGCTGGTTTGATCTTAATTCAGTGCGTCCATTGCGCCCTGGACACATGTCTGTCTTCAGGTTCACACAAAAGGGGTTCTGTGTCAAGCTCAGAGGCCTTCACTTGCTGTTACTTACAGTACAGTGTGGATAGGGCAGCCTCATCTCATCTAGCCTCTGTTTATACTTGCTGGTTTCTGAGATAGATAGATGAGATGCTATTCGGTTTGTGGGAAACCAAAACATAGGAATTAGAAGTAGTACAGGAATTTGATAGGATTGATATGATGGCACTTGCCTGGAAATTCATTTTGGCTCTAGGGAGCACATGCTCCTGCATGCCAAAAACGGATTTTAGAAATGTAAAAAATATTTGGAAAAAAATAGAAGTATTCATTATCACACCCAAATGGTACATGTAAATTTCCAGGGGACAAATTTAAGCATTTTGACCTGTGCAAAAAAATTAAGTTGAACGTCAAATGTTACCGCCAAATGTTACACTTAATTTTGTTATTTTACCGACGAAGCACTGCTATCCCATATGGCATGAAAATTGTCTAGCACACTTGCTACACTAACATAAACATCAACAAAAAAATCAGAATTTTTAAATTTTATTTACCCTTTTTATTCATTTTACTGCTAATTAAGGAGCATATGCTCCCTAGAGCCAAAAATCCAAGTTAGTCACTTGCCATCCTAAGGAATTGTCTTGCCCCGTTCCTACGCAAAAATGTGCTTTGAG
Organism: Triticum urartu; assembly: GCF_056163025.1. Lineage (NCBI taxonomy): Eukaryota > Viridiplantae > Streptophyta > Magnoliopsida > Poales > Poaceae > Triticum > Triticum urartu. The sequence continues at coordinate 72,791,965 of NC_141879.1, read as the reverse complement.
TGGATGTGTAATTTTCTCACGAAACACAGGAATTGAATAGTATTTTCTACGAAATTCATGTATGTGTTTCCTACAAACTGAATGCATTGATGAGAAAATTTTCACTGGAATCCTTGTTCTTATGTTTTTCCTATGAAAATCTTCCAAAACGAATGAGACCTAAGAAGTGAATGTGATATTTTTAAGAGTATGGATAGCATCTCATATGGTTAGATCCAAAGGGAAGAAGTTGCAGCCAGCACGATTGACAGCTTTAAACATTTTGAATATTTACTTTCAAAAACAAACTAGGACAAAGACACAACTTGCATCTAACATGTCAATTTTCAAATTATAACCCGCAACACACATCGAGAACAAGTAATAGACAACTTCGACATTGAATATAAGCTAATGGAAGTTGGGCCTTTAATTTGGCCAACCATCACTATTGACGATGAATTTGTGTTTTTTTTTTGTTTCTGAAGTAGTATTTAATTTTGAGTTGAATTTATGTCACATTATTATAGATTTATGTTTGTACATTCCTTTCCATAATTCTTCATAAAATTGTAAAGTGGCAACGGTAGGAAGAAATAACCCTCCATGAGCACAAAAACCAACAGAGATGAGTGCTTTTTTTTTTCAAACAAGTGCTACTGAAAATCATTTGATAGATGTTTATTGTGAAAGTTTTGGTTCCATCCTGACACACATCACCCACGATGATCAATAAAAAAATTAAAAGTTCGTAAACTTTGTGCTTTAAGGCTGGTTGTAATGGGAGTATTATATACTAGTATCATGCGTATGATATTAGTGTGTATGATACTATGGGGGTGTTTGGTTTCAGAGATTTTTTTGTGTTGGGACTAAAAAAAGTCCCTAGCAAACCAAACAGGGTGGGATTTTTTGAGACTTTTTGCTAAAAATCCTTATAAGCACCTCCTTGAGAGTCTTTTTCAAAAAGTCCTAGGGACTAGAAAATGTCCTAAGACTAGAGAACCAAACACCACCTACATCCGTAATGCATGGTATTATATGTTGATATCATATAGGACTACATTTATTGTCATGCATAACACAAAGTAGCACATCATTTAATATGATACGGTATCATGATATGATACTCAAGTATCTCTTTCTTCATTTAATTCCATGCCACATCATCAACATTGCTTAGTTGACATGCATGATACTACATATGATACTCCCATTACAACCAGCCTAATAACGATACAATGTTGTGGGTGCTTGCAAATTTGGTGGCCAAATAACATCTGACGTACTCCCTTCATTCTGAATTACTTGTCGCAGGTATAGATGTATCTAGATGTATTTTAGTTTTAGATACATTCATTTCTGTGATGAGTAATTTGAAACGGAGGGAGTAACAGCTAAATGGGCCAGTCCGTTTTCGTAGGTTGATGGCAACCCTTTCGGTGGCTTTATGACATCTGGGCGGTGGCCCAGATAGTAACTGGGCCACGGGACAGAATCCTCGCTTTTTTCCAGCTGTCAACTAGCTGCAATTACGCGGGTGGGTCTTCTCTTCGAACCAGCAGCAGGTCCTGGATACTTCTTCTTGGGCGGCGGGGAGGAGAACCTGCCGGCGACGGCGTCGTCCGAGAGGAGCGCGACGCCACTGGAGGCATGGAGTTCCTGATGCAGCCGATTAGCAGGTGATGTCGTCGAATCCTTCATCTCATGTGGCAATGGATCTGGAGGAGAGTGCTGAGCACTGACGGATTCTTTCCCCAAAGCTTCGCAGGTTCCCAATCCTTGGGGGGATGGACAGCACGGATCGGCCGCCGGATCCAGGGGGGTACGCCGTGGCGACGATTGAATCTGACGCCCCAGCCACGCCCACGATTGAGGTTGAGGCGGCGAGTGGGGATGCGCTGGCGCAGCTCGTCGTCGCGCGCATGGCCCCCCGGCTAAGGGGAAGCGCAGCACGTCCACCGAGAAGGTGAATCCAGAGGCCTCGGGGTGGAAGGAGAGGTTAGTAGGAAACAACTTCTTGGTTGTAATCACTAAATGGGTTTAGGAGGTTGTCATCTTATCTCTACTTGCTCAAGATTTTTGTTCGGTGCATGAGACCTAGTGCATGCTACTACTGGAAATTTGTGGTTTCGTGGAGCTTCGTTCGGTCATTGGTATGAAGAAGATGAGTCTGTTGCGTAAAACTGGCCGTGCTGGTGCCGCATTTCAGTCAGGCATTGAAATGTATGACAGATACGAGGTTCGTTTCATCTGGTTTTTTTTGTGTGTGTGAGTAACAGTCTGAATCCAGAACGAACAGTAGATCAGTGAGTATATTTGATCAATTTTGAAGTTTGTAATGGTTAGCAGTTTCCTGAAGTCGATGCGTTGGACAATGCCGCGGGATTTCTAGTTAGATTGTGTTCAGGTCATTGCCATTCAGTTGGGCGTGTGTATTTCAGTTCGCTGTGTATTCGGTAATGATGGGTGCGCGTTCGCTCCGAACTGTCACGATGCGGCGATCATTCAGTGTGCATTGTTTTGAACTTCCTGATTCCAGCATTTGACATTGTTATTTCTTCAGGGTTCGGGTTGGATCAGCTAGCGGCTCCGGGGCGGACTCCATGTCCGACGCGGGCGTCCGCGTTGGGGAATGCAATCAGGAGTTTCGCCGATAATCTAGGAGAGAGGTGACGGTACCTAAAGGATTCCATGTCCGACGCGGGCGTCCGCGTTGGAGAATGCAATCAGGAGTTTCGCCGATAATCTAGGAGAGAGGTGACGGTACCTAAAGGATTCCATGTCCGACGCGGGCGTCCGCGTTGGAGAATGCAATCAGGAGTTTCGCCGATAATCTAGGAGAGAGGTGACGGTACCTAAACTGGGTACTAGCTTTGATTCTCTAGAAGAGGCATGTGACTTTTACAATCTCTACTCATGTGGGCGTAAACAACCATTTCTAGAGTGTGCTCCTAGCCGGGGTGCTGATCAGAGATGAGACTGTCGAAAGCTTCGAGTGGGTTTTTTCAGAGTTTTTACATATGATGGGTGGGGCTGCTCCGGAAACGATACTAACAGGTAAAAAATATATGGAGCACGTATCTGATGGTTGTCTAACTGATATCAAACTTATTTATGGAAGAGCACATGTCCAACTGATTTTGTATTCTTTGTGCAACTGCATACCAAACTAGAGCTATGGAGGTTGCTATGAAGAATTGTTGGAAATATGAGCAAATTACTACGAGATTTAATCCGAATAAACAGAATATAAATCATGACCACAACAGCAGAGATTAAACTAATCATGCGAACTAGTATAGCAGATGAACATATCACATCTAGGGCACATACTAGAAGCATGAATTCTACCACGATCTTGAACAGGAAGGATAGAATCACATACGGTGCAGCGGGTGCAGCACCGCCGGCGTTGACGTTGTCGCCCATGTCGTCGAGGACGAGGTTGCCGAGGTCGAGGAAGAAGTCGTCGTTCGCGAAGTCGTCGCTGCCAGCAGTCGCGCGAGTGCGCTCTCCAAAAACCAGATCGTCCCTCTCCCGTACAGGATCACGAGAGGCGGGGTTCCGGAGGCCTGTTGTCCCTTCTCGCGGTGCACGCCGGAAGGAGGGATGGAGAAGACTTGCTTGGCGGCGCAATGATCTGGAACGGTGGTGAGAAACCATACGAAGTGGCTGCGGCTAGGGTAGACGTCTGCCTGACTATATAGTGCGGGCCGGGTAGGTCGTGGGAGTAAACCCCACGTCCGAGTCGTCACGATCCAAAAGAATCGGAAATGGTTCAGTAATTAATGACTCATTAATTTTTCCATGCAGCAAAAATATAGACAACGTGCATAGCTCTGTCCTCGGCTCGGCTCAATCCCGCAACCCGCGGCGCGGCGCGGCGCGTCGTGACGAGGCGTGGCGTGGCGAGCGAGGAGGAGGAGCGCGCGTGTAGGTCTCCTCTTCTCATGCTCATACAAGTGGTAGAAGAGCTCACCTTATAAAGAGGTTCAACTCTCTCTCAACTTCCGGGGTGGGACTAAACTTTAGCCTTACTCACTCCACTCACATGTGTGCATGAATGGGCCAAGAGAATTTCAGAATTTTAGTTGGGCTTTGGGCCAAAGGCCTACTAGCAAAATTCCAATAATCCCCCACAAAGTCTCATTGGCACATCTCATCATTTAGTTCCAAAACATTGTTTTATATATCGGTGCTTAGTGGAGACTGTGAAGTTGAACTTCCACTTAGAGACTTATGCTACACTAGATCACAACTTGAATAGTGGACTATGCCTTGAACTACAAGTTTTCTGTGAAACTAGTTTCACACAAATTCTTGACCGATACTGGGCTGCCGCAAGGCTTCCCCGCGGGTGGAGCGTATACGTCATACTCCAGGGCATTTCATGAATTTATTAGAGAACACCCAATTCTCACAGACTGTTAACAGTCAGATTCATATAGGTGTGTTCCTCAGAAGATGTTCTGCAGGACAACATCTCTGCTTACCCGAATAAGCCACTTGGAACACATTAAGATAAGTACCAACCTGCCATGCAGATCAGGAGAGTATTGCATCTTCACGGAGTGGGATAATTAATATAGGGATACTCTCCTCCCAGCTGACCAACAGTTTTTCTCCCACTTCTACTTCACGAGATCTCCGATCACATAGAGTGGTTTACCACTATGGACAACTCATGCGGTGGGTCTCAAACCCATCTCCACCGATGCATTATCTATCACATTACGTGATAGACCCTTTGTGAAGGGATCTGCCAAGTTTTTCGACGTTTGGATATAATCCAACGTAATAACTCCGGAGTTCCTCAATTTTCTGACAGATTTTAGTCTCCTCTTCACATGCCTTGAGGACTTCATATTGTCCTTAGAACTGTTTATCTTGACGATCACAGTTTGATTATCACAGTTCATCAGGATAGGGGGTATTGATTTTTCAACCATAGGTAAGTCCATCAAGAGTTCACGAAGCCACTCTGCTTCAACAGTGGCAGTGTCTAATGATGTGAGTTCTGCTTCCATAGTTGACCTTGTTAAGATGGTCTGCTTGCAAGACTTCCAGGAAACAGCGCCACCACCAAGTGTAAAAACATAACCACTTGTGGCCTTAATCTCATTAGCATCAGATATCCAGTTTGAGTCACTATAACCCTCCAGTACCCTTGGATACCCGGTGTAGTGAATCCCATAGCTCGCGGTGCCTTTCAAATAGCGCATAACTCTCTCAAGCGCATGCCAATGATCATCTCCCGGTTTTGACACAAACTGACTCAGCTTGCTCACAACAAAAGAGATGTCAGGCCTCGTGGCACTCGCCAAATACATAAGCGAGCCAATAATCTGAGAATACCTCAGTTGATCTCTAGCAATCCGTCGATTCTTTCGAAGCAACACACTAGCGTCATATGGAGTTGGAGAAGGCGTGCAGTCACTATACCCAAAACGACTCAAGACCTTTTCCACATAATGAGACTGAAGCAGTGTGATCCCACCATTCTCATCTCTCAACATCTTGATGTTTAAGATAACATCAGCTACTCCTAGATCCTTCATCTCAAAATAGCGAGATAAGAAATCCTTAACCTCCTTGATTAAATCAAGTTTGGTTCCAAAGATCAATATGTCGTCGACATACAGACAAAGAATAACTCCTTCGCCCCCACCATAGCGATAGTACACGCACTTGTCACCATCATTTACTACAAAGCCGGCAACAGTTAATGTTCTTTCGAACTTCTCATGCCACTCCTTAGGAGCTTGTTTAAGGCCATATAAAGACTTTAATAACTTGCACACCTTTCCTTCTTGACCAGGTATTACAAAACCATCTGGCTGATCCATGTAAATTTCCTCCTTCAACTCACCATTGAGGAAAGCCGTCTTAACGTCCATTTGATGAACGAGAAGACCATGTGAGGCAGCCAGTGATAGTAGCACCCGAATAGTGGTCAGTCTAGCCACGGGTGAGTAAGTATCAAAGAAGTCTTCACCTTCTTTCTGGGTATAACCCTTGGCCACAAGTCGTGCCTTGTACTTTTCAATCGTACCATCAGGTCTAAGCTTCTTCTTGAACACCCACTTACATCCTACAGGTTTGCACCCATAAGGACGGTCAGTGATCTCCCAGGTACCGTTAGCTAAGATGGAATCCATCTCGCTACGTACAGCTTCCTTCCAGTAGTCAGCATCAGGAGATACATAGGCTTCTGAAATAGTCCTGGGTGTGTCATCCACGAGGTACACAATGAAATCATCACCAAAAGACTTTGCAGTCCTCTGTCTCTTACTCCTCATAGGAGTTCCATTGTTACCCTCAACAGGATTCTCAACGTGTTCCATCGCAATGGTGGGTTCACGAATTACAATGAATTCCTCACTAGATGGAGTAGGTATCTCCTGATTTGATGAACTCGACATATCCTTCATAGGAAATATGTCCTCAAAGAAAGTTGCATCATTTGATTCCATAATCGTACCAACATGCATGTCGGATACCTTAGATTTTATTATCAAAAATATATAGCCGATGCTATGAAAAGCATAGCCCAGAAGAACACAATCCACGGTTTTTGGTCCAAGCTTGCGCTTCTTGGGAATTGGTATATTGACTTTCGCCAAACAACCCCAAGTACGTAGGTAAAAGAGTTTCAACCTTTTCCTTTTCCATTCCTCAAATGGAGTCATGGTATTATGCTTTGTGGGAACTCGGTTTAGGACATGACACGCAGTCATTAGCGCCTCCCCCCACCATTCCTTGGATAGACCCGAAGTGTCTAACATGGTGTTAACCATATCAGTTAGAGTTCGGTTCTTTCTTTCGGCTACCCCATTTGACTGGGGTGAGTAGGGAGGCGTCCTCTCATGGATTATACCATGTTCCGCACAAAACAAATCAAATTCATTGGAAAAATACTCTCCACCACGATCGGACCTAAGCCGTTTAATTTTTCAATCAAGTTGGTTCTCTGCCTCAGCTTTATAGTTTTTAAAGAAAGTCAAAGCCTCATCTTTTGATTTCAGAAGATACACATAACAATATCTAGTGGAGTCATCAATCAACGTCATGAAGTATCTCTTTCCACCTTTTGTCAACACGCCATTCATCTCACAAAGATCATAATGTATAAGCTCTAGTGGCGCCAAGTCTCTTTCCTCTGCAGTCTTATGGGACTTGCGAGGTTGCTTAGCTTGCACACATACTTGGGACTTGGAGCCTTTGACAGTAGAGATTTTCGGAATTAAATTCATATTGGCTAACCGCGTCATGCAACCAAAGTTAATATGACAGAGTCGTGAATGCCAAATATCAGACTCATTATTGTGGCAAACATTATTAATAACTTTAGTGCAAATATCTGACAAAGATAGGCGGAACAAGCCTCCGCACTCATAGCCTTTTCCAACAAATTGTCCACACTTAGAAATTACAACTTTATTGGATTCGAAAACCAATTTAAAACCATCTCGACATAAACGGAAACCGCTAACGAGATTTTTATTGATGGACGGCACATGATGAACGTTCTTCAGACGCACAGTCTTCCCCGAAGTAAACTTCAAATCGACCGTACCAACACCTCGAACGATGGCATGTGACCCATTCCCCATCAGCACGGGTGAAGTCCCTGTTGCCTGGTAAGAAGAAAACATGGAGGCGTCAGCACAAACATGTACATTGGCACCGGTGTCAATTAACCAATCAGGGGATTGAAATACTGAAAGGATGGTAGGAAAAATACCATACCCTGATTCCTTCATATCAGTATCACCGATGACAACATTGTTGGGTTTTGTAGTAATTTCAAAAAAATTCCTACGCACACGCAAGATCATGGTGATGCATAGCAACGAGAGGGGAGAGTGTGATCTACGTACCCTTGTAGATCGACAACGGAAGCGTTTGGTTGATGTAGTCGTACGTCTCCACGGCTCGGCCGATCAAGCGCCGAAACTACGGCACCTCTGAGTTCTAGTACACGTTCAGCTCGATGACGATCCCCGGACTCTGATCCAGCAAAGTGTCGGGGAAGAGTTCCGTCAGCACGACGGCGTGGTGACGATCTTGATGCACTACCGTCGCAGGGCTTCGCCTAAGCACCGCTACAATATTATCGAGGACTATGGTGGAAGGGGGCACCGCACACGGCTAAGAATATGATCACGTGGATCAACTTGTGTGTCTAGGGGCGCCCCCTGCCCCCGTATATAAAGGAGCAAGGGGAGGAGGCCGGCCGGCCCTATAGGCGTGAAGAAAATATGCCCTAGAGGCAATAATGAAGTTATTATTTATTTCCTTATATCATGATAAATGTTTATTATTCATGCTAGAATTGTATTAACCGGAAACATAATACTTGTGTGAATACATAGACAAACAAAGTGTCACTAGTATGCCTCTACTTGACTAGCTCGTTAATCGAAGATGGTTATGTTTCCTAACCATAAACAAAAGAGTTGTTATTTGATTAACGGGATCACATCATTAGGAGAATGATGTGATTGACATGACCCATTCCATTAGCTTAGCACCCGATCGTTTAGTATGTTGCTATTGCTTTCTTCATGACTTATACATGTTCCTATGACTATGAGATTATGCAACTCCCGTTTGCCGGAGGAACACTTTGTGTGCTACCAAATGTCACAATGTAAATGGGTGATTATAAAGGTGCTCTATAGGTGTCTCCAAAGGTACATGTTGGGTTGGCGTATTTCGAGATTAGGATTTGTCACTCCGATTGTCGGAGAGGTATCTCTGGGCCTTCTCGGTAATACACATCACATAAGCCTTGCAATCATTGCAACTAATGAGTTAGTTGTGAGATGATGTATTACGGAACGAGTAAAGAGACTTGCCAGTAACGAGATTGAACTAGGTATGGGATACCGACGATCGAATCTCGGGCAAGTAACATACCGATGACAAAGGGAACAACGTATGTTGTTATGCGGTCTGACCGATAAAGATCTTCGTAGAATATGTAGGAGCCAATATGAGCATCCAGGTTCCGCTATTGGTTATTGACCGGAGACATGTCTCGGTCATGTCTACATTGTTCTCGAACCCGTAGGGTCCGCACGCTTAAGGTTACGATGACAGTTATATTATGAGTTTATACATTTTGATGTACCGAAGTTTGTTCGGAGTCCCGGATGTGATCACGAACATGACGAGGAGTCTTGAAATGGTCGAGACATAAAGATTGATATATTGGAAGCCTATGTTTGGATACCGGAAGTGTTCCGGGTGAAATCGGGATTTTACCGGAGTACCGGGAGGTTACCGGAACCCCCCGGGAGCTAAATGGGCCATGATGGGCCTTAGTGGAAAAGAGAAGAGGCAGCCCTACATGGGCCGCGCGCCCCTCCCCTCCCTTGGTCCGAATAGGACAAGGAGAGGGGGCCGGCCCCTCTCTCTATTTTCCCCCCTCCGTGAATCCGATTCCAACTAGGATTGGGGGGGAGGAATCCTACTCCCAGAGGGAGTAGGACTCTCCTGGCGCACCCTCCTTGGCTGGCCAGCCTTCCCCCCTTTAGTCCTTTATATAAAGAGGCAGGGGCACCCCAGAGACACACAAGTTGATCCACACGATCTATTCCTTAGCCGTGTGCGGCGCCCCAGCCACCATAGTCCTCCATAATATTGTAGCGGTGCTTAGGCGAAGCCCTGCAGCAGTAGTACGTCAAGATCGTCACCACGCCGTCGTGCTGACGGAACTCTTCCCCGACACTTTGCTGGATCGGAGTCCGGGGATCGTCATCGAGCTGAACGTGTGCTAGAACTCGGAGGTGCCGTAGTTTCGGTGCTTGATCGGTCGGATCGTGGAGACGTACGACTACATCAACCAAACGCTTCCGTTGTCGATCTACTAGGTATGTAGATCATACTCCCCTCTCGTTGCTATGCATCACCATGATCTTGCGTGTGCGTAGGAATTTTTTTGAAATTACTACGAAACCCAACAGTGGTATCCGAGCCTAGGTTTTATGTGTTGATGTTATATGCACGAGTAGAACACAAGTGAGTTGTGGGGGATATAAGTCATACTGCTTATCAGCATGTCATACTTTGGTTCGGCGGTATTGTTGGACGAAGCGGCCCGGACCGACATTACGCGTACGCTTACGCGAGACCGGTTCTCCCGACGTGCTTTGCACAAAGGTGGCTAGCGGGTGACAGTTTCTCCAACTTTAGTTGAACCGAGTGTGGCTACGCCCGGTCCTTGCGAAGGTTAAAACAGCACCAACTTGACAAACTATCGTTGTGGTTTTGATGCGTAGGTAAGATTGGTTCTTGCTTAAGCCCGTAGCAGCCACGTAAAACTTGCAACAACAAGGTAGAGGACGTCTAACTTGTTTTTGCAGGGCATGTTGTGATGTGATATGGTCAAGACATGATGAGATATAAGTTGTTGTATAAGATGATCATGTTTTGTTGAAGTTATCGGCAACTGGCAGAAGCCTTATGGTTGTCTCTTTATTGCATAAGATGTAAGCGCCAAATAATTGCTTTACTTTATTGCTATGCGATAGCAATAGTTGCAAGAGAAGTAGTTGGCGAGACGACCATGTGACGACACATTGATATAGATCAAGATGATGGAGATCATGGTGTCATGCCAGTGACGATGGAAATCATGACGATACTTTGGAGTTAGAGATCAAAGGCACAAGATGATGATGGCCATATCATGTCACATATTTTGATTGCATGTGATGTTTATCTTTTATGCATCTTATCTTGCTTTGATTGACGGTAGCATTTTAAGATAATCTCTCGCTAATTATCAAGAAGTGTTCTCCCTGAGTATGCACCGTTGCGAAAGTTCTTCGTGCTGAGACACCACGTGATGATCGGGTGTGATAAGCTCTACGTTCAAATACAACGGGTGCAAAACAGTTGCACACGCGGAATACTCAGGTTATACTTGACGAGCCAAGCATATACAGATATGGCCTCGGAACACGGAGACCGAAAGGTCGAGCATGAATCATATAGTAGATATGATCAACATAGTGATGTTCACCAATGAAACTACTCCATCTCACGTGATGATCGGACATGGTTTAGTTGATTTGGATCACGTAATCACTTAGAGGATTAGAGGGATGTCTATCTAAGTGGGAGTTCTTAAGTAATATGATTAATTGAACTTAAATTTATCATGAACTTAGTCCTGGTAGTATTTTGCAAATTATGTTGTAGATCAATAGCTCGCGTTGTTGTTTCCCTGTGTTTATTTTGATATGTTCCTAGAGAAAATTGTGTTGAAAGATGTTAGTAGCAATGATGCGGATTGGATCCGTGATCTGAGGTTTATCCTCATTGCTGCACAGAAGAATTATGTCCTTGATGCACCGCTAGGTGACGGACCTATTGCAGGAGCAGATGCAGACGTTATGAACGTTTGGCTAGCTCAATATGATGACTACTTGATAGTTTAGTGCACCATGCTTAATGGCTTAGAATCGGGACTTCAAAGACGTTTTGAACGTCATGGAGCATATGAGATGTTCCAGGAGTTGAAGTTAATATTTCAAGCAAATACCCGAGTTGGGAGATATGAAGTCTCCAACAAGTTCTATAGCTAAAAGATGGAGGAGAATCACTCAACTAGTGAGCATATGCTCAGATTGTCTGAGTACTACAATCGCTTGAATCAAGTGGGAGTTAATCTTCCAGATAAGATAGTGATTGACAGAATTCTCTATTCACCATCACCAAGTTAGTAGAACTTCGTGATGAACTATGATATGCAAGGGATAACGGAAACGATTCCCAAGCTCTTCGTAATGCGGAAATTGACGAAGGTAGAAATCGAGAAAAACATCAAGTGTTGATGGTAGACAAGACCACTAGTTTCAAGAAAAGGGCAGAGGGAAGAAGGGGAACTTCAAGAAGAACAGCAAGCAAGTTGCTGCTCAAGTGAAGAAGCCCAAGTCTGGTCCTAAGCCTGAGACTAAGTGTTTCTACTTCAAAGGGACTGGTCACTGGAAACGGAACTACCCCAAGTGATTGGCAGATAAGAAGGATGGCAAAGTGAACATAAGTATATTTTATATACATGTTATTGATGTGTACTTTACTAGTGTTTATAGCAACCCCTCAGTATTTGATACTAGTTCAGTTGCTAAGATTAGTAACTCGAAACGGGAGTTGCAGAATAAACAGAGACTAGTTAAGGGTGAAGTGACGATGTGTGTTGGAAGTGGTTCCAAGATTGATATGATCATCATCGCACACTCCATATACTTTCGAGATTAGTGTTGAACCTGAATAAGTGTTATTTGGTGTTTGCGTTGAGCATGAATATGATTTGATCATGTTTATTGTAATACAGTTATTCATTTAAGTAAGAGAATAAATTGTTGTTCTGTTTACATGAATAAAACCTTATATGGTTACACACCCAATGAAAATAGTTCGTTGGATCTCGATCGTAGTGATACACATAATCATAATATTGAAACCAAAAGATGCAAAGTTAATAATGATAGTGCAACTTATTTGTGGCACTACCGTTTAGGTCATATTGGTGTAAAGCGCATGAAGAAACTCCATGCTGATGGGCTTTTGGAATCACTTGATTATGAATCAGTTGATGCTTGCGAACCATGCCTCACGGGCAAGATGACTAAGACTCTGTTCTTCGGAACAATGGAGCGAGCAACAGATTTGTTGGAAATCATACATACTGATGTATGTGGTCCGATGAATATTGAGGCTCGCGACAAGTATCATTATTTTCTGATCTTCACAAATGATTTGAGCAGATATGAGTATATCTACTTGATGAAACATAAGTCTGAAACATTTGAAAAGTTCAAAGAATTTCAGAGTGAAGTGAAAAATCATCGTAACAAGAAAATAAAGTTATTATTTATTTCCTTATATCATGATAAATGTTTATTATTCATGCTAGAATCGTATTAACCAGAAACATAATACATGTGTGAATACATAGACAAACAGAGTGTCACTAGTATGCCTCTACTTGACTAGCTTGTTAATCAAAGATGGTTATGTTTCCTAACCATGAACAAAGAGTTGTTATTTGATTTACGGGATCACATCATTAGGTGAATGATCTGATTGACATGACCCATTCCATTAGCTTAGCACCCGATCGTTTAGTATGTTGCTATTGCTTTCTTCATGACTTATACGTGTTCCTATGACTATGAGATTATGCAACTCCCGTTTGCCGGAGGAACACTTTGTGTGCTACCAAGCGTCACAACGTAAATGGGTGATTATAAAGGTGCTCTACAGGTGTCTCCAAAGGTGCATGTTGGGTTGGCGTATTTCGAGATTAGGATTTGTCACTCCGATTGTCGGAGAGGTATCTCTGGGCCCTCTCGGTAATGCACATCACATAAGCCTTGCAAGCATTGCAACTAATGAGTTAGTTGCGAGATGATGTATTACAGAACGAGTAAAGAGACTTGCCGGTAACGAGATTGAAGTAGGTATTGAGATACCGACGATCGAATCTCGGGCAAGTAACATACCGATGACAAAGGGAACAACGTATGTTGTTATGCGGTCTGACCGATAAAGATCTTCGTAGAATATGTAGGAGCCAATATGAGCATCCAGGTTCCGCTATTGGTTATTGACCGGAGACGTGTCTCGGTCATGTCTACATTGTTCTCGAACCCGTAGGGTCCGCACGCTTAAGGTTTCGATGACAGTTATATTATGAGTTTATGAGTTTTGATGTACCGAAGTTAGTTCGGAGTCCCGGATGTGATCACGGACATGACGAGGAGTCTCGAAATGGTCGAGACATAAAGATTGATATATTGGACGGCTATATTCGGACACCGGAAGTGTTCCGGGTGATTTCGGAGAAAACCGGAGAGCCGGAGGGTTACGGGAACCCCCCCGGGAGAAGTAATGGGCCATATGGGCCTTAGTGGAAAGAGAGAGGGGCAGCCAAAGGTGGGCCGCGCGCCTCTTCCCCCCTGGTCCGAATTGGACTAGGAGAGGGGGGGCGGCGCCCCCCTTTCCCTCTCCCTCCCCACTTCCTTCCCCCTCCTAGTAGGAGTCCTACTCCTGCCTCCTCCCCTTGCTCCTTTATATACGGGGGAAGGGGGCACCCCTAGATACACAAGTTGATCCACGTGATCATATTCTTAGCCGTGTGCGGTGCCCCCTTCCACCATAGTCCTCGATAATATTGTAGCGGTGCTTAGGCGAAGCCCTGCGATGGTAGTGCATCAAGATCGTCACCACGCCGTCGTGCTGACGGAACTCTTCCCCGACACTTTGCTGGATCGGAGTCCGGGGATCGTCATCGAGCTGAACGTGTGCTAGAACTCGGAGGTGCCGTAGTTTCGGCGCTTGATCGGTCGGGCCATGGAGACGTACGACTACATCAACCAAACGCTTCCGTTGTCGATCTACAAGGGTACGTAGATCACACTCTCCCCTCTCGTTGCTATGCATCACCATGATCTTGCGTGTGCGTAGGAATTTTTTTGAAATTACTACGAAACCCAACAGTGGCATCCGAGCCTAGGTTTTATGTGTTGATGTTATATGCACGAGTAGAACACAAGTGAGTTGTGGGGGATATAAGTCATACTGCTTACCAGCATGTCATACTTTGGTTCGGCGGTATTGTTGGACGAAGCGGCCCGGACCGACATTACGCGTACGCTTACGCGAGACCGGTTCTCTCGACGTGCTTTGCACAAAGGTGGCTAGCGGGTGACAGTTTCTCCAACTTTAGTTGAACCGAGTGTGGCTACGCCCGGTCCTTGCGAAGGTTAAAACAGCACCAACTTGAAAAACTATCGTTGTGGTTTTGATGCGTAGGTAAGATTGGTTCTTGCTTAAGCCCGTAGCAGCCACGTAAAACTTGCAACAACAAGGTAGAGGACGTCTAACTTGTTTTTGCAGGGCATGTTGTGATGTGATATGGTCAAGACATGATGCTAAATTTTATTATATGAGATGATCATGTTTTGTAACCGAGTTATCGGCAACTGGCAGGAGCCATATGGTTGTCGCTTTATTGTATGCAATGCAATCGCGCTGTAATGCTTTACTTTATCACTAAATGGTAGCAATAGTCGTGGAAGCATAAGATTGGCGAGACGACAACAATGCTATGATGGAGATCAAGGTGTCGCGCTGGTGACGATGGTGATCATGACGGTGCTTCGAAGATGGAGATCACAAGCACAAGATGATGATGGCCATATCATATCACTTATATTGATTGCATGTGATGTTTATCTTTTATGCATCTTATCTTGCTTTGATTGACGGTAGCATTATAAGATGATCTCTCACTAATTATCAAGAAGTGTTCTCCCTGAGTATGCACCGTTGCGAAAGTTCTTCGTGCTGAGACACCACGTGATGATCGGGTGTGATAGGCTCTACGTTCAAATACAACGGGTGCAAAACAGTTGCACACGCGGAATACTCAGGTTATACTTGACGAGCCAAGCATATACAGATATGGCCTCGGAACACGGAGACCGAAAGGTCGAGCGTGAATCATATAGTAGATATGATCAACATAGTGATGTTCACCAATGAAGCTACTCCATCTCACGTGATGATCGGACATGGTTTAGTTGATTTGGATCATGTAATCACTTAGAGGATTAGAGGGATGTCTATCTAAGTGGGAGTTCTTAAGTAATATGATTAATTGAACTTAAATTTATCATGAACTTAGTCCTGGTAGTATTTTGCAGATCAATAGCTCGCGTTGTTGCTTCCCTGTGTTTATTTTGATATGTTCCTAGAGAAAATTGTGTTGAAAGATGTTAGTAGCAATGATGCGGATTGGATCCGTTATCTGAGGTTTATCCTCATTGCTGCACAGAAGAATTATGTCCTTGATGCACCGCTAGGTGACGGACCCATTGCAGGAGCAGATGCAAACGTTATGAACGTTTGGCTAGCTCAATATGATGACTACTTGATAGTTTAGTGCACCATGCTTAATGGCTTAGAATCGGGACTTTAAAGACGTTTTGAACGTCATGGAGCATATGAGATGTTCCAGGAGTTGAAGTTAATATTTCAAGCAAATACCCGAGTTGAGAGATATGAAGTCTCCAACAAGTTCTATAGCTAAAAGATGGAGGAGAATCGCTCAACTAGTGAGCATGTGCCCAGATTGTCTGAGTACTACAATCGCTTGAATCAAGTGGGAGTTAATCTTCCAGATAAGATAGTGATTGACAGAATTCTCTAGTCACCATCATCAAGTTAGTAGAACTTCGTGATGAACTATGACATGCAAGGGATAACGGAAACGATTCCCAAGCTCTTCGTAATGCGGAAATTGACGAAGGTAGAAATCGAGAAAAACATCAAGTGTTGATGGTAGACGAGACCACTAGTTTCAAGAAAAGGGCAGAGGGAAGAAAGGGAACTTCAAGAAGAATAGCAAGCAAGTTGCTGCTCAAGTGAAGAAGCCCAAGTCTGGTCCTAAGCCTGAGACTAAGTGTTTCTACTGCAAAGGGACTGGTCACTGGAAGCGGAACTACCCCAAGTGATTGGCAGATAAGAAGGATGGCAAAGTGAACATAAGTATATTTGATATACATGTTATTGATGTGTACTTTACTAGTGTTTATAGCAACCCCTCAGTATTTGATACTAGTTCAGTTGCTAAGATTAGTAACTCGAAACGGGAGTTGCAGAATAAACAGAGACTAGTTAAGGCTGAAGTGACGATGTGTGTTGGAAGTGGTTCCAAGATTGATATGATCATCATCGCACACTCCCTATACTTTCGGGATTAGTGTTGAACCTGAATAAGTGTTATTTGGTGTTTGCGTTAAGCATGAATATGATTTGGTCATGTTTATTGTAATACGGTTATTCATTTAAGTAAGAAAATAAATTGTTGTTCTGTTTACATGAATAAAACCTTATATGGTTACACACCCAATGAAAATAGTTCGTTGGATCTCGATCGTAGTGATACACATAATCATAATATTGAAACCAAAAGATGCAAAGTTAATAATGATAGTGTAACTTATTTGTGGCACTACCGTTTAGGTCATATTGGTGTAAAGCGCATGAAGAAACTCCATGCTGATGGGCTTTTGGAATCACTTGATTATGAATCAGTTGATGCTTGCGAACCATGCCTCATGGGCAAGATGACTAAGACTCTGTTCTTTGGAACAATGGAGCGAGCAACAGATTTGTTGGAAATCATACATACTGATGTATGTGGTCCGATGAATATTGAGGCTCGCGACAAGTATCATTATTTTCTGATCTTCACAGATGATTTGAGCAGATATGAGTATATCTACTTGATGAAACATAAGTCTGAAACATTTGAAAAGTTCAAAGAATTTCAGAGTGAAGTGAAAAATCATCGTAATAAGAAAATAAAGTTTCAACGATCTAATCGTAGAGAAGAGTATTTGAGTTACGAGTTTGGCCTTCAGTTAAAAACAATGTGAAATAGTTTCACCACTCACGCCACCTGGAACACCACAATGTAATGGTGTGTCCGAACGTCATAACCGTACTTTATTATATATGGTGCGATCTATGATGTCTCTTACCAATCTACCACTATCATTTTGGGGTTATGCATTAGAGACAGCTGCATTCACGTTAAAAGGGCACCATCTAAATCTGTTGAGACGACACCGTATGAACTATGGTTTGGCAAGAAACCAAAGTTGTCGTTTCTTAAAGTTTGGGGTTGCGATGCTTATATGAAAAAGTTTCATCCTGATAAGCTCAAACTCAAATCAGAGAAGTGCGTCTTCATAGGATACCCAAAAGAAAACGTTGGGTACACCGTCTATCATAGATCCGAAGGCAAGATATTCGTTGCTTAGAATGGATCCTTTCAAGAGAAGGAGTATCTCTCGAAAGAAGTGAGTGGGAGGAAAGTAGAACTTGACGAGGTAACTGTACCTGCTCCCTTATTGGAATGTAGTTCATCACAGAAATCCGTTCCTGTGGCTACTACACCAATTAGTGAGGAAGCTAATGATGATGATCATGTAACTTCAGATCAAGTTACTACCGAATCTCGTAGGTAAACCAGAGTGAGATCCGCACCAGAGTGGTACAGTAATCCTGTTCTGGAGGTCATGCTACTTGACCATGACGAACCTACGAACTATGAAAAAGTGATGGTGAGCCCAGATTCCGCAAAATGGCTTGAGGCCATGAAATCTGAGATGGGATCCATGTATGAGAACAAAGTATGGACTTTGGTTGACTTGCCCGATGATCGGCAAGCAATTGAGAATAAATGGATCTTCAAGAGGAAGACGGACGCTGATAGTAGTGTTACTATCTACAAAGCTAGAATTGTCGCAAAAGGTTTTCGACAAGTTCAAGGTGTTGACTACGATGAGAGTTTCTCACTCGTATCTATGCTTAAGTCTGTCCGAATCATGTTAGCAATTGCCGAATTTTATGAAATCTGGAAAATGGATAAACAAAAATGCATTCCTTAATAGATTTATTAAAGAAGAGTTGTATATGATACAACCAGAAGGTTTTGTCCATCCTAAAGGTGCTAACAAAATATGCAAGCTCCAGCGATCCATCTATGGACTGGTGCAAGCATCTCGGAGTTGGAATATACGCTTTGATAAGTTGATCAAAGCATATAGTTTTATACAGACTTGCGATGAAGCCTGTATTTACAAGGAAGTGAGTGGGAGCACTACAA
This sequence comes from Triticum urartu, assembly GCF_056163025.1. NCBI lineage: Eukaryota > Viridiplantae > Streptophyta > Magnoliopsida > Poales > Poaceae > Triticum > Triticum urartu. The sequence goes on along the minus strand of NC_141879.1, from coordinate 72,773,289 downwards.
CATTTCTGATAAGTATATGTGAATGACATATTGTTGATCGGAAATAATGTAGAATTGTTCTGCAAAGCATAAAGGAGTGTTTGAAAGGAATTTTTCAAAGAAAGACCTCGGTAAAGCTGCTTACATATTGAGCATCAAGATCTATAGAGATAGATCAAGATGCTTGATAAGTGTTTTCAATGAGTACATACCTTGACAAGATTTTGAAGTAGTTCAAAATGGAACAGTCAAAGAAAGAGTTCTTGCCTGTGTTGCAAGGTGTGAAATTGAGTAAGACTCAAAGCCCGACCACGGCAGAAGATAGAAATAGAATGAAAGTCATTCCCTATGCCTCAGCCGTAGGTTCTATAAAGTATGCCATGCTGTGTACCAGATTTATTGTATACCCTACACTGTGTTAAGCAAGGGAGTACAATAGTGATCTAAGAGTAGATCACTAGACAGCGGTCAAAATTATCCTTAGTGGAATAAGGAAATATTTCTCAATTATGGAGGTGACAAAAAGGTTCGTCGTAAAAAGTTACGTCGATGCAAGTTTTGACACAGATCTGGATGACTCTAAGTCTCGATCTAGATACATATTGAAAGTGGGAGCAATAAGCTAGAGTAGCTCCATGCAGAGCATTGTTGACATAGAAATTCGCAAAATACTTACGGGTCTGAATGTGACAGACCCGTTGACTAAAATTATCTCACAAGCAAAAGATGATCACACCTTAGTACTCTTTGGGTGTTAATCACATAGCGATGTGAACTAGATTACTGACTCTAGTAAACCCTTTGGGTGTTGATCACATATCGATGTGAACTATGGGTGTTAATCACATGGTGATGTGAACTATTGCTGTTAAATCACATGGCGATGTGAACTAGATTATTGACTCTAGTGCAAGTGGGAGACTGAAGGAAATATGCCCTAGAGGCAATAATAAAGTTATTATTTATTTCGTTATATCATGATAAATGTTTATTATTCATGCTAGAATTGTATTAACCGGAAACATAATACTTGTGTGAATACATAGACAAACAAAGTGTCACTAGTATGCCTCTACTTGACTAGCTCATTAATCGAAGATGGTTATGTTTCCTAACCATAAACAAAAGAGTTGTTATTTGATTAACGGGATCACATCATTAGGAGAATGATGTGATTGACATGACCCATTCCATTAGCTTAGCACCCGATCGTTTAGTATGTTGCTATTGCTTTCTTCATGACTTATACATGTTCCTATGACTATGAGATTATGCAACTCCCGTTTGCCGGAGGAACACTTTGTGTGCTACCAAACGTCACAACGTAAATGGGTGATTATAAAGGTGCTCTACAGGTGTCTCCAAAGGTACATGTTGGGTTGGCGTATTTCGAGATTAGGATTTGTCACTCCGATTGTCGGAGAGGTATCTCTGGGCCCTCTCGGTAATACACATCACATAAGCCTTGCAAGCATTGCAACTAATGAGTTAGTTGTGAGATGATGTATTACGGAATGAGTAAAGAGACTTGCCGGTAACGAGATTGAACTAGGTATGGGATACCGACGATCGAATCTCGGGCAAGTAACATACCGATGACAAAGGGAACAACGTATGTTGTTATGCGGTCTGACCGATAAAGATCTTCGTAGAATATGTAGGAGCCAATATGAGCATCCAGGTTCCGCTATTGGTTATTGACCGGAGACATGTCTCGGTCATGTCTACATTCTTCTCGAACCCGTAGGGTCCGCACGCTTAAGGTTACGATGATAGTTATATTATGAGTTTATACATTTTGATGTACCGAAGTTTGTTCGGAGTCCCGGATGTGATCATGGACATGACGAGGAGTCTCGAAATGGTCGAGACATAAATATTGATATATTGGAAGCCTATGTTTGGATACCGGAAGTGTTCCGTGTGAAATCAGGATTTTATCGGAGTACCGGGAGGTTACCGGAACCCCCTGGGAGCTAAATGGGCCATGATGGGCCTTAGTGGAAAAGAGAAGAGGCAGCCCTACATGGGCCGCGCGCCCCTCCCCTCCCTTGGTCCGAATAGGACAAGGAGAGGGGGCCGGCCCCTCTCTCTCTTTTCCCCCCTCCGCGAATCCGATTCCAACTAGGATTGGGGGGGGGGGGAATCCTACTCCCAGAGGGAGTAGGACTCTCCTGGCGCGCCCTCCTTGGCCGGCCAGCCTTCCCCCCTTTAGTCCTTTATATACAGAGGCAGAGGCACCCCAGAGACACACAAGTTGATCCACGTGATCTATTCCTTAGCCGTGTGCGGCGCCCCAGCCACCATAGTCCTCGATAATATTGTAGCGGTGCTTAGGCGAAGCCCTGCAGCAGTAGTACGTCAAGATCGTCACCACGCCGTCGTGCTGACGGAACTCTTCCCCGACACTTTGCTGGATCAGAGTCTGGGGGATCGTCATCGAGCTGAACGTGTGCTAGAACTCGGAGGTGCCGTAGTTTCGGTGCTTGATCGGTCGGATCGTGGAGACGTACGACTACATCAACCAAACGCTTCCGTTGTCGATCTACTAGGTATGTAGATCATACTCCCCCTCTTGTTGCTATGCATCACCATGATCTTGCGTGTGCGTAGGAAATTTTTTGAAATTACTACGAAACCCAACAAGGCGCGCCAAGGAGGAGTCCTCCTCCTAGTAGCAGTAGGACTCCTACTAGGAGGGGGAAGGAAGTGGGGAGGGAGAGGGAAAGGGGGGCGCCGCCCCCCCTCTCCTAGTCCAATTCGGACCAGGGGGAGGAGGCGTGCGGCCCACCTTTGGCTGCCCCTCTCTCTTTCCACTAAGGCCCATATGGCCCATTACTTCTCCCGGGGGGTTCCGGTAACCCTCCGGCTCTCCGGTTTTCTCCGAAATCACCCGGAACACTTCCGGTGTCCGAATATAGCCGTCCAATATATCAATCTTTATGTCTCGACCATTTTGAGACTCCTCGTCATGCCCGTGATCACATCTGGGACTCCGAACTAACTTCGGTACATCAAAACTCATAAACTCATAATATAACTGTCATCGAAACCTTAAGCGTGCGGACCCTACGGGTTCGAGAACAATGTAGACATGACCGGGACACGTCTCCGGTCAATAACCAATAGCGGAACCTGGATGCTCATATTGGCTCCTACATATTCTACGAAGATCTTTATTGGTCAGACCGCATAACAACATACGTTGTTCCCTTTGTCATCGGTATGTTACTTTCCCGAGATTCGATCGTCGCTATCTCAATACCTAGTTCAATCTCGTTACCGGCAAGTCTCTTTAATCATTCTGTAATACATCATCTCGCAACTAACTCATTAGTTGCAATGCTTGCAAGGCTTATGTGATGTGCATTACCGAGAGGGCCCAGAGATACCTCTCCGACAATCGGAGTGACAAATCCTAATCTCGAAATACGCCAACCCAACATGCACCTTTGGAGACACCTATGGAGCACCTTTATAATCACCCATTTACGTTGTGACGTTTGGTAGCACACAAAGTGTTCCTCCGGCAAACGGGAGTTGCATAATCTCATAGTCATAGGAACATGTATAAGTCATGAAGAAAGCAATAGCAACATACTAAACGATCGGGTGCTAAGCTAATGGAATGGGTCATGTCAATCACATCATTCTCCTAATGATGTGATCCCGTTAATCAAATAACAACTCTTTTGTTTATGGTTAGGAAACATAACCATCTTCGATTAACGAGCTAGTCAAGTAGAGGCATACTAGTGACACTCTGTTTGTCTATGTATTCACACAAGTATTATGTTTCCGGTTAATACAATTCTAGCATGAATAATAAACATTTATCATGATATAAGGAAATAAATAATAACTTTATTATTGCCTCTAGGGCATATTTCCTTCAGTCTCCCACTTGCACTAGAGTCAATAATCTAGTTCACATCGCCATGTGATTTAACAGCAATAGTTCACATCACCATGTGATTAACACCCATAGTTCACATCGATATGTGATCAACACCCAAAGGGTTTACTAGAGTCAGTAATCTAGTTCACATCGCTATGTGATTAACACCGAAAGAGTACTAAGGTGTGATCATCTTTTGCTTGTGAGATAATTTTAGTCAACGGGTCTGTCACATTCAGACCCGTAAGTATTTTGCGAATTTCTATGTCAACAATGCTCTGCACGGAGCTACTCTAGCTTATTGCTCCCACTTTCAATATGTATCTAGATCGAGACTTAGAGTCATCCAGATCTGTGTCAAAACTTGCATCGACGTAACTTTTTACGACGAACCTTTTTGTCACCTCCATAATCGAGAAATATTTCCTTATTCCACTAAGGATAATTTTGACCAATGTCTAGTGATCTACTCTTAGATCACTATTGTACTCCCTTGCTTAACACAGTGTAGGGTATACAATAGATCTGGTACACATCATGGCATACTTTATAGAACCTATGGCTGAGGCATAGGGAATGACTTTCATTCTCTTTCGATCTTCTGTCGTGGTCGGGCTTTGAGTCTTACTCAATTTCATACCTTATAACACAGCCAAGAACTCTTTCTTTGACTGTTCCATTTTTGAACTACTTCAAAATATTGTCAAGGTATGTACTCATTGAAAAAAAAACTTATCAAGCGTCTTGATCTATCTCTATAGATTTTGATGCTTAATATGTAAGCAGCTTCACCGAGGTCTTTCTTTGAAAAACTTCTTTAAAAACACTCCTTTATGCTTTGCAGAATAATTCTACATTATTTCCGATCAACAATATATCATTCACATATACTTATCAGAAATGCTGTAGTGCTCCCACTCACTTTCTTGTAAATACAGGCTTCACCGCAAGTCTGTATAAAACTATATGCTTTGATCAACTTATCAAAGCGTATATTCCAACTCCGAGATGCTTGCACCAGTCCATAGATGGATCGCTGGAGCTTGCACACTTTGTTAGCTCCCTTTGGATCGACAAAACCTTCTGGTTGCATCATATACAACTCTTCTTCCAGAAATCCATTCAGGAATGCAGTTTTGACATCCATCTGCCAAATTTCATAATCATAAAATGTGGCAATTGCTAACATGATTTGGACAGACTTAAGCATCGCTACGGGTGAGAAGGTCTCATCGTAGTCAATCCCTTGAACTTGCCGAAAACCTTTTGCGACAAGTCCAGCTTTGTAGACAGTAACATTACCGTCAGCGTCAGTCTTCTTCTTGAAGATCCATTTATTCTCAATTGCTTGCCGATCATCGGGCAAGTTAACCAAAGTCCATACTTTGTTCTCATACATGGATCCCATCTCAGATTTCATGGCTTCAAGCCATTTTGCGGAATCTGGGCTCACCATCGCTTCTTCATAGTTCGTAGGTTCATCATGATCTAGTAGCATGACTTCCAGAACTGGATTACCGTACCACTTTGGTGCGGATCTTACTCTGGTTGATCTACGAGGTTCAGTAGTATCTTGTTCTGAAGTTCCATGATTATCATCATTAGCTTCCTCACTAACTGGTGTAGGTGTCACTGAAACGGTTTTCTGTGATGCACTACTTTCCAATAAGGGAGCAGGTACAGTTACCTCGTCAAGTTCTACTTTCCTCCCACTCACTTCTTTCGAGAGAAACTCCTTCTCCAGAAAGTTTCCGAATTTAGCAACAAAAGTCTTGCCTTTGGATCTGTGATAGAAGGTGTATCCAATAGTTTCCTTTGGATATCCTATGAAGACACATTTCTCCGATTTGGGTTCGAGCTTATCAGGTTGAAGCTTTTTCACATAAGCATCGCAGCCCCAAACTTTCAGAAACGACAACTTTGGTTTCTTGCCAAACCACAGTTCATAAGGCGTCGTCTCAATGGATTTTGATGGTGCCCTATTTAACGTGAATGCGGACGTCTCTAGAGCGTATCCCCAAAACGATAGCGGTAAATCAGTAAGAGACATCATAGATCGCACCATACCTAGTAAAGTACGATTACGACGTTCGGACACACCATTACGCTGTGGTGTTCCGGGTGGCGTGAGTTGCGAAACTATTCCGCATTGTTTCAAATGTACACCAAACTCGTAACTCAAATATTCTCCTCCACGATCAGATCATAGAAACTTTATTTTCTTGTTACGATGATTTTCAACTTCACTCTGAAATTCTTTGAACTTTTCAAACGTTTCAGACTTATGTTTCATTAAGCAGATATACCCATATCTGCTTAAGTCATCTGTGAAGGTGAGAAAATAACGATATCCGCCACGAGCCTCAATATTCATCGGACCACATACATCAGTATGTATGATTTCCAACAAATCTGTTGCTCGCTCCATTGTTCCAAAGAACAGAGTCTTAGTCATCTTGCCCATGAGGCATGGTTCGCAAGCATCAACTGATTCATAATCAAGTGATTCCAAAAGCCCATCAGCATGGAGTTTCTTCATGCGCTTTACACCAATATGACCTAAACGGTAGTGCCACAAATAAGTTACACTATCATTATTAACTTTGCATCTTTTGGTTTCAATATTATGATTATGTGTATCACTACGATCGAGATCCAACGAACTATTTTCATTGGGTGTGTAACCATATAAGGTTTTATTCATGTAAACAGAACAACAATTTATTTTCTTACTTAAATGAATAACCGTATTACAATAAACATGATCAAATCATATTCATGCTTAACGCAAACACCAAATAACACTTATTCAGGTTCAACACTAATCCCGAAAGTATAGGGAGTGTGCGATGATGATCATATCAATCTTGGAACCACTTCCAACACACATCGTCACTTCAGCCTTAACTAGTCTCTGTTTATTCTGCAACTCCCGTTTCGAGTTACTAATCTTAGCAACTGAACTAGTATCAAATACTGAGGGGTTGCTATAAACACTAGTAAAGTACACATCAATAACATGTATATCAAATATACTTATGTTCACTTTGCCATCCTTCTTATCTGCCAATCACTTGGGGTAGTTCCGCTTCCAGTGACCAGTCCCTTTGCAGTAGAAACACTTAGTCTCAGGCTTAGGACCAGACTTGGGCTTCTTCACTTGAGCAGCAACTTGCTTGCTATTCTTCTTGAAGTTCCCTTTCTTCCCTCTGCCCTTTTCTTGAAACTAGTGGTCTCGTCTACCATCAACACTTGATGTTTTTCTCGATTTCTACCTTCGTCAATTTCCGCATTACGAAGAGCTTGGGAATCGTTTCCGTTATCCCTTGCATGTCATAGTTCATCACGAAGTTCTACTAACTTGATGATGGTGACTAGAGAATTCTGTCAATCACTATCTTATCTGGAAGATTAACTCCCACTTGATTCAAGCGATTGTAGTACTCAGACAATCTGGGCACATGCTCACTAGTTGAGCAATTCTCCTCCATCTTTTAGCTATAGAACTTGTTGGAGACTTCATATCTCTCAACTCGGGTATTTGCTTGAAATATTAACTTCAACTCCTGGAACATCTCATATGCTCCATGACGTTCAAAACGTCTTTAAAGTCCCGATTCTAAGCCATTAAGCATGGTGCACTAAACTATCAAGTAGTCATCATATTGAGCTAGCCAAACGTTCATAACGTTTGCATCTGCTCCTGCAATGGGTCCGTCACCTAGCGGTGCATCAAGGACATAATTCTTCTGTGCAGCAATGAGGATAAACCTCAGATAACGGATCCAATCCGCATCATTGCTACTAACATCTTTCAACACAATTTTCTCTAGGAACATATCAAAATAAACACAGGGAAGCAACAACGCGAGCTATTGATCTGCAAAATACTACCAGGACTAAGTTCATGATAAATTTAAGTTCAATTAATCATATTACTTAAGAACTCCCACTTAGATAGACATCCCTCTAATCCTCTAAGTGATTACATGATCCAAATCAACTAAACCATGTCCGATCATCACGTGAGATGGAGTAGCTTCATTGGTGAACATCACTATGTTGATCATATCTACTATATGATTCACGCTCGACCTTTCGGTCTCCGTGTTCCGAGGCCATATCTGTATATGCTTGGCTCGTCAAGTATAACCTGAGTATTCCGCGTGTGCAACTGTTTTGCACCCGTTGTATTTGAACGTAGAGCCTATCACACCCGATCATCACGTGGTGTCTCAGCACGAAGAACTTTCGCAACGGTGCATACTCAGGGAGAACACTTCTTGATAATTAGTGAGAGATCATCTTATAATGCTACCGTCAATCAAAGCAAGATAAGATGCATAAAAGATAAACATCACATGCAATCAATATAAGTGATATGATATGGCCATCATCATCTTGTGCTTGTGATCTCCATCTTCGAAGCACCGTCATGATCACCATCGTCACCGGCGCGACACCTTGATCTCCATCGTAGCATTGTTGTCGTCTCGCCAATCTTATGCTTCCACGACTATCGCTACCGTTTAGTGATAAAGTAAAGCATTACAGCGCGATTGCATTGCATACAATAAAGCGACAACCATATGGCTCCTGCCAGTTGCCGATAACTCGGTTACAAAACATGATCATCTCATACAATAAAATTTAGCATCATGTCTTGACCATATCACATCACAACATGCCCTGCAAAAACAAGTTAGACGTCCTCTACCTTGTTGTTGCAAGTTTTATGTGGCTGCTACGGGCTTAAGCAAGAACCAATCTTACCTACGCATCAAAACCACAACGATAGTTTGTCAAGTTGGTGCTGTTTTAACCTTCGCAAGGACCGGGCGTAGCCACACTCGGTTCAACTAAAGTTGGAGAAACTGTCACCCGCTAGCCACCTTTGTGCAAAGCACGTCGGGAGAACCGGTCTCGCGTAAGCGTATGCGTAATGTCGGTCCGGGCCGCTTCGTCCAACAATACCGCCGAACCAAAGTATGACATGCTGGTAAGCAGTATGACTTATATCCCCCACAACTCACTTGTGTTCTACTCGTGCATATAACATCAACACATAAAACCTAGGCTCGGATGCCACTGTTGGGTTTCGTAGTAATTTCAAAAAAATTCCTACGCACACGCAAGATCATGGTGATGCATAGCAACGAGAGGGGAGAGTGTGATCTACGTACCCTTGTAGATCGACAACGGAAGCGTTTGGTTGATGTAGTCGTACGTCTCCACGGCCCGACCGATCAAGCGCCGAAACTACGGCACCTCCGAGTTCTAGCACACGTTCAGCTCGATGACGATCCCCGGACTCCGATCCAGCAAAGTGTCGAGGAAGAGTTCCGTCAGCATGACAGTGTGGTGATGATCTTGATGCACTACCGTCGCAGGGCTTCGCCTAAGCACCGCTACAATATTATCGAGGACTATGGTGGAAGGGGGCACCGCACACGGCTAAGAATATGATCACGTGGATCAACTTGTGTATCTAGGGGTGCCCCCTGCCCCCGTATATAAAGGAGCAAGGGGAGGAGGCCGGCCGGCCCTATAGGCACGCCAAGGAGGAGTCCTCCTCCTAGTAGGAGTAGGACTCCTACTAGGAGGGGGAAGGAAGTGGGGAGGGAGAGGGAAAGGGGGGTGCCGCCCCCCCTCTCCTAGTCCAATTCGGACTAGGGGGGGAGGAGGCGCGCGGCCCACCTTTGGCTGCCCCTCTCTCTTTCCACTAAGGCCCATATGGCCCATTACTTCTCCCGAGGGGGGGGGGTTCCGGTAACCCTCCGGCTCTCCGGTTTTCTCTGAAATCACCCGGAACACTTCCGGTGTCCGAATATAGCCATCCAATATATCAATCTTTATGTCTCGACCATTTCGAGACTCCTCGTCATGTCCGTGATCACATCCGGGACTCCGAACTAACTTCGGTACATCAAAACTCATAAACTCATAATATAACTGTCATCGAAACCTTAAGCGTGCGGACCCTACGGGTTCGAGAACAATGTAGACATGACTGAGACACGTCTCCGGTCAATAACCAATAGCAGAACCTGGATGCTCATATTGGCTCCTACATATTCTACGAAGATCTTTATCGGTCAGACCGCATAACAACATACGTTGTTCCCTTTGTCATCGGTATGTTACTTGCCCGAGATTCGATCGTCGGTATCTCAATACCTAGTTCAATCTCGTTACCGGCAAGTTTCTTTACTCGTTCTGTAATACATCATCTCGCAACTAACTCATTAGTTGCAATGCTTGCAAGGCTTATGTGATGTGCATTACCGAGAGGGCCCAGAGATACCTCTCCGACAATCGGAGTGACAAATCCTAATCTCGAAATATGCCAACCCAACATGCACCTTTGGAGACACCTGTAGAGCACCTTTATAATCACCCATTTACGTTGTGACGTTTGGTTGCACACAAAGTGTTCCTCCGGCAAACGGGAGTTGCATAATCTCATAGTCATAGGAACATGTATAAGTCATGAAGAAAGCAATAGCAACATACTAAACGATCGGGTGCTAAGCTAATGGAATGGGTCATGTCAATCAGATCATTCACCTAATGATGTGATCCCGTTAATCAAATAACAACTCTTTGTTCATGGTTAGGAAACATAACCATCTTTGATTAACAAGCTAGTCAAGTAGAGGCATACTAGTGACACTCTGTTTGTCTATGTATTCACACATGTATTATGTTTCCGGTTAATACAATTCTAGCATGAATAATAAACATTTATCATGATATAAGGAAATAAATAATAACTTTATTATTGCCTCTAGGGCATATTTCCTTCAAACATTAGCGGACTTGCCGCTCTTCTCATGTTCGCGCTCCTCAAAGCGGTTAGGACACTTCGGAGCCCAGTGATTAGGATCACCGCAGACATGGCAAAGTCCCTTCCCCTTCTTATGAGAATTCTTCTTGAAGTTGGTAGAATGTGATGGCTTGTTCTTTGTATCAAACTTGCCTTTGCCCTGAGTTTTGTTCTTATTGTTTTTGAACTTGTTGGGCTGGGACTTCTTCTTCTGTACCATGTGGGCACTAGAACCTCCCTCAGCAACTCGAGCAAGTGTGTGCTTTGCTCTCGCCTTCTCTTCAACATCAAGAGTACCAATGAGATCCGCAACGGAAAACTCCTGTCTCTTGTGTTTCAGGAAAGTAGCAAAATTGTTCCACAAAGGTGGAAGCTTGGCAATGATGCCTCCGGCAACAAATTTGTCCGGCAACACACACTTGAAGTACTCAAGTTCTTTTGCGAGCGACTGTATCTCATGAGCCTGCTGTACAACAGGGCGCTCATCAGTCATCTTGTAGTCATAGAATTGCTCCATGATGTACAACTCGCTGCCGGCGTCCGAGGCACCAAACTTGGCCTCGAGCGCAGCCCACATGTCCTTGCCATTGTCAAACGACATATACGAATCCACAATGGAGTCATCAAGAACACTCAGAAGAGCGCCTTTAAAGAGGGTATCGATCTTCTCAAAAGCTTCCAGCTGTGCTGGATTAAGATCGCCCTCAGGCTTGCCCTTGGTGGCATCATAGCAGCCCATGGTCTGAAACCAGTAGACTGCTCTCGTGCGCCACCTCTTATATTGCGCCCCCTTAAAGGCAGGCGGCTTCAGATGCGCAGCAAAACCACTCGGAGTAAATTACCTATAATCAGGTTTTTGGATTGTTGGAAATATGAGCAAATTACTACGAGATTTAATCCGAATAAATAGAAGATAAATCATGACCACAGCAGCAGAGATTAAACTAATCATGCGAACTAGCATAGCAGATGAACATATCACATCTAGGGCACATACTAGAAGCATGAATTCTACCACGATCTCGAACAGGAAGGATAGAATCACATACGGTGCAGCGGGTGCAGCACCGCCGGCGTTGACGTTGTCGCCCATGTCGTCGAGGACGAGGTTGCCGAGGTCGGGGAAGAAGTCGTCGTTCGCGAAGTCGTCGCTGCCAGCAGTCGCGCGAGTGCGCTCCCCAAAAACCTGATCGTCCCTCTCCCGTACAGGATCACGAGAGGCAGGGTTCCGGAGGCCTGCTGTCCCTTCTCGCGGTGCACGCCGGAAGGAGGGGTGGAGAAGACTTGCTTGGCGGCGCAATGATCTGGAACGGTGGTGAGAAACCATACGAAGCGGCTGCGGCTAGGGTAGACGTCTGCCTGACTATATAGTGCGGGCCGGGTAGGTCGTGGGAGTAAACCCCACGTCCGAGTCGTCACGATCCAAAAGAATCGGAAACGGTTCAGTAATTAACGCGTCCGTTAATTATTAATTAATGACTCATTAATTTTCCCATGCAGCAAAAATATAGACAACGTGCATAGCTCTGTCCTCGACTCGGCTCAATCCCGCAACCCGCGGCGCGGCGCGGCGTGGCGTGGCGTGGCGAGGCGAGCGAGTAGGTCTCCTCTTCTCATGCTCATACAAGTGGTGGAAGAGCTCACCTTATAAAGAGGTGCAACTCTCTCTCAACTTCCGGGGTGGGACTAAACTTTAGCCTCACTCACTCCACTCACATGTGTGCATGAATGGGCCAAGAGAATTTTAGAATTTTAGTTGGGCTTTGGGCCAAAGGCCTACTAGCAAAATTCCAACAAGAATATTATACCGGACACTGTGCACCGGTGGTGCAAGTGGCATGTTCTAAAGAAGGCTAAAGAGTCGCTCGGAGCGCTATACACGGAAAAGAATATGTTCCGAGCAAAGTTCCACAAAGTGGTCAATGATATGATAACAACTGAAGAGTTTGAGGAGGCGTGTCGTTTTCTCATTGAGAAGTACAACCTTAGGACACATTCATACATGACCCGGATATACGAGATAAGGCACAAGTGGGCGAAATCATATTTCAAATGTGTTTTCTGTGCAAAGATGACGAGCACGCAGAGGGGTGAGAGCGCGAACCACATGCTGAAGAACTATGTACCACCCGGGTGCCTAATGCATTTATTCGTGAAGAAATACATGAGACTTCAATTCGACTGTGAGTTAGAAAAGAATTACGAGGAGAAGAGAACCATGACTATAAGGTCCTTGACTTAAAATAATTGTTTTGTTCCATCCCAGAATTTCTTCAGGTGTCCTGGCAATCATACACAATTTTGTCATGCAGGGGAGGCCGCTGATGAGAGCCAACTTGGCTATCGAGCGTCATGCTGCAGAAATCTACACACAAATTGTGTTCGAGCAATTTGGACACATACTGTACGAGTCCGACGCATACCAAGTTGAAGAAGTGGAGAAGAACAAACTGTATGTTGCGATACACACCGAGCCGGAACGCAGGAAGAAATGGCGCAAGGTGTCATACAATGTCTCGGTGATCGGACAAGGAGAAGAATTTGTTTGTGAATGTGGCCAGTTCTCTCACATGGGTCTGCTGTGCAGCCATGTCCACAAGGTTAGGAAACAGCCGTTGGATTGTTTGTCATCTCTTTGTGCTGTGTCGTTGAATGCATGACTGGTTCTAATGCTTGTGCCGCAGGTTCTTGATTTTACACGTGTGAAGCAAATACCGCCTAAGCACATTATGAAGAGATGGACGATGGATGCCCGTGACGTGCTGCCGTCTCACTTGGCCCAATACCAGAAGGACCAGATGTACAAACGGCCATTTTCATACAGGCATTCCAACATGTATATGAATGCAATGGAGCTAGTGTGCCTAGGAGACGCGAGTGTGGATGCGTTCAACAAACTCATGTCTCTGTTCAAGGCGAATATGCAGGAGATGAAGCCATTCGCCGAAGTTCACGATGGGCTAGGTTCGGAAAATCGAGTACCAGTTAACAGAATTGTCGTAGATCAGCTGGAAATCAGCGAGGACGCCGAGCAATGTTTAATAGAGGCACAGCAGGCAGAATTTGGGGATTGTGACAATATCTCTGCTTCAGGATTGATTAATCGACTAGCGGAGGTGTCTGATCCGGCTAAAAGAAACAAAGTTGGTTGTCTAACGACCGGTAGGGAGAAAGCACCATATGATGGTCTGAGCAAGAAGCCAAGATTATGCACTATCTGCGGGAAGCAAGGTCATAAGCGAACGACGTGCCCTGATAGGAGCGACACTCCAAAGCAACCTAGAAGGTCCGGAAGGTGCAAAAATTATGGCGTCGTAGGTCATTGCAGGAACAACTGCACAAAGCCCCTAGATATGAGGACGTCAGACCTTCATATTTCCTGGTATGATGAGTTGGTAGTTGATGGTTGTTCCCGAGATTTGTTTCATTTTTTTCTCGAATACGCACAACCATGCGTATCATACATTGATAGAGAGAAAAGGGGTGGAGAGCCCCATTGCATGGGAGTGTTACAACACAACCCTAGTCCATCATATTACAAAGCCGACTACTCACGACGCACCCACCGCGACAACCGCCCAAAGAAGCTACTCAAGTCACATTTGAGCAGACTAGCCCTAGCCTAGGCACGTCCCTCGTGTAGGATCCTACACCCAACATGGTCGAGGGAAGGGGAGTCCCCATAGAATACAATACCGTTCCTATATATGCTTCAAAAGCTCCCAAAGCACCAAAGCCAAGATTGTCCGTAGGTCCTTGAGTGGGCCATCCCTTGAGATCCTACTCTGGGACCATCCCTTTAGCACATCCGAGGTGGTTGGTGCCCAGTCCGGCCTGCCGAGCGCAGTACAAACCTCATGCCAAAGACCGCGCAAACACACACTCTAGCAGGATGTGACTGATGGTCTCGTCGCATTGGTTGCAGAAGGGGCAAGAATCTTGGTGCGGTAGGCCCCTTCTTGCCAGTCTGTCCGATGTCTAGCACCTGTTTATAAGAGCCAGCTAAGTGAAGAAGCGGCAACGGAGTGGGGCCCTCGATCTCCATGTGAAGTCTGTCGATGAGCTGGCAACCCTGCCCATAAACTTGGCCGCATAGGAAGAACGCACTGAGAAGTCACCATTCGTCTCCCAAGCCCATTGAAGTTGTGACTGAACAATTGATATTGCCTGAATTCTAAAAAGTGCATACGCACTAATTAGCGAAATTGAGCGGCCGGGCTCTCACACATACATGCATGCAGTGTTGTGGTCTAAAATTTTGTCTTTATGCACGACGTGGTAGATAGTAATGATATATTCACGTGAGCAAGAGATTTCTTGTCTGATGGGTGTGCGTATGCGCTTATTTTGGGTTTTCAAATTTTTGAAAAGTCATATCTTTCAAACCGTGCATCCAAATTCTGATCCGTCTTTCACCGTTGGATTCCTCGCGGCGAGATCTTTGAAACTAATCCCTCATGAGTATGTTTTCACGAAAAAAAATGATGCCAACTTTGGTGCTATACAGTGCAATTTTAGTACTGCATTATGCAACTTTAGTACTGAATGGTGCAACTTTTTTACAAACTTAGTTTTTGTAGCTGCATGATCCAATTTTCTATGAGGTTTGCAACCTAACCATGAGAACGTAATGTGCAACTAGTCTACCGTCCCGACCAACAACCTAGTATTTGATGTGCAACCCTCATCCTTACTCGTGGATGTGTAGTTTTTCATGCTTTACACACCCTGCCCACCCCCTACGAGTCCTATGTGCAACTTAGTCTATTGTTCACGCCAACAGCTTATTAGTCGATGTGCAACTCTTTCCCCTACCTTGTTGTGGATATGTAGTTTCAGTTGGCGGAGGCAATATACGGAGTTGCACAAGTCCGCCACGCAGTTGGCCAGGCCAACATACGAAGTTGCACATCTCACAAGCAGGATAGTTTGATGGTGAAAACTCCACATTCATGGAGTATTTAACCAAAAACTACCACATTTGCCGGAAACGTGACGAAAAACTACCACTCTACGTTTTTGTGCGAAAAACTACCAAATTTTTCCTAAACCGTGGCAAAAAACTACCAACTCGCGAAAACGCTCGCTTCGCCCGCGCTAACCCCGTTTCTGACCGATTGGGCCCGCGAACAGTTGCCACGCGGGCTAACGGGCGGCCGGCGCGCGTTGACGGCCGTTAACGGCGCGTCCGCTGTCGGAACGGCGGCTGTCGGTCGGCTGATAAGTGAGAGCGAGCGAGCTCAGCCACTCGCTCATTCTCTTCCTCCTCGCTCGCTCTCACTCATCCTCATCCTCTCCCCTCTCCCTAGTGCTGTGAGCTAGGTTAGCCTATCGCTGTCGCCGCCGCGGCCATTGCTGCCGGTAGAAGTTGAGGATGCCATCCTGGAATGACGAGGAGAGCTCGGACGAGGACATCAACATGGTTTCAATGGATCCTCAGCTCTTTGTAAGTGCATAATGGTGGAACAGAGTTAGGGTTAGGGTTAGTTCATCCAAGTTGGAGATTCCAAGTTGCTTTTGGTTTGATTCGAAGTTTCTTTTGCAGGAAACCCCTGACACTGTGGTGGAACCATTTTTCTGTGGTTCTTACACTGAATCTGAGCCGACGTGCATGATGCATCATCAGAGGCCGAAGAAGATGGTGGCTTTTGAAGGTGCTTTGACTGGGAGGCGATTCCTGGGTTGTCCTGTGCAGCAGGTATTAAATCTTGAACGCTAACTTGTTTTGCTGGTGGAGATGTGTGATGTGTTTTGCTGCTGGAGATGTGTGGTGCAGCATGTGGTGCAGAGATGTGTGATGTGCAGAGATGTGTGATGTAGTTTAGAACTGAAACTTGAAAGTGCCATACATATGGAAGCTATATGTGAAAGTAGATCTTTAGTTAACTGAATTCAATACATGACTGAACCTGAGAACACCTACATGCAGAGATCTTTAGTGTACTGTGAACTGAATGTATTAGTTAGGTGTTTACTGAATATAGCTGTTAACTGAAAAAGAACAGAGTTAAATGAATTTATATTTATTGCTTAATATAGCTGTTAACTGAATTTATCTCTGATGCCAAGTCAGGTGTTGTGTGCTTACTATGAAAGAATTATGTTTGCATAATTCAGATAGCATATTGATGTAGGTGTGAACTTTGGTTATCTGTACTTAGTTTGTTACTAAGTGATTTGTGCTTAATTATAAATAATTGCTTCTGTAGGATGTAGGTGTGAACTGTGGGGTTGTGGAGTGGGTGGATGGTCCTTGGCCAGAGATTTTACAAAGGTGCCTAACAAGGATTTGGGACATGTACCATGAGCAGAACTTGGGGAGGGTGAAGGACAAACAAGCCCATGAGAAAGAGGTGGCCAAGCTACAGAAGGAAATTGATTTCCTGTCAAACAACTACAGCCAGTTGGTGGAAGATGTATCCAAGCTTTTTGACTATTAAGATGGCAAGATGTCTCATGACATGGACTATACCAGTCAGGCAATCAATGATCTAAATGCAAAGAAGAAACAACTTGAGGATCAAGCAAAGATTGAGATAAGTATGGAAAAGATGAAGCTTGCCAAGGAGCAAAGGTGCATTCTTCAAAGCCAAGCAGATATCATTCAGAACATGAGGAAGGCCATGAAGGAAGTGGAGGGGGACAGGGACCTACTTAAGAAAGAGAAGAAGAAGCTGGAGTATCTGATTGCTGATCTGGTCAATGCTGGGCATGCCAGCAAAGATAAGCTGGAGAGGATCAAGGCAATTATGAATGAGTGAAGTGCTTGGTGTGTGGGTTAAGTAATTAGTAGGCCTATATATATAGCTGGCCTTGGAATGTCATGCATGTTAGGTGTATATTTTGGGAAAGTTTCATGTGCTTTCAGAATGGTATGAGGGAGGAAGGTACTGTTATGGTTTAAAAACTAGTTGGTTTTATCTATGATGTAATGACTATTATGTTAAGACCTACTATGCTAAGTGAGTACTCATGCTAAGTTAAGTAAGTAAGAATGTTTTATCTATGATGAGGTTGCTTTACTCTGCATATATCATATATAGCAAGTAGCTTAGATAGTGTGACAAATAACTTAACATGTGTAGCAAGTAGCAAGTAGCAAGTAACATATATAGATAGTCTGACATAGATAGATAGTACTGCCATTCATAGTCTGACATAGAAAGAAACTAGTAGTAGATAGTGTCTGACATAGAAAGCAACTATTAGTAGATATTGCCTGACGAAACTGAACCTAGGAACTTACTGAACTTACGAAAGTTCAGGACTGACGAAACTGAATTTTTTTGCACTGAAGTAACTGAAGGCAGCACTTCACTCCTCCTTCTTCAGCATCTTCAGGCACTGGGAGCGGCGCACTGGAGTCACGGCCGCCCTCTTCTTCTTGCCCGGCGCCGGCTCCACCACATCTTCCTCGCCGCCATCTTGTTCTTGCTTCACCACGACGCCGTCTGGGAGATCGACCTCCGGCAGCGCATCCACGTGGATTGGGAGGTTCCTGTCCCTCTCCACGGCGTCGAGGACGGGAGCCAGCAACTGCACTTCAGGCTCATCGTCGGAGAGGACGACGACCTCATCCACCTCGTCGTCAGATTCGTCATACTCCTCCTCCTCATCATATTCACTGGACTCGTCGTCAGAGAACTCGTCGTCTGAAGACTCGCCGCCAGAGTCGTCAGAGGGCCCAAGGACCCATGGATTGCGCCTCTCCCAGTAGGCGTTGTTGATTGGGGCTGGGAGCGCGAGGACGGCGTCGGTGACGTGGTCCGCGGCGGCCGGCGGTGTGGTGGATGAGCGGTACATCCACCATCGGGCGCGTTGCCTGGGGTCGGGGGAGCGTTGCACCTCGCGCATCGCCCACAGCAGAAGGGACGGCGGCGGGATGGTGCGGCCGGCAGGGAAGGCGCGCTGCTTTTCAGCAGCTGTCATCACCTTCACGAGGCCGCGGGCGTGGTTCCTCATCATCGCTAGACTGGGGAACCAGCGCGCGATCTCCCTGTACTGCGCGCGCATCTCCTGGTTGTTGTCGGCGAGAGCTTTGATGGCCAGCTGCCAGTCCATGGCGACGGCGGTGGCGGTGGTTGTCGGCAGCGATTTCGACAGGAGAGAGGGGGAAGCGGAGTGGGCGGTGCGAGCGGCGAGTGGGCGAGTGAGCAGAGAGCGTGGTGGGTGGACACGTAATAAAGTCATAGAATTCGAAACGGCTGGGTTTACTCAACACACGCTCACCACGATGGCGGCTGCAACGCACGCTGAACAGACGACGTGGTGGGCAACATATAATAAGTTTGGCCGATGCTAGTTAAACAAATCACTAGCACTAGCCCATTGGTATTGAAAGCATGGTTACAACCAACTGGTCCTAGGTTCAAGCCCCAGGCCAGACATTTTTTTGTGCATATTTTTTTGAACTGTAGAAACGGCAAAGTAAAACAAAAAAAACAAATTAAAACAATTAAAACATGCACCTAAACTGCACAAATGGCAAAGTAAAACAAATAAAACAAAACACTAGCACTTAACCCATTGGTATTGGGCACAAATAAGTAGCAACCATACATTCAAAATTGCACACAAGTTCAGATGTCTGAATTTAAGCAGTCTAGTAGCAGAGCACAAACTTAGTACCATACAATCAAACTAAGTAGCAGAACACAAGCTTAGTAACAGAGTTTCAATGGTTTCCACTAGCACTAAAATATAGTGCAAACTTGCTAGGGGGTTTCCTCTTCCTCTTGCCTGCTAATATCCCTGGTTCTGCAGTGGATGCTCTTGGTGCATTGAATGTTCTTGTTGATGCTGATCCTCTTGGAGCTCTTGTTGATGCTGATCCTGTTGGAGGTGCTGGTGAAGACCTGGCTGCTCCTGCAGAAACAGTTGATGCTGAAGCTCTCTTATCTGCTGTTGTTTTTCTGTTCCTCACTACTTTAGGAGGTGGAGCAGATGAGGTTGGCATCTGTGAAGTTTGGTGTTGATGTGGTGGTTCTGGAGGTGGGTGACTAGCACTAGAGGAACCCCTAAAAATTTCTCTATTCTCCTGCATGACAGAATTAAGATAGTTAGTACATAGAGCAGACCTAAAATAATTAAACAACTATTAAGTAAACATAGAATGCAACATTTTTGAATGACCTGGTGTAAGTTCTTTCTCATCTGAAGACTTGGGTTTAGAGCTTTCCCACAGTAAGTAAATCTATGGCCCTGTAGACCACAATTATTGCATGTAATTGTTCCCATCCTGCTTGTGTCTTTTGGTGCAGGCACCTCAAACTGGCCCTTTCTCCTAGCTGTTTGTTTCTTCCCTGCTTTTTCTTTGAACACTGGTGGCTCAATATCCTGAGTATGGGTGTCATGCCAGAATCCAGGACCAGGGACAGGGTACACTATGTCTTTGTATGCTTCAATATATAGTGGTTTTTTGAAAAATTCATGCACATAGTCCTCTGGGTGCATGTGAATCTTGCTCATTGCTGATATTGCATGACTGCATGTCACACCTGTCATGTCCCACCTCCTGCAGTCACATGAGTTAGTAGCTAGGTTGACACAGTACTGATTTTCCTTACTAGACACTTGCCAAATGTCAGGACCAGCCTTATGTGCCTCACAAAATTTGGCATACTTCTTATTCTCCTCTAGTTTCTCTGAATAGTTGGGTGTGATCATCCACCTGTTGTTCTCTGTTTTTCCCTGGTCTTCTGCCTTTTGATCATCTGCTTAGTCCTTATTCCTTCAAACATAGTTCTAATTGGTTTGGCCCTAACATCAAGGATCATTTTGTTGAAAACCTCACTAAGGTTGTTCACAACAAGATCAGTTTTGCAATTGTAATCCATTGAAGACCTACACCAAGTCTCCTTTGGAATTTTTGTAAGCCACTTCCAGGCATCCTCACACTCTGCTTTAAGCTCTGCCATTGCTAATTCATGGCCATGTTTGGTGAATGAGTAGCTAGCCTTATCTACTAGCTTTTTTAGTTCTGCTCCTCTAAAACCAGCTGACTGAAAATTTGCATAGATGTGCCTGAGGCAGTATCTCTGAGGGGAATCAGGGAACACCTCATTTATAGCCTTAAGAAGACCCTGATTGTAAATTAATAACCATGGTCATGAACAAAAACAAATAAAGCCAGTAATAACTATATTTATCTGAACTACTGGCTAAGATAGGTTGCATACCTTTTGCCTGTCAGAAATAGTGGTGTAGGTTCCAAATTTGCTTCCACTTCCAATGCAACATCTTAGCTGGGTTAAGAACCATGTCCAACTTTCTGAATCTTCCTTATCAACCACACCAAAGGCTATGGGGTAGATGTTGTTGTTGCCATCTCTTCCTGTGGCTGCAAGAATTTGTTGTCCAGTGGTTAGCTTGATGAAGCAACCATCAAGCCCTGCATCCATACCCAAATTAGCTACCAAAAAATTACAACAAGATATTTTGAACAAAATGCAGTTATATATTTACCTATAAAGGGCCTGCAACCATTAAGAAATCCTTGCTTTGATGCATGCAAGCAGTAGAACATGTACTTAAATCTAGGAGTTGGGGCAGGGTTTTCTGGGTCCTCAAATGTTGTAACTACACACCTGCTACCAGGGTTTGTGTCAAGAACTGCTTGTAGGTAGTCCCTCAGTCTATAGTACTGCTCCTTCTGGTCACCTTGTACAACCTTAATAGCCTTCCTCCTTGCCCTATAGGCCACACTCTTTGATACATCAACTGAAAACTTGACTTTGCTGTTTTTAATTAGTGAATCCACAGGTGCTCTAGGATCTGCTCTAAGAGAAGGCTCGACTGCTTTGGAAAGCCACTTAGTAGTAACCTTTGTGTTCTCTGCTGATGCTGGACAAGTGTGCTCCATGTTACACTTCTTAATGCAAAATGTTCTTTCATGAGCTATCCTGGAGGCACACATGTAAAATTCACATTCATGCTCTCTCTGTGAACACCAAACAATAATTCTTGTTGGAGTGTTCCTGTGGTAGTGAAAAGACCTCAAAGTCCTTATATGAAAATCTCTTAATGCTTCTCTGAACTGGTAAAAAGAATCAAAACACAAGCTCTTGCACAAGAGTAAATGTGAATTGGGAATTGAAGGGTCAAAATATACCCTTTCCTTCATCTTTTTCTTACTGCTCTTTGTCTTTGGCTTCTTCATGATGTATGGTAGTTCAACTTCATCTTCTTCTTCCTCATCACTTATGCCTGCATCACCAGCAAAACAAAACTCATCTGCTTTAGGAAACCAAACTTCAAAACGTTTTTTCTCTACCTCATTGTGACATCTGCTAGTTGGCCCAGGGTTCTTCACATGTTTCACAATAGCAGTACTTTGCAATGCTGTTTCCTCTTGAGAGGCACACTCTATTTCCATTTGTTGAACAGCTTCAACACTCCCATCTGAATGAACTGAATCATCAGAATAAAATTCAGACACTTCAGTGTCTCCTTCAAAGTGGTTCAAATCTGCCTCTCTTTGAATCCTTCTCCTCTCAAGCTGAGCCTTTCTATCATCTATCTCATTCTGAAGCTCGGATTGCTCCACAATCTTTTGCACACAGCAACTCTCTTGAGTGTTCATGTAATTCTGAATAGCCCGTGTGCTTATTCCAGGTTCAACATCTCTCACAACCTTTATGTTCACAACATTAACATGATTAAAAAACTTCAACATTTCATGAACACTAGCTTCATTACCTAAATACTTTACTCTTTCAGATCCAATTTCCTCCTCCTTCACATAGTACATGTAATCACTCTGCCCATACCCTTCACTAGCAATGAGTGATTGTAGAGTAACAGAAGATATATCTGACTCATATATACCCCTTTTCACAGGGTTTCTTCCTTCTAAATGAAACCATATCTCCCACTTCTTGTCAGCAAAACTGCAGAAATAGGTGCTCATGAATTGAATTGAAAATGACAGAGCTACAAGTGCAATACAGTTTACTACACAACAATCTCTAACAAACACATCTTACTAATTTGCCAGATTGAAGCAGCTAACCAATTCATGAGCAGCTAACCAAATTGACAGATTGAAGCAGCTAACCTAGCAGATGATATTTCCATACCTGCAACCCATTGGCGATGACTGGGCGAGCTGTGCCTCCTGCTGCTGCGAGCCGGCCTGCGTCGAGAAGCTGGTGCTCCCCAACCAATTGTCGACTGAGCCCGCAGCGTCCAAACTTGTGCCACCGCCGCCAGCGTCGTCGCCGCCGCCGCCACCACCCATATCGCCGACGCCCCCCTCCGGAACCACCGCCACCATCGTCGTTGCCACCGCCGCCACCTAGTTCAGAGAGAGGGAGAGGACGGAGAGAGTGCAGCGAGAGGGGAGAGGATCAGATCTTGACCCATTGGCCGACCAACAGCCGCCGTTCCGACAGCGGACGCGCCATTAACGGCCGTCAACGCGCGCCGGCCGCCCGTTAGCCCGCGTGGCAACTGTTCGCAGGCCCAACCGGTCAGAAACGGGGTTAGCGCGGGCGAAGCGAGCGTTTTCGTGAGTTGGTAGTTTTTGCCACGGTTTAGGAAAAATTTGGTAGTTTTTCGCACAAAAACGTAGAGTGGTAGTTTTTCGTCATGTTTCCGGCAAATATGGTAGTTTTTGGTTACTCACATTCATGAGGATAGTGAAAAGTTGCATATAGACAGGACACTAAAGTTGTACATCTCACTAGCAGGGAGGGTTTGGCCTAGGTGCTAGCAGGAAAACTACACATTCATGGGATACAAGAAAAAGTTGCACATCACTGTTAGACAGTTGGCCGTGGCAATATCCTAAGTTGCATATCTACTGGTAGATAGTTGGCTGATGCAGTAAACAGTGAAAACACTCAAACGCGGTTGTGGGGAGTGCACACGCGCGGCAACTACCAGGCATGCAGTTGGCCAGGGCACCTGGGCAGCAGACGAAATTGCATATTTCACTGTTAGAGAGTAGTTGGGTGGTGCCACTAGTGAAAACTGTATGGCCAAGGCAACAAATGAAGTTGCACATCTCACTAGAAGCAGGCAGTTTGGGGGTGGAGGTATCATAGAGGAAAACTGCACGTGTAAGGTGTATGAGAAAAGTTGCACATCCCTCTCAGGTAGTTGCATATCAACGGCTAATCAGTTGCACAAAACAAGGTCAAAATTGCACACAAAAAATTTCATCGAAACATACTCATGTTGGATCTAGTTTTGAAGAGCACGCCGCGAGAGTTCCAACAGTGAAAACGGATCTTAATTTCGATGCGCGGTTTAAAAGTTTTGGCTTTTCATAAATTTAGAAATTTGAATTAATGCGTTCACATGGATGGTTTTATAATTCACTTTCCTTTTTCCTGTTTACGTGATTCTTTTTCTAATATGGAATGAAGTTTTGCTATATAAGAGAATTAATTAGGGGACCAAATTAGATTAGAGGACTAAATTTTTTCTTTTTGGGCCGGCCGCTCCGAACAGCCAGGGAGCAGCCGGCCGCTGCGTAGACCTGTCCTTGATATTGTTCAGAACTATTTAAGGAGTGTGAGGTTTATGCATTTCCTGTGGCATTGTGAATTGGTACGTACATAAAGGGGTGAGCCCACGTTGATGTGAGTGGGGGGCCATGGCCCCCACTCCAAGGTTTGAAAATCCTGTAGGATTTGGTTGTATTTTTAAAATACATACTAAAACTCTCTAAATTGATACAAAATGTGCCAAAATATGCCCCCCACTCAAGTATTTCGCCCCCACACTCAAAAAAGTTTTTAGGTCCGCCCCCCTGCGTACATAAGCCTAGTTTAAATCTGTCTGGGTTTGTCTGACGAGGCAAGGATGGGTTTGTGCTGGTTATCAGGCGTGCGGTGTGGCTCAACTCAATTTAATTTGGACATGCGGGAAATACGGCCTAAGGGATTCGGTGTTGTAAACGTAGGCGGGCTCCATGTAGAACTATCTGCAGCAAGTAGTTTAGAAGTTTGAATTTCATGTGGAGAGTGCATTTGTAGGTGGGAATGGACACATGGCACGCCCTTTAGTTACACCTGCAACTTGGTTTTGAAATTTCGAAATTCGGATGAGCTGGGCGGGAATGGGAAGGGCATAGGAATGAGCATCCGGGCTGTCAGATCTGCAGTCCATAGATGATTGTTGGATCTCCTGGACCTGCACTTATTTTTGGAATTCTTAAGGATGTTTCCTCCAAAGTTGTTGAGGCTCGGCTTGAGACCATTGGATGACATCTGAAATAGATAGGTGAGATGCTAAGATGTGAATGTGCTCTTTTTAGAGGGTTTGGGTAGCATCTCCTATGGCTTGCTCCAAAGTGAAGAAGTTGCAACCGGCAGGATTGACAGCTTTGAAGAATATTCTTTTTGGAAAACAAACTAGGACAAGAACACAACTTACATCTAACATATCATAGCATTTCAAATCCAAGCCCACAACACACATCGAGAAGAAAATAGACAACTTCGACATTGAATATAATCTAATGGAAGTTGGGCCTTGGATTTGGCCATTCATCACTACTGAGAACGAATTTGTCAAAAAAAATCAAGTAATATTTCAAAAAAATTACCTGAATTTCTATAACACTATTACAGATTTATGTTGTATCAAAGTTTTCACAGTTCTTTAATAGAACCTTTTAAAGTGTCATCGGAGACCTTGTACACCGCTAGCCCACTGCGTCAGATAACAACTCCAAATTAAGCTAGAAAAGAAAAACTTCCAAGAGCACACAAAAAAACATAAGTGCTCATCCTCTGAGAGGCTCAACGTGTGCCCTTATTTCAGACGGCTAAATTACAATGAAATCGTTCGGGATATGGTGACCATTCTTTGCTTTTGTTTTATGCCGTGAAGAGGATTGAATCACAAGAACCAATCATCGGTTTGGTGTCTAGTGGGATGGCTGGCTGTCTGTCCCAACAAGGGATCAAACCGCATATTTGACAACTCATATATTCTTACGACGTGAGGTGACGTTTCTGTTGATAGCGAGGCACGAACGTGTGATGACTCTGTCAATCTTAAAAGCGCGGTAGATCCAGTGTGGTCGGACGCACATGAGTGCGCGTCGTGACGGCATGCATGTACATATATGTGTGTTTCTACTATATTATTGCGATTTTACAAAGGGTTGATGTCGCCACATATGTCCATTGTTTGGACGGAGAGAACGAAGGCCGCCGTGTAGATTGCCGCCGTGTGAATTTGTCTGGCTCGTTCCAACGCGCCATCGATCGGCGGCAGCTCAGCAGCGCTTGGCCTGTGCATGCAAATGCATATATATGCACGCCCGGTGTTGGTTGTTCTCCAGGATCATCCTACCCTATCCTAATTTCAGGTGGACGAACGAGACGAGTGCATTTCACTCCCAAGACTCTGAGCTGCTCAAGGCTGAAGCCCATGGCTTGGTCACTGCCTGCGGCTACCGGTAACTATCTTCTGCCGTTCGACTTCGTCCTTAATTTCACCCCTGTGTGAAACAGTTCTCAATGTACTAGCAACATGAATGTCTTGGCAAGTAATACTGTAGTTCCATACACCCTAAAATGGTTGTTTTCTTTTTAAAGGTCTATTAAATGGCATTGTAGTAGAATGGTTGTTTTCTTTTTAAAGCTCTCTAAAATGGCATTGTAGTAGAGAAGCGCGGGCAAGGCCCAAATTGATCTTCCGTTTTTTAATATAATAGTTTCTTCATAGATTGGAACATCTATGGGATGGAGACGGATCCTCTCACATACTACACCCTACCGTTGGCCCAGTGACGTGTGGGGCCAGGTCCACATGTCAGTGGGCGAACGGCACCTCAGGGGAGCCACGTCCCTACGGGATTGGAAGAGCAACTTTTTTTAGACAATTTGGAAGAGCAACTTGTTGGTTGCAGTGAGGCCCCCCTTCTATTCGTAATCTTGATATAAACCTTCATCCGGAAGAAGACATAGGGCTACGGGTCAATCAAACTTCGTCATATGGGCCGTACTTGTAAGGCCAACCCGTGGGCATGGATTTTTGGCCCGACACGACACGTGAATAAAAGGGCCGGACCGGCCTTCAGCCGCCAGGCCTTAAGGTCGGGCACGACATGACCCCTTCAAATTGCGCGGCCTTTTTAGGGTTGTTTCTTCTCTTTTAGGATAGTGTTGCCTTGGCCTTTTATGGACCGTCTTGACTCTTTTTGACTGTTTTGGCCTTTTTAGGGGTCAATTAAGCTATTTCGGTCCTTTTAGGTTATTTTGACCCTTTTAACGTTGGTCGGCCCACAGTCAAGAAGTCGTAGGTCGTTTCTTTTAAGTCATGTGGCAGGCTGGTCCTCCAGCTCAGGCCTTCGGGCCGGCATGACCTTTTTATCGATGGGTTGTGCCATGTCGGCCCATATGGCCAGGTCTGGGTCAATCTAGCCATCGCAAAAAAAAAACTTCCTCCTATGTCCAAATCCCCGTCAGATCATATTAGCGCCTTAAGCACTACTTATAGCATTACGGGTAGAAGGTGCACACCCACGGTTCGCTAGGACATAAATGGGCTGCCAACCCATTATTCCTCCCATTGGTTCTGGTAACCTTTCCCTCCGGTTTTTGGGCTTGGTGTTCTCTGGTTTCTTCCACCTTTTATGTTTTTTTTGTTTTTCCTTTATCTTTCCTTTTTCTTATTTTAATTTTAAATATCATTTTAAAATTGTAAACTTATATGAAAATTATGAACATTTTCAATTTTGAGATTTTTTAGTTTTCATGAACAATTTTCAAATCCATGCAATTTTTAAAAATTCATGAACACCATTAAAATTGTAGAATTTTTGAAAGTTCATGACATTTTTCTCAAATTTATGAACTTTTTTTGAAATTCATGAACCTTTTCTGAACTCATGAACAATTTGGAAAAAATGCATGGACTTTTTTTCTTTTTTTTTCAAACGAGCAAACTTGTTTCGAATTGCTACAGTACCCCGTATCGCTACAAAGACTGAGGTCGCTGCAGTACATTCGAGACGCAACACAGACCCCACGGTACTCCGCCCCCGTTACAGGCTCCGCAAATGGGCTGGCCCAGTGGGGGATGCTCTGTGCGCTAGAATGAAAACTGGCGCTACAGGCGCCGATTAGGAGCTCTCCCAAATAACCCCTAAAAAAAAGGAGCTCTCCCAATTCCCCACCCAGCACGCCAGGCCGGCGAGATGCCTGACGGCGACGCAGAGGCCCGCGCCGCCACCACCAGTGCGGCACCGCCGGGTCCCCATCCGCCTCTCGCCATGGTTCCTCCAGCCGCCGTCGACACGCGGAATCTGATTACCCGACACTACCCGCCGTCGTGCCACGGCGCCGGGCTATCAGGCCCTGTGAGGTACGGGAAACCCTAGCCGTACGATGCAGTTACTTGCTTATCGGAGCTGGCGCGTGTGAGTCGAGCACGACGCATCGACCGGGCCTGGGACGCGATTTTATTTACTTTTTGCCGGGGAATTTATCCTGTGTGCCGTTGTTGTAGTGCACTGCAACTCTGCAAGCTCCGAGCATTTGGGGAAATCAGGAGCTTATCCAGTTCGAAATTGCCTAATACTTTTTTCCAGCGCGCACATGGCCAGCACAAGAATAGATAGTGCATACATTTTATATTGCTAGAGAAAACCATTTTACAGGTTAGTGTGGATTTTAGTTGACTACGTACATGTGAAATCAGTAGCAAAACGATTTTTTATCCACTTGATGGTTGGGCTGAGATGGTGGTTTCAGAGTGATGATGGCATGTAAGGAACCAAATTCAGGAGATGGTGGGATGGAAGAAATAGGCTGTTTTTCCTGTGGCGAATGGGGGGTTAGAGTGCTAGTTGTTGCGTAGAAGATTATTTCTACAAATTCTTCGTTCCAACATGCAAGATGGAACAAAAGTATGAAAAGGGCTGCTCGGACCATAGAAAAAGAAAATGCATCCATTAATAAATCGCTAAAATCTGTGTGTTGTGGTTGGCAAGCATGTGGTGGTCCCTGGTCCTATCCCCAGCCACCCGATGTGCCATTTTAGGTTTATAAACAGAGAGCAACAAACTAGTTGCTACTTGTTTTAGTTTTTATGTAGTTATAAATTCGTAAAATCAATGCCAATAAACTATTAATTTAGATATTTCATCTGAAAAGTTGCATAGAAAAATCCAAAGTCATAAACTGAAACAAGCCATATATATTTTTTGGATTAGAGGTAATATTTTCCCGACAGTTTCTAGAATGAGATAGAAAGAAACATGGAGTCTAGAGTCTGGACTGCAGACTTCTCCTTTTTGGCCTGCTCCCCAGCATAGACGCATAATGAAGATGTGAACTTAAAACTCTTGTATGGTGAAACAAAACTTGAAATCAGAGAATAATAGTTAAGGGAGACATACAGAGTTGATGCTTTGTTATATAAGACGAGCATTAACTTTATTTTCTTCATCTGATTCAGATATTGTTGGGTCAAAACGTTTGTACTAGTGGGATCAAACTCTTAACTAACTACTGATGTATTCCTTATGAATGGACTTCTATGACATTTTCTTTACATGGTGCTTGGATTGGAGGGGCTTTGGCATATTCTGCAAGAAAGCAAATATATGTTATCTACTCACTCGCCGTATTAGGATTTTTTTTTGTATTTGTGGGGCCAAATGTCCCATAGCGACAGTATAAACATGCATCCAGAGTAGATAGATAAATATGTACATGATACATCTCTTGGCCCTTGCCTACAGGTCTAAAGCTCTTACTACTTGTCGCTGCCATGCTGACCCTGCAATATAGTGCTACCGCTTATGGGGCTGGGTTTGGGATCATCAGCATGGCACGGCCCGGCTGCCCAGACAAGTGCGGTAACGTCAGCATCCCGTACCCGTTCGGCACCGGAAATGGATGCTTCCAGGAACCCTTTAATGTCACATGCAATGTGAGCGGGGCATATTTGGCCTCCACCAAAGTAAGGATACTGGACATCAATCTTACTCTAGGTGAGATTCGTGTTCAGAACCCATACATAGCATGGCAATGCAACCACACCAATGGCACCAATAGTACTGGTGGTGATTCGCAAGGCTTAATTCTTGATCCTTCTCATAAGCTTTCCTACACCAAGAACAAGTTGACATCAGTCGGTTGTGCTACGCTTGCAATGGTCGTAGGAGTCACCAAGGGCAAGAACCAGCTTGAATTCCCCATTGTTAACTCATGCTTTTCATACTGCACTGACGCAAGTAATGTGGATAATAGCTCTGGGTGCGCTGGAATGGGTTGCTGCCAGTCCTCCTTTCCAGGAAATGTCAGTTCCGTTAACACCACATCCATGCCAGTACTAGATATATACAACTCAACCATCCAGTCTTTCAGCCCGTGCAGCTACGCTTTCGTTGTTGAGGAGGAGTGGTTCAAGTTCGATCCTTCATATGCTAGCTCTACTGATTTCGCAAGTAGATATGCAGATGGAGTTCCTGTGGTACTTGATTGGGTTGCTGGTAATGGAAGTTGTTCTGAAACCAGCAAGATGGGATCACAGTATGCCTGCCAAGCCATGAACAGTGAATGCATTGATGTGTCTAATGGCCCCGGTTACCGCTGCAACTGCTCTCAAGGTTATGAGGGCAATCCCTATCTGCAAGGAGGGTGCAAAGGTATGAATATGCATCGCCAAAATTCCAGATATATTCTTGTTCCTGTCAGTTTTAGTGTTCATGGAATGTGATTTCTGTTGATTCATGTTGAAATTCCCCTCACGTCCTCGAGTTGGAATTGACAGACATCAATGAGTGCGAACCTCCAAACCAGTCCTTGTATCCTTGCAAAGGTAATTGCATAAACACCCACGGTAGCTACACCTGTTCATGCCCATCAGGATTCAGGAGCGATGATCCAAGGAGCATACCCTGCGTTCGAGCTGACCCAAACAAAGCACTGAAGGTGGTCTTAGGTAATGGTGTTATAAGCAATCAAAATATTTTGCACACCAAATGTTCACATACTTATTGACCATAAACAAAAAGCTTTTCTGTACTTTTTTATGCGAGACATACAAGGCCAACTAGGCAACTAGAGTACGGTTTGTACAGAGCTCAGAGGTTTGTCATAGGTAATGGGATAGTTAAGGATTGCACACCTGTTGTGCACCACACTGCTTAAATATAGTAATTTGAAATCTCTTTTGCACTTCTTATGCCAGTTATGTAAGTCCATGAACA
The DNA here is from genome assembly GCF_056163025.1 of Triticum urartu. Taxonomy (NCBI): domain Eukaryota; kingdom Viridiplantae; phylum Streptophyta; class Magnoliopsida; order Poales; family Poaceae; genus Triticum; species Triticum urartu. The sequence continues at coordinate 72,742,407 of NC_141879.1, read as the reverse complement.
GTTCGCATTCATGTCATACAGCAGACTAAAGGGTGTGTATAGCAACATGCTGCATTGTGTTTTAGCCAAATGTGGTCAATATCTACCCGTTGAACTGATGGTATTTAACCTTCATTATTTTCAGGCTTATCCGTCAGTGCTGTCTTCCTCATGGTTTTTATCTTCGCTCTATGGGCTGAGTATCAGAAAAGAAAGCTGGCGGAAGAGAAGGAAAGATTCTTTGATCAGAATGGTGGTCAGATATTATATCAGCAAATTATGTCAAAACAAGTCGATACTTTGAGGATATTCACTCAAGAAGATCTGAAGAAGGCTACAAACGATTTTGACGAGAGCAGAGAACTGGGCAAGGGGGGTCATGGCACTGTCTACAAGGGCATTCTCAAGGATAACAGGGTAGTGGCTGTGAAACGCTCGAAGATCATGAACGTGGAGCAGACCGACGAATTCGTGCAGGAGATAATTATACTTTCACAGACCAACCACCGGAATGTGGTCAGGCTTCTAGGGTGCTGCTTAGAGGTGGAGGTCCCCATACTGGTCTACGAGTTCATCTCGAACGGCACTCTCTTTGAGTTCATCCATGGTAGCCACGGAAGTCCACCTCCCTCGCTGGACACCCGTCTCAGGATCGCTCAAGAATCGGCAGAAGCGCTGGCCTATCTGCATCTGTCCACTAACCACCATATAGTCCACGGAGATGTCAAGTCCATGAACATCCTCTTGGACGACAACTACATGGCGAAAGTGACGGACTTTGGGGCGTCGAGGATGCTCCCCAAGGACGAGTCCCAGTTCATGACGCTGGTGAAGGGCACCCTGGGATATCTAGACCCTGAGTACCTGCAGGAGCGGCAGCTCACAGAGAAGAGCGACGTGTACAGCTTCGGGGTCGTGCTGCTGGAGCTGATCACGGGGAAGAAGGCCATCTACCGCGATGGCCTGAAGGAAGGCAAGAGTCTCGTGTCATGCTTCCTGCTCGCCATGAAGATTGAGAACCTCGAGGGCATCCTTGACCCGAGAATCGCGCGTGCGGGGATGGAGGCGCTGCTGCGAGAAGTCGCCGAGCTCGGGCGGATGTGCTTGGGCCCCAGGGGTGAGGACAGGCCTTCCATGACCGAGGTGGCCGACAAGCTGAAGGCCCTGCGAAGCGCCTGGAGGGAGAAACTGGCGCTGGGGCATGCCAAAACAGAGTGTCTGGTTGTGTGCTCGTCGCCTGCGGCTGTGGCGGCTTGGTGCCCTCCGTCTTCAGGATCCTCCTCGATGGAGGCGTACATGTCTGGAATAGGCATAGAGACGCCCAGATGATGGAGTAGTTACGTTTGAGCCTTTCACCAAAAATGACAAATTAATCTACCGTGCTAGAAGTACCAAGTAGCTAAGTAAATGTTCTCATGGGACCTGTGTGTGTTATGCGTTTCATCGGTGGAGCTTGCCACGACGGGCTATGCGGCATGTGAGTTCTCAGTTTCGGGTGCGAGGGAACACAAAACTCAGTCTTCATGTTTTCAGTATGAGAATTCGCACATGGACCACCAGATTTCAGTTTGCAATGTTGCTCAACTATGCATGCCTAACTGAATTTTGTGTTCCTGACCTATGATATGACTCTGAATCGTGTCAAATCTCAAGGTCCTTTCTTTCTGTCATGGTAACTGAATTTTGTGTTCCTATGAATGAATTGTGTCAAATTTCAAGTTTATTTCTTCCCAACATTGGTGGTGAGTGACCCTGTCGAAAATGTAGCACATCGCCTTGTCCCCATTTTTCGTGTTGTTATCGACAGCTTTATGATACTCCTAAATACTGATTAATTAATGCTACTGTACAACTGATGCATCGATTTCTTTTTTTTTGTCACCAACTTTTTCAGGGCGATCAACGACCACAAGTTCATATATGTTTGCAAGCAAACAATCAGAGCAGTAGGATAGTAGCTAACTATCTCATTCATACTCCCTCCAAGTCTCCAACCGGGTTTAATTATAAGGCGGGATCATCGTATTTTAGGTTGAACTTTGGGCATGGATCCTTTGGGGCGAGTCAATATATAGCCAGCTAGGAGGAGGAGGGGCACGTGCGTGGTGGAGCGGGTCTCCTGGACAACAAAGAAAAAACCCAGCGTCATGATTCACGGAGCACACAGACACGAGCAGCGCCATATGTCCATGTTCAACCACTCCAGCGTCACCATTGAATCGATACTACAGAGTTTAATAAAAAAAAATAATAAGAAGGAAGAAGGTGACAGGAACTTGCCGCCTGAAAAAGCACCACGCAAATCATACTACTGCTATCACAGAACAGTACTATAAGGCGATGACTCGCGGTCAGCTCCCCCTGCGGCCCAACCCACACACGGTTTTGGATCTCTGATTACTACTAGTACTACTACTGCTTCCGAGGGGGAGGCTCGCTGCTTGACTATGACCGCGTCTCTTGGTTCATCCCATCTCATCGTACATAAACGCCATATATCTCCCTGCTTGCTTCCCCCTCTCTCGCGCGCCGGCCCACACAGGCACAAGGAGGCACTCGCTGCTCACCGGCGGAGGGAGGGAGGGAGGGAGGGAGGGTCGACGACAGCCGAAGCGCGGCGGGCCGGCGGCTCCAGCCATGGGCTGCTCACTGCTTGCGGGTACGTACGTAGTAAGAGGAATCTCATTTCGCCTGGGAACACTTAATTCTGTTGCTTTCCGCTTGCAGTCTTCATACATGCATGGTCTTTCTCTTTCAAGTTTTTGCAATGGTTTCCTTTAGCTCACTCTTACTAGAGGCAGGCTCGTACGTGCATGATGAATCCTTGCGTTGAGAATGTCCTCTTTCTTTTTTCCCAACTTTTTCCCTTTTTGATTGAGGAGTTGCCCGTGGTGGTTGAGAGGACAAGGGGTGCATGTCATGCTCTTTTCCCGTCTGTGACTCAGAATGCCATTTCGCATAAATCTTCTAAAGACTATGATGTGCGGTTTTTTGTTCTTTTAACACAATACAGACGCAAGCGATTTACGAATTCACCGTAGACGCCTCGTCGTCGACGGGAACGTCAAGCGCATCGCCGGAAATTCTGAAATAAATCCAAGAATAAATGCGAGCACCATGACTTGAACTCTGATGGGCTAGAGATATCACTGTCCCTCTAACCATCCAACCACATGTTGGTTCGCTTGTTTATTATTGGTTTGGCGAGTGGGGAAGATGGTGTTGTTAGGAGAAAAAAATTCTATGTGATGAGAGGATGCACGAAAGTTAGGCTGGCTGCTGTCGATTAATTTGAGAAATTGTTGACCCAGTCAAGATCATGAATCAAATTCAAAATCTATTGTCTCAATTGAATGGGAGAGCTCCTTAAGAAATCCTTGATCCGATCGAACCAAATCCAAATCTAACATATTAGTTGAGTGAAAGGGCTATAAAATTAATTAAGGAGTAGCGTATATATCAAAATGACCCAATAAGACGGTCCAACAAGTTCCTACCGGTAAAATTGATAGGTCCTTGTGGCATATTTTTTTTCACTTCGCCGCAATAAGTTGTATAGGAGTCATTTTTAGGTGGAATATTTCATTCAATGGTAGGCGTCACTCCCGTCGATAGCGAAGCGCCGCGGTGACTTGATCGGTTTGATGATCCGCATTAAAGTTGCCCTAACTTCCATTATAGAACAAAAAGCAGAGACATGGGGGTGGGCCGCTCGTCAAATCTATGATGTGTCCAGTGTTTGCCATGTCGTGCGCGGAGAGAAATGTGTCATGCTATGAAAATTACAACACGGCAAATTCTGCTGCAGGGGAAATTGGCATGATATAGAAGGGGGTGTTGCCTACATGGTTGGCAATTGACATGCCACAACAGAAAAAATGCCATGCTATGCCAAAAAAATCGAAAAAGGAGAAGGAGAGAAAGGATCGTTTTTTTTTCTTTTTTCTTTTTGAGGGGTTGAAGAGAAAGGATCGCTAGGAGCGGGTCAAATACCAGCAGCCAGGAGGAAGAGCGGGTCGCCTCGACAAAAAAAAAGAAAAAAAAACCGGGTCCTTGGTCAGAGTTGAAGTGGCACCGGATTCTGTCACGCCGGGCACCGGCCGGCGACGCCGTTGACGGGCCGAGTTTAATTATACGACTCGACACCGGCTGAGAAAGCTGCGCTATAGTTGTAGTGTACCAAAACAGTGGCCAGGCGATGACCTGCCTGCGGTCAGCTCCCGCTTCCTCCTGCCCACCCACCACACGCGGTTTTGGTCAGTACTAGTAGCAGTACGAGTCCGAGGGGAGGCTGCTTGACTGCGTCTCAGTTCATCTCGTCGTAGATGACATAACATAAGCGCGACCTCCCTAGCTGGTCCTCTCTCTCGCCCGCGCGCCGCGCTCGCGCACAGCCACCGGCCGTGGTGGGGGGTGGAGGGTCGGCGACGGCGGCGGAAGCTCCAGCCTCCAGCCATGGTCTGGCTACTGATCGCCGGTAAGAAGCGCCACCATGTCCCTTCTCTTCTTTCTCTTCTTGCTAGAGCGCTCTCATGCCGTCCAGGCTCGTTCCGCGCGTGCAACCTGGTGCTCCCATTTCGAGTGCTTGGGCAGTGGAACAAACTACAGTAGTCCTACATATCTTTCTTAACGATAGCGGGTCTGTTCAGTGGCGGAGCTATGTCTGGTCCTCTTTCTTAACGATAGTAGTCCTACATATCTTTTTTATCATCAATATTTGGCTCAATTTCTGAAGAAATTTTTTTAGGGAGACATAAATTAGAAGTTTTTTAACATTTGGCCCCCCCAAATATTGATGATTTTCGTTTCGCCCCTAGTGACTTTCGTCTAGCTCCGCCACTGGGTCTGTTGTCACAGCACCAATGTCCTCTTTTCTTCGAGAGGATTTCCTTTTCTTTTCCACAATAATAATAACTTACTCCTTCTGTAAAAGAATATAAGGATGTTTAGATCATTAGACTAGTGTTCTAAATGCTCTTATATTTATTTACGGAGGAAGTACCTCATGCCTGGCCTTTTACTATCTGCGATTAGGGTGCAATTATCCTTATTGAATCTTCTACTCCCTCCGTTTATTTTTATAAGTCGTTTCAGACAACTGAAATTGACCTGTTTTGTATGCTGTCTGAAATGTCTACAAGGGCTTATGAAAGTGAACAGAGGGATTAATAAAGGATGGAGACGCGAGCATGGTGTTTTGGATCTCAGCCTCCAAGGAGGCCGGATTTTTGAAAAATTCAAAATTTTCGGTTTTAGAATAAAAAACTAGGATATGGGGTGTATGTGTGTAAAATTTCAAGATGAAATAAATTGAAATGCGACCTATACGAAAAAGACAAATTCATGGTCTGGACGGATGAATAGTATCATGTGTTAAAAAACCTCATATTTTTTTTTCTTTTCATGGTCTCATTTCAATGTATTTCGTCTTGAAAAATGAAAATTTACACACTTGTGCATGTCTGTATATGTTTCAGCCTTCATGTATGTATTTTTTTTTCAAAATTTTCTGAAATGTAAAAATACGAATTTTGAATTTTGCATTTGAAGACCTCCATGGAGCTCGGCCTCCAAAAGCAATTTCCGACGGAGACGCGACGTTTTTAGTAACATGGCAAAGTCAGAGAGAAATGCCAATGGGATTCTTTTTTTATTTGTGAAAAAGAATCCGAGTATATTTAAAAGTTAACCAGAAGTACAACACATTCTTAGCATGATAGAAATTAAATTGAGATTCCAAGACGGTGCGGCACTCCCCTACCGAAGCTGGCCTTTTACTTTATCGATGACAAGAAACATTTATTAGCAAAAGTAAAGGTCGTTTTGGGCAAACATGTTAGACGGCAGAACTCGACCATATCAGATGGTGCGCGAGGCTGATTCGGCGCTAGATCAGTCGGTGCTAGGCGCCTCTCTTGTTTTTGGATTTTCGCGCGAGCCATAACTTTCTATGAAATAATTACCCAAGCAAGTTACCATCCAATGCTGCATTATTTCAGATTGTTTACCAATCAACAATATACTTAAAAAAACAAAACAAAAACAATATACCTTTTTTCCTCAAAAAAATCGTACTATTTTTTCCATAATATTTTCCGGGCACGAATTGTTATCATCTTCCAAAATGTCGTTTTGAAAATGACCGATGTACCCGAAGGCAGTTGAAGAAAAAAAAAGAGTAAACATCCTCTCAAAAAAAAAAAACTCTAAAAAAAGAGAGTAAACATCCGGCATCTCCACCCGACCTGACCGAAGTGACCCCCCCACCCACCGTTGCCGTCTCGCCGGCGAGATGCCCGGCGCCATCGATGGGAACCTCAGGGTCCTGCTCCACCTCCGGCGAGTTCCGGCAGCCGGCGCCGGCACGTCGGATCCGAGTATCCGGCGCTGGCCGCCTCCTCCGGCGTCACGCGCAGTCCGCCCTGCCGCTCCCCCGCGGCCGTATTCGGCCGATGCGCCGTTCTACGCTCAGGGCTACCAGACCCTCCCTGCAAGGTACGGCGAACCCTAGTAACGCATACTACACAACGCCGATTCAGGCGATTTTATTTATTCTTGGCTGGAGAATTCGTCTTGTGTCGTTGACCTGCTGCTGACTCCGAGGTTGAAGAAGAACTTTAGCTCGTCCAATTCGAAACTGTCTTTTTTACAAGAAAATTGGGGCGTAATGGAAGCACACAATATAGATAATTCGTACATTTTGCGTTGCTTGAACAAGAATAGAATCAGTTTGCTGTGTGCGGTGATCTTTTAGTTTACTACTGCCTTAGATACATTCGTGCGAAACAGGGGGAGAAGCCTCTTTTATGCACTTAATGGTTGAGCTGAGATGGAGATTTCAGAGTAAGGAAGCAATCGCGAAGCAGTGATATGAAGAAATAGGCGGTGCCAAATAGGGATTAGAGTGTTATTCTGTTATATGGAAGGTTATTTCTCAAATAAAGAAGAGTGGTTCAAGATGTAAAATAGAACGGAAACATGAAAAGGGGGACAACAGCAAAAACATCCAATATAAATCACTAAAAATGAAAATGATGTATCATAGTGGGCAAGAATGTGCTGATCCTATCTCCACCCACCAATTGTGCCATTTTAGCTTTATTCAAATAGAGCAACAAACGGGATTGTATTTAATTATTTTTCTGATATATTTTTTCCATATCAAGTACACATGTACTTAAGATTTTAAAATTGATGTCGATAAATAATTAATAGAGGTGCTTCGTCTGAAAAGTCTCATATGAAAACCCAAATGACAGATAAATACAAACCCAAATGACAAATAAATACAAATCAGAGGTAGTACCTTCCCTACAGTTTCTAGAACGAGAACATAAAGAAGCATGGAGTCTGAATTGTTATTCTTGTTTCTTTTTTATCTATACCAAATTTGAATTTAAACGATGGCAAAAGATTTGAAATCAGAAATAAATTCAGAAACCCATGCAGAGTTTATGTTTAATTTTATATAAGAGGAAATTAACTCTATTTTCTTCATCCAGTTCAGATATTGCTGGGTCAAAATATTTGTAGTTGTGGGATCAAACTTAATTGACTACTCAGCTGTCCTGTATGATTGGGGCTGTAAGGGATTTTCCTTAAATGATGTTTGGACTGGAGGAATGGCTTTGACATATTTTGAAATAAATTAAATATTTCTTATTGACTTGTATGATGTATTATGAATCTTTTATTTTCTGGGGGCCATATCACTAATATAACATGCATCTAGCCCACATAGATCGGTATGTATATGACATCTCTTGGTCATTGCCTACAGGTCAGAAGCTCTTACTACTTGTTGCTTCCACCCTAGTCCTACATCATAGTACTACCACCTATGTCGCTGCGTCTGCTGGGAGCATCAGCATGGCCTGGCCTGGCTGCCCAGATAAGTGTGGCAACGTCAACATCCCGTACCCGTTTGGTACCAGAGAAGGCTGCTTTCGAGAACCCTTTAATGTCACATGCAATGAGACCGGGGCGTATCTGGCCTCAACCGAAGTTAGGGTACTGGACATCAATCTTACCGTGGGTGAGATTCGTGTTCTGAACCCACACATATCATGGGAATGCAACTACACCAACGGCACCAGTGGCAACGGTTCGGATGGCTTAAGCCTTGATCCTTTTCATAAGCTTTCCAACACCAAGAACAAGTTGATATCGATCGGTTGTGCTACACTTGGATTGATCTTAGGAGTCACCAAGGGCAAGAACCAGCTTGAGTTCCCCATTGTTAACACATGCTATTCAGTCTGCACTGATGCAAATAGCACGGATGATAGCACAAAGTGCGTTGGCATGGGTTGCTGCCAAACCCCCTTGCCAGGAAACATTAGCTCCTTCAACACCGTATCTTCATCATTAACATTTAAAGACTCTACAAGCCAGTCTTTCAGCCCGTGCAGCTACTCATTCGTCGCTGAGGAGGACCGGTTCAAGTTCGATCGTTCATATGTCATCTCTACAAATTTCTTAAATAAATATACAGATGGGGTCCCTTTGGTACTTGATTGGGTTGTTGGTGATGAAAGTTGTTCGGAAGCCACCAAGATGGGATCACAGTATGCCTGCAAAGACATGAACAGTAAATGTGTCGATGTGTCCAATGGCCCTGGATACCGCTGCAACTGCTCTGAAGGTTATGAGGGTAATCCCTATCTACAAGGAGGGTGCCAAGGTACATATATGTGTCTCACAGAATCAGCCTACACTCTCTGTTCTATCAGCTTTATTTGTGGAATGGAATATTCTTTTTATCCATGTTGACATTCTCCTCACTTACTTGAAATGACAGACATCAACGAGTGTGAACCTCCAAACCAGTCCTTGTATCCTTGCCGAGGTAAATGCACAAATACCGTTGGAAACTACACCTGTTTCTGCGCATCAGGATTCAGGAGCGATGATCCAAAGAGCATACCCTGCGTTCCCGCTGACCCAAAGAAAGCTCTTAAGGTGGTCTTAGGTAATGAGATTATTAGCAATCAAAATATTTTGTACCAATTATACAAGTCCAAGTATAGTTTATATACATGTCATATGGCAAAGCAATGGGCAATATGTTGCACTGGTTTTTAGCCAAATGTGGGCACTGCCGCTAGTTGAACTGATGGTAATTAACTGTCATGATTTTCAGGCATATCCTTCAGTGCCATCTTCCTCATGGTTTGTATCTTTGCTCTACGAGCTGAGTACCAGAAAAGGAAGCTTGCGAAGGAGAAGGACAAGTTCTTTGATCAGAATGGTGGTCAGATATTATATCGCCAAATTATGTCAAAACAAGTCGACACACTGAAGATATTCACTCAAGAAGATCTGAAGAAGGCTACAAACGATTTTGACAAGAGCAGAGAACTGGGCAGGGGTGGTCATGGCACTGTCTACAAGGGCATTCTGAAGGATGACAGGGTAGTGGCCGTGAAACGCTCAAAGATAATGAACGTGGCCGAAACTGATGAATTTGTGCAGGAGATTATTATACTTTCACAGACCAACCACCGGAATGTGGTCAGGCTTCTAGGGTGTTGCTTGGAAGTGGAGGTCCCCATACTGGTCTATGAATTCATCCCAAATGGCACTTTGTTTGAGTTCATCCATCGTAGCTATGGGAGTCCACCTCCCTCACTGGACACCCGTCTTAGGGTCGCTCAAGAATCTGCCGAAGCACTGGCGTATCTGCATCTGTCCATGAACCACCCTATAGTGCACGGGGATGTCAAGTCTATGAACATTCTCTTGGACGACAACTACATGGCCAAGGTGACTGACTTTGGGGCATCAAGGACACTCCCCAAGGACGCGGCCCAGTTCATGACATTGGTGCAGGGCACCCTGGGTTACCTGGACCCCGAGTACCTGCAGGAGCGGCAGCTGACAGAGAAGAGCGACGTCTACAGCTTCGGGGTTGTGCTGCTGGAGCTGATCACAGGGAAGACGGCTATCTACAACGACGGGCCCAAGGAAGGCAAGAGCCTTGTTTGGTCCTTCCTGCTCGCAATGAAGGAGGAGAGCCTCGAGGACATCCTGGACCCGAGCATCGTGCGCGCGGGGACGGAGACGCTGCTGGGAGAAGTGGCCGAGCTGGGGAGGATGTGCTTGGGCCCCATTGGTGAAGAGAGGCCTTCCATGACCCAGGTGGCTGACAGGCTGAAGGCTCTTCGAAGCACCTGGAGGGAAGAACTGGTGCTGGACCGTGCCGTAACGGAGCATATGGTCGTGCACATGCCACCTGCAGCAGCTCCGATGCCTTGGGATCTCGCGTCGTCGTCGTCGGGAGCCCCCTCGACGGTGCCGTACATGTCTGGAATGGGCATAGAGGCTCCCAGATGATATAGTTTCATCTGATCCCTCCTTTGGAGCAGTAGTGCCAGGAGAAAGTGTGTGCCTTAGAGCCTTAGAGCTTCATGGTTTATAGTGTCCAGCAGATATGTACAGGTAGCTGTGCTGTGTTAGAGGTACCAATTACTATGTAAGTACAAGTTGGAATTTGTTGTGTGTTCAGTGTTGTGTGTTTCTGTGTGGAGTTGTCCATGACATTTGACTTGTCAGTGTGAAGGAGCACAAAAATCTAGTTTCCAGTATGAGAATTCTCATGCAGTGTTGTTCAACTACGCATTGGAATTTGTTTTGGTGGTGAGGTCAGCTCGGTCCGTCGGCCGGCACTGCAGTAATCATAATTTTGAACTGGACCACTGGAGTAATCATAAACTGCAGTCAAAGAGAACAATTGTACTGCAGTCTCCTAGAAATTGTACTCTTGCTCATACTCCCGGTTTGATTGACTGAACACTGTTACTCCTCTGCTTCAAGATCCTCTTCTCGCAGCTCCTTGGCAGTAAAAATCAAATCTTGGGCAGCGGCAATGCGGTTAAGGTGACGGAACCTAAACCGGCAGATATCGAGGTAGGGGATCCTAAGCTAGGAGTCTAGGAGCGACGGTAAGAAGGACACAGGAGGACACATGATTTATCCAGGTTCGGGCTCTTCCAGTGGCGGAGCCAAAACTTTTGTGAAGTCTGGGCAAATTTGAGACTGAGTGTAGAACCTAGAAACCAAAATCGGGTGTTCGGATACACAATATATAAAACGACATCAAACTTTTAAACCACAAATCCACATTAATGATGTGGTGAAAATATAACCATAGAAATCATATAAATGTAATTTAGAGTGAAATAAGTGTCACTGATTTTGTACTAAATTAGTGTACAAATTTTAAACTAAATGATTGACACTTATTTTGGGGCGGAGGAAGTATTTATTTAGTTTCATAGGCCAAAATGAAGTTGAGACTTGAAAACATTAAGTTATAAAACCAGGCCTGCGGCCAAACTCGTCATATTGCCAGCGGAAATATAACTATCCAAATTACCATTCAAATGTCCTAGAAGACACTATAAGATAAAAATGGATTTGTAATTCATATAAATTAAGTATTGTGATCTGTGAATATATTCAAATTAGAGAGCTTGCAACCGTCTCACGAGGCAATATGAGATGGTGGTTGTGGCGTACTTTCAGTGCCAAGAACCTCCTTATCTCTCAGAGTTAATAATTCGAAGTTTGAAATTAACATCAACTATCTAAAACATACCCCTAAACGAAGGATTAAGCTCATAAAAATGGTGATCATCTCCAATGACCAATTCCCCTCGTCGTGACCTCAAAATAAGTCTATTAATCTATTCGCAAAAAAAACTATTAATCTCACCTAATTACAACGACGGGGACAAGCGGCCATTGATGCAAACCGTTCCTCGGAATCTTGGGTGGATGCTTTCCGGCTCCGCCCCCGCGGCCGGCCGCGCGCCCAGGCCAACCTCCGCTCACTGAAGGTCTGTCTCTGTCTCTAATCAACGAAGGATGCCGCCATTTTTCAAATAGAAGCTAAACAAATGGGGAGTCACAGTCACAGGGAGGTTGCCTTCTCGTCTCGAGTAAAAGAAAGAACAATCGAACCGAACAAGTAGGCTCGTCTCACGTGGGTACTCGTAGCCCATCCGTCAATGCTTAATTAAATAATTAGTACTGTTGACTAGAGAGGAAATTAATGGAAGCCCATTGGCCCAGCTGCACGTTGCCCGGGTATAGCACCATCGTAGCATGCAGCGCAACTAGCGAGCCCGGGCAACTACCCAGGCTAGCCGGGCGGTGGCTCCACCACTGGGCTCTTCGAGGAGATAGTACTACGTCCTGCTTGTGTTTCTTGTGTTTATGTGTAGTACAGAGTACATATATCTACTTAGAGATTGTAATATGTAATCTGTTCTATCAACTAGCCTGACCTCAGCTTACATATGATGCTGCAGACCTAGGATTACAAGATTCTTAGTCGGCTACATCAGTGAAGAGGAATCTTTGTCTTGAACGGCAAGTCCTCCGGAGTCTTCTTTGTAGAGTGTCATGGGCTGCCCAAAGTGGCCCTAGACGGAACCAACTAGGGGTCATCAGCCCAGCCCACCAAGTCAGGAATGAAATTGACATGGTGAGAAGCCCCTCAGCCAGGACACCATCAATAGCCTCTGAACTGGTATTCAAGCTAGCAGCACCTCGCCTACCCAAGCTGCTCGTCTACATCAGTCGCTGTCGGTCTTGAAGTTGGTCCAACAAAAATCTTCCGAATAGTGCCTTCCTGCGTCCGAGCTCCAGGTCGAAAAGTATCTGAGGTGATCTAAACCACCCCGGTCTTGGGAAATATTGAGAGTCAAGCCAAGTTGCGCGGGTAATATTCCCCCGCAGCCAGCCGCTGAGCGTCGGCCTCCATGTCAATCTGCTTCCGAAGTGGTCCGCACCACCTCGATTTTGAGTTGTTGATGAAGATAGCCAGCCTCCGCCAAGCCAAGTCGGCTTCCGCGAGCCGATTCCCTGTGATTGTTTTTTTCTTTGATTGGCGCAATTTATCCGTTGCCGTGCTATATAGTCGGTAGCTCTCAAGGTGAATATTGGCCCAAAATCCGATATGCACTCTAGAGCTTAGCAAAAAGTACTCACTTAGTAATGCTACGTTCTTCCGTTACTGAGGCGCGGCTTGACAGGGGCCCGTGTGGCCAATGATCCTGTGGAGCGGGTCAATAGCCAGCCAGCCAGCCAGCTAGGAGGAGGAGGAGAGCGGGTCTCCTCGACCTCGACCTGCGCCTGCAGAACCAGGTTTCGAGCCAGGGGGTCCTGCTAGCTCAAGGTTACCGTCGAGGCATTGATTGAGCTTAAATAGCATGATGGCAACTCGTCGTCTGAAAATGCGTCGCTAATCCTACTAGTACAAAACAGCAGTGAGGCGATGGCCTGCTGCAGCTCAGCTCAGTCGGCTCCCCCTTCCTCCCCCTCCTCTTGGTTCATCTCGTCGTATATCTCTCTCAGCGCGCGCGACGGCCTCGGCGCAGGCACCGGTGGAGGGAGGGGCAGCGGGCGAAACCCGGCCGGCGGCTCCAATCATGGACTGGTCGCTGACTGCGGGTGAGAAGAATCTCTTTTTTGGCCTCGCTTGTTCTCCCTTACAGTCCCCTCTATGTACCATGTATAGTTCCCTTTTCAGAAGTTTTGTGATGGTGTTTTCCTTTTGTTCGTTGCTCTTCGCCCTCTTGCTTCCTAACTTGCCTTATGGGTGGCTGGTTGAAGGGGTGCCATCATCCTCTTTTTTCTTTTTCTGGGAAGGGTGTCATGATCTTTAACTATTTCTGATTTGGTCTAAATAAATCTTGTGATGAGTGTAGATGTGGTATTTGGGCAACATATATGGCAAAGTACTCCTGGAAGGGGAAATGCTAACTGCGGAAATCTATTCTTATAAACCTAGTGCTATTTCTACTCTAAAAGTGTCCACACACACACACACACACACACACACACACACACACACACACACACACACACACACACACACACACAGTTGAAACTTAACCGTATAATTTTTGTTACCATTTTCCACCCGTGTGAACGTAATAACATTACAATTTAAGCATTGCAATTTAAGCTTCAAAACTTGTGTTGTAACTTTCTCATTTTCTAATCTTCACCCGGGTCTCATAATAATCTTTTTTTAGGAAAATTAACACAAGTTTATTTCTATCCAATACTAGTTACTTCTCAGTTGCATGGATTTACAAATTACTTTGCCCGAAAGTGGAGCAAAGCCCCATCCAAACCGTGATGGTCGCAACCTTGCCGACGAGGGTGAGCCATGACCTCGCTGGAGGTGGGTAGGATTAGACAGCCCTCGAGCTCGAGACAGCCTACAATGGCATCCCCAGTGAGAGCTGGGCAGGGGAACTTGCCAGGCGTGAGGTAGGGGGCAGGCTGGGGGAGGAGGGGATGAAATCGTGGGTTGGGTGAGGAAGATGAACCATGTCGCTTGGATGGAAAGAAGAACAAGAGGAACATAAGGTGTTGGATTTAAATCGTATAGTTGAGAGGGAGGAACCGTAAATTGACTAAAACGAAAATAGTGTTTAGTCGCATGATCCATAGGTGCTCCCTTGTTTTTTTTATAACAATACAATTTTCTGCACACACAAAAAAAAACGATATTCGCTATGTTTCACATCGGCCCATGTGGGTCGGCACATCACAACTTGCCTATAAAAAGGCCTAGCACGGCACGACCCATGTCCACCCTTTTATAAAACGGTCGTGCCATGCAGGCCCGAAGGCCTGGGCTCGGGTATCGGCTTGGCACGTGACGTAAAAAGGGTGGCCCGTCATGACACATCTATGTGCCGGCCGTCGTGTTAAAAAGGTGCAAAGAGCAGTAAAAATGTCAAAATATAACCCAAAAAGGCTTAAATTTTCAGCTTAAAAAGACCTTTTTTTAGGCAAGCTTAAAAGGCCTACACTTTTTTTTTGAGACACCTTAAAAGGCCTACACAGCACTAAAAGGCCGTACCGGGCCGGTTAGGCTTGGCCTGGCCCATATGAGCAGGTTAGGGGCCCCAATGTCCCAATTCCCCGACCTGAGCCCCCTTTTGCTAAAAAAAAAGAGCGAAGTGACCCCCAGCCGCCGTTGTCGCCTCGCCGGCGACATGCCTCTCGCCGCCGATGCAGATGCCTGCTCCATCTGCGCACCACCACCAGTACGGAACCTCCGCTTCCGGCGAGCTTCCGCGGCCGGTGGTCTGTCCCCTCCTACCGGCACTGCCACGTCGGATCCGGGTATCTGACGCTACCCGCCTCCCCCGCAGCCGTATTCAGCCGCCGCGCCGTGCTGCTCTCTGGGCTACCAGGCCCTGTAAGGTACGGCGAACCCTAGTCGCGCAGCGCAGTGATTTGTCTATCTGGGCTGACGCATATGGTGCGCCTGGTCAGGGGGCATTTTTTCCCCCTGTTGCTGGAGTTTGTCCTGTACCGTTGATGTAATGCAAACTCGAAGCCTTAGGAGATTAGGAGGAACTAGGAATTAGGAGAAGAGATGTAAGCAAGCCCAACATAGATAGTTTGCCGTTTCTTCCATCGCTGAAACCGCGAAACATTCAGTTGCATCGTAGAGGGGATTTTCAGTTCACTGCTGTGTTGCATGTAGGAATCAGATTCATGGAGTGGCGGCATGGAAGAAATATATAGGCTGGTTTCCGATGGCAAATGACAGAAATATATTACTACATAGAAGATGAATTCTTACAATTCTTCGTTTCAAGATGTAAAATGGAACGAACATGATAAGCGGTCATCGGACAACAGGGGAAAAAAACCCAGTATAAATCACTAAAAACGTGGTGTCGTAGTGGGCAAGAATGTGGTATAATGTATCATTTTAGCTTTATACACATAGAACCACAAACAGGTGACTAATATATTTATTAAATATATATTCTGTCCATATTCATTGTGTACTCAAGTTTTTAGTCTTTGTTTCTTCGCACCTAGTTTAATTTTGAGCTTCAATTCTTCTGTGGTTAATATGGACCTGGAATCAGAGAAAACCATAGATAGACATTCAAAGTCCATGTTTTACTTTCAAACATGGGCTATACCCTTTGCTCTCTAAATCTGATTCCAATATTGTTGGGTCAAACTGTTTGTAATAGTGGACTAAACTCTTAACTAGCTACTGATATATTTCAAACAATCGGAGGTTATAGGGGGTCTCCCCTATTAATTGTGTTTGGAGGAATGACGAAACACCATATTCTAGAAGAAAGCAAGTATTTGGAATTTATTTTATTTTATTCAGGGCCAAATGACTCATATCAATCACTTGGTCGTTGCCTTACAGGACTGAAGCTCTTACTACTTTTCACCACCACCCTGCAACATAGTACTACCGCTTATGGGTCTGAGTCCTCTGGGAGCATCCGCATGGCACGGCCTGACTGCCCAGACAAGTGTGGTAACATCAGCATCCCGTACCCGTTCGGCACCGGGAAAGGCTGCTTCCAAGAACCCTTTAGTGTCACATGCAATGCCAGTGGGCCATATCTAGCTTCAACCAGAGTTAGGATACTGGACATCAATCTTACCATGGGCGAGATTCGTGTTCTGAATCCACGTATAGCATGGGAATGCAACTACACCGACGGCACCAATAGCAGCGGTTCGGATGGGTTAAGACTTGATCCTTTTCATAAGCTTTCCGACACCAAGAACAAGTTGATATCGATCGGTTGTGCTACACTTGGATTTATCGGAGGAATCACCAAGGGCGAGAACCAGGTTTTGTTCCCCATTGTTAACTCATGCTTTTCATTCTGCACTGACGCAAGTAGCATGAATGGTAGCACACAGTGCGTTGGCATGGGTTGCTGCGAAACCCCCTTTCCAGGAAACATCAGCTCCTTTCGCACCGGATCTAGACCATTAACAATATACAACTCTATCACCCAGCCTTCCCGCCCATGCAGCTACACATTCGTTGCTGAGGAGGACTGGTTCAAGTTCAATCATTCATATATCATCTCTACAAATTTTGCAACTAAATATACAGAGGGGGTCCCTTTGGTACTAGATTGGGTTGTTGGTAATAAAAGTTGTTCGGAAGCCACCAAGATGGGATCACAGTATGCATGCCAAGCCATGAACAGTGAATGCATCGGTGTCTCCAATGGCCCCGGTTACCGCTGCAAGTGCTCTCAAGGTTATGAGGGCAATCCCTACCTACAAGGAGGGTGCCAAGGTACGTATATGCATCTTGCAGACTCAACCTACACTCTTTCTATCAGTTGATCCATGTTGGCATTCTCCTCACTTCCTTGAAATGACAGATATCAATGAGTGCGAACCTCCAAACCAGTCCTTCTATCCTTGCAAAGGTAAATGCAGAAATACCGATGGAAACTACATCTGTCTATGCCCATCAGGATTCAGGAGCGATGATCCCAAGAGCATACCCTGCGTTCCAGCTGACCCAAAGAAAGCGTTGAAGGTGGTTTTAGGTAATGAGGTTGTTACTTGTTAGTAATCAAAATATTATGTACCAATTATACAACTCCAAGTACACTTTGTATGCATGTTATATGGAACCCAATGGCGCAGTATGTTGCACTGGTTTTTTGGCAAACGTGGACAGTGCCGCTAGTTGAACTGATGGTGATTAACTATCATGATTTTCAGGCATATCCTTCAGTATTGTCTTCCTCATGGTTTGTATCTTTGCTCTACGGGCTGAGTATCAGAAAAGGAAGCTTGCCGAAGAGAAGGACAAATTCTTTGACCAGAATGGTGGTCAGGTATTATATCGCCAAATTATGTCAAAAGAAGTCGACACATTGAAGATATTCACACAAGAAGATCTGAAGAAGGCTACAAACGATTTTGACAAGAGCAAAGAACTGGGAAGGGGTGGTCATGGCACTGTCTACAAGGGCGTTCTGAAGGATAGCAGGGTAGTGGCCGTGAAACGCTCAAAGATAATGAACGTGGCCGAAACTGATGAATTCGTGCAGGAGATTATTATACTTTCACAGACCAACCACCGGAATGTGGTCAGGCTTCTAGGCTGCTGCTTAGAGGTGGAAGTCCCCATACTGGTCTACGAATTCATTCCAAATGGCACTCTATTTGAGTTCATCCATCGTAGCTACGGGAGTCCACCTCCGTCGCTGGACACCCGTCTCAGGGTTGCTCAAGAATCCGCCGAAGCACTGGCGTATCTGCATCTGTCCATGAACCACCCTATAGTGCACGGGGATGTCAAGTCTATGAACATTCTCTTGGACGAGAACTACATGGCGAAGGTGACTGACTTTGGGGCATCAAGGACACTCCCCAAGGACGCGGCCCAGTTCATGACATTGGTGCAGGGCACCCTTGGTTACCTGGACCCTGAGTACCTGCAAGAGCGACAGCTCACGGAGAAGAGTGATGTCTACAGTTTCGGGGTCGTGCTGCTGGAGCTGATCACAGGGAAGACAGCGATCTATAACGACGGGCCCAATGAAGGCAAGAGCCTCGTGCGGTCCTTCCTGCTCGCGATGAAGGAGGACAGCCTCGAGGACATTCTGGACCCGAGCATCGTGCGCGCAGGGACGGAGACGCTGCTGGGAGAAGTGGCCGAGCTCGGGAGGATGTGCTTGGGTCCCATGGGTGAAGAGAGGCCTTCCATGACCCAGGTGGCCGATAGGCTGAAGGCTCTGCGAAGCACCTGGAGGGAAGAGCTGGTGCTGGACCGTGCCGTGACGGAAAATATGGTCGTGCACATGCCACCTGCAGCAGCTCCAGTGCCCGGGGATCTCGTGTCATCGTCATCGGGAGCCCCCTCGACGGTGCCGGACATGTCCGGAATGAGCATGGAGGCACCCAGATGATGGTTTAATTTGAACCTTCCTTGGGAGTTGTAGTGCCAGGAGGAAATGTGTGCGTTAAGAGGCGTAGAGCTTCCAAGATTTATACACTGTCCAGCAGAAATGTACAGGTAGTTCTACTGTATTAGAGGTATCCAAGTAGATGTTGTAATTTGCTGTGTGTTTGGTGTTTCAGTGTGGAGTTTGCAATGTGTGTGAAGGGACACAAAATGCAGTTCCCTTGCTTCTAGTATTCAGGGTTAGTGTGAAGGGAAAATTCAGTATGAGAATCCAGTGTTAGTGTTAAGGGAAAATTCAGTTCCCAGCAACCGATCGATCATCGATCAAATTGGATTTTTTTCTTAAAATAACATTGGTATCTATTAATCAAATAAGCAGGATAAACAACTCTGGAAAATAAAACAATTACATTGAAATCCCCGATGCGTCGGTAGCTCGTTGCTCCTTCCAGAGCTAGCTTATAGCTGTTGATCATGGACGAGAAGTCATCAAGGCTATGGTTGTGCCAAACATCGTCGAGGAGAAGAAGTGGTCATAGCCGGAAGAGTCATGTATCCAATAGGTCTCGTCTAACCTAGCCGCCGCCACCACCTCTGTCTCCACCACCATAGGTCTGTTCCTCCTTCGGCCGGCCTCACCGGCGTCGGGAGGGGTGGGGAACTCGGTCTATGAGTGGAGTTTTCAATAAAGTTAGTGTTTCTCAATAGATTGGATTGGGGTTTTGGTAGCTGTCTTCTTCTTCGATGGAGATGGTTTCGTCTACAATAAGTAATTTTCGGCCCTTGGTTCGACGACGAGATCTCCTTCCCCGCGTCAATGGTGGTGTTGAAAGATTATATTTGTCTAGGTATGGTTCTTCAGAACTTGCTTCACCAGATCGATTTTGGATTATTTTTTCCTCACGGGTGCCGCGAGGAGGATTGTCCTCGCAATATCTGTCCCGGCTACTATGTCCTCAACAATGGTGATTCGTTCTCTCGGCTCCCAATGACGTCGACCAAGTTGTTCGATTGTTTTTCCCTGGAATATCGGTGTTGGTACTCTTGCCAATGTTGGTTGATTACTTTAATGGCTGCGTGCGTGCACAAAGCCTTGGCATTGCAGCTCAAAATTAAAATTATGGAAGAACCTTCGTTGGTATTCACAGGTCTGTGGTTTGGTATCTTTGCCATTGTTCTAGGGTTGTCTTTAGAAAAGTACAAGATCGTATCATGGAAGAAGAAAGGGCTTGAAGATGTCGAAGATTTACTTGTCTCCTTTAGTCTTTATTTTGTAAGCACTATAGTCAGCTCATGTATGATGTATCTATACCATGTAATGTTAGCTACTATAATATATATGGTATTGATTGTCAAAAAAAAAAGCCGATTGTAGGGGTGCACTAACATGACAAAGATGAGGCTGGGGAACCCAATTGCAAAGGTAAGCCGGCGCCACTGCCACATCGACATACCCTGCAAACTCTAGCCTCAACGTCAAGAGGAATCTATGCCCGCGAATCATGGACAATAATCTAGGGATTCAAAGACCAGTGTTTAAAACAAACAACCCTTACAAAGATTAGGCCAATTTCAACAAACATTTAGTAATCGATTTGTAGCAAATTATAAATTACCTTGTGTCCAACCTTCAGAAAACTAGGTGCGTGAAAATGGCACAATCAAACCGGCATGCTAACCGAAATTGTGCCATCGACTACCCTCCCCTCACCGACGTCCGCCTCCTCATCGCCCACCCTAACCCTAATTTTGTTTTTCGCCCTCTTGTCTCATCCTCCCGGCTCCCGAGGTTCAATAGTCATCGTTTGTTTTTCGCCCTCTTGTCTCATCCTCCCAGCTCCCGAGGTTCAATAGTCATCGCTTCAGTACAACGCAGCATGCCATGTGGCAATGCCTACCAATTTTCCTTCACAAGTGACAAGTGGACCGCCACCGCGGTGCCGAGCCAATTGACTAATCACAGTCGAACCTCATGCCACGTCAGCACAACCAACCCACAAATGCAGTTAAGGCGAAGAGCTGACTCGACTGTGCAGACGAGGAGCGCTATCTCCCTGACAGGTAGGACATGGCGAACGAGTCGTATTTGCTGAGCACCGACGCCGACGAGGCGGCCCTCCCGGCCGGGCCCGCCGACGGCAGCCGGAACGGCCCGCCGCCGCGCGCGCGGGCGTGGCCGAGCGCCAGCAGGTCCTCCATGATCGTGTCCGACGGCGGCGGCGCCTCCACCTCCCCGGCGAGCCTCCCCTCCAGCATCTCCAGCACGCGCGCCATGCTCGGCCGCGCCCCGGCCTTCTCCTGCGCGCACCACAGCGCCACGTGCACCGCGCGCCGCACCGCCGCCTTCTCCGGTTCCCCGACGTCGGCGCCGACGAGCCTCCGGTCGACGACCTCCATCACGCGCCCCGCCCGGGTCATCTCGGCGGCGATCTTGGGCAGGTACGACCACCCGCCGTCCTCCTCGGGCCGCACGCAGCGGCGGCCGGCGACCAGCTCAAGCAGCACCATCCCGTAGCTGTAGACGTCGGACTTCTCCGTGACGCCGGCGCCCAGGAGCCACTCGGGCGCCAGGTAGCCCGCGGTGCCGCGCACCGCCGTGACCACCCGGCTCTGGTCCTTGCCGGCGAGCTTGGAGAGGCCGAAGTCGGAGAGGACGCCCCGGAAGCCGTCGTCGAGGAGGATGTTCTCCGGCTTGACGTCCAGGTGCAGCACCTTGGAGCGGCAGTCGTGGTGCAGGTATGCGAGCGCCTTGGCCACGTCGACGGCGACCTGGTAGCGGCGCGGCCACGGCAGGCAGCCGCGCGGGCGGGCGTCGGCGTCGGCGTCGCCGGGGGAAGGGAAGATCCAGCGGTCGAGGGAGCCGTGGTCCATGTACTCGTAGACGAGGAAGCGCGGGGAGCCGAGGCAGAAGCCGAGGAGGCGGGCCAGGTTGACGTGCTGCGCGCCGGCGATGGCGGCCACCTCCGCCCGGAACTCCTTGTCGGCGCGTCCGGCGGCGCCGGGGCGGTCGTCGGCGATCCGCTTGACGGCCACGGGGGTGCCGTCGTCGAGGACGCCGCGGAAGACCGTGCCCGAGGCGCCCCGCCCGGCCACGCACCGGAAGTCGTCCGTGGCCGCCGCCAGCGCGTGCAGCGAGAACTTGCGCGGCAGCCCGGCCACCTTGCGGAAGTAGCTGTACTCCACGCGCAGCTCCTCGCCGTCGTTCAGCGCCCGGCGCGCCGCCATGCGGTCCGCCCGCCCCGCCGTGCAGTGGAGCAGGAGGAGAAGCGTCAGGACCGTCGCGGCCAGGACGGCGGCCGTGGAGAGGTAGAAGGGCCTGGAGAGGCGCAGGCAGAGGTAGAGGGCGACCTCGGCCGCCACGAGCACCGTGCTGGCCACCGCGACGGCGAGCACCTTGGCCGTTCTGCTCGCCATCCCGCCTGATCCCTGACCATCGTCCGAGCTCCTTCACGTTGTCATACTCCCAGTTTTGACTTGTTGAATGTTGATCCCTAAATCTTAAAGAGCGATAACGACATTCTCAACTTGAAATTTTTTCAGCTTTCCTCTGGTCTCTCTGGAGTCGTAAATTTCGAATAGGATAGGCAACAGGCGAGGAAATGTTCAAACCAAGAACCGATTTGGCGCGACACGAATGTCATCGCGCCACGGGGAATTTCGTCGAGAATTCCATTCACGCTTTCAGTCGTTAAGTTGTTAAGTAGATGAGCAAAGAGGGATTCAACGCCTTTCAGTGACATCAGTGGATAGTGCGGTGTCACCACTGTCATTCGTGGTTGGTGAAGCCTGCATTTTGGCCAAACTGAAGGTTGGAATGCTTCAGCCAACAACTAAATGTTGCAGAGAAAATGAGCTTGATTGACAGTTTCCTCAAGCTCTGTTTATCGTCATCAGAAGGACAAACAATGGATCCAGATCGTCAAAGCGAAAACGATGCACGGATAACAAATTGCCCACCAGCAAAACAGTTGATGTGGCCACTAAAATTGGAGCCGTCCGCGCAAAGAAGCAATTAAAACCTTATTGACTAGATGAAAGGCGGGTCGAAAATGAAAGGGACGTCACTGTTTGTTTAATGAATCGCATTATTCGTGTGCGGCAATTCCCCAAAAAGAAAAGAAAAACTATGTTTCCAGGGCCCTCTGCTGCTCTGATTTCCCAGTCATGACAACTGAGAACAGCAAACTGGTTGGCATGGGTATTAAACTCTATGGGCACGCAAAAAAGCTGGTGTTTTTCACAGCTCAAAGCATCTCAGCAACAAAAATAATCGGCACCGGTCCACTGTTTCATCAGTAGACATGCCCTCTCTTCGATCTTAATGGTGGTGGTGGTGGTCATCGTCATCGTCATGTCCATCAGGGTTTCCTCCATTCCCAATAACCTCAAGCTGCAGAAATAAAGTTAGTTCCAAAGCTCAGAAACATGGAGGCAATACATGATTTAGTATCTTGTTCAGAAAAAGTTCACACAAGGAAAAGCAAATTATGTCAACAGAAGACAGCAACATACCTTGAAATACTGAGTGCAGACTGGGCATTCATGTGGCTCGCCTTTCTTCAACCAAAACCACACAACATCATGCTCATCCTCTGAAAAGGAGCAAAATGGTGAGATTTGGAATTTGAGTTAATTAGATTCATGGTGGGTTGATGATCATTTCTAGATAAGATGCAGGAGAAGACTGAAATTTCGCAGCCTCCTTTGGTGGAGACGGAATTATGTATGCAAGGTAATATACCTCCTTCACCGCCAGGGCAACCAACAATCCTTTTGTCAAAGTATGACTGAATGATAGCTGGATCTTCCTATGAATGAGGATGTGGACACATATTCGTTCAGTTAGACCGCACGAGTAGAAAAAACAACTAAAGTGGACAATGATATGTAAGGTACAGTTGAGCCAACAAAACACCCTGCAAAGTGATTTGTCTCAAATGGGCAAGTTATGAGAAAATAGGCCAGGCAAATCAGTGTGGTAAAACAGAAAGGGGTCATTGCAGCAAACAAGCATACACAGGGACATCTAAGCACTTCACCATCCTAAGGCCTTGTTTGGTTGCGTGTGAATCCGAGTGGATTGAAGGGGTTTGAGGGGGATTTAAACCTCTTATAAGTCAAAATACGAACCAATCCTTGCCAATCCCCTCCAGTCCTCTTGGGGAGAGAATTAACCGAACAAGGCCTAACTGAGAATAGTCTACTCTTGATATATGAGGATAATATACTTTATTGGAAGATAAGAAACTATAAATTCAACTTCAAAATAAGAGTTACAACCATTGAGTATGTCAATTCACAAATCACAGCAGCTAAGATCGCATTGATAAGGAACAGCCTCACCAAATAAAACAAGCATGATTTTCCACACAAAATGTATCTCCATGAAAGGAAGTCTTAACATGATATTACAAACCAAGAACAAAAACCCACCAATAAGCATAAAAGGAATAGAAAACAGACCAATCAAAAAGCAAATTCTAGATGCCTGGAAGTATTGTAAGTTCAACAGGTGCGTCAGAGTCATAACTAGCGGTTGGAAATTCAGAAAGTTAACCCTTGAAACAACCTCTAAATTGTATTTTTATAACATGCTAAAAGGACAAGACAGCTGGTATAGCATTAGCCAAGCAAATGCTAATCGCCAAGGTCTGATATTATCACAACCCAGAAGATGACAAGTGCACAAAATGTTCAAGCAGTGACAAGGTCATAAGAATGTTAAAATCTATAGCAAGAAGACAAATTTGGATGCAGCATACAGCCTCATTTTACCAACAAAAGCATCCAAAAAAATACAAACACAGACATGGTTGTCTAAGCTGGACTGAATATATCAAAATAATCATCTTGCCTTACAATCCTGTGGAACATCTACCTCGACGAAAAGAACCAATGGAGAACTCAATTCCGCATATGAATGTTAATTCTTCACAATTCAATAAACAAAATATCAACCATCATATCCCCCAAAACTTACAACTAGAGCAGAGTAGTCTTCTTCACTAATACCTAACTTATGTTTAGCATACCAGTCTCTGACTATTACTATTATTACTACTGTAGTACATTAAGGCAATAACTGCAAGTACAAGGACTACACATCAACATTTCAGTGCGGACACAACAATCCATCCTAAGCAATCTATTTGACAATGCAATCACCGAATTCACGCGCGGATCAAATAACCACATCAGATGGTACCAAAAATGGGAAAGCGCTGACCTTGGTGCCGAATGGGCCGACGGGGGCGTCCATGTCAAACCGCTTCTTTCCCTGCAGACAAAATCCAACGAGGGTCAAGAATATAAACCGGCAAGGAAAGAAACCATGAGAAGAAGAGACGAGGCCTAAGGCGGCCACGACGGAGGAGGAGGCGGCGGGCGGGCGGACCTGGAGCTCGGCCTCGATCTCCTCGCGCTCGTGCCCCGTGGCGATCGGCATCACGTCCTCGACCCGCGTCCTCGCCTGCCCCGCATCTGCGGAAAACGCGCGGCCCGCCGCTGTCAAATCGGGACCGGGAGACGGACGGGGACGGGGGAACGGCGGCGAGGGGCGACTGCTTACCGAGGGTGGAGAAGAAGGCGGGCGCGCGGCGGGTGGCGCCCGCGGCGGATCCCGAGATCGCCGGGGCGCGCTGCGCGGCGAGGGCCGTGCGGCGGGCGAGGAGGAGGGAGGCGGCGCGCTTCCACATGGCGGGCGGCGGCGGCGGGCGATGGAGAGGGTGGGGAGGAGGGGTCGGGGTCGGGGGTGGTTCGAATGGCTCGCTCTCTGCCGATGGGTCCTATGGAATGGAGGCCTTTTCCACTTGGTGTTTCTTTTCTAGGCAACCAATAGTGAAAAATATAGAATAATTCCCTCGAAATGATGAAAAATCCAACCTCTCTCTTTCCATTTCGATTTTTGTTGGCAACCCCGTTTCCTCGGCTGATTTTCGACGTCTGGTCCGTCCCTCCTCCGGGAGCGTGTTTGGTTGCACAAACTGGATATGATTAAGAGTTATCAACTACTACTACATGTGATGCATATAATTACAAATAGAGCGTCTCGGTGACCGTGTCCGACATGACGAGCACATGCTTGTGTGTAACACATGTTTTTTGAAAAGGTGTAACATATTATTGTATTATAATTAGTCATGCATTTCACATGCTTAAATATGGTGTTCGTCTTATAGTTCAAGACAAATTTACTCATCTCTTGAACCTGTTTCAAAATCACCCACCTGATGTTCTCTGAGTGCGGCATTTGCAAAATGTGCTTTCTGTTTAAATTTCCATGTTTTTCAAACATTTCATACAAAAAGGGTTTAACCAGATACTAACGCTAGGTTATTAATTACACTGCTAGGTTTGAATTATTCGCCCGCAAATACGAGTCCTGGACATTTGCGTGTTCATGGACCAAACATGCCCTTCCTTTCTCTGCAGCCTAATAAATTGTTGGGAATCACATACTCTGGGAGGATTATAATGTGTAGTGGGAGAAGCTCAAGTATGGGGTACTTAGAAATAGCTTGGACTAAGCAGATTAACCTCGAAAGTTTTATAACTAGGATAATACTAATAATTCAACTGAGAACATGTGTGGATACAAAATTTCGTACAAGAGTATCGAATATCAAAACCGTTTTCTGCTCCACCATATATACGAGAAAACATAAATTGGCTACTCTTAGCGTGAACATTCCACAATAATGTCATGGTTAGTATGAACATTCCACAATACCATGGTAACATCATTTCATAGTACTTGTCTAAGGACGAAACCGACCTTGATCAATATATAATAATGCTAACTCACAACGCTAGAGAAAAACAGTCTCGACTTTCAAGGGTTTCATAGAGGCACACATAGTTCCGACTTCAGAGCTACTCAAATGAAGCATATCAGAAGCTCTGTTCCATGCTGCCGCCATGATCTGTGCCGCATGAGAGAATCATCTGCACGGACAACATTTTGACATTAAGATAGCCTTCCATTGTTCCAAATTTCAAGGTACACAAAAAATTGTAAGTAGGCCTATAATAGTAATAATGTGCTGCAGAAGATTTTACTTTCCCGTTTCAAAATACCTGGCATTTTTCACCTTGAACAGTCAAATTCAGTTATATTTTATTAATCATTTCCTTCTTGTTGTTCAGTTTGGGTGTATTTAGGTGGTAATGTTAGATTTTTATTACAAACATTATTATAAAACTTAATTTCCTTAATATTTATAGATGTATTAGTAAAAAAGGTGAAAGTGTAACTTTAGGAGATGCACAAAAAAAGATGCCAAATATTTTGAAATGTAGGTAGTTTCTTGTCCCTCAGATCTATGTTGAGTACAAAGTGACGATTTCCATTATTCAGATATAAGACTTGTACGCCTTACAGAGTTACAGTAGATGAAAAGATATGTAACCGGATGTAAGATCTTACCGCCAAGTCTGCAGTTCCTACACGGCAGCCCATCTGCGTCTTATGGCCAAGGAAAGGCCTGGTTGAAATGTGAGGGGGCAAATAAGTTTACATCCAGATCAAGCTCGAAAAACAAACACCAGGTTTAAACAGTAGCCTTATCATTTAACCAAAATAGTAATAATGTAAGACTCACATTGCAAATATAATGACATTTTGTGGCTTTAGTATCATTTAGCCTAAGTAGTAATATGTAAGACTTTAGTGAGATATGGCAAGAATACATGACTCACGAGGTTGGTGAGTCGGTCGGTGATTGACAGATATCTTTTCCATCGCTATGCCATTAGCCACGAAGAACTGTGCTAACACAGGAACTCTTTCATCATCCTTGGGACATTTTATATTGACCATTGTAAGGTTTTCGCAAGCAAATGATGTACCCTCGGGTTTGATATCGTCATCTATTTCCTCATGTTCCTTGTCGCAGAACAAAGTGAATATCATGAAATGTCCAAACTAATTTACCACAGCTCAAAATATAAGCAGTATAAGAATCTTTATACCGTTTTGAGTTTAAGAAAAAGCCTCTCGAGATTTGGAGCATGCTGCAGGAACAAAACTAATGGATGCAAGTCAGCAGCCATACACCATTCACCAAGGGATAACACCTTCAGGTTGCTAAAAACTGGGCACATCTCCAATTCCCTATTCAGAATTACCTTCATACGGAACACAAGTGAATTTGTTCAGTTCGGTCCAAACAAAAGAATAATAACACGGTGAACCTACATGCAATCAGACATTTGCAAGTGAATGTTTGTTTCTGATTAAGTTGTGTAAGAGGATGTTGCCGTTAGACTGTAGACATGCTAACAAGGATACAACATTGCAAAAGAAAAGGGATAAAAAATGCTCCCGGCAAACTACTCAAATTCTATGTGCTTTGCTTAGAATTTTATTACAATAAAGCTAGAAATTATTTCCCATAACTCATCAGGTCACTTGTTGTGATTGTGAGTATGTAACCAGCTGTTGGTATTAGAGTGCAAAAAACACACAAAATGTGCAGATAGCACATTGGATGTCCAGTAAAGAAAAGGGGGGGTTCGTTAAGTAAATAATTTTTCTGCAAAGAAAATAACTGACAAATCTATATTAGTTGAACAAATATAACATTGCTGAAATAGAGATATCAGCAACAGATTCGTATATATACCTCTTCGGCATCAGCTATCAGCTCCAAACTTGTAGCATTCGACAGGCTGCGGATAACATTTTGGCCACCTAAAACTTTGTCACCATAGAATTCATCACATGTACTCAAGTCGCTATCAGCGTCGCTGTCACACTCAAACACCTCTGGATCGGGCTCTGCGTACCTCTCTTCAAACTCATCATGCAAGAAAGAGTCATTAAGCATGATTGTGGCTGTGGCCAGGGAAGCCATGTCTTCGAACGAGGGAGCATGGTGGTATGGATTGACACAGCGCAGCGATATGAGGTTGGGAGCAGCGACGGTGAGGTCCCTGATGATCCTGCACTCGACCATGGTCAAAGTGATAAGGGAGGCAGATAATATGTGGGGGCCATCCAGGGAGCAGTCCTTGAGCTCCAGGACTTGCAGAGAAGGGCACTGAGAGGAGAGCTGCCTCAGCGTCTTGTCGTACAGCATTGTGCCCGACAGATGCAGGTGCTTGAGGTGGCAGGAGACGAGGGGCACGTTGTCGAGGTCGGAGAGGTCGTCGTCCCTTGGGTGATGGCTGAGCTGGATGAAGCGAGCCCTGCGGTTTATGGCGGCGCGGATCCACATTTCGACGTCCTCAGAGGAGTAGTCCTCCCCGTCGTCGTCGTACTGGGGACTGTAGGGCATGTGTGGAGCATCCTGGCGTGGGGGGCTGGACAGGACCCGGAGGGCGTCCAGCGGCGCGGACGCCTCCCGCAGGAGCAGGAAGTGGTTGGCGAAGCTGGCGAGCCGCGTGGGGAGGCGCCGGTGCCGGGCCTTGCAGCAGACCCGGAGGTCGACGCAGGGCGCGGAAGCCCAGAGGTCACGCCAGCGGCGCGAGAGCACGCAGGTGCGGGCCACCTCCCACGCCCTCAGGAACGACATGACCTTGTGGAGGAGGTCGTCCGGGAGGGCGCTGAGGCGGTCGAGGCCGGCGGAAGCGTCGAGGGAGACGGCCTCGGCTCTGGGTTTCTTCCTCCGGGACATTTCGTCGAACGGTTAGCCTGCTTCAGATGGTTGCTCCGAGTTTGCTGGGAGTAGGAGGAAGAAATTCGTTGGAGGTTTGCATT
The DNA here is from genome assembly GCF_056163025.1 of Triticum urartu. NCBI lineage: Eukaryota > Viridiplantae > Streptophyta > Magnoliopsida > Poales > Poaceae > Triticum > Triticum urartu. Next base: position 72,712,996 of record NC_141879.1, on the reverse strand, counting down.
GCAGATTGCGGGGGAGCAAGAGAAGGCGGAGGGAGGATGGATCGGCGGGCCTGCGCAAGGATCGATCGGTGGAAGAAGTTGCGGTGAGTTCTTGCACTCTCAATCAAATACAATCCCACCGATGGTACACATTAATTGTTGCTCCCTCCACGAGTGAAATGCTAGGCAGAAGTGGGTAAATTTTAAGCCACGAACAAACCTCGACGGTGATCAGAGCCCAGAGCCAGAGCCGAATCAGAGAGAAGAGGCGGAGATGTCGTGGAGGTCCGCAGAGGAATGCCTCGATCTGAGGGGAGTAAATTGCACAAAACCACCACTTTAAAGGCAAGGATTGCGAAAACCACTATAATAATTTTTTTTTGCAGAAAACACCATCTCTTCCGTAATCTTTTTGCAGAAAGCACTGATCGGCGGATCGGGGTCAGTTAAGCTTGTTTATGACAGGTGGGGCCCTTTTTTTGCGTACGTGGCACCGTCGGCCGTCCCGACAGCCGTTAGACGGCGTTTGACGGCGCCGTATGCCTCCATCCCCCATCTGTTCGTTTCTCCCCCTCTTCTGGTGCCGCCGCTCTCTCCCTCCTCGCGTCTGCCTTCTTCCCCACTCTCCTGCCGCTCTCTCCCCTCCTCTCGTCGCGTAGGCAGATGGCTACTCCGGCGAAAGCAGGCGGTGTTGGCGGCGGCGGTCCTCCCGGCAGTGGCGTAGGCGGCGCGGATCCCGACCCAGGCGGTGAGCTCTGCGGGAGCTCGAACCCTAGCAAGGCGACGCGAGATGCGGAGGTGCAGTATTCGGTGGAATACGCGGCGGCTAGATCTTTCGCCGCGGCGGTGAAGGCGAATCCCAATGGAAGCCACCACATCGCCTCATCCTTCGGCGGTGTATAGTGAGATCCCCTTCCCTTATCCATTATTCTGTGAACTTATCTGATCCGTTTCTAGGGCTAGGGCTAGGGTTAGTGTGTAGTGATATCCCCTTCACATCTCCATTGCATATTGTTGGCCCTATGATTGTTATTGCGACGATTTCTTTCTGAAATTAACTGATTATGTTTAAATTAGCTGTTCTATGTGTCTTATTTAGTTGAAATAAGCTATGGTTATATAGTTGGAATTATTTGATGTGTTGATCTGTATTGCAGTAGATCTTAATTAACCAAAGCTAGGGTTATTGCAGTTTTTTTGCTTTGTACTACATTGGTTACTTAAGCAACCCAAAGCTATGTATTGATGTTGTCCTGCTTTTTCATAAGTGTTATAATTGAACACTTATACAACACTATGTTTCTTTATAAATTTGTAGTCTGCATGATGAGGTTTGGGAATTGAGGATGCATTTTCATGATAGAGATAATCTTGAGAGAACTATGATGTTGTCAGACATCACTTTTTACAATCTAGTTGCACTGATAGAGACTGAAGGATATGGGGTGAGGGATTACATGTACTATGTGAAGGATCCTGGCCTAGGGATAGAAGGAATGCAAGAAATAAAGGATGATGACATGCTGGAGGAAATTCTAGACCATATAGTACAGCAGAAGCAAAAGATTTTCAATGTGACAGTTGTTAGGGCCAGTTCCCCCAAACCTGCACATATAAATTGCAGTGCTAATGTTATTGAGCAGCAGATACCTCTGCAGGAAATTGGAGAGCCCCAACTGTATCAGGTAGATGAAGAAGGAGTGTTGTTCAATGCACATCCTAGTTTAGTTTCAAACACAGCAGCAGTAGTACCAGTAGAAGAACCAAGACCAATACAGTTTCAAACACAGCAGAGCACAAACAATTCAGAGGAACAACTGCAAATAGAAAAAGTTATGGAGGAGAGAAGGAGAAAGGAAATTGGAATGTTTAGGAAGAATGAGAAAGAAAAAGAGAAGGCCACTCATTTGAAAAGGAAAGCTGCAGTTATGGACAATGAAGAGGATAGTGATGATGATAATTTATCAGAATATGGGGATATCCTTGCTAGGCTTGAGGAAATGAAAAAACAAAGGGATGATCCATTACTGCATTATGAAGGGGACACAGATATTGAGGAGATGTGGGATACAGATGAGGAGGAGGAACTGTATGAGCCATCAGGTGAAGAAGAGGATGATGATGATCAAGAGGAGGAGGAATTGGAGGAAGTGGTGCAAGGGGAGCAACACAATGAAGAGGAGCAAGAGAGTGGTCAACATATTCAGAAGAAGAATAAGGCCAAGAGAGACAGAAAAGGGCCAACTAGCAGATCACATGGAAGTGTAGAGCAAATGTTTGAGGATGACTGGATACCATCAGATGATGAGGACAAAAAACCATTAGACCTGGGTTTGGAAGATGATGATGGTGCTGAGGCAATGGCTTATGTGTTGCCCAATGGTAGGAAGAGCAGAGCAAAGAAAATGAAGCCAAGGTTATGGTATGCTGAGGACAGAGCTGACCCACAAGACCAATTTGTGAAACATCTTTGCTTTATTGATGTGTACCAGTTCAGAACTGCACTCCAAACCCTGCACATATCACAGAACAGGAAGTGTGAGTACCACAGAAACTGCAGTGATAGGGTTATAGCACAGTGCATAGATGAGCAATGCCCTTTTTATATAGCAGCTTCTCAGATTGCAAATGAGAAGACATTTACCATTAGAAAGCTGTATTTGGTGCACACATGCCCTTCTGTGTCAGAGAGCACCAAAGTCACTGCCAAGTGGGTTGCAAAACATTGTGAGGAGGCAGTGAGGAATGACCCTAACACAACAATAACAACAATAATTAACACTGCAAAGAGCAAGTATGGAGTGGAAATTTCAACCCACATGGCCTACAGGGCTAGGAAGGCAGCAAAGAATGTTGTTTTAGGAGATCAAAAGGCCCAATACACCAGGATTAGGGATTATTTAGAGGCTGTCCTAGACACCAATCCAGGTTCTAGATGTATTGTGACAAAAAAACATATTAGAGAGCATCCTAGCAAGAACCCTAGGTTTCATGGACTTTTCATCTGCCTGAATGGATGCAAAGAAGGGTTCCTCAATGGCTGCAGACCATTCATAGGTAATTGCCTTGTATTGTTGTTTATGCCACTTGTATGTTCTTTGAAGTACTAATCATTTGTGCTTAACTTGTAGGTTTGGATGGATGCTTCATAAAGCTCACTACTGGTCAACAAATCCTAGCTGCTACTGGAAGAGATGGGAACAACAACATTTTTCCCATTGCTTTTGGAATTGTAGACAAGGAGGACACTAATTCCTGGACCTGGTTTCTATACCAGCTGAGGGAGGCAATAGGTGGGCAATCTGGCCAGTTTGGACAGTACACAATCATTTCAGATAGGCAAAAGGTAATATATTTAGTTACTTTCATGTAGTTGTAGTTACTTTCATGTAATTGTAGTCACTTAGTTGTACTTGTTTCATACAGGGTCTTTTGAAAGCCATAAATAGAGTCTTCCCTAATTGCCCACAAAGGTTTTGCCTTAGGCATATCTACCAGAACTTTCAGATTGCTGGGTTTAGAGGGCCAGAATTAAAAAAAATACATGGATGCAGCAAGTTACTCATATACTGAACATGGTTTTCAAGTTGCAATGGATGAGTTAAAGTCAGAGTGTGAAGCAGCTTGGGTGTGGCTTAGCAAAATACCCAAACACACTTGGGCCAGACATGCCATGGATGTGAACTGCAAGACTGACTTAGTTGTTAATAATCTAAGTGAGGGTTTCAATAGGTGGGTCCTAGATGTTAGGGCTAAGCTAATAAGGACCATGGTTGATGGAATTAGGACAAAGTTGATGGTCAAATTCAATGCAAATAGAACAAAAATTGATACTGTCAAATGGGAGATTTGTCCTACATGTGCAGAGAAACTAGAAGAAGCAAAGAAGTGGTCTAGGAACTGCCAATCCTTGATGGCTGGACCACATCTTTACCAAGTGACAAGTGCAGAGAAAACATATGCTGTTAACCTGCAGAAAAAGACTTGTGGGTGTAGGAAGTGGGATATGATAGCAGTGCCTTGCCATCATGCTGTCTCTGCCATTCACAAAGCTAAGCTACAGCCAGAGGACTTTGTTCATGATTTTTTTCAAAAAACCAATGTACAAGGCTGCATACAGTCCCATAATCTATCCAGTACCTGGCCCTGACATGTGGCCAAAGACAGACAGTAGGGACATTGACCCTCCAGTCTTCAAAGAACACAAAGGTAGAGCACAAACTAAGAGAAGAAAGGGCAGACATGAGAAGCTAGCTCCAAAGGACACTTCAAGGATGGCCTCAATCACTTGTTCGAATTGCAACAAAGTTGGCCATAGGTACACAAATTGTCATGTTCCTTTGAAGCCTGCACTAGCCATGAGAAAGAACAGGCATTAGGTACAAACAATGCAAAACATGCTAACTTACTTGTGTTCTCTATGCTTGTAACAAAAATGCTGAATTACTTGTGTTCTTTTTGCAGCCAAGCAGCTCTTCTTACCCACCTGATGCTGCTACTGCTGCTACTGCTGCCTCCTCTGCTGCACCAGCAAGAAGGGCTGCATCTACTGCCACTGCACCAGCACCAGCAAGGAGGACTGCTTCTACTGCCACTGCACCAGCACCAGCAAGGAGGACTGCTTCTACTGCCACTGCACCAGCACCAGCAAGGAGGACTGCTTCTACTGCCACTGCAACAAACCAGCAAGGAGGACTCCATCTACTACCACTGCACCATCAACAAGAACTGCTACTGTTGCTGCAAAGGGTAAGGCTCCACAAACTAGAGCTTCAACTGCTGCAAAGGGAGCAAGGGCAGCTTTCTTGCCTCCAAGACCAAACAGTGGTTCCCAGAGAGTCAGAAAGCCAACCCAGAAGATAAAGGACTACCTGACTGCTTCTGGTGCAACATGGGAATGATGTTGTGATCCAAACTATGCTTTATCATGTTGTGATACTGCTTCTATTTTGATGACCAAGTGATCATCAAGTTATGTTCTGGTACTGTAATGGCCAACTTAGGTTCTGGTACTGTTATGATCCTTCTGTCAAACTATGGCATTCTAGTAGTCCTGTGATGATCAACTGGGATGATGAACTAATCTAGTGCTACTCTAGTTATGATGATGGTGCTACTCTTGTGATGATAATGTTGTGCCAATGACCAAGAAGCCAGAAACCCATAACTTACCCTTGTGATGCTAGTCTTCATGCCTCAACGTCGATAAAAAGCCAAAAAAGCTTACTTGATGCCTCGAGGTCGATAAAAAGCCTAAAAACCCTAAGTGAGCCTACTTGATACCTCGAGGTCGATAAAAAACCTAAAAATCCTAATTGAGCCTAATTGATGCTTCGAGGTCGATAAAAAGCCTAAAAACCCTAAGTGAGCCTACTTGATACCTCGAGGTCGATAAAAACCCTAAAAACCCTAATTGAGCCTAGTTGATGCCTCGAGGTCGATAAAAAGCCTAAAACCCCTAATTTAGCCTAGTTGATGCCTCGAGGTCGATAAAAAGCCTAAAAACCCTAAGTGAGCCTACTTGATGCCTCGAGGTCGATAAAAAGCCTAAAAACCCTAATTGAGCCTAGTTGATGCCTCAAGGCCGGTAAAAAGCCAAAAAACCCTAAGTGAGCCTAGTTGATGCCTTGAGGTCGATAAAAAGCCAAAAAACCCTAAGTGAGCCTAGTTGATGCCTCGAGGTCGATAAAAAGCCAAAAAACCCTAAGTGAGCCTACTTGATGCCTAGAGGTCGATAAAAAGCCAAAAAACAGTAAGTGAGCCTAGTTGATGCCTCGGGGTCCATAAAAAGCCAAAAAAACTAATTGAGCCTAGTTGATGCCTCGGGGTCGATAAAAAGCCAATAAACCTAAGTGAGCCTACTTGATGCCTCGACGTCGATAAAAAGCCAAAAAATCTTACTTGATGCCTCGAGGTCGATAAAAGCCTAAAAACCCTAAGTGAGCCTAGTTGATACCTCAAGGTCGATAAAAAGCCTAAAAACCCTAATTGAGCCTAGTTGATGCCTCGAGGTCGATAAAAATCCTAAAAACCCTAAGTGAGCCTACTTGATGCCTCGAGGTCAATAAAAAGCCTAAAAACCCTAAGTGAGCCTAGTTGATGCCTCGAGGTCGATAAAAAGCCAAAAAACCCTAAGTGAGCCTACATATGCCTCGGGGTCCATAAAAAGCCAAAAAAACCTAATTGAGCCTAGTTGATGCCTTGGGGTCGATAAAAAGCCAATAAACCTAAGTGAGCCTACTTGACGCCTCGAGGTTGATAAAAAACACCAGTTGCACAGAAACATACTTAAGATCACAATCATCAATTTGCAAGCATCTTACTTAAGATCACATCCAGCACCTCCAAATACCACCACATTTCGCAATAGTTCAAATCCATACATAATCATAGTTGAAGATTACTACATTACATCACCATAGTTCAGAAGTACTCATAGTTCAGAGAATTTAATCTACCATCATTACAGCAAATGCCAAACCACACTCTGCAAAAGGTCAGCAAATGCCAAATGATATTGCCCATTCTTCTCTTCCAGAATCACCTGCTTATCCATTTATGATGGCCTTCACTCCCTGCAGCTTCACATTGCTCTTTTCAACTGTCTTCTTCAACTCATCAATGTGGTTCTGCAAGTTCTTCCTCTCTTCAGCTAGCTTGAGCTTCATGTTCCTAATGACATTTGCTTGAGCAGCTGCTAGGTTCTTAACCATGTCATACTTCTCCCGAAGCTTGTTGGTTTCAAGATCTTTCCTTTCTACCTCTGCCCTCCTTTCCTGAGCATCCAAAAGTCCATTCACATCTTCAACCAACTTCTCATAGCTCTCCTGCAGCTTCTTCTTCTCTTGTGTCAAGTCATGAACATCAAATGAATGCAAAATATTTTCCTCAGTCCTGTCTCTCCTACTTTGTTCATACATAAACCATAACTTGGCTAATGCATTCTCAAGGGTGTTGGGCCAAGCTGGATCAATCCATTCAACTAATCCACAGTTTCTACCTTCCTGAACAAAATCAGAATTAATATAAACAAAAACATTAGAATGCTTCCAAGCAACACTATTTAATTACTGTCATCAAATTCAGAGCTTGAGCTTGCTACTTAAACATGTCCTCATGCTACTTAAACAATGTTGTCCTGCTATAAAGTAAAGATAATCAATCAAATGACCTAACATGTCATACTAAACAAGTTGCATCCTCTGTCCTGCTCCAGTAACCCATGCATATTCTGTCTTAAATTATTTATAGCATGCTACACTAAACAAAGTGACCTAACTTAATAATGTTTCCAGACCAAGGGGAAAAGATGTTGCCAGAGTAAGCAATTGCTTCTGATCCACTTTCCTAACTAAACAATACAACTAAGCCTAACACTAAACTGCAATGCTTGCCACCACAGTACAGATCCAGAGAAAACAAAGGCACAACACAAACAAAGGCAGATCCAGAGAAAACAAATCACAATATACCTTCTCAGCACAGCAAAGAAACCTCCTGCCAGTGTGGATTCCTTCGAAAGCAACACGCCTTTCTGTGGCCTTCCCATGTTCATTGCAGAGAACAAGCAACTCCGTTTCAGGTCCCTCGAAATCGGAGTCTTCAGTGGTAGCAGGGATCTGTAGTGCATAGGAATACCAGAGATTTGATCCACATGTCAGCAAACAAGCTCATTCAAGAAATCCCCCAAATCACAAACCCTAACCCTAAAAATCTGAACTTACCTTAATTCTGCCGTCGTCAGAACCAGAGCTGACGTACTCCACGGTGTGCTCGCTGCTATTGGACCCATCGCTCCAGGACACCATGGCGACGCGGCGGGGGCGCGGCGACGGGTGCGGCGACGCGGCTGCGGGTGCGGCGAGCAAAGCAGAGGAGCAAGACAGAGGAGGAGTGAGCGAGAGAGCAGCGAGACAGAGTGGGGAGTGGGGAGTGGGGGCAGCATCGACCAGTCTTTTGACCGATCCATCAAACGGAGGCATACGGCGCCGTCAAACGCCGTCAAACGGCTGTCGGGACGGCCGACGGTGCCACGTACGCAAAAAAGGGCCCGACCTGTCATAAACAAGCTTAACTGACTCCGATCCGCCGATCAGTGCTTTCTGCAAAAATATTACGAAAGAGATGGTGTTTTATGCAAAAAAAATGTATTGTAGTGGTTTTCGCAAACCTTACCTTCAAAGTGGTGGTTTTGTGCAATTTACTCATCTGAGTGAGACTCAAACTTCCACTCGATGCCTCCTGCGCTCCGTGTGGATGTTTTTGGGCTTCTCCCAGTGGAAACGGAGAGAGACTGGGCGCTGATCGGCTACTAATGGGCTGGAGACCTCGACCAAATCTCTAAGCTTTTTTTTGAGCGGTGCCAACCAAATCTCTAAGCTACTATGGCCTCGGGCCTCCCATCAGCTTCTTTCAGAATCTTGAACCCATATATTTTTCACAATTAGCTCAAAAAAATTATTCTTTACAATCCTAACTAGTAGTTAGGATGTAAACACGTAGAATTGTCAAAAGAAAATGGGTTTGAGATTCTGGGAGAACTTGGGTGGAGGGTCGATTCTCAAGATTTTGAGAGAATCGGCTAAAAGAACTGGACCAGGGTATAGTAATTTCCAAGCCCCGGGCCATGGCCCTGCTTGACCAAGGCCCGCTCCACTCTCCCCGACCCCCACCCCCGGGCGCCCCGAGAGCTCTATTGAGGAGTCGGATTACGATTTTTTTTCTCTATATATGTGTATTTTACATACCACAGTAATTTGCTATAAAGAATTTTTAATTCTATTAAATGAAAATAAGATAATATAAGAAATTATTGGTGGAAAAAATTGTTAGTATTTGATTTGATACATTGTGATCCTTAACGTTGATGAATTAGGAAAAGGGAAAGAGAGGGATTCAAACCCTCGGTAAACGAAAGTCTACATAGCAGTTCCAATGCTACGCCTTGAACCGCTCGACCATCTCTCCTAAATAACATATTGTGGAAAATAAAACTGAGTGAATAGCAAGTATCCTTATTCCTGCAGTACAGGTCCAACCGCAACCGCAACCACTCGGTAGTTCCCTAGTTCTATTTGAAAAATTCCTTTTGATCTAAGTGGAAGGATACACGATCATTTTACTAGGAATTGCGCTCGCTATAAAATAAATGTTTTAATTTGGGTTTTCCCGCAACTAAAGCGCCCCGAGAGCTCTATTGAAGAGTCGAACTTGCAAACTCACAACCAACGACAGACGGTAAGTCTTACTTACCAGTTGAGCTGATGATTCTTAGTGAAATAAAGGGCGCGCAAATATTTAAGAACTAAGCGCAGCAGAAGATAAAAACATCTAAAAAATTCAACCATTGAACATCTTTTTAATATACAATGAACCATTTTTAAATACACATTGAACATTTTTGTGATATACACTGAAAGTTTTTTAAATACAATTGAACATTTTTCTCATATACGCTGAATGTCTTTAAGTACATAATGAACACTTTTTTAATATATGGTGAAAAATTTCTTAATATATGGTGAAAATTTTGTTAAATATACGTTGAACATTTTTGTAATACACGATGAACATTATCGTAATGTATGGTGAACTTTTTCATAATTTATGCTGAAACATTTTTTAATATATGATGAACATTTTTGTAATAGGAGGTGAACTTTTTATATAACACACAAAAATAGAAGAAGAAATAAAAAATAAACAAAAAATAAACAAAAAATAAAAAATTGAAAGGAAAAAAGGAACCAAATCCAAAAAAATCAGAAAATCCGGAAGCAAAAAACCGCAGAATAAAAACAAAAAGAAACCCCCGCAGGAAACAGCGAAGGAAAATGGTCCCAAAATTAAGATGACACAAAGGTAGCTCACCCCTTGTGAAAATCATTAAACATGGCCATTTATTCGTGTTTCAGAAACACCCAACATCCTTGATAGAATTCAGCTAGAAACCCATCAGGCCCCGGAGCTTTATTCTTCTCCATATACCTCTTTTTCGGTGAATACCACAACTGAGATATGATTCTCCTTCCTCAGAAAGTTGAGGAATATCATGAATCTCTTGCTGGTACTCCCTCCGTCTCGAAGTGTAAGATCGGTTTTCAGATTTCCAACAGCACCAAATCAGGCGAAAAAGACATTTGTACCCCGCGAGCTTCTTCCTCGCGATCAGCAATTCAAATTCCTCGCTGCGCCCAGGAAACTCGCTGCGCCCACAGTGCCTGGCCGCTGGCCTCGCCCAGAGCGCAGGAGCTCGAAGCCCTGGTGCTCGACGTGCTTGCCCAGGCGCTAGCCCAGGCACTTGGCTTCCAGGAGCTTCTCGCCCAAGAGCTCCTCGCCTTGGCTGAATATATATGCACCTAGTTAAGTGCTTGTACACGCACTTAGCTGAATATATATGCACCTAGGGTCGGTTCTTCATCCATCAAGGGAGGAGAGAAGAGAAACATTTTACTGTTATTCGTCTATATCAAAGGTTTTGACAAAAATAAAATACACAACACTTAATTCATTGAAATTAACAGAGGGGTACAATTTCACTCAAAAGCTCCTCAAACCAGTCAAAAGTGAAATAAAATTTAGCCAACTTAGCAAGTTCATGAGCAACATTATTAGGTACCCTATTACAATGCTCAAAACTAGTAACGAGAAAATCACAAGCCAAAAGATAACAATCGTCAAAAACAGCCCCTGCAACCCGCCTTTTGAGCAATGGATAGACTATTCTAAAGATTTTGACAGTTCAATGGACTACAAAAGGGCTGGTCTTTTTTTTCTTAGGTGCTCATTTTGTCTGGGACTCTTCTCTTGAGGTGGTTAGCCTTTTTACCACCTTAGGTAGGTTTTGTTCTAAACTACTTGTTTTACATTATGTTGCAACATTATTATGACTTTAATAAAGTGGAAGGGCTGTGGGGCATTTGCCCTGCAGTGTAGGGTTAAAAAAACGAGGACTATGAAAGATGGCAGTGTATCAATATCAGTAACACCAAAGGGTTGAATCAAAGGCACTGCATAAACCTCCCTAGATAAAAAGTTTCAGCATCACAGTTATCTTACAAAGATTACTCCAATCCATTTGGTCATTAATTACAAATAGGTATCCTTCATATTCAATTTGACCAATCTTCCCTGCTCAATAACAGTCTTTTTAGCCCCCTGCCGTCCTTGGTATCTGGAAGCGCCAGCACCACCAGGATAGCACATATGAAGGCGATGACACCACCGATACCAAAGGCCGGTGCGTTGCCCTTGTTGAAGGCCCCGTCTATCGGACCGGCAGTGAGGCCGACTAGCAGCTGGTAAAGAGAAGCAATGACAAGAAAGTTATTTCTGTTCCAAGAAAGGTTAATCAACAAAAACAGCTAGCAGAAATACTCACTTGCGCTAGGGATATAACATTGGTGATCGCACCAACGGTGACTCCTGGTCAAAATTGAACAATAAAATCGGGTTAATTATTTCTTGGAGCAATTTAGAGGGGCAGTGAGAACACAAAGATGTTTACAAATCACAAAGAAAGCCCAAACCTTGGCCACCACCCTCCCCCGCCGCGAGCTCAGCGGCGACCGCCCATGGAACACTGTACAACACAGCCTGTGGGATCCCGATGAGCGCAAACATGGTGAGCGCTAGGGCGTTGAGACTGTTGTCGGGGCCAGCAACGGTGAGGCTGGTGCTCAGAGACAGGTCGTACCCCTTTGTCGAGACGACGCTGACGGCAACCATCCCTGCCATGATGAGGAACACTGAGAAGAGACTGATGGACCAGATGACCTTGGACGTCAGCTTGCGGCATAGCTTGGGGATGAGGAAGGAGGTAGCCCCGAGGGAGGCCGAGCAGAGGAGGAGCCCAATGGCTCCTTCGCGGACACCGGCATTGTATTTGTCGGCGGCCATGTCAGCCACCCCGTTCGGGTTGCCGTGGTAAATCTCGCGACCCATCCAGTCCGTGTTATACTGCAGGAACGGGAACCAGGAGAGCTGCAACCAAATGCCAGATCACAAGAAGGATCCATGTTAGAGCACGTAGTAACTTCGGTGTGGGCATGCATTACACTCGCCTAATATAGTTATAGCTCTGGTCCGTGGAGTCTGGACGTACCCAGGTGAAGGCTGTTAAAGCGAGCACTCTGAACATGGCAGGACTCATGTTCTTCAAGCTCGCGAAGAGGTCGATGAATGCGTTGAGGCCGCCGCAAGTTTGAGCAAAGGCGGCACCGCCAACACCCTCATTATCGAGGGACTGCTCATCAGCGAGGAGCATGGTCACTACTGTGCTGATGACAATGAGCACCTGATCAACCATGTACAAATACAACATATGATCACCAATTTGTCAATATCAGGGTCATGAAATGGATGCATGCGAAATTATTAGGCTGATGGTGACAATACAGACGGACTTACCACAGCAGTCAAGAAAGCGCCCTTAAGATCTGCGCAAGCGTTGCAGCACGCGCTAGATTTCAGAGAGGGGAACCACCTTGCATACATATGACGGATTCACATCAGTAAGGACCAAAAGAAGGACATGAACTTCTGATCTAAAGAAGAAGGCTAGAATGTACTGGTGCCATGTTCCGTAGGCAACGACTGCGTAGCCAAGGATGCTGCCGATGGCCATCCACACGGAGAAGATCGCCTGGCCGACACTAGGGCCATGATTCGCAGCTGCAGTGGGCGCAACACAACGGGTACGTCAATTAGTTATTTCAGTGGGAAACAAGTGCTACAACACAATTGATGATGAAAGGAAGGATGGATGGAGCTCACCGGATAGGTCAGACATCATTGCTCGAACCGACGCCTGTGCGGTATGGATGACGCAGTCCAGCAACAAGAAGCCGACGACGTACACCGCCGTGGCAGCCCAGCGAGGGCCGGTGTAGGTGCTGAAGAAGAAGAACAATACACACATCAACGGCGGAGCTGTGTTGTGCGGGGCTAGCAACAAGGAGCCGACGACGTACACCGCCGTGGTAGCCCAGCGAGGGCCAGTCCCCCCCCCCCCCCCACCCCCCCCCCCCCAAGCTTTGAACCAACTTGTGAAGGGAAAAAAAGGACTTACATGAAAACATTTTCAGCTTTTGACCCCTCCAAACACTCTTATTTCATCAGATAAAGGGGACACCTACATGCAAGCTAAGAAATGAGTTTCTACTATTCATGTTATACCGTGTTTCGTGTGCATGCATCCACTGTGTGTCGGTACTTGCAGAATCATGTCATGTTTTCTAGTTTCGGCAAAATTTGTCTTGTTCCAATCTGCTAGTACATGAGAACTCTTATTAGTACATAATGATTATTGAGATTTTCCCCTTGTTTCAAGAGTGTATTCAGCATGTTCCATTAGGTTTCGGCTTTTTTCAGAGTGCCATATCTTAATGATTCATCGTATTGTATATATCAACAAAATCCGAATGCACGGATCACATTCTACGGTGGATCAAAGCATGCACATTATACATCGTGTATGGTAGGAAACCACTCTATATTAAACCAACGAAAAATGTATTGTTACAGACCTGCAGTTCTCTTTGGTGTCGCCAAGGTATTGCCCAATGTCCACGGAGAAACCGATGAGCATGCCCTGTTCAAGTCAGACTTTTTGGCTACAAAAAGAATTGACAGTACGTCCAATCTATACCAATATAAAAAGACCCAAAGGGGCATATCCAAACCATCTCAACCGTCAAATCATGTTATCTAGCGGTTCAAATCGCTCCAATGTTGAGCACCAAACACGTTTAACACTCTAATTATCCACCACTGCCATTGGTTATAAACACGTTTTGACTCAACGCTATCCCATGAAATCTGCCATGTAATTAATATCCTACCATTCCCGCGAAAAAAGTAACTGATATCTTACCAAATACCAACGTGCAACAGATATATCTTACCTAATATAATGTGCAACTAATATCCTACCTAATATAAACGTGCATATGAGTTTTGAACATGAGTTTTGAATGAGCTAGTGGAAATAAGAACATGAGTTTTGAATGAGCTTACAGAGATGCATATGATGAGGCATTCTAGGATGATGAAGGGCCTCCTGCGTCCTATCCTCATGGTGCATCGGTCGCTATAGTAGCCCACGATGGGGTTTACCTAGGGAAAAAAATAGCACAGTGTTATGATCTACCGATGATCTCATGTCTTTCTTGTGAAATGCGTTTATAATTAACTGGGTTCACATCCCAGGGAAGGAAAAATGGAAGAAATTACCGATATGAGAAAAGTTGCGCCATTTTTGTGGGTGCAATGCAATCACAGGATAAGCTTGACAGTAGTCACAAGTTCGGTGTCCTTGGCTACAATGGTGCATTATGCTTCTCCGATAAGATGACAAAACGATGGAAATGAAGACAAGATGAGATGGGTCACATGAAACGCTCACCAGAAATCCTGCGATCGGTCCGCCAATCCAGATCATGGAAGCATACTTGTGCGGAATCCCAAGATTCTAAAGCCCACGAGGCAAATCAACAGCACATATGGCAAAACAAAAGAGCCATCGTGAATATAACATCATCATCAGATTATAATATCATGAAACTTGACTTTGTCCGTTTATAGATAGATTAGAAAAGATGATGGTATCTGAGGTACTAGCAGTGGGCGATGCGCGGACGCACCTGGGAGTAGGGCGAGAGGAGGGACATCTCTAGGGCGGAGATGTACTGGATGCCGCCGGAGACCATGCACACGAGGAACAGCCTGAGGGCGGCTGTCAGGTTCTTCCGGCGCGCGCCGCCGTTGCTGGGGCCGCCGCTCTCGCCTGGCGGCGCCATGTGCTGCTTCAGGTGTGTTTTTCTTTTCTTTTGACACTAGGGTTGCAAGCTGCTGATGCCACCGGCTTGCCTATTTATATTCATTTTCTGGGCCAAGTGTCGCCCTCTGGTATGGCGGGCCTTTTCTACCAACCCATTAGCTAATCCATTGCTCCCCGTCCTCCCGCCAGGAGGGTTCAAAAAGTTCGCGGATTTGAAAGAAGTTCATGAGTTCAAAAATTGATTGTGGAATTAAAAATATGTTCTCAAATTTTAAAATGTTCAGGAATTAAAAAAATATTCGTAAATTAGAAATGGTGGTGAATTCAAAATAGTACGTGATTCAAAAGAAACTACGTATTTGGAAAAAAACTTCATGAATTTAGTTTTCATTTAACAAGTTTCAAAATTGTTCGCAAAATTGAAAATCTTCATGAATTTTAAAATATTTGCAAAATTAGAAAAGGTCCACGAATTTAATTTTTTTGTGAACCAGGCAAAAGTTGATGAAATTCCTCAATTTTAAAAAGGTTCGAAAATAAAAAAATTTGTTTCTAAATTCAAAAATATTCGTGAATTTTGATAAAGTTCATGAATTAAAAAAATAGTATAGTAAAATAAAAAGAAAATTTTAAAAATTCATGATTTTTTGAAAAAAAATAAGAAGAGAAGGAGAAAGAAAAAAAGAATAAGAAACGAAAAAGGGAACCTAAAGAAATGGAAAAACCGGCTTCCTGAAACAGAAAAACTACTTCGAACCTCCTGAAATAAAACCAGTAGACCCCCCCCCCCCCGCGCGCATAGCGGGAGCTACTCGGCCGGCCCACCTCCAGTGCCTTGTGGGAGATTCACCTGTAGCCCTCGGCCCTCGCTACAGGTACATACTATTCGTGGTTGTACATGGCGCACACCCGGATTCAACTCATAGCAGCCGGTCCCCTCTCGCTAGGGTTTTCTCCTCCCGGAGGCGCTCTGCCGCCGCCGTCGAGATCTTGTCTTCCCTCCTCCGATCTACCCTCGCCTGACGATTCGGGCTGACTAAGGGGTGATCCCTGCATCACTTCCCGGCCTTGATCGTCGGCTTGGTTTCGAGACGAGAGCTAGGGTTCGCTTCAGCGCCCGATCTGTTCTTTTCGGGCTAGAGTTCAAGGTTTCGTCTGCGGCGATGGGAGCGAACGCCCATGAGGCGTCGGCCTCAGGTTCCGCGACAGAGATAGAAAAGATGATGGCTGAGTTAGGTCTTAGAGAGGAGGATCTCGATGATGTTGTTTTCGATGAGAAAGCGGCGCCACCAGAGGCTACCAGGTGGATGGCTGTGGCTAGGGTTCACATAGATAAACCATACAACCAATATTGGTTCTTCAGGAACATGAGGTCAGCCTGGGACCTCGCGCATGATGTAAAGTTCCGTCCCCTCGATGATAATCTCTACACGATGCAATTCTTCTGCTTGGGAGATTGGGAACGGGTCATGCAGGAGGGGCCATGGAATTTCAGAGGAAATGCAGTGGTCATTGAGCCTTATGATGGAATCACTAAGCCAACAGAGGTGAATCTAGACCATCTCAACATATGGATTCAGATCCATGACGTCCCAGATTTGTATGCTCATCTAGTGGGACCTCTTGCAGCTAAAGTGGGAGATGTTTTGTTTACGGAAACAATGACTCAGGACTTTGCGGGTAACTTCTACCGCGTCTGGGTTAGGATCAATGTCAACAAGCCTCTCAAGAATGCGGTTTCCATGATCCGTGATGGTAAACGACAGATCTATCGTGTGAAGTATGAGCGCCTTCCGGACTGGTGTGCTGTATGTGGCCATCTAGGGCATGTCTTCAAGGAGCATGGTGACGGGATTCATCCTCCATCATCCCTATACTTCAAGGATCCGAGGGCAACATGGAATATGCGAGTTGGTGCTAGCCCTGGAGCTGGCCGGGGCAAGGGGCGACAAGGAGGCCGTCGTGGTGGCCGGGGAGGACGCGGTATGGACCCTATGAGCATGGGACAAAAACACTCAGAGCAAGAATCAGATGGTGACATGGATGCGGTGATGAAAGAAGCAGATGGGAACAGGAAGCGCATGCCAGATGACCTGGGTGTGATCAGCCAAAAGACAGCCCCGCCTGCGGCCAACAGTGCCCTAGCCTTGCCACTGACGATGGTGCCGACAAGTCCCTCATCCAAGAAGGAGCAGAAAAGGCTCCGAGCAAACCAAGACAAGAACAACTTGAAGAAGAGTGGTGCCTCAGAAAAAACAAACGACGCAAAATCCGCGACCTCCCGTGAGGAGGACCGCCGGGTGCAATGAATCTCCTATGCTGGAATTGTCGTGGAGCGGGCAAAGCCGCGGCAATTCGGGAGCTTCGTGATCTAGCGAAGCAATTTGCCCCGACCGTGTTGTGAGTAGTTGAGACACAAATTTCAAAAGCACGGGTCGAAAGTCTTGGTGACACACTAGGTTTTTCTCATGCTTATGCTGTTGGTAGCACCGGCCGTAGCGGTGGTCTTGGCCTTTTTTGGAATGATGGAATAAATATCAATGTTTTTGGTTATTCGGAGTACCACATAGATGCCACAGTTAGCTCCCCTAACAGCACAGACTGGCGCCTCACCTGCGTTTATGGGGAAGCCCAAGTCGGAGAGCGATATAAAACTTGGGATATGCTAAAATCTTTAGTCTCGGTTAACCCATTGCCCTGGCTATGTTTAGGAGATTTCAATGAGGTCTTACATGCCCATGAACACGTCGGATTAGGACAGAGGCGTGCTTCATAGATAGCTGGCTTTCGAGATGCGATGGATGTCTGCGCTCTTGATGACTTGGGCTACCAAGGTCGTCCATGGACCTTTGAGAAGAAAACAGCAGGCGACACATATTGCCGAGTGCGTCTAGACCGTGCTATGGTGAACGGTGATTGGGCTGCTATGTTCCCTCATGCCACTTTATTCCATGAAAATGCAGCTACCTCGGACCATTGCCCCATCCGGTTGCAGTTAGAACCCCGTCCGACAGCTAACAAAGGAGATAAAATCTTCAGATACGAGCTGTACTGGGAGAGACATGCCGAATACAAAGCGGCCCTGGACAGTCTTTGGGCACAGGAGCAGGGAGCAAACACTATTGCCGATATGAATAAAAAACTCACAAACCTGTCTGTCTCTCTAACCCAATGGAGTGGGGCAACGATCGGGAAGGTGTCAAGGGAGATTAAAAAACTCAAGAAAGCACTTGCAGTTTTCCAGAATGACCCCCAGAGAACTGCGTCGTATGCAGAGGTCAAAACGGCGGATCGGCTCGTCGAGCTCTATCATATGGAAGAGATCCAGCTTCGACAAAGATCCCGGGTGGACTGGCTTACAGACGGAGATAAAAACATGAAATACTTCCAACGACGAGCTAGCATGCGGCGTAGGAAGAACCAGATTAAAAACCTCCAACGAGATGATGGATCGACGACGCAAGATGTGTCAGAGATGGCTAACCTTCCGAACTCCTTTTACAAAAATCTCTTTACTTCCGAAGGGACGTCGGGCATGGATGAGGTTTTGGCGGCTGTTCCGACCAAGGTGACAAGTGAGATGAATGAAAACTTACTCGCACCATACACGACAGAAGAGGTTAAGATGAACTTGTTCCAAATGTATCCTACGAAGGCACCTGGACCCGACGGATATCCGGATCACTTCTTCCAAAGGCATTGGGCCTTATGTGGTACTGAGGTAACAGAGGTGGTTCTTCGCATTCTTCGTGGTGAGGAGAGCCCAGAAGTAATCAATGAAACTATCTTGGTTCTAATCCCGAAGGTAAAAGATCCAACCCAGCTCACGCAATTTCGACCCATAAGTCTCTGTAACGTCCTTTACAAGATTGCTTCAAAGGTTTTGTCCAATAGACTAAAAATCATCCTGCCTGATATTATCTCTGAGGAGCAATCTGCTTTTGTGCCAGGAAGGCTGATTACAGACAATATCATCACGGCATACGAATGCTTGCACTTCATGAAAAGGAACAAGGCGCAAAGAAACCGTTTCTGTGCAGTTAAGTTGGACATGATGAAAGCTTATGATAGGGTTGAGTGGAACTATTTGGAGGCCATTATGCTAAAGATGGGCTTTGCTCCCACGTGGGTAGCTCTGATCATGAGAATGGTGAGTTCCGTTAAATTCTCAGTTTTATTCAATGGCACAAAACTCGAAGAATTTTTGCCGTCTAGAGGGATCCGACTGGGGGACCCAATTTCTCCTTACCTATTCTTGCTTGCAGCGGAGGGCCTTTCATGCCTCTTAAAAACTACAAATGAGTCATCGCACCTCAATGGTATTCAAGTTGCTCCATCGGCTCCGCCGGTAAGCCACTTGCTTTTCGCAGATGATAGCCTGCTGTTTGTTAAGGCCAGTGTTGATGGAGCAAACGAGTTGTCCTCCTTGTTAGACTCTTACTGTAATGCCTCGGGTCAGAGAGTCAACCTTTCAAAATCATCGGTATTTTCAGCAAAGGGTGTCCAAACAATCTCAGAGCCGAAGTGAAACAGGCACTCAACATAACCAATGAGTCTCTTTCAGAATGATACTTGGGAATGCCATCGGATGTGGGAAACAGCAAAAATGGTGCTTTTAAGTTTCTGAAGGACAGAGTGTGGAACAAAGTCAAGGGTTGGCTGGAAAAAATTCTATCTGTGGGAGGGAAAGAAGTTCTAATCAAGTCAGTGGCACAGGCTGTTCCGGTATACTCAATGCCATGCTTCAAACTTCCTCGCGGGCTCTGCGAGCACTTGAACTCTCTCATAAGGAAATTTTGGTGGGGCAGCAAGGATGGCAAGAGGAAGCCACATTGGGTTTCTTGGAGTACCATGACAAGGCCTAAGTAGTGTGGGGGCCTTGGCTTTCGCGATATTGAACTTTTTAACCTTGCTCTTCTAGCAAGACAGTCGTGGCGTATTCTGACAGACCCAAACACCCTAAGTGCAAGAATCCTAAAGGCCAAGTATTTCCCCACGGGAGAATTCCTCCATGACGAACTTGGCTCTTCCCCATATCAAGTGTGGAGAGCCATTCTTGATGGAAGAGATACTATGTCACAAGGTCTCATACGCCAGGTTGGTGATGGGCAGTCTACGGAGATATGGCATCACAACTGGCTCTCACGCCCTCATAACATGAGACCGATCACGAGCAGGGTTGCTAATCCACCGCAGCTTGTTAGTGAACTGATAATGCCGGATGCTTCCTGGGACCGATAGGTTGTGACTCAAGTCTTTTTACCGACTGATGCCGCGGCTATCTTCTCAATTCCTCTATGCACTAAGCAGATTGATGACTTCTGGTCTTGGGCTCATGAGAGGAACGGTGTTTTTTTCAGTTCGATCGGCATATCGCATGCTTGTTACCACGAAACACAGCCGAGAAGCTTGGCTAGAGGGGCGAGCGGATTCCTCCAACTCTGAAGGTGAACAGAAGTCCTGGTCCAAGCTAGGAAGGTCGAAGTGCCTTCAAAGATCAAAATCTTTCTCTGGAGACTAGCTCAACAGTCGATCCCGACGGCGGATGTGCTACACCACCGAAACATGGCGACCGTGGACAGTTGCGGGCTATGTGGTGCAACAGATTCCTGGCAACACTCTCTCATACACTGCCACGTTGCTCATTCGGTCTGGGCTTTGCAAGCGCCTGAGATTTTTGAGGTTTTAACCGAAACAACCGAACCAGATGCAAAATGGTGGATCTTCTCTCTACTGGACACGCTTCCCTCGGCGGAGTTCACTCAAGTACTTGTTACTCTGTGGGCTATTTGGTTCTCCCGACGCCAAGCATTACATGAGCACATCTTTCAGAGCCCGATGTCAACACATCAATTCATCTTGAAGTTTATTCGGGAGCTCAATGACTGCAAGGTAGCTGAGGTGAAACACACTCCAGTTACTAGTTCCGGAGGGAGGCAGCCTAGGTGGATAAGGCCACCGGAAAATTTTGCTAAAATCAGGGTCGACGGGGCTGTCAACAGAGCAAATGAAGAGGGCTCTTTCAGTGCAGTTTGCAGGGACGGAGATGGCAATTACTTGGGCTCATCAGCGATCAGATGCGTCGGCCTCACCGATCCGGCAACACTTGAGGCGCTAGCTTGCCGGGAGGCTCTTGCACTCGCCCAAGATCTTTCATTATCCCATGTTATTGTTGCATCAGATTGTAAGGGTGTGGTGCAGGATATAAAACTTAGCATTGGTGGGATGTATGCATCTATCGTGAAGGAGATCAGAGAGACAATGAAGATTTTCCAACAGTGCACCGTCATCTTTGAAGGACGGGCTACAAATCTAGAGGCACATAGCCTTACTAAGCATGCTTTTGGTCTGGACCCAGGGTACCATGTGTGGCTCATAAACCCCCCAGATCTAAATTGTATCCCCATGAACATTATCCAATAAAGTGAAGTGTGTTTAGACTAAAAAAAACATGGCGCACACCCCTGGAACTATGGGGCAGCCCACGTAAACTAAATATGTTTTTGTTTTTTGTTTTGGAAGCTTTGGACCGGTTTTCTTCTTGTTTTTTTTCATGGTTCTTTCTTCGATGCATAGACAGTCGCAAGTCGTGTTGTGGATGAGATCTCTTGAAAGTATGGTGGAGGTCCCTTTGGCTGGACTTGTGCTATGTCTGGTGGTTGTGGGCCTTGGCCTTGCGTCCGGCTAAGACTATATTCCTTAATTTTGCGTGTCTGTCTAGACCCCATCCTCTAGTTCTAGTCATAGTTGTGTTTTTTGTGTTTATATTTGGTTTTAGCTTGGTTTTTCTTAATTACTTTTTAAATGTTTCAAACTTATGTTTCATCAAGTAGATATGCCCATACCTACTTAAATCATCTGTAAATGTTAGAAAATAATAATACCCGTCATATGCCTCAACACTCGTCGGACCGCATACATCGGTATGTATTATTTTCAGTAAGTCATTAGCTCGCTCCATTATTTCAGAGAACGGAGTTTTAGTCATCTTACCCATGAGGCATGGTTTGCAAGTATCAAATGATTCATAATCAAGTGATTCTTAAAGTCCATCCGCATGGAGTTTCTTCATACGCTTTACACCAATATGACCTAAACGGCAGTGCCATAAGTATGTTGCACTATCATTATCAATTTTGCATCTTTTGACATCAATATTTGGAATATGTGTATCACTACGATCGAGATTCAACAAGAATAGACCATTCATCAAAGGTGCACGACCATAAAAATATTACTCATATAAATAGAACAACCATTATTCTCCGATTTAAATGAATAACTGTCTCGCAATAAACAAGATCCAGATATAATGTTCATGCTCAACGCTGACATCAAATACCAATTATTGATGTCTAAAACTAATCCCGAAGGTAGATGTAGAGGTAGCGTGCCGACGGCGATCACATCGACCTTGGAACCATTCTCGACGCGCATCATCACCTCGTCCTTAGCCAATCTTCGCTTATTCCGCATCTCCTGTTTTCGAGTTACAAATATGAGCAACCGAACCGGTATCAAATACCCAGGCGGTACTACGAGCATTAGTAAGGAACACTTCAATAATCTATATCTATACCTACTAATAAAGGGGCTATTGTTTCTTACCACCGTAATTTCGTCCGTTTTTGGTCCGTCCACCTTGCTCATATTATATTTTCTCTACCCGAGGTGGTACTAATCTATATAGCTGCCCATACATCAAAAACATCACGTTCGCTGCGTTCCTACCACACACTTGGACCTGCACGTGGTTGTGGGCCGCACACAGCTGGTTGGTGTGGGCCGAACAAAAAAGAGTAGGATTGGGGTTTTGAACTCCAAAAACTCAACAGCCATCTTGAGGGCTGCGGCCACATGGGCTATGCAATACCCATGTGAAATAGATGATTCATCGTACAATTTAATGATCCCACATCGGTCATATTTACAAAAGCTTGCCAATTTATATACGTAGATAAATTGCCTGATCATCAACGAGCCACGTGGAGAAGAGGGTAAAGTGAAAATTCATCCCGTAATAATGAGGAAGGAAAGGAAAAAAATATAGAAGGAAAGGAGAGATTCGGAATTTAATGCCGAGAAATAAAGTTGGAAAGGAGGGATCCAGAATTTAATGCTCAAAAATAAAGAAGGAAAGGAGGGATTTAGTTTGATAGAGAAAAATAAGAAAGTGGGAACTCATCCCATAATGAGGGGTTTGATAGAGAAAAAAAGGAAATTGGGAAGCTTGCCATCCCGTAATGTGGAAGGAAACAGAATAAAGAAGGAAAGGAGGGATTTCAGATTTGACAGGAAAAAAATAGGAAAGTTGGAAGCTACCCCGTAATAAGGAAATAAAGAAAGAAAATAAAAATGTAAAGCAGGGATTTCAGGTTTTTATATAGAGAAAAATAGAAAAAAAATCGGGAAGTGGGAAGAAGGAAAGAAAGAAAAAGAAAGAGCCAGTGCGTAGTTTTTCCCCATCCCGCGCGTCCCAGTTCGTGAATGTATGTTCTCTAAATCATAATAAAAAAATATTTATTTGTTGTTTGTCATGTACAATATTTTTCTCAGAATAATAATAACGAAAAAGGGAGTCCCGTTTAAAAATGGGTGGTTGATTGCTACTTTAAAACAACAGAATTCTAAAATGCACATATATGAACGGGATTGTAGACCCGCATGCAACGATTGATTTATAACGTATGGGCAATACTTCCTTTTAATAATATATTTATGTCAATTCTTTCTCCCGAAGTAAACATGTTCTACAAGTTTGACAAAAGTTTTCTTCATACTTGAAGCAAATTTCTATATCTTTATGTCATAGGAGCCGTAGTTTTCATGTCATCAACACACCTGACATAAGTAACTTTAACTTGCGAAAAGCAAGAAAACATAAAAACTTTTGTAAGTTTGACAAAGTTTTCCCGCAGAAAAAAACAAGAATCTAGACATTTGTACTCTTAGTTTTAGTGAAGCAACTAAATTTCACAATGTTACTAGGGATGAGAGTAATCTTATTTGTGACCTTTGTCGGAGTTGAATACAGAAGGTGGCACATAGTGGCATGCGGTGGAGGTTTTTTATATTTTTCCGCCTGACACCAAAATACAAAGAGTCGGTGGGGAGCCCCTGTTGTGTGCGACACACACTCCATATTTTCTCTATTATTAGTCAGGGATGAAGGAGTTTTGTACAACCTCGTAATATCATTGGACACGAATAGTGCTACGCTACAAAATCCCTAAAAAAATGCCAAGACGGGTTCATGGAATTTTGTGTTGCCTGTCAAGTGAAGAAAATGGAATTAACATTGTGAAAGATGTGAAGAGATACTCGCTACCATGAAGATGTTTCTGTGAGTCACCTTCAGTAGCCTTACGAAATACTTTCACGTTTAAGCTTTTGGGCAACATATCTTTTCATGGCAGTATGGATGATTTCAAAGAGTATGTTGATGTCATAATGTCTCGCGGCGGGTGGTGGGAGGAGGTGGAGGGGGTCTTGAGCCATTGCGTTAGGGAAGTTTGTGTTTTCTCTCCCGTTGCAACGCACGAGTCTTTTTGCTAGTATGTATATCAAACATAACTTTGTTCACTTTGTCATTCTTCTTATCTGCCAAGAATTTGGGGGAAGTTCCACTTCCAGTGACCACTCCCTTTGTAGTAGAAGCACTCAGTTTCAGGCTTGGCTCCAGCTTTGGGCTTCTTCACTGGAGCGACAACCTGCTTGCCATTCTTCTTGAAGTTCCCTTTCTTTACCTTGGCTTTTTTCTTGAAACTAGTGGTCTTGTTAACCCAACACTTGATGCTTCTTCTTGATATCTACCTCTGCCGATTTCAGCATCGCGAAGAGCTCAGGAATCGTTTTCACCATCCCTTGCATATTATAGTTCATCACAAAGCCTTCGTAGCTTGGTGGCAGTGACTGAACTCTGCCAATAACACTTTCAACTGGAAGATCAATTCCCAGCTGAGTCATGTGGTTATGATACCCAGACATTTTGATTATGTGTTCACTGATAGAACTGTTCTCCTCCATCTTACAGCTATAGAATTTGTTTGATACTTCATATCTCTCAACCCGGGCATTAGCTTGAAATATCAACTTCAGCTCTTGGAACATCTCATATGCTTCATGACATTCAAAACGTCTTTGAAGTGCCGGTTCTAGACCGTAAAGCATGGCACACTGAACTATCGAGTAGTCATCAGATCAAGTCTACCAAACGTTCATAACATCTACAGTAGCTCCTGCAGCAGGCCTGTTGTCGTGGATATGGGACACGGGTATCCTCACGGAGGTAGGCCGCGGCCCATCATGGGAGGTGGCCCAGCAGGCCGACTTAAACGGTTTGAATAACACCTGGACTTGTATCCGGTTTGTATTAGAGATAGACTAGTCCTAATCCTAATAGGACTCTACATGTAACCCGCCCCTCCAACATATATAAGGAGGGGCAGGGCTCCCCAAAGGGGGACAAGATTCACAAGTTCCACAAGTTGGACAAGTTAGGTTTAGACAATAGCTCTCAAGATGAGCACTCTTGTAACTGTGATCATCATCATCATCAATATCAATGAAGCAGGACGTAGGCTTTTACCTCCACCGTGAGGGGCCGAACCTGGGTAAAACCTCGCGTCTCTTGTCCCGCTCAACCCGTCTCAAGCTACCACATAGATGCGTTGGCCTCGCGACTAAGTCCTGACACTAAGGACATCTGCCGTGATAATTCCACGATAGTTGGCGCCCACCATGGGGTTTGCGCACGGTGGTGTTGAGTTCTTGGAGGGATCTCTCCTAGGGATCGAGGGGCTCACAATTTTTCGGATGAATAAAAGCTGGTTTGAACGGATTTGCATCAGTGTCAAATTTGTCAGTTCAGATTTGAAGTTTTGTGAGATTCAAGGTTCAAAGGAATTAGGGTTGGTTTGTCTGCCGCCCTTGCACGCGATCTGTCCGCCGTCATTTCAATACGCCGAATCCAAGACAAGGTTTACTATACGAGCAATGTATTCATGGCGCTTTGACTCCGAGGTCAACCGAAGATCCATCTTTGCTGCTACATCGCCCTGTAAAAGTTTCTACCTGCCGAGATCAAATTTGAAGATTCTGCTGCGTGTCCGAGACTCCGATTACTAGCTGTACAAATCACTGCAGCCTGTTTTGCCGATTGAAGGCGTCAGCTGATTTTTGTGTTCATGTTCGCTGCAACTCCCAAGAAATCGATCGGTCGCGATACTGCTGCTACTCCATCATCCATAGCTACTGGTTCCAGACGTGAAGGCAAAAGTGACCCATGGCACGAGGAAAAGTCAAACCGACGGCAGCTCGGAGGAGGATTTGATCTCCGAGCCGTTTTCAGTCTCGCGCGCGACGACTCCGAGCCGTCTCCAATCTCGCGCTGACCGGACCCGTTTCTCCTTGGCCGTTGTGGACACAGGTGCGGCCTCAGTCCGCCGACTGCCTCCGAGTCGACCGCTACTGCTGCAACGCCCCGCCGCCTGGGCCTCATGCTGCTCCGCCTGAGGTCGGTCTCCCTCGCCGCCGTGGGAGACGCCCCGTTCAGCTGCCCTGCTCCACTTTTTGCCCTGACCAAGGTTCAGGCCGCCGCCGCGCCACCAGAGTTGCTAAGCCCCTCGCTGGCTCCGGCTCCTGCACGCCCATGTCGAGGCGCTTCGACCCTGAGCCGCAGCGGCCTTGAGCCCGGACTCGTGTCGCCTGTAGTCATCTCGGCCTCGTACCGCCCCAGCTTGTGGGTGGCCGTCCTGTCGGACTTCTGTAGAGAGTCGCCCTAGCTGTCCGCGCCACAGAACGCCGGCGCCTTACTCCGGCCTCGCCTCCAAGCTGTTGACGTCGGTCTGTGGACGTCTCTACTACAGCCCGGTCGTTGAACCGCCGCGGCCCTGTTGATTCTGCCCGAGCTGCCGTGTCTTGCGCCCCTCTGCTATGGGTTATGGCCGTGAGTCGCCCAGGTTTTTACTCCCGTGCGCTCCCCTGTAAGTGAAAGAGAAAGAGATAAGAGGAGATTGGTTGGAGGAAAAGTCAAGTGGACAAGTCCTGAGGCTGCCAACATACATCAATCCTAGAGTGGATGTCTGATGCTGATTGAGCAAAGCTAGTTCAGAAGGCTACCAGAAACAAAAGCTAATGGCGGAGGCCTGGCACAGTACTGCAAGTACTATGATACTCATTCATCCAACACATGCCAGGTGCTATCTTTTCTTATTATTTTCAGCATATATTGTTTTCTTCAAGGAACAATTACTTTGTCTGTGTATTTATATAAATGCAGGACAATGATTTATCGTTTGCTGTTGGACGGGTGTGCGCAAGCCGCCGCCCGTGTAATTCGATCTACATCAATTTGTCGGGACCGCGCCCGCGATTAACTTGCCCGTCCGTGCCGGTTTACGACACCGGTGCTGATCCTCTCCGTCCGCGCCGGTTTACAACTCCCGCGGCCGACTCTCCCGTCCGCACCGACTTACTACGCCGCGGCCGATTCATCTGGCTGTGCCGTATCTGATGCTGCGGTTATTTTTACCGTCCGTCTCTCGCGGCCTGGTCTACATCAACATACCGGGCTGCACTTGTCTGCATGAGCTGTTTATTGGGCGCATAAGTCGCCGCCACTACAGTTTTGATTAAACTTCAAATCGCCAGTTGGAAGGAACAATTGGCCGGGTTGCTGATACGGCTCATATGGGATCATTTACAACCCGCCGCAGTCACCTCAACCTTCTATGGATTCACATCGTGCTATCAACGCCAATGATATACAAGTTATGCCGATTTATATCACGGTCAAATATGGAGAGTCTCAAGCCAACTCCTCGAGTCACCTTTGAGACTTGGGGGCTACGATGACATGACCCAGCGAATCTTGCCAGTTTCAGCAAATTTAAGAACCCCAGGACGATGGAGGAAGGATAACCCGGTCCCGGAGGCTACTGTTATATTGATGAAAGTTTAAAGGCCGTCAGAAAATTTCCGGCTTAGAAAGTATATGATAGTTATAAAATCCCGGCTCGATGAAGAAGTTCCAGGTCATCAGAAATGACTCCGGTTTACAATCCGGTTCAAGAAAAATCCATTCTCCTACAAAACTCTGAAGCGCTCAAATCCGGTTTAATAATGTCCGGTTCAAAAGGGAATTAACTTCTCGCAAGTTCGAGTTTGAAGGCCGTAAAAAAATTTCCGGCTAAAAATGAAGATTCCGGTTTAAAATCCGGTTCAAGGGAAAGATGTCTCCCATAAAGCTTTGAAGCTTTCAATATCCGGTTCAAGATCCTGGTTCAAGAAGAATTTATCTCTTGCAAAAAGTTAAAAATGGCCAAAGAGGACCTGCTGCCATGATGTGCGGTTCAAACATGGGTATTCTGCCTTACTGGCCATGACATATTATTGATCACATGGGAACCTCGGCTAAAGCGGGGTATCTGTTCTTTTATATCATGTGTGGTTACACGGAGTTGTTCTAAAGCGGCCTCCGGTTTACCCCTTGAGTTCGCTTTTTAAAAGCATCATGTTATATCACTTGGAGGATTGGTCGTGTCCGAACCAATACCATACCTCTTGATAGGCGAGAGCCACCAGATCACTTGGGGACTTGGTCACGTCTGAACCACTCATGCCTCTTGATCGGCCTAAGGTCACAGAATCATTTGGGGGCTTGGTCGAACCCGAACCATGACCATGCCACTTGATCGGCATAAATGCCACGGTTTCATTTGGGGACCTGGCTAACTAGAACCATAGTTACACCTAACGGGAGCTTGGTCGTGTTCGGCCATGATAACACCATCTGATCAGCTCAAATAAACCTTTTTTGCAACGTTTTGTCATTGCACTTGATTTACACTTTTCTTTGAAGGTTTTTTTTTGCTTTTTTTTGCGTTCTTTAAACCGACAAAGTTTTCAACCAATCAATTGACGGAACACAGTTCACGTCAATCCAGAGACTATTTGCCCGGTTTGATCCTTGTTGTTAACATCCTCTTATGGAGTAACACGGTGTTTATCACAACCCGGCACGGTCTTATCATAAACTGGCACAATATGGAAGGAGTTATCAGTACTCAAGATTTGGGTTATCACCCTTACTATGAAAAGTTGGTAAAACCAACGATGTGATTCAATGTCACAGGTATGATATATTTCATATTTGATTATTCTAAATGCAGCCTTGGTTATAAACCCAGGTTATATGTTGGGCATTATGACCCGTCCGGCGGTAAACCGCCAGGACACTTTAAACTTAATGTATGCAGAAACAAGTTGAATAAAGCATGATCACCGGTGTTTATTAAACCGGTAGTATGATCCGGTGTTTATTAAACCGGCCTGGCTTTGGACAATAAGTCGCCAGTATATATTTGGATTGCGCCATTGGAATCATGCGCTTATAAATCATTGGGTTATATTATTCAAATAGCCAAACTTGGCTGAAATTTCATTATGATATTGAATGAATAAGGTTTTCATACCGGGTTATATTATCTTGAATAGCCAACATGGCTGGATTTTTATTATTAAGGTTTTCAAAGTCGCTATAGCGCAATGTCTACTCTTTTATCAAAGGATATGATTTATTCTACAATGGAAGGAATAGTCCCGAGTCGCTGCAGGCTTACAACCCGGCACTTGGGGGCTACATTATTCAAATCGAGATTACATGCAAGTCTCATGTCGCTGCAAGCATGCATCATGACACTTGGGGGCTACCAATTGCTCCTGTCAACAATTCAAGGTACACAAGTTTTCATCCATAATATTGAAGGATTCATTGCTCAGTTGGTAAAGCACAAAACTCTTAACCTTGTGAACGTGGGTTCAAGCCCTACGATGGAAGCTACATTATAAGATGTTATTTTCACTGAAGTATATATCAAGTCCCGGTTCAGTATTATCTTACTAAGACAGCCCTTGGGGGCTACACATCACTGCTCAAGTCTACATGATTATATTTATAAAGTCCCTGCTAATTATTGCATAATGACCCGGCACTTGGGGGCTACATATATGGAGTATTCAGTTTATATGATTGAGATGAACAAACCGGATTTCTTCAAGGTTGAAACACTTATTGGAGGAAGTCTTAAGTTATCACTATGTTCTCCTCTTAAGACTTGGGGGCTACAGGTATTATGCATATAAAGGAGGAACATCTTCATTTTATTAGTTTTGAGCAAATCAGGAAGATCAATTACATGACCCGGTGTCGACAACAATTATGACCCGACGCCATCAATATTTATAAACCGGCCATTTTGGTAATATTAAACCGGCAAGTTTTACATCTTCAAACCGGCTGAATATCAGATAAGTATTTTCAGACCCATATTTCTTAAACCGGCGGAGCTGAGTCAAAGGAGTTATTCTTCACAATATTTCTCGGTGACAAGCCAATGTCGGCAAATTGATTATGAAGCTGGTCTGTTGACCCGGATTTCCCAGAAGGAGGAAATAACAAGGACTTAAGGATGATCAGGTACCGGTTTACAATTCTTAACCCGGAGCATAACCTGTCAAATTTGTTCTTGTGTTTATTTTGCAGCATAAGTTTACCATGAATAAATCCAAGCTAAACTTGGGGGCTAATGTCGGGGATATACCCCGCGGTGTAAACCGGCCGGAAGTTAACCCGGCCGGACTTGGCGGTTTATCTGAAGACCCCGCTGACACTTGGCGAGTTACTGGCGACCCACCTTGACCTGGCGGTTTACAAGCAACCCACCTGGTTATTATGACTCACTGGTGATCCGGCGGGCGGGACAGACAGATGACAAGGCCCAAGACCCAGAAGGCCGGTTCACGTTTAATGGTGGGCCGGTTTAAGAAGAAAGTCAGGAGGAATATTATCTTACAAGGAGCTAAGACCTGGACTTGTATCCGGTTTGTATTAGAGATAGACTAGTCGTAATCCTAATAGGACTCTACATGTAACCCGCCCCTCCAACATATATAATGAGGGGCAGGGCTCCCCAAAAGGGACAAGATTCACAAGTTCCACAAGTTGGACAAGTTAGGTTTAGACAATAGCTCTCAAGATGAGCACTCTTGTAACCGTGATCATCATCATCATCAATATCAATGAAGCAGGACGTAGGCTTTTATCTCCTGTGAGGGGCCGAACCTGGGTAAAACCTCGCGTCTCTCGTCCCGCTCAACCCCTCTCAAGCTACCACATAGATGCGTTGGCCTCGCGACTAAGTCCTGGCACTAAGGACATCTGCAGTGACAATTCCATGACACCTGTCATCTAGCGGTGCATCAAGGACATATTTTTTGTGCAGCAATGAGGATAATCCTCAAGTTATGGACCCAGTCCGTGTAGTTGCTACCATCATCTTTCAACTTAGCTTTCTCTAGGAACGCATTAAAATTCAAGAAAACGGTATCATGGGCCATTGATCTATAACATAGATATGCAAAAACTATTAAGACTGAGTTCATGATAAATTAAGTTCAATTAATCAAATTACTAATGAACTCCCACTTAAATTAACATCCCTCAAGTTATCTAAGTGATACATGATCCAAATCAACTAACCCATGTCCGATCATCATATGAGATGGGGTAGTCATCAATGGTGAACATCTCTATGTTGATCATATCAACTATATGACTCACGGTCGACCTTTCGGTCTCTAGTGTTCCGAGTGTCTGTACATGCTCGGCTCGTCAACTTTAACCCAAGTATTCTGCATGTGCAAAACTGTCTTACATCCATTGTATGTGAACGTAGAGTCTATCACACCCGATCATCACGAGGTGCTTCGAAACGACGAACTTTGGCAACGGTGCATACTCGGGGAGAACACTTTTATCTTGGAATTTAGTGAAGGGATCATCTTAGAATGCTACCATCGTTCTAAGCAAAATAAGATGCATAAAGGATAAACATCACATGCAAACAAAAATATGTGACATGATATGGCCATCATCTTGTGCTTTTGATCTCCATCTCCAAATAGCATGATCTCCATCATCACCGGCTCGACACCTTGATCTCCAGCGTAGCGTCGTGGTCGTTGATGACCCACAAGTATAGGGGATCAACCGTAGTCCTTTTGATAAGTAAGAGTGTCGAACCCAATGAGGAGCAGAAGGAAATGACAAGTGGTTGTCAGCAAGGTATTTTCTACAAGCACTGAAATTGTCGGTAACAGGTAGTTTGATAGAAAGATAATTTGTAACGAGCAAGTAATGGTAATGGTAAATAAAGTGCAGCAAGGTAGCCCAATCCTTTTGTGGCAAAGGACAGGCCAAAACAGTTTCTTATAATAAGCAAAGCGTTCACTAGTAGAAAATAGGGCTTTGGTCCAGGCCTGGCCAACCCATTAGTCCCGGTTCAGTCACGAACCGGGACCCATGGGGGCATACGTCCCGGTTCATGAGCCCAGGGGGCCAGCCGGGCCTCGTGGGGCATTGGTCCCAGTTCGTCTGGACCCATTTATCCCGGTTCCAGATATGAACCGGGACCAATGGGCCTCGCTCCTGGCCCACATCCATTGGTCCTGGTTCGTGGCTGGAACCGGGACCAAACGGTGGCCTTTAGTCTCAGTTCCAGCCACGAACTGGTACCAATGAGGTGGCTATATATACCCCTCGCCCGTGGGCAGAGCACTCCACTGCTCTATTTTTTCTGGCCGGCGAGGGGAGAGCTTTGCGGTGCTCTAGCTCACCTCCTATGCACATGAGGTGTTCGATGGAATGCCCGAGCCACACCACTTAAGCTTTGTCCTCTCTAAGCTCAACCTCCAAGCTCCATTTTCCTCAAGATTTGTCTAGGTTTAGCGGTCCGTCATGTCCCATCCCCATCTTCACCGCCGTCGATTGCCCGTGCCGATCTCGTTGCCGGCACCATCGTGGTGAGCCTCTTGTTCTTATCTTCTTTGTGAAAGAAAAAAAATTCTTACTTGTATGATTAGATAGATATTTGTCTAATTTTCTTACTTCTATTATTGTTTGTTATTATATAGTCCGATGGTTTTGGTATCCTCCCCCGTCGGCCCTCGTCCTGTCTATGATTCGGATGTGGTATATATATATTAACTTTTATAACTATTTGGTTCATTTATTGTTTATGATAATTATGCCGACCAACGTGACATAGATTTTATTTATGTAGGAGGTATGTGAACCGGAAATTCCAACCGACCCTATTGTCGAGAGGTTAAATTTGGTTGAAGAAGAAAACAATTACTTGAAGGAAAGAATAAAAAAAATTGAGGAGGAGAAGATGATATTGGAGTTGCATGTTGCGGATGTCGTCGATGATCACAAGATCAAGATGGATGCAATGCGCTTGAAGATTAGAAAGATTAGAAAATATGCCGTTCATACCGAGGCTTGGTATCATTATGCCGTTGGATCAATTGTTACCTTGGTTGCGATTATGATCGCATTTGTTGTTGCATTGAAATGTTTTACATAGTTTCAATGTATGGTTTAATTAGATGCTCTGGAGAGATATATGTTGTTCAATGAGAACTATGTATGTACTTCGGTTTTAATGTGATGATGAACTTCTATTAATTTGGTCACTTATCTATTCATGGTGTTCTGTAATGGTTTTTGACACACTTAATTATATATAATGCACGCAGATGAACCGGCAATGGATGTATGGTGACAGACACACCTCCGAGTACATTAAGGGCCTGCATAATTTTCTCGAAGTGGCTGAGGAAAACAAGCAGAATGGTTTTATGTGTTGTCCATGCCCTATATGTGGGAATACGAAGTCTTACTCTGACAGGAAAATCCTTCAAACCACCTGCTTTATAAGGGTTTCATGCCACACTATAATGTTTGGACCAAGCACGGAGAAATATGGGTTATGATGGAAGACAACGAAGAAGAAGAGGATGATGACAACTATGTGCCCCCTAATACGGTGATGCTGCAACGGGGGAAGCTAAAGATCAAGAGGAACCAGACGATGTGCCCGATGATGATCTCCGCCGGGTCATTGTTAATGCAAGGAGACAGTGCGAAAGTGAAAAGGAGAAGCTGAAGTTCGATTGCATGTTAGAGGATCACAAAAAGGGTTGTACCCCAATTGCGAAGATGGCAACACAAAGCTCGGTACCGTATTGAAATTGCTGTAGTGGGAGGCAGAGAATGGTGTGCCTGACAAAGGATTTGAGAAGCTACTGAAAATATTGAAGAAGAAGCTTCCAAAGGATAACGAATTGCCTGACAGTATGTACGCAACAAAGGTCATATACCCTCTAGGATTGGAGGTGCAGAAGATACATGCATGCCCTAATGACTGCATCCTCTACCGCGATGTGTAAGAGGATTTGAACGCATGCCCGATATGTGGCGCATTGCGGTATAAGACCAGACGAGATGACCTTGGTGATGTTGACGGCGAGCCCCCCAGGAAGAGGGTTCCTGCGAAGGTGATGTGGTATGCTCCTATAATACCACGGTTGAAATGTCTGTTCAGAAACAAAGAGCATGCCAAGTTGATGCGATGGCACAGAGAGGACCGTAAGAAAGACGGGAAGTTGAGAGCACACGCTAGCAGGTCGCAGTGGAGAAAAATCGAGAGAAAGTACCGGGCTGAGTTTGCAGGTGACCCAAGGAACATATGGTTTGGTTTAAGCGCGGATGGCATTAATCCTTTTGGGAAGCAGAGCAGCAATCACAGCACCTGGCCCGTGACTCTATGTATCTATAACCTTCCTCCTTGGCTGTGCATGAAGCGGAAGTTCATTATGATGCAAGTTCTCATCCAAGGCCCTAAGCAACCCGGCAACGACATTGATGTGTACCTAATGCCATTAGTTGAAGAACTTTTATAGTTGTGGAATGGAAACGATGTACGTGTGTGGGATGAGCACAAACAAGAGGAATTTGACCTGCATGTGTTGCTGTTCGTGACCATCAACGATTGGCCCGCTCTCAGTAACCTTTCAGGACAGACAAGGGATACCACGCATGCATGCACTGCCTAGAAAAATGCAGGAAGAATGTGTACATGGGGCATCGTCGATTTCTTCCGACCAACCATCAATGTCAAAAGAAAGGCAAGCATTTCAAAGGCGAGGCAGATCACCGAAAGAAGCCCGCCATGCATACTGGTGATCACGTACTTGCTATGGTCAATGATTTACACGTAATCTTTGGAAAGAGTCCCGGCGGACTGTTTGTTCCGAATGACGCTGAGGGACGCACACCCATGTGGAAGAAGAAATATATATTTTGGGACCTACCCTACTAGAAAGACCTAGAGGTCCACTCTTCAATCGACGTGATGCACGTGACAAAGAACCTTTACGTGAACCTGCTAGGCTTCAAGGGCGTGTATGGGAAGACAAAAGATACACCGGAGGCACGGGAGGACCTGCAATGTTTGCACAAAAAAGACGGCATGCCTTCAAAGCAGTATGAAGGTCCTGCCAGGTATGCTCTTACCAAAGAAGAGAAGGAAATCTTCTTTGAATGCCTGCTCAGTATGAAGGTCCCATTTGGCTTCTCGTCGAATATAAAGGGAATAATAAATATGTCAGAGAAAAAGTTCTAGAACCTAAAGTCTCATGACTGCCACGTGATTATGATGCAAGTGCTTCCGGTTGCATTGAGGGGGCTTCTACTGGAAAACGTTCGATTAGCCATTGTGAAGCTATGTGCATTCCTCAATGCAATCTCTCAGCAGGTGATCGATCCAGAAATCCTATTGTCGGTGTCAAAACTGGTAGATCTCGGGTAGGGGGTCCCGAACTATGCGTCTAAGGATCGAAGGTAACAGGAGACAAGGGACACGATGTTTACCCAGGTTCGGTCCCTCTTGATGGAGGTAATACCCTACGTCCTGCTTGATTGACTTTTATGAGTATAGGGGTTACAAGAGTTGATTGACTTTGATGATTATGAATGGCTCTACGGACTAAACTCTCCGGTTTATATAGACACCGGAGGGGGCTAGGGCTTGTATAGAATCGGTTTACAAAGAAAGGAATCTACATATCCGCACGCCAAGCTTGCCTTCCACGCCAAGGAGAGTCCCATCCGGACACAGGGAAAGTCTTCCGTCTTGTATCTCCGCGGCCCATTAGTCCGGACCATATCATATAGCCCGGACGCCCGAGGACCCCATAATCCTGGACTCCCTCAGTAGCCCCTGAACCAGTCTTCAACGACGATGTGTCTGACACACAGATTGTCTTCGGCATTGCAAGGCGGGTTCCTCCTTCGAACACTTCAAAGTAGTTGAACACCAGCACTATATCCAGCTCTGTACAATAATCACAATCCTCAAGTATAAAGGTAAAATATAGACAAGTTTCATCCTCTGATGATTTCACAAGACATTACATCCAGCCATTTTATTACTTTGAACCGTTTTTTGGCCTCCTGTTTCGTGTTTCGAGACGCAGCCTCCAGCGACACGTCTTGTCAAAGCAGAGATCGTGCCCCCTTATTACGGGATTCTCATCAATACGAGTTTTGGTAACCTAACCGTGCGGTTTGCGTGACCCTTTGGGAACAGGCGAGTTTTAAGGCTCAAGGGAGGGGACGCTTGATATTCGCAGTCCATATAAGTGGATAGAACCCATCTGTTCCACCCCACGCCTCATTCTCTTTTCCTCTCCGTCCCCGAGCTCTAGTGCCCAAACTCCAAACTTTTCTCTCCCTGAAAACTCCTCCGACCATGGTTGGCTCTCAAGGCAAGTGGGTGTCCTCCTCCGTCACGGAGGAGAACATCAAGGAGCTGCGGGAAGCGTGGTATTTGACCGCGGAAATCAAGCACAGGCTTCCCGATCCGGCGTAGGTCATCCCCATGCCGGAGCTCGGTGAGAGGGTGGTGTTTATCCCCCACTTCCTCCGTGGACTCGGATTCGCCCTCCACCCCTTTGTAAGGGGTGTCATGTTCTACTACGGGCTGGATATTCACGATCTGGCCCCAAATTCGCCTTCACATCGGCGTTAATCATCGTGTGTGAAGCCTTCCTCCGTGTCCCTCCACATTTTTGCTTATGGCTCAAGATTTTTAATGTGAAACCAAAGGTGGTCAATGGGCAACACGCAGACTGTTGTGGCGCCATGGTGAGCAAGCTTCCCAAAGTCAAATTGGCCAAAAGGAGTTTTTGTGGACACCGTCAAAATATGGCAACAGGAATGGTTCTATATCACAGAACCCCGCGGCTCCAAGTGGGCGGCTGCACCAGCCTTTAGATCCGGACCCCCGCTGAGGCTTACATCCTGGACCAACAAGAGTCCGGACTGGGGGTCGGTCCCCGAGATGCTGCGGCTGCACAAACGCGTCAAGAGCATGATAGCGAAGGACGTTACCCTTGCTGACTGATACGTCTCCAACGTATCTACTTTTCCAAACACTTTTGCCCTTGTTTTGGACTCTAACTTGCATGATTTGAATGGAACTAACCCGAACTGACGCTGTTTTCACCAGAATTGCCATGTTGTTATTTTTGTGCAGAAATAGAAGTTCTCGGAATGACCTGAAACTTCACGGAGAATATTTTTGGAATATATAAAAAATACCGACGAAAGAATCAAGGCCAGGGGGCCCACACCCTGTCCACGAGGGTGGGGGGCGTGCCCTTGCCTCGTGGGCCCCCTGATGCTCCATCGACCTCAACTCGAACTCTATATATTCACGTTCGGGGAGAAAAAAATCAGAGAGAAGGATTCATCGCGTTTTACAATACGGAGCCGCCGCCAAGCCCTAATCTCTCTCGGGAGGGCTGATCTGGAGTCCGTTCGGGGCTCCGGAGAGGGGAATCCGTCGCCATCGTCATCATAAACCTTCCCCCATCACCAATTTCATGATGCTCACTGCCGTGCATGAGTAATTCCATCGTAGGCTTGCTGGACGGTGATGGGTTGTGTCGTGGAATTGTCACGGCAGATGTCCTAGTGCAAGGACTTAGTCGTGGAATCACAACTAGGAAGCTTAAAGGGGTTAATCGGGACAAAGGACACGAGAGGTTTATACTGGTTCGGCCCCTTGCGGTGAAGGTAAAGCCTAGTCCAGTTGTTGTGGTATTGCTAGGTTTCGATGACCAAGGAGCGAAATACACTAGCTTGGCTCTCGATCTGTTGTTTCCTGCCCTAAGACGCCGTCGGGTCGTCCCCTTATATACACGGGTTGACGCCTGGCGGCCTACAGAGTCCCGACTGGCTCATACCACGTGTCCGGCTTGATAACTTCTTTTACATGCCTTACTTTACAAGTCTTATCATACATGGCGGTTTATAATTACGGGCCTTAAGCCGCCTCTAGGCTTGGGCCTACTACAAGCCTTATCATGAACCGTCGCCCTGTATACTCGCCGGGCTTCTTTTAAGTAACCCGCCATGGTGATTGACCCGGCCCCTCCTGGGTGGGTCATACCTGGTAGTTATATCCCCAACATTAGGCCCCAGGTTAATTTGAACTTTGTTCTTGTCAATCTCCAACACTTAGACGAAATCCATCTTCTGCTGCTTTTAAAAGCTCTGGAACCCACCATGACATCATCTTCAGAAAATTTGGAAACCCGCCACGACGTCATATATAACGGATCCTTATCTTAAATGGGTTCCTTAAATCGAGGCGTCCATTTAGCTGGATAATCATTACTTTTAGCCTTCCTTGATTTTTGTGCCTACCTGTTCACCTGTCTCCTTATAAATAGGCACGACCGGTCCTTCCTCTTTCTTGTTCTTCCTTCTCTCGCAACCTCTCTGCCGCTCGAGCTCCGCCACCACAGTGCTAACCGTCGTCCTCAACTTTGGCCGCTGCATCACCCTGAGCTTGTCCAGAGAACAGCAGCGACCCTCCACAGTAGATCTGCATCCATAAGTTCTTACCTTTCCGCACCTTTAGATCCGCATTAGGGTTGCAAGTTCGTCGGTGTTCTTCGCTGTTAATTGAAGATTCCTTGGAGTTTCTCCACCGCACCCTCCTTTGATCTAAAAGAAGTATAAAACCTACGCGGTAGTTGTTTTGCATCCATTTCAGATGCTAGCAGATCCCTTTCTCTTGTACAAAGGTCCCCTTAGAACTGATGAACTCCTTTGTGCTGGTTTTTTAGGTCTAGATTTCTTTTTCTTTTTTGAACCATCTTGATCCAAAATAATAGCAATAGCTTTTGAAACTTGTTTGCCTCGGTACTTAGTCAATTCTGTCTCAAACAACCTTCAAATATCTTTCGCCATGGCGGCTTATCATACCGGCTCATTTCTCCTTCATATATCATTAGCCCTTACTTAAGCCACCATTACTCATCTATATTATAATCATTTAACCTGTAATTCCACCAATTAATTTGAACCGGCAAATTACTTTCTTTTCAGCTTGTCCTTTTTCATCATGCCATCAAAAGCGCCAACAGTCTGCAACTGGGTCCCTTCCACAGTTACTGATGACACCTTGAAAGATTTTGTCACCATCGGATATTTGCTGGAGAAGACCATTATGTCCTATCATGCTCCTGACCCGGCCAAAGAACAGCCTCAGCGCAAAGATGGTGAAGTTATCATCTTTACTGACCACATGAATCGGGGTTTTTCACCACCCGGCTCAAAGTTCTTCAGAGACGTTCTGCATTTTTTCAAGCTTCATCCACAAGATCTTGGACCCAACTCCATATCCAACATCTGCAATTTCCAAGTTCTCTGTGAGGTTTATCTTCAAGAAGAACCGGCCGTTGAACTCTTTAGAGAGTATTTCTATCTAAACCGCCAGAATGAATGCACCAACGGTCCTAGCTTGGAACTTGGTGGAATCCGATTCAGCGCCGACAGGGCACTGTCTTTATCTTAGTAGTCTTACCAAGCCATCCCAAGGATTGGAACCAAACCTGGTTTTACTGCAAAGACACTTCATCAGCTGATGAAAAGCCACTGCCGGGTTATCACGTGGAGCGTCTTGACTCTAAGTTTGTGCTCCCTGACAAGCTGATTGCCGCTGAACGCAAGAAGCTCATACCATCCATCAAAAGGATTCAAGCTTTATTGGGAAACAACCTAACTCGAGTTAACCTGATCCGTTGCTGGATCGCATGGCCGGTCATCCCTCTGGGCCGTTGATCCAACTTGATGTATAAATATGGCGGAGGCCCAGATGACCCTCTGCGTCATAGTTCTGTACCACTGGCTGAAGAGGACATTGTTGCAATGTCAACCATCCTTGTGAACGGAAAATATGAGGACTGCAGTAAAGTTGGATTAAATCCTTTCTGCAAACTTAACCCGACACCAGAGGTAAATCCCCTTGACCCCATTTTGCTTTCAGTAGTTAAGTACTTGCATACTTTTAACCTGTTATTTGCCTATAGGCCAAATCTGACATCTGGAAGGCCAAATATGATCATGAAGCCGCCAAGAAGGCTAGAGCCGCTGCCATAGCCACCAGGAAGACAACCCGAAAGTCCAAGAAGAAAAAGACTGCTTCTGATATGTTCAAGCTGGATGATGTTTCTGAGTCGGATAGCCCTTGACTCCCTTGGCCTGTTTTTTAACAACCTTATTGACACTGACTATTGCCAGGATGACACAGGGGCCAGCCAGGCAGTAGAAGAAGAGGTAACTATTTCCTCTGACTCAGAACCTTTGCCAAGACCGAAACCTCAACTGGTAACCCAGAAAGTAAGGTTTTCACACCCTTTGGCTTATTTGGATCCTCATTTTTCTTTTGAAAAAGCAACAACTTGAGAGCCGCCATCAGGCCCGGACTGATGATGACAATGAACTGCCCTCCGCCTTACCAAAAACTCCTCGAAAACGCTAAAATGAGGTTTCTTTTACCTTTGTCTCTTGCTTTTATCAATGAATCTATTTCCTTACTCTCTTAACTTTATTTTACTTTTGTAGGAGGTTTCTCGCTCTTCTGGCGATTCTTCACAAACTCAATTCCCGGCTTTCAAGACTGCCCCTGGGTAAGGGAAATTATCTTTCTTCTACATCTTTAAGTCTGCATCATTATACTAACTCATGAAATCCTTCTTAGCTGTCAAGCAAAGTCCAAGAAAGCCAAGGTAGCTAAGCCGGCGGAAGAACTGAAAGACCCTGCTCCTGAACCGGCAATACCAACTCCTCCTGAACAATCTGAAGCACCAGAAGACCCTGCTGTCCACATTCAATCAGACCCTCCTGAGCCGTCAGTTGATGAGACCATTCTCAATCCGTCTACCGCTGAGCCATCTAGCTCAGCTAACCCGCCAACGACTTCTGACAATGATGTCTTAATTACTGGCAGTCGATTCATTGAGCCGGGAAACCCAACTGTACTGGCCCGGCACTCTGCCAAGCAAGAGGCTTTAGAAAGGCAGAAGGTGCAGTTTGACGTCTACGCTCACCTGAATGTTAGTGACATGATGTCTAGATACCTCATTCATGTGCATTCCAGCCGTGACTCAGAAATTGAGATGATCAAGCAACTGCAACTGAAATATGAGGTACGTTCTCCGGCTTTCACTATCTTACATAAGCTCTGCCAGCCCCCAAGTCTCCGGATTATGATGAACCTGAATGATCTGTAGACTTGTGATATAGGTTGATGCTCTATATTAGATTTTCCTTAAGTCTAGATTAAATTTCACATGTAGTCCCCAAGGGCTGGCTCACTTATCATGAATGAGCCGGTACTTGACTTCATAACTGTCTTGAATCAGTCCAAACAAATAGTGTGATCCGGCTCAACATGAAAAAACTTTCTTAATATCATGCATTAGCCCCTAAGTACCAAGCGTTGTTACTTGTAAAACACTTGGGACTTTAAACATGGAAGAGCCATTTTGCATTTAAAAATTGCTTTGGCAGACATTAGCCCCCAAGTGCCTAGTGTGGTGTTGCGTTGCAAAGCACTTGGGACTTTAATCATTATAACCTTTATTGAAATAAATTTTAACACACCTGTGCATGTTTGTAGACCGCCCTAACTGAATTGGGTTCTCAATTGACTGATGCAAAGACCCAGCTGGTGGATCAAGAGGTGGAGATAAAGATGTTGACACACGAACACGTCGCGTGTACCCTCGACGCCGTGGGTGATGCACTGCAGCTCACGTCGAAGGAGACCCGACCGACAGCGCGATATGCAAAACAGTCAGCGGGCGCTTTTCAAGACCCGAAACCCCACACGCCCGGGAGGGACCCCGTCAGGGAGTGCGGCGGCTATGGGCTGCCCTAGGTCGATTTGCTCGCCCCTAGAGCCTCGTGGATCGCTGCCCTCCAACGCAAAGAATGAACGAATAACAAGAAATAAAGATACAAGGGTAGGGGATAAAGATAGATGAACACAAAAGTGTAATAGATTGATTGGTTCAATTGGTGTTGTTCAATCGGCCATCACCCCCAACATATATAAGAGGCGGCTGGACTTCCCGTACAAGCAAAGGATTCATCTAGGCTTTCCTTACAAAAAATCACATCAATTCACGTCCTAGAGTCCTAATTCTATTCCAACTCGGATTCAGTCTGAATCTGGCCCAACTTCTGTCTTCCTCCTTGCGCGGGCCGCTGAGCTTGCATATGACCTCCGATCAAGACGGCCCAAATATGAAACTTGTGCGCCTCGATGAGACGAACAATTCTTATGTTGAACACTTTTCCAAATAAGACCATCTTGAATATTCTACGAAGCCATCTTTAATATCCAGTCGGACTCGGTCATGTAACGGACTGGATTGTCCGAGTCTCGTAGTGAACTTATAGGCTGTATTACTATCTCAGATGATAATGACTCCAAAACCAAAGTTCACTGTTTTGACGATGCGCACAACTTCCATGTTGATCACTTTTCCATCCGAGGTCATCTGGATTACCTTTCGGGCACATCTTCAGTTTCACTCGGATCCGAGCTCATCCACTCGGATATCAGAGTTTTTCGTCCGACTGGATCTTTTCACTCGGATGTTAGGGTCTTTCACTTGGATGACAATAATTTCACCCGGAAGATAATCTTTCACTCAGATGACTATATTTCACTTGGAAGGCAATATCTTACTCGAACGTCAAGTTTTCATTCCGACGGTAATCTTTTCACTCGGATGATAATTTCACTTGGATTACTATATTTTCACTCAGAAGCCAATCTTTTACTCGATCGATAAGTTTTCACTCGACCTTTTACTCGATCCGTAGGTTTTCATTCGGATGGTAAACTTTTCACTCGGATTTCCCGACTGAAAACACAGCCTGATCTTGATTTGCCTCTCCAGGTTGCATACGATCTCGGATTGAGACAAATTTTATATGAAAAACGATCGGCTCGACGAGACAAAACTTTTTTATGTTGAAGGTTTTTCGATTCAAGGCCGCCTTGATGGCCGAATTACTCACGCAACCTATCAGACAAGTGTGTGGCACCTCACGCCATATTTCCGTTGAGGTTCGGTCTGCAGTGTATTGCCTCTAACTTTTGCATATGAACTCGGATTGAGATGATTTATATATCAAAATCGATTGGCTCGACGAGACGAAGACAATTCCTTAAGAGTGCTCCTTCATCCGAGGTCATCTTGAAGACGTGATTGGCCAAAAACCACTCGAAACATTGAATTATGACACTCGGAGTATAGTTTTGGTCCCTAAGATAAGGTCGAATGAATATAACCGAAACATCAAAGTTGTTCCACTCAGCGACGTGAATCTTTTCATGCTGAAAACCCGTTCACTCAAGACCATCTTCATTGCAATCTATATCTTGCCAAAATCAGGTGTCAACACATGCCCCCCTGTTTTCTGGCAGAGCTTGCGTGCCAGAAAATACCTTGCTTAGGGTAATGTTTAAGCACGATGTCGACACTCCATCGGCTGTGCATGTTGAGTATGATAATTTTAATCATCCATATGCTCATGTTTGTTGCTTCTTCGGTAGAGCCTCTTGGATAATAGTTGTCTGAAAACAACAATTGGATGTCACAAAGCTTCCACGTAAGTTTCTTATGTCAATCCGGACCTTGCATTTGTCCAGGCATTCCCTGGGAATATTAGAACCCATCAACGAAGACGGTTGCCGAACGATTATGACCATGCACCTCAAAGGAATACCGTCAACTGTTCGGCGACTCAACTCGTTATCAAAGTACACCATCAAGCCTCCGCCGAACAACGTCTGTCTCCTGACTTGGATCCTGCAAATAAATAACATTTGGAGTCGGGGCTCTTTTATGCACTAGACCCTTGATTGGTGGTCGACTCAATAATTAAGTCGGCCTCGCCAGTATTGGCAAACACCGAGCATCGGCTATAGGAGTAGGAAATCAACCATGGTGAACACCGTTAGCCAGATGCCGGGTTTGTCAACACAATGAATTCTGAGGGCGATATGCAAATATCGGCCATGCGTTCTTATCTCAAAAGTGCTCGGGAGTCCGTCCACCAAAGTGTGAATAGCCGAAATAAGTCAGATGTTTCGGCTGAGGATAAATTCCATAGCGTTGATTTTGATGGTACGATTGAAGAATATGGATGAGACGCCTCCTGGAGTCTCCTATATGAAAATTGTCGTCCTCGCCTACGGGCTTTACGCTTGTACTCCCTTATTTCTGCTGGCTTCGCAACAGGAGATGTGATGCCTCTCTTGACTCGAGGATTTCCCTTAGGAACTCAGGCCATGTTCCTCTTCTCCAGCTCTTTGGCCCTAAGATGTTTTAGCTTCTTCTGTTGCGAATATGGTAAGCCGAGTGGGCGTCCCGGCTGGGACTTTGGTTTATGCACTGGCAAATTCTTCCTGACTTTGGGCATCTCTGGCTTGGCCTGTCCAAACTTGACTATTGGATCCTTGAATTTTACTTGCTTCACTTTCTTGTCCTTAGCAGCCAACATAGGCCCGGCTGGCTTTTTGTCATTTGGAGTCGGATCTGAAATAGCACTCTTGCGGCCATCCTTTTCTTTCTTCACCTTTTTAACACTTGTTGCAATAGAAGGTCGGACATCATTTCTATTTTGACTGCTCCTCTTGGGAACCCATGCCATGTTCTTCTTTCTCAACTCATGTGCACTAAGTCTTTGTAATTCCTTCTCTTGCCAATGTGCTAAGCCGAGTGAGCACGTCGGCTGTGATTTTGTTTCAACCAATGCCAACTCTTTTTTGGCCTTGTGCACTCTCAACTTCTTCCCTTCAGATTTGGCACTTGACTGACTTGCCTCGTTGCCTTTTGTAGCCAATGTCAATACTTTAACTGGCTCTTTGTTATTTGAGAACAAATCTGAAGTAGCACACTTACGACCATCTTTCTTGACCTGGTACACTTGC
Source organism: Triticum urartu (assembly GCF_056163025.1). NCBI lineage: Eukaryota > Viridiplantae > Streptophyta > Magnoliopsida > Poales > Poaceae > Triticum > Triticum urartu. The sequence continues at coordinate 72,668,029 of NC_141879.1, read as the reverse complement.
TTGACCACCTCTTTCTTGTTCCTTGAGCTCCGGACCGATTCCTTATGATTGAAATGGTCTTTGACATGTGATTGTTCATCAAATGTTGATCTTTTTGGAGCTGCATAATGTTGGCGAGATGATCTAAAATAAGATGGATAATTTGCCCTTGTATCATACGTGCCCCATGATGGATATGGATTTACATGAGCGTAGGGAGGCATCCACGACATTGGCATTGGCAGACCAAAAGCAGGATATGAAGTCTGCTTGCTCAACGTCTTCCTTTGCCATCCAAGTCTTCAGATTTATGCCTTGGGGGTGACTTTGATGCTTTTGGTTCACTCGGCCGATAAGCACTCTTTGCCTCACTTATCTTTTGGTACTTTTCTAATAACTGCGCGAAAGTGACTTTCGGTTTTTTTGCTTTTGTGCTTACCATCGCATTTGCTTTCTTTGGTTGTGCGTGCACCGGTCTTTGAATTCTCTTGTTGCCCCCCAGTGCTAGATGTTATCATTGTAGCTTTGATGGAATTTCCATCTTCAAGATTGTTCTTGATGCACTTTTTAACAATATCCTTGCTCGAAGACTTGACCTCATCATCATTGACGTGTACATGTCCACTTTTAGATAAATCGGCTGAAGATAGCCGAGTCAACATTTGATGGCCGTCAAAATGATCCGACTGTCCAAATGATCGTGCCTCAACAAACTCCAATCGTCCTATCTTGTCCGATTGCTTGACTTGATGGATCATGTTGCAATCTTTGACATTTTTCTTGAACGAACATTGCGTTGGCTCTTGTCTTGACGGCTCGACATCATGATCAATTATAATAATAAGATTAGTCAGCGATGTACTGATGATGTGACCCACTATGACTGCACTGGACGTACACTCCTGGTCCATTAACCGATATTGTGATACCGGCTTCGATACAAAACAATTGAGTGGTGTCAGTTTAACATCATCCGACTCGTCTATGCATTGATTTTCGTCCTCCTTTCCCGATGCTCTTGAATCGGCTATCCTGGAGAACTTTGAACCTGGCTTTATACTCCTGCAACCAAAATAATTACAGAATATATGTCTCATCTGAGACCAAATGTTAGCCAGGCATGAAACAAACAAAGTTGCCCATATGAATATAAAGTTCAGTCGGCATGACGGGAACAACTATGGTTGCGATAAGTTGTCACTATTAGCCTTTATGAATGGTGCCATGTGTTGATCAGCATGATTAGTAACAAGATAATTCGAAACAAATAGATTACTCATCTCGATCGGTCTTTCAAAATTAATTAGAATCTTACTAACGGGTGCATCAACAATATGATTTTGACCGAATCGAAAACTGAGTAAACTCTCGGCTAGGTGTACCTTTGTGAAGTCGTTGGAACGAGAAGATGGTTACACCACTGGAACAATACCTTGCTCCACTTCTGAATAATTCTCGAATGCATCTTCCTCTTTTTCTGGATCTCGTGCCTCATCACTCAGATTGCCTGAATAGATTTGACTTGGATTTCCCGAGTAGATTTCACTCGGATTACCCGAATGGATTCCACTCGACCGCTCTTCGTCAGCTATACTTCGTTCAGCTGCACGCTCTGGTTCTTGGTCTTCATCACTAGTCAAACTTTGTTTGGCCATATAACTTTGCTCTTGATGCTCATCAATTTGTTTGGCACGGAACTCATAGGGCAGCATGTAAGCTCCCTCACATCCAGAAAATCGAGCACGGCCAATTTGTTGCGTTTACCGTTCTTTTGCTCGATGAAGCTTGCATCTTCTATTTTGGTACACGCAGCAATAACTGGCTTGATGCACTCGGCTCTAGCGGCTTTAGCCGGTGATGCACTCGGCTGACACAATGCACTCGGCTGGCTCGATGCAACACACTCGGCCTTAAACGTCTCAGTGGTCAATTTGGTTTAAATTGTATCCACCATTGTCTTGTCACAAAAGGAATTGTTCAACTCAGCTGTAGACGACTTAGTCATATTTGACTCAGTTTCAACCGAATCAACCGTATTAGCCGAGTGAACCCTTTCTTGACGATTTTCTTGCAAAGCTTCTTTTTTATCTTGCCCCAAAATTGCAAAGGAGCCAACATGGTTGCTACATGGAGGAAGGCACTTGCGTATTCTTGCAAATATTCCACTCCATGTTTCTTCTTGAGTGCTTCATAAGCATGTCGATATTCTGCTGGTAATTCCTCAAGAGTTGGCGTAGTAAATTCGTTGACGCTATTCCCTGTGAGCTTTGGCTTGATCTTGTCCACTTGGGCCACATGTTTTTCTTTAAACTCAGCCCTGCTTGGATCAGCTTGCCCCCCAATACTTTTATGATCTATCGGCAATGAATTGATGTTGCCGAAATTTTGCGATTGTATAGGGGGTGTATAACATGCTGCAATGATAGGTGAAGACATGTGCACTGTTGTTGAATATTTTCTCATGCCAATTTGATCAATCGGTAACACTTCATATTATTTCAAAACCCTAGCTTTTATTGCCTCATAATCAGGAACCAAGCCTTTATCATGTTGCTCAAGGCAAAGAGTGGTAATCTTCTTATTTTTCGCTAAGCTTTTTAACGCAGTCAAAGTCACCTCATCTCCTGCAATATTAGACACATACACTCCTGTAGAATCTCCATTCACTCGGCCATAAAAGTGAGCCGAGTCATGAATATTTTTAGTTGCATATGATGCTGAACAATTAATATCATGAGGTGTATTATATGATGACTGAGGATAACCGGCCAAATAGCTAATGGAAGCATGGCCGATTGCCTCATTCATCGGCATGTTTGGGGATAAACCCGCATATTGCGAGTTGGCTGCCGATGGATAAAACTGTGAGATGCCCTCCTACACATGAGGTGTCATATATTGATCACTCAAACAAATTGTGTTGTTCATCGGCATATTGAAAGATGTTGTCAATGCACGAAAGTTCAGATTCATAAGTTGCATGTCGCGATTATGTAAATTCCAAGTTTCTCCAACGGAATAACTAGTCGGCCTTTGCTCGTTAGGGCTAGCCGACATGACATGTCCATTGAAAGATCTAGAAACATCAACATAATGGCTATTTGCATCTACGTAAGGAGATTGATGATATATGTTACCGTTGTAGATTGCAGCCGCTCGATGACGCTCTCCTTGTAGCAAGAACAGGCTGGAGACTGTTCAAAGCTTCGTCCCCAGCGGAGTCGCCAAAAAGTGTGTTGACACACGAACACGTCGTGCGTACCCTCGACGCCGGGGGTGATGCACCGCAGCTCACGTCGAAGGAGACCCGACCGACAACGCGATATGCAAGACAGTCAGCGGGCGCTTTTGAGGACCCGAAACCCCACACTCCCGGGAGGGACCCCGTCAGGGAGTGCGGCGGCTATGGGCTGCCCTAGGTCGATTCGCTCGCCCCTAGAGCCTCATGGATCTCTGCCCTCCAACGCGAAGAACGAACGAATAATGAGAAAGAAAGATACAAAGGTAGGGGATAAAGATAGATGAACACAAAAGTGTAATAGATTCATTGGTTCGATTGGTGTTGTTCAATCGGCCATGACCCCCAACATATATAAGAGGCGGCTGGACTTCCCGTACAAGCAAAGAATTCATCTAGGCTTTCCTTACAAAAAATTACATGAATTCACGTCCTAGAGTCCTAATTCTATTCCAACTCGAATTCAGACCCAACTTCTGTCTTCCTCCTTGCGCGGGCCGCCGAGCTTGCATATGTCCTCCGATCAAGACGACCCAAATATGAAACTTGTGTGCCTCGACAAGACGAACAATTCTTATGTTGAACACTTTTCCAAATAAGACCATCTTGAATATTCTACGAAGCCATCTTTAATATCCAGTCGGACTCGGTCATGTAACGGACTGGATTGTCCGGGTCTCGTAGTGAACTTACATGCCGTATTACTGTCTCAGATGATAATGACTCCAAAACCAAAGTTCACCGTTTTGACGATGCGCACAACTTCCGTGTTGATCACTTTTCCATCCAAGGTCATCTGGATTACCTTTCGGGCACATCTTCAGTTTAACTTGGATCCGAGCTCATCCACTCGGATATTAGAGTTTTTCGTCCGACTGGACCTTTTCACTCGGATGTTAGAGTCTTTCACTCGGAAGACAATCTTTCACTCGGATGACTATAATTTCACCCGGAAGATAATCTTTCACTCGGATGACTATATTTCACTCGGAAGGCAATATCTTACTCGAACGTCAAGTTTTCATTCAGACGGTAATCTTTTCACTCGGAATAAATTCACTCGGATGATAATTTCACTCAGATTACTATATTTTCACTCGGAAGCCAATCTTTTACTCGATTGATAAGTTTTCACTCGACCTTTTACTCGATCGGTAGGTTTTCATTCGGATGGTAAACTTTTCACTCGAATTTCCCGACTGAAAACACAGCCTGATCTTGATTTGCCTCTCCAGGTTGCATACGATCTCGGATTGAGACAAATTTTATATGAAAAACGATCGGCTCGATGAGACAAAACTTTTTCGTGTTGAAGGTTTTTCGATTCAAGGCCGCCTTGATGGCCGAATTACTCGCGCAACCTATTAGACAAGTGTGTGGCACCTTGCGCCATATTTCTGTTGAGGTTCGGTCTGCGGTGTATTGCCTCTAACTTTTGCATATGAACTTGGATTGAGATGATCTATATATCAAAATCGATTGGCTCAACGAGACGAAGACAATTCCTTAAGAGTGCTCCTCATCCGAGGTCATCTTGAAGATGTGATTGGCCAAAAACCACTCGAAACATTGAATTATGATTCTCGGAGTATAGTTTCGGTCCATAAGGTAAGGTCGAATGAATATAACCGAAACATCAAAGTTGTTCCACTCGGCGACATGAATCTTTTCATGCTGAAAACCCGTTCACTCGAGACCATCTTCATTGCAGTCTATATCTTGCCAAAATCAGGTGTCAACAAAAGAACGCTGACTCCAAATTCCAGTTGAGCCTCTCTGAAGCTGAAAAACTGAAGACCAGTTTTGATGCGGAGAAGAAATCCTGGGCCGATGAGAGAACCTTGCTGATACAACATGCTGAGACAGCGGAGGTGGCTCTCAAGGAGGTTACCACGGAGCTCACCGGCTTAAAAAACCGTGTGTCTCAGATGGTGTCCGCAATCTTTGATGAGTCATTTGCAAACTTACTTGCATTCTATTTTTGTTAGAAATATAAGCCGCCTGCTTAACCTTTTTTTAAAATACTCATAGGTCCACGGAGCAACAATCTGAGTCAAAACAGTGTGACAAATCTCAAGGCGGTTTACACCTTGGTGGAGCAACTGTATACTAGGGCTCAACAGGCGCTTGCTATTATCTCCCCAGCCAACCAAGGAGCCAGCCTCTTGAGTGACGTTTTGAAGAAGCTATCTATTTTACCCGCCAGATTCCAAGAGGTCAAGCGGTCTTGTGCAAGAGCCGGAGCCCTAACTGCCCTAAGTCGTTCCAAAGCCTAGGTGCCGGAACTAGACCCGGCCGACGTAGCCAAGGGGTATCCCCCTTTGAAGGAAGACGAGACTTTGTTTGATCAAGATGACTTTGTTGCTTGTGTGAGGGGAGTTCGTCCTCATGCTACCATCCTTGGCGAGGAAACCAACATTGATAAATATCAGCCGGGTTTTGATGTTGATAATAATAAGATGGCGACTCCCTCGTATAAAGTGACAGATCTTATCCCGCCGGTTCGCCAACACACCTTTGCCCCAGAAATTGACCCGGCTGGTCTAATTGACGATGAAGCTGAGTTTGTTGCTCTGAATGGCTTTGATTGGTCCAAGCCCAGCTTCCAACCAGTGGAGGGAGGTGAACCGGTGAGGGAGGAGTCATAACAGTCCGAATAATCCGGCCAAGACTTAATGAATCGGCCTTAGCTTGACATCTGTTTAGGAGAGAAAACAATTTTAACCTTTTGGGCTCTCAATGCCTTGTAATAGGTTAGCTTGAAAACTGCATGTTTTGTCTATGCCGTCGTGCATATGATGTTGCATATGACTGTTTTACCCGTCATGTCAATGTATGCATTATAACCTTTATCACATCTGTAGTGTTTAAATCTGTTCCTGTATGCAAAAGATGAAAAATCTGTCCTGGCAGTTTATCGCTGGATGGATCAAAACACCCGATACATAACTATGAAATTACCACAGTGGAATAATCAGGACCAGATGTAAAGATAAACAAGGCTGAAAATGCCTTTGATTAACAAAAAACACAGATAAGTCTGTTTATGAACGACAATGTCATACCTATGTTCTTTGATTCTGAACTACCGGCTTATATGACCCAGACAGTAAGGGTGATAACCAATCGTTTTATAAGTCAATACTCCATATGCCTGATGACTGTTATACATTGGCAACTTATTGTCAAAGGACCAAGCCGGTTTAAATTGAAACCAGCCTTATAGTTAGATTCGAGACAACAAAAAACCAATAAAACAAAAGAGTATCTTTCAAATAATGTAAATCAAGCAGTAAGAAAAATTTGGAGGCTTCTGATTCGAATATGATCAGTAAACCGGACCAAAGGGGTTAAGCTAGGATTCGGATACGATCATGTAGCCCCCAGTGGCTTTGGTGTTGCGCCGATCAAGAGGGTACCGACAGCTATGTTCTCTTTGGTTCGAATACGACCTATGTTTGAACAGGAAGCCCCCAAATGACCTTGAGAGGTTTTTAACGGCCCTAATTCGAATACGATCCAATTCGGACCCAAAAGGGGTTAAGCTATGATTCGGATACGATAAAGAAGCCCCATAGTGAGTTTGGCTTTGCGCCGATCAAAAGGGTTATGACAGCTATGTTCTCTTTGGTTCGAATACGACCTATGTTTGAACAGGAAGCCCCCTGGTGACCACGAGGTTTAACGGCTAGATTCGAATACGATCATGATCCGGATCAAAAGGGTTAAGCTAGATTCGAATACGATCAGCCCCCAACTGGTCATTTTGAATAATTAGAATGATAAAGATATATGATCAAAAAAGGACAGAGGTCCTGCTTTATTACTTATCATAATATATACAACGTTAAAGTATGTACATTATGAGAGCCGGTGGCTCAAGTGTAGTAAGGCCGAAGATGAGCAATATTCCATGACCGGCGGGTCTCCTCCTCCGACTTACGTGAGTCTTGGTGCTCTCGAACATTGATAAGGTAATATGACCCATTGTTTAAGTTCTTGCTAACCACAAAGGGTCCTTCCCAAGGTGGGGATAGCTTGTGTGCATTAGACTGATCCTGGATGAGCCAGAGCACCAGGTCACCTTCTTGAAAGGTTCTGGACTTAACCCGACGGCTGTGATAACGGCGCAGGTCCTGCTGATAAATTGCTGATTGGGCTGCTGCCAAGTCTCGCTCCTCATCTAGTAAGTCAAGCGCATCCTGTTGGGCTTGCTCGTTATCAGCTTCAACGTAAGCCGCCACGCGGGGCGAGTCATGACGGATGTCACTGGGCAGAACTGCCTCCGCTCCATAAACCATAAAGAAAGGCGTATAACCCGTAGACCTATTAGGAGTAGTATTGATGCTCCATATCACAGAGGGTAATTCTTCCACCCAACAACCCAACGTCCGTTGTAAAGGGACCATAAGCCGGGGTTTTAGACCTTTCAGGATTTCCTGATTGGCTCTTTCAGCTTGACCATTGGATTGGGGGTGAGCTACTGATGAAACATCAAGCCGGATATGCTCCCGTTGAGAGAACTCTTCCATGTCTCATTGGGACAAGTTGGTGCCATTGTCAGTGATAATGCTATGTGGAAAGCCAAAACGAAAGATCACCTTCTTCATGAATTGAACCGCCATGGCCGCATCACACTTACTGACCGGCTCTGCCTCAACCCATTTTGTGAACTTGTCCACTGCTACCAAAAGGCGCGTCTTCTTATCTTTAGACCTTTTGAAAGGTCCAACCATGTCAAGCCCCCAGACTGCAAACAACAAAGTGATTGGAATCATCCGCAATTCTTAAGCCGACACGTGCGCTCGTCGTGCAAATTTTTGACACCCATCGCACCTACTGACCAGATCCTCCGCATCAGCGTGAGCCGTTAGCCAGTAAAAACCATGACGAAAGGCTTTGGCCACAAGAGAATTTGAACCGGCATGATGGCCACAATCTCCTTCATGGATCTCATGAAGAATTTCTTGACCTTCTTCAGGAGAGACACAACGTTGAAACGCTCCGGTGACACTGCGATGATACAACTCACCATTGGAAATTGTCATTGACCTAGACCGCCAGGTTATCTGTCGAGCCAAGGTCTCATCCTCCGGCAACTCACCCCGGGTCATGTAAGCCAAATATGGCACTGTCCAATCTGGAATGACATGAAGAGCCGCCACCAATTGTGCTTCTGGGTCTAGAATAGCCAAGTCCTCTTCTGTAGGCAACTTGACAGAAGGGTTATGCATAACATCTAAAAAGGTGTTAGGCGGCACCGGCTTACGCTAAGATCCCAACCGGCTTAAAGCATCGGCCGCTTCATTCTTTCTGCGGTCAATGTGCTCCACCTGATAACCCTTGAAGTGTCCAGCAACAACGTCAACCTCACGGCGATAAGCCGCCATGAGAGGGTCCATGGAATCCCACTTGCCTGATACTTGCTAAGCCACCAGATCTGAGTCGCTGAGGCACCGTACACGGCTTAAACTCATCTCTCTAGCCATTCAAAGCCCATGGAGTAAGGCCTCATACTCAGCTGCATTGTTAGTACAAGGAAACATCAATCACAACACATAACAAAATTTGTCACCTCAAGGAGAAGTTAAAACAACTCCAGCCCCTGAGCCTTCCAATTGTCTGGACCCATCAAAATGAATCGTCCAATATGTGTTGTCTGGCTTCTCTTCAGGTATCTGCAACTCCGTCCAATCGTTAATGAAGTCCACCAGTGCTTGAGATTTGATGGCAGTACGTGGCACATACTTTAAACCATGAGACCAAAGCTTAATGGCCCACTTGGCGACTCGTCCTGTGGCTTCTCTATTTTGAATAATATCTCCTAAAGGAGCAGAGCTAACCACAGTGATAGGATGACCTTGAAAATAATGCTTAAGCTTCCGGATTGCCATGAACACCCCATAAACAAGCTTCTGCCAATGTGGATATCTCTGTTTGGACTCAATGAGCACTTCACTGACGTAATAAACCGGCCGTTGAACAGGATGTTCCTTGCCAGCCTCCTTGCGCTCGACAACAATGGCTACACTGACAGCACGTGTGTTAGCAGCCACATATAACAACAATGGTCCTTCTCAACCGAAGCAGCAAGAACCGGCGGTTCGGCGAGCTATCATTTCAGATCTTCAAAGGCAGAGTTAGCAGCATCACTCCAGACAAAATCATCCGTCTTCTTCATCATTTGATACAACGGCATAGCCCTCTCACCCAACCGGCTTATGGACCGGCTCAAAGCTGCAACGCGACCCGCCAGCCGCTGAACATCGTTGATGCACGCCGGTTTAGCCAAAGATGTAATTGCCTTAATTTTTTCTGGGTTAGCCTCAATGCCTCTGTTAGACACCAAAAAGCCCAAAAGCTTGCTAGCTGGGACTCCAAAATCACACTTGGCCGAGTTAAGCATCCTTGTAGACCCGGAGGTTATCAAAGGTTTCCTTCAGATCAGCTACCAAGGTTTCCTTCTCTCTGGATTTCACCACTATATCGTCCACGTAAGCATGAACATTACGGCCAATCGGATTACGAAGGCAATTTTGTACACACCGCTGATAAGTCGCATGGGCACTCTTAAGCCCAAAAGGCATAGACACATAGCAGAAGGCTCGAAACGGAGTAATGAAAGCCATCTTCTCCTAGTCCTTAACTACCATTTTGATATGATGATAGCCAGAATAAGCATCCAAAAAGCTCAAACGCTCACAACCCGCCGTAGCATCAATGATTTGACCAATACAAGGGAGAGCAAAAGGATCAGCCGGACAAGCTTTGTTTAAATCTGTGTAATCCACACACATACGCCAAGTGCCGTTCTTTTTGAGCACAAGCACCGGGTTAGCCAACCACCCTGGGTGAAAAACTTCAACAATAAACCCGACTGCCAAGAGGCGGGCCACCTCTTCTCCAATAGCCTTACGCCTTTCCTCGTTGAACCGCTGAAGAAACTGCCTGACCGGCTTAAACTTGGGGTCAATAATGAGAGTTTGCTCAGCGAGTTCTCTCGGTACACCCGGCATGTCAGAAGGCTTCCATGCAAAGATGTCCCGGTTCTCACGGATGAACTCAATGAGCACGCTTTCCTATTTGGGATCCAAGTTAGCACTGATAATGAATTGTTTGGATGAGTCGCCAGGCACAAAATCAATCATCTTGGTATCGTCAGCTGACTTAAATTTCAACGCCGGCTCATGCTCAGTAGTTGGCTTCTTCAAAGATGTCATGTCCGCTGGGTCAACATTATCCTTGTAAAACTTCAATTCCTCTGTTGCACAAATAGATTCGGCGTAATCAGCATCACCTTCTTCACATTCCAAGGCTATCTTCCGGCTTCCATGCACTGTGATAGTGCCCTTATAACCCGGCATCTTGAGCTACAGATAAACATAACATGGCTGTGCCATGAATTTTGCATAAGCCGGCCGTCCAAACAGGGCCTGATACAGGCTTTTGATGTTGACCACTTCAAAAGTTAACTTCTCCGTCCTAGAATCATGCTCATCTCCAAAGGCTACTTCCAGCTCAATCTTACCAACTGGATATGCCGACTTACCAGGCACTACTCCATGGAAGACGGTGTTGGATGTCTTAAGACTTCTGTCAGTCAACCCCATGCGACGGAACGTCTCATAATAGAGAATGTTGATACTACTGCCTCCATCCATGAGTACTTTAGTGAATTTGTATCCACCAACCTAAGGAGCCACCACCAAAGCCAGGTGACCCGGATTATCGACCAGGGGAGGGTGATCTTCCCTACTCCACACAATAGGCTGCTCAGACCATCTCAAATAACATGGAACCACCAGTTCAACCGCATTCACAGCTCTCTTATGAAGTTTCTGGTCCCTTTTGCATAAACTGGTGGTGAACACATGGTACTGCCCACTGTTTAGCTGCTTTGGGTTACTCTGATACTCGGATTGCTGCTGCTGTTGACTACCTTGGCCAGATTGCTGATTATAGCCGCCTTGATTGCCCTGAGGGCCCTGGCCATGAAAACCGCCACCGCCTGAGCCGCCGCCCGGGCCATGAAAGCCGCCACCGCCTGAACCATTGCCAAGCCCATGATTACCATCGAACATGTTAGAATTCTTAAACGTCTTCATGATCATACAATCTTTCCATAGATGGGTGGCCGGCTTCTCGCGGGTGCCGTGTCTTGGACATGGTTCATTTAGCAACTGCTCAAGGGTAGGACCTGACCCGCCTGATCGAGGAGGTGGCCTCCCCTTACGCTATTGATTGTTGCCTTGTGCGTTGGTGTTAGCCACAAACTCCAGTCTACCGCCAGCCTTACATTTATTATTACCTCCTTGATTGTCGGGTTATGCTAATGACCTTTGCCGTTGCCGTTCTTTTTTCCCTTCCCTGTCTTCTCTTTGTCAGATGCGAGATCTTTGGTACTGTCAGAATCGGCGTATTTGACCAAAGCCACCATCAGCTGGCCCATGTCATTGCGATCACGCTTGAGCCGCCCCAGCTTCTGTTCCAGAGGTTCAAAACGACAATTTTTCTCCAACATTAAGACCGCGGAGCCAGCATCCATCTTATCAGATGAATGTATTATCTCCTTTACCCGGTGCACCCAATGGGTCGTGGATTCACCCTCCTCTTGCTTGCAATTAGTTAAGTCCACAATCGACATGGGTTGCTTGCATGTATCTTTGAAGTTCTGAATAAACTGGGCCTTTAACTCTGCCCATGAGCCGATGGAGTTGGGGGAAAACCCCTTCAACCAAGTGCAAGCTGTCCTATCCAACATCATGGTAAAGTATTTGTCCATCGCCGTGTCACTGACCTCCAACAATTCCATGGCCATCTCATAACTTTTGATCCATGCCCCGGGTTGTAAGTCAGCCGTATAATTAGGCACCTTCTGAGGCCCCTTGAAATTCTTTGGTAAACGCTCATTATGTAGAGCCGGCACCAAGCAAGGGACACCTCCTGTCCTTGTGGCCACACCTGCTTCAACAGAGGTCGTCGGATAAACCGGAAAATCTTGGTAAGCCGCCTGCTCAGCTGCCTCTTGAGCCACCCACTCAGCCTCTTGGCGAATCCTCTCCTGGTCAGCGAAGTTAAGAGCCCAATCACGCGACGGGTCATACCTGCATGACTGGTTATGGCGCTGGGCGTTGCTTGACACGGCCGCTGAATCCATATGCCTGCTATAGCTTGGGCTCCGGCTCGGGCGAGGGGTTGAATGAATTCTGTCTCAACTATAAGAGTATGATTCCTGCTGTGCCAGAGCCGTCTGAAGAAGTTCTCTGACCCTTCGCGTTTCGATCGCTGTTGGAGAGTCGCCTTCCATGGGGAGAGCCGCCAAACGTGCCGATGCAGCGATTAGATTCTCCAGAGGGCTCGGAAAGTGACCCGGTGGCGTCGGTGTATAACAAGGTGGAGCAGTATTCACACGGGGGGGGGGGGGGGGGTCCATACCCCGCGGCTGACCCGGCGCCCCATCTCCAGGTGTTGTAATCCGGTTTGCCTCCGGCGGGTTACTGGGACCGGCTCCAGGTGTGTGGAAGAGGTTCCTAGGATCGTAAGTCAAAGGCAGTCGTGATTGAGCCTTCTGGTGCCTTCTCCTCATGACCTCATTTGATGCGTTCAGATTCATCGTGAGCTAAAAAGCCTCTGATTGAAGTTGCTGAGCCCGGGCGTCCAAAGCCGTCTGCTCTGCTGCCATCCTGACGTCCTCTGCCGCCAAGTTTTCCTTGGCCTGTGCTACCTCCTCACGTAGCCGTGCCACCTCCGCATCATGCTGAGCCTTATCTGCCGGTTCAACCACGACGGTCAACAGGGCCCTCATCTTATCCATAAGATCCATCAGCACCTGAACCGGCGGGGGCGCCAGGTCTCCTGACCCGGCCGCGGCCGCCCCGGAGGTTATTGCTGCCGCAGCTGTAGAGTTTTGTGCGGGCTGTGTACCAGTCACGAAGACCCTCGCTCTGTTCGGCGGCTCAAAGGGGTCTGGAATAATGCTGCCATCGGAAAAGCCCCCAAGCCCGCCATCCTGTAGTTGATACAATGAATCCGTCTCGCCTGTGGACGACTCACCATCAGAATAGACGGCCGTCTCACCGCCATCCACAGATCCTTCAGAGAACTCCCCTCCATGGATGCAACCCGCAAAGGCACGCTTCACGGCGGGCTGAGTTTGGGAGGGTCTCGCACGCTGAGCCATCTCGATGAGGTCGGTGCAGATGGCCAGCTCAGGGCCCGGCTCGCCGATCCGGCCAATGAAGACGTGGATTCCACCAAAGGGGACCCGGTACCCGTACTCAACCAAGCCGGCGTCGGGGCCCCAGCCTTTGTCGTCGATGTAGAGCTTGCCGCGACGACTCTTGGTCATCCGGCCCACAACGTATCCCTTGAGCCCTTCGAAGCTGCCCTTCAAGAACTCAAATTCACCGTTCGTTGGCCCCACGGTGGGCGCCAACTGTCATGGAATTGTCACGGAAGATGTCCTAGTGAAAGGACTTAGTCGTGGAGCCATCTCAACTAGGAAGCTTAAAGAGGTTAATCGGGACAAATGACACGAGAGGTTTATACTGGTTTGGCCCCTTGCGGTGAAGGTAAAGCCTAGTCCAGTTGTTGTGGTATTGCTAGGTTTCGATGACCAAGGAGTGAAATACGCTATCTTGGCTCTGGATCTGTTGTTTCTTGCCCTAAGCCGCCGCCGGGTCGTCCCCTTATATACACGGGTTGACGCCTAGCGGCCTACAGAGTCCCGACCGGCTCATACCATGTGTACGGCTCGGTAACGTCTTTTACATGCTTTACTTTACAAGTCTTATCATTCATGGCGGTTTATAATTACGGGCCTTAAGCCGCCTCTGGGCTTGGGCCTACTACAAGCCTTATCATGAACCGTCGCCCTGTATACTCGCCGGGCTTCTTTTAAGTAACCCGCCATGGTGATTGACCCGGCCCCTCCTGGGAGGGTCATACCTGGTAGTTATATCCCCAACAGGTTGGATGAGATTTATCATGTAATCGAGTTAGTTTTGTTAGGTTTTGATCCCTAGTATCCATTATGTTCTAAGATTGATGTTGATATGACTTTGCTATGCTTGATGCTTGTGACTAGGGCCCGAGTGCCATGATTTCAGATCTGAACCTATTATGTTTTCATGAATAGATGTGAGTTCTTGATCCTATCTTGCAAGTCTATAGTCACCTATTATGTGTTATGATCCGTTAACCCCGAAGTGACAATAATCAGGATACTTACCGGTGATGACCGTAGTTTGAGGAGTTCATGTATTCACTAAGTGTTAATGCTTTGGTCCGGTACTCTATTAAAAGGAGGCCTTAATATCCCTTAGTTTCCAATAGGACCCCGCTGCCACGGGAGGGTAGGACAAAAGATGTCATGCAAGTTCTTTTCCATAAGCACGTATGACTATATTCGGAATACATGCCTACATTACATTGATGAACTGGAGCTAGTTTTGTGTCACCCTATGTTATAACTGTTGCATGAAGAATCGCATCCGGCATAATTATCCATCACTGATCCGTTGCCTACGAGCTTTTCACATATTGATCTTTTCTTTAGTTACTTTTCCGTTGGTAATGTTACAATCACTACAAAACCAATACTGTTACCTTTGCCATCGTTACCGCTACTTCCATACCACTTTGCTACTAAATACTTTGCTGTAGATATTAAGTTTTCCTGGTGTGGTTGAATTGACAACTCAGCTGCTAATACTTGAGAATATTCTTTGGCTCCCCTTGTGTCGAATCAATAAATTTGGGTTGAATACTCTACCCTCGAAAACTGTTGCAATCCCCTATACTTGTGGGTTATCAAGACTATTTTCTGGCGCCGTTACCGGGGATCATAGCTCTATTCTTCGAGTCACTTGGGATTTATATCTGCCGATCACTATGAAGAACTTGAAAGATAAAAGAACCAAGATTTTCCCCTCAACTACGAGGGGAGGTAAGGAACTTCCATCTAGCCCTGCACTTGATTCACCTTCTGTTTTGAGTAAACTTGCGACACCTACTCCTGCTATTCATTCTGATATGTCGCATGTTATTGATGATGCCACTTCTGCTTTGCATGATACTTATGATGAAACTACTTCTATGCTTGATAATACTGTGCCATTAGGTGAATTTCTTGATGAAGAACTTGCTAGGGCTAGAGAGAATGAAATTATTGAAACTGATTTGATGAAAGTGATGATGAAGATTCTCCCCTAGATATGAATTGCCTGTTGTGCCTGAGGGTTATGTTATGGATGAAGAAACCGCTAGAGACTTTTTAGCTTGCAATGATAGATATGATCTTAAGAAATTATTTGCTAAGCTGAAAGAAAAATCCTTGAATGCTAGAATGAAATATGACCCTGCTTTTGCTACTTCACCTATCGGCATTTCCGATAAGGATTACGATTTCTCTGTCGACCCTGAGTTAATTACTTTGGTTGTATCTGATCCTTTCTATGGTTATGAAACTGAAATTATTGTGGCACATCTTACTAAGTTGAATGATATAGCCACCCTGTTCACTAATGATGAGAAAACTCGCTATTACTTTA
Source organism: Triticum urartu (assembly GCF_056163025.1). Taxonomy (NCBI): domain Eukaryota; kingdom Viridiplantae; phylum Streptophyta; class Magnoliopsida; order Poales; family Poaceae; genus Triticum; species Triticum urartu. The sequence goes on along the minus strand of NC_141879.1, from coordinate 72,652,261 downwards.
TCCTTAAGTTGTTTCCGTTCTCATTCAAGGGTGATGCTAAAATATGGTTTAATTCTCTTGATCTTGGTTGTGTGCGTAGTCCCCAGGACATGATTTATTACTTCTCTGCTAAATATTTCCCTGCTCATAAGAAACAAGCTGCCTTAAGGGAAATATACAATTTTGTGCAAATTGAAGAAGAGAGTCTCCCACAAGCTTGGGGGAGGCTTCTCCGATTACTTAATGCTTTGCCTGATCATCCTCTCAAGAAAAGTGAAATACTTGATATCTTTTATAATGGACTAACCGATGCTTCCAGAGACCACCTGGATAGTTGTCCTGGTTGTGTTTTCAGGGAAAGAACTATTGATCAAGCTGAATTGCTATTGAATAATCACTACAAAAAAAATACACTTCCGTGATGATACGTGTTTGTCATAGTAGGTCACGTTTTCTATCATGCATGTACATCCATGACAATTTTATGAGAAAATCAAGATAGTCATACCTATGCTGTCGTAGAAGTGTTCCATGACATTACCAAAATTATCATCACGGAAGTGTCCACTTCCATGACGATAAATCGCGCGTCATAGAAGTGCTTTCGTCAAGGGTGACCGACACGTGGCATCCACCGTAACAGAACGCCGTTAAGCTATCGGGTCCGGTTTTGGATCCGATAACCCGTTAACAGCCCCGACCAATGGGGATTTTCCACATGTAAAATCATCATTGGCTGGAGGGAACACGTGTCGGCTCGCCGTTGGGACAGATGTCATCCACTCATTGGACCCAAAGCGCCTATGATATGTCGACATGTGGCACGACCCAACAGAGGCCCATTCCTGTGAAAAGGCCAGCCGGTTTGACTTGGTCAAAAGGTGGCGGGCGGGCCCACGACAAGCCTGTTAACGGCCTGTTCGCATATAGCCCATTTACAACCCGCTAACCTAGGGCCTGTTTACGACCTATCCGAATTAGGCCCAGTAGCATCATCTGGGCCGTCCAATATAATTCCAGCCCGTTTTAACTTCCGGCCCATGTATGGCCCATGACGTCTTTTGGCCCATATGAGGCCCTTAGTAACCCTCAGCCCATTAACGGCCCGTGGTAAAACTGGCCCGTAATGAATAGTGTATCACTTTATACCCATTAACGGCCCATTATTCCGTTGGGCCGTTTCCAGCCCATATTATCTTTCGGCCTTCTCAGGGCCCATTTATTCTTGGGCTCATTTCCAGCATTCGTTTACTTTCGGCCCATTACTGTCATTTTCTACTTGTGGGCCAAATTCAGCCCGTGGTTACAGTCGGCCCGTTTGTGGCCCATTAATACGTTGGGCCATTTTCATAGCGTCATCAAATATGGCTGATTAACGACAGCCCGTTATGGTCGGCCCATGAACGGACTATTTCAACTCTAGCCCATTTACGACCATAATGTGGTATGTTATTGGCCCATGTTTGGCCAACCGATCATATGGCCCGTAGAAGGCCCATCGTGTCAACGACCCGTATAAGGCCCATGGTTTCTACGCCCCATAGAAGGCCCATTGTTTCTATGGCCCTTAGAAGGCCCATTGTTTATACGGCCCGTAGGAGGCCCATGTTAACTACAGTAAATATGTAGCCCATGGTTAATGTGGCCTAATTTAAAAAATAGGTTATTGCGGCCACTAGCAAACCGCAGAAAAAACTGCACTGACTACAAGAAAACAAATAAACAAGACAATAAGGAAATAAATAGGCAAGCAACTTACGCTAGGCTATCACGGGTATTACACATATTACAGCCATTGGGCATCAAAGTTCGCCACCAGTGCAAATATAGGGAACAAAGCAGCATATAAACGCCGCAGCAAAACAAGTCCAGAACTGAAACCACTTTAGAAAAGCTCAAGAAACAATATCCTGGGTACCCATAATGCTAGCAAGATGCTTAGCAAGCTTATTAACTTTCTCTTGTTTGGCGCTTAAATCCTCCAGCACTTGCTGTTGCACCAGAAAGTATGCATCTGAATTCTGCAGGGACTTCCTCAGTCCTTCGGCTTCCTGTCGCATAACATCTGATCGATGTCTTTCAGCTTGAAGTTGAGACTCAAGAAGCCGAACTGATTCAGGCAGCGAGTTCGAAGAGCTGGTGCCAGCAGTAGTAGCCAGTAACTCGAACACTACATCAAGACAAGACTTTGGGGTTGTGTCAGTGTCTTCAATATAGTTTTTATCAGCTTTCTTGGAGACCAACAGGGATGGCTCACTATCTTGAACCTTATCTGCATTACTTCCTGTACCATTGCATAACGGGGTACTCTTCTCCAATATTTTATCCCCATTCTAAAAGAGAAACAAACAAACACATCACAGGATTACAATGTAGTATATGAAACTCATTTTGGTAAACCAGTTCAGTAGTAAGGTGGACAGGATAACATCATGAAACAAACATATATCTATGTAGTATGGTCACTGTATGGTCTATATCATTCTAGTTTATGTCGCCAAATCAAGATAGATACCATTCAAATCATATCTATTTAAGACAAAACAGCTTAGACAGAATATAAGTGTGGGAAACTACACAACAATAACAACACTTGTAAGGTGCATGGCATGAGAATATAACTGTTTATTCAATTGAAACTGAAATCAACATAGAGCAAGTTACAACAGCAAACACGTTAAAGAAACATGTTTAAAACATACCTGTTGCGCCATTGGAGTTTCAATTGCATCCTTCAAATTTGAAATTAGTTGGTATGTGTAAATACAGTGATGCAAAAGCAAAGTAGTATGAACCATAGGTACGGAACCTGACCTGAGAACAATTCTTCTTCTACTTTAAGCGTTGACTTGGGGTTCAGAGTGGTGGTCCTTGTGCTTTGGGCACTACAGTTGCCTTACTAACTGCTCGTGTTTGGGTGCTCTGTGGTGGAAACGGTGTTGTGTCAATGGGAACTGGGTTACTATCTGCTGGGGTTGGGGTTAGAAGGGGTGTAGCTGGTTCTCTGTCCAACTGGGTAGGGGTACAATCTGCGTGAGTCTCGGTTATGTGTGGTGGGGCTGGTTCTTGGGAAAGTACAACCGTGGTTCTATCTCCATCGATAGGTAGCACGATCTTTTCTGAAGATCGTGTTTTTACTCCCACAGATACTGCCATCACCCCTCCAATTGAAATGGCTGATAAACAAGAAAAGTAATTGAATGTACAGACATTGTAAGATAGACAGGTGCAATGGATAGTAGGGAAGAAAACAGGGCATGAAATAATTCACATTTATGTTGTCTAACCAAATAGAATAGCAGGACATAATTTCACATATATGATGGCTAATTAAATAGGATAGCATGACACAATTTCACATGTATGATGGCTAACTAAACATGATAGAATGACATACTTCAAAATATGATGACTATGTAAACAGGATGACATGATATAACTATACGATGTGTCTATTAAAGTGGTTGGCATGCCATAAATCACAAACATGCCATCGATGGAAACATGATGGCATGATATAATTCACGGATAGAATGACATAGTTCACAATATGATGACTATGTGAAGTGTGAACAGGATGAGATGATATAACTATATTATGTCTTTAGAAAATGGGTTGGCATGCCATAATTCAGATACATGCTGTCAATGTAAACATCATGACATGATATAATTCAAATATATGATTTATATACTAAGGAAGTGAGAAGAGGGCAATCGCATATAGGATGTGTCAACTAAGGAGATGGCATTCAATATTGTGTATATGATGTAAAAACTAAGCATTGCAATACAACATATGCATGATATGCGTAATATAACCCTGCCAAGTTTGAGAATACACCTCAGGGGGATAATAGGACTGGTCATCTGCCTCTGAATCCTCCTCTGAAGAGCTATCTGTAACCAGCAAGATATCTGCTTCACCAGATAGCATTGTCTGCTCTTAAGACCTTGTTTTCAATACAGATTTCTCCATCACCAATTCAAATGGCTGATGCACAGGAAGAGCAGTTGAATATACAAACATTGTCGACAAAAGCAATGAGAAATACAAAAAAAGGATGGCATGATATAATTCACATATATACTGCTTGGCTAAACAGCATGGCATTGCATAATTCACATATATAATGCCTTGCAACAAGATAGCATTGCATAATTCACATATATAATGTCTTGCAACAAGATGGCATTGCATAATTCACATATATGGTAATTAGACACTAAACAGGTGGCATTCACACAAAGCATGTCTAAACTAAGCAAATGACATAGCAATGCAAGATACCATATGCACAATATGAGCAACATAACCCTGCCAAGTTAGAGCATGCACCTCGGGGGGGGGGGGATAGGACTGGTCATCTATCTCTGAATCCTCCTCTGAGGAGCTATCTGTAACCAGCAAGACATGCGCTTCGTCAGATAGCATTGTCTGCTCTGAAGACCTTGTTTCCACTCCAGATTTTTCCATGACCGTGCCGAATGGCTGATGCACAGGAAGAGTAATTGAATGTACTAAAATTGTTGACAAATTTAACACGTAATAAAAAAATGATGTCATGATATAATTCCCATATAAGATGACTGGCTAACCAGGGTGGCATTGCAAAATTCACATATATGATGCCTGGCTAAACAAGATGGCATTGCATGATTCACATATACGATAAAGAAACTAAACAGATGGCATTGACACAAAGCATGTCTAAACTAAGCAGATGACATCTTTGATGTATACAGTAAGCAATGCAAGGCACCATATGCATGATTTTACCAACATCAGCATGCCAAGTTAGAGCAAAGACCTCATGGGGTAAATAGGAGTGGTCTTCTGCTTCTGAATCCCCCTTAGAACAGTTATCTTCCTCTTGATTACAATCCGAAATGGGTGGAGGGGGGGCTGCCTTTGCACCCACCATGGAGCGACGTCTGCATGAAATTTTATTGCCACGCAAGGCTCGTCTCTTTTTCTCTACATGTTCAGTTCCATTGTGTACAATAACTGACATGCATAGGAATAAAACATAGTGAGATTATGTAAGGAGTGCATGCACAAATCCAGAGTGATGGTAGCAAACTGTGGATAGACCCAAACAAATGATAGCAGATAGATAATAGCTTTAGTTTAAAAATACAGATAATGGCTCCTTTAATGTTTGTTTGCACCCAACATGAAACTCATAGTAGACACCCGAGATTAACCAGATAGTAGACAGATAGTACTGATTGCTGCCCCAATATATAGCCCACAACCATTTAAAAACTCAAGTTTCAGCATAAGTTTGGACCTGAGTCGGAGTCTAATAGGTGAACACGACGATAAAGTAGCATGTCATCATATTAAGCAATGCATACGTAAGCAGACACGGAAGAGTGCGACCTCTCTTGCGGACCCATGTAGTCCTCAAGGTCATCTGCTCAGTTGATGATGGTAATGCAGTTGTCGTGGCTGCCGACGGTAGGGAAGAATATCTGAGGCGCCGAAACACAGTCCAGAGAGCGGATCCCTGCTGTGGTGAACCCTTCCGTCGTTGGAGTAGCTGAGCTGAGGTGGAACACATCACCGCAGGAGTAGGACAAACCACACAAGGTTTTCTTTGACACATATCTGTAACAGAAGTAATTGTGTAAGGGCTTGTTTGAATTTGAGGATTCTAACAATGCAGGGATAGGAAATATACAGGAATAGGATAGGAATGCACGTGCAAAACAGAGAATTTAAAAACACAGGATTTCTGCCAATCTGGGTGTTTGGTTCACAAGAATTGGAAGATCACAGGATGCAAAGAAGCATGGTGAGATTAAGTCAAACCACAATAAGTGTACAACCTCTTTGGCGAAGCCATGTCGATCTCAGCGTGATTGGGTTGGCCGGTGAGGATGCTTCGGCTGACTTGGCTGTCGGAGGAGGGGAAGAAGATCTTAGGCCTCTGGAGATGGAGCCCGAGGTACTGCTCCGCTGTAATGGAGGGTTTAGTCGTTGGAGCAGCTCCGGTGAGTTGTACGACGCCGAGGCTGAAGCAGGACAAGAGAGACAATGTTAACCTGAGTGGAATTCTAATAGCATCTCCAATAGATGACGTGAAATAACCACAAAGTGCTAGATGTATACATCAGCCGCTCATCTCTGAACTTAACTGCTGAAACTAAATTTAACTGTCAAAACTGAACTTAACTTTCGAAACTGAATTTTGCTATCGAAACTGAATTTTACTGTCGAAACTGAACGCACTAGAGGTGAGGCTACACGTCAGTCGACTGACTTTTTCATCTCTGGTCAGTCGGTTTTGCAGCCGTTGGATACGAAACCAAGGGCCTGCAGTTCATCTTCAACCTCCACCCCCTGAGCCGCCAGCCACCACCGGCCAAACATCCACCCCCCGCCGCCCTGGCCATCCCTGTAGGCCCCCATGCCGAGATTTTTCTCCGGCGATCCCCACGCCACCGCCCACCACCGCCGGCGACCACCGCCCCCAACCTGAACCCTAAGGTATATAGTGGGGTACCTCTCCGGCGAGCCCCCCTCCCCGCTGCGGCTGGTTCTTCCTTAACTCCGGCGAGCCCCCCCACCCCCTGAAAATTGACTGACCCAAAAGTCGATTCAGTCGACTGAAGTGTAGCTTAATCGGAGCAGCATCGCAAGCAAGAGCAAGAGCGAGAGCAAGATCAGACCAGGCAGGGGACCGAGAGCAAGAGCAGAGTAGCAGCGCGAGCGAGAGCTAAAGCAGCAGCAGCCCCTACTGATGTGGACGTCGCCGCTGAGGGAGCGACGCCATGGAGGAAGTGGCCAGCGACACCGCTGTGGATGGAGCCGCGCCGTGTCGGCTCGGGACCGAGCACCGACAGCACCGTGAGATATAATCAAGATGAAAATGCAGCAATTAGTGCACAACCTCTTTGGTAGCGCCGATTAGGCCGCAGCTTCATCCGAGGAAACGGTGATGATGACGCTCTTCCAGTGGTGCAGGTGAAGACGGCGGTGTGGGAATGGAGGTGGCGTGAAAGACAAGGGAACATCTGGGCAGCTCCTTGGAGGTGGAGGACGGGGTGGCTGAACTGGCGGGATGACCAGATCAATGACGGATCCTCATCCGGTACGGTGGATGAGGGACGTCGAGGTGTTGCTGTGGATGATGTCGTCGGGGAAGAGGCTCCGGCTGGGTGGCAAACGGAGGAGGGTGTGGGGCTTCATGGGTTTTGCCGGCCTCGGTGTACGAATGGGTGGGCGGATGGGATGGGAGTGGGGAACCATGGCTTAGGGACACGATTGTTCTAAATGTGGGGTAAGTTATGAAAGTACCCCCACCGATTTGAGGTGGTTCTTTCGGTTCAGGGGTATCACGGGCATTTCGCGTGTCGGGATTTCACAGGAGGTGGGAGTTTTCGCGCGCGTTGTAATTTTGGAATAGCAAGGCGCAGGTTGAGATGGAGGGAGTTGTCGGAGCACAACGAGACAAAGATTTATGTTAAATATTTTGGGGTAACAAGGCGTGGGTTGAAGAGGCGGGAGTTTCGCAGCACGATAGACAGAGACACTAGCTTGAAATTTCGGCATAACAAGGCGCGACTTGAAATTTCGGGAGAACAAGCTTAACGTGTACCCAAAAGAAAAAAAGACAATTTAGACTAGTATGATATACTACTTACAATGTGTTTAGCACGCACAACACACACACAGACACCATTTAGACTAGTAAGGTACACGTGCATTGCACGCATGAGATTTGGCAACCGAATTATGAATAAATACCACATTATAGCCTGTAAGCTTTGAGTCATATATGCATGATGTAGATGTTCGTTTAATTCTTATAGTTCATTTCATTCAAAATCATCTAGTTTTTATAAGAAATCTAATCTATTTTAAGATTCATGGAATTGTGCGTTGTAAGGCATAAAGTAAAAACAAATCATATAGCAAAACATTTGGGCAATTCTGATACGGAAGATTCTAGAACAAAGAAGAAGTGCTTGTGTTTTGAGGTTTGTGCATTATGCTTAAGTCCAACCATAGAGTCTTCTAGATTGTACATGTGGCAAAGTCTGGTGGAATCTAGATGATATCCAACGACCAGTAGTGCTCAAATTTGCCAGCACTGCACCATCGGATTGGCCTCATCCAACGACCATATTTCAAAGTTAAAGTTATCCGCACACTATATGAAAAATATAAAATATAATATATATAGGGGTATAGATATAGATATGTGATGCGAATGCCACCCATCATCTCCAATTAGAATAGTGTGTCCATGCATGGATGCAATGTGGCCAAACGATGTTTGCCATCGGTCTCTCAAATTCAAACCAGTATGACCTTGTTCAATGTGTATACATTACAACGTGCTCGTTTCCAAACCACATCGCGCAGATCTCCATTATATTCATGCATGCATGGGTTTCAAACATCATGATCTCTTATTCAAATATTTCAATTCAACTTTACATTGATTATGACCTCACCTAGTCTTTTACACCCACACATTGGTCTTTTCTTTATAATTGTACCACTAACTTTCTCTCGTGCATGCATGCACACACACTACCACTCGGCATTATCCATCGCACACATGCAATCTTTTTCTTCAGGTCGGTCTCCCATGAAGGCACACACACACACACACACACATCCCCCTCTCCATCATATCGGGCATTCTTTATCTCTCACGTGCATGCACAACGATCGATGTTCCTCTATGTGTGTGTATATAGCTAGGTCTTTCATAGTTTTCCACATAAACCGATCAATCTATATATCTAGTGAGGTCTCACCCTCTTTCCCATGTCCACATCTATCAATTTATACCTCTCTCTATAGGATTACATATATAGCTAATACACCCACATTAATTATATATCCCATACCCCCCTCTCATCATCCATGCCTTCCGCTTCATCTCTCAGACGCGCGCACAATGGCGAAGACAGGGGGAAGCAAGGGCCCTCCCCCCTAACATCACTATATATCGAGGCTAATATGAATGTGATCATTAGACAATTGCTGGTAAAAATGGTTTAAGTTGATGAATTGGCCCTCCTCGTAAAGGATTAGCAATGCTTGGCCCCCTAGCTCATGGGACATTTTTCATGGCTCCGCCACTGCGTGCAACAGCGCACGTTCTCGCCCCCTCTCTCTAAATATTGATCTCGCAGTTGTGCACTCCTTCATAGTCTCCCTCCACTCGGCCCCTTGCACCATCTTCTAGCCCCCACCGGATTTTGCCACATGTACAATCTAGCAGACTCCATGGTTGAACGTAAGCATAATGCACAAATCTCAAAACAACAGTGGTTCTCCTTTGTTCTAGAATCTTCCATATCATAACTGCGCAAACTTTTTTTCTAGTTGAATTGCCATTATTTGTTTTTTACTTTATGCTTTACACGCACAATTACATGAATCATAAAATAGATTAAGGGCTTCTTTGATTCAAAGGATTCTCGAAGGAATTTTGGAGGATTCTAATCCTTAGGAATTTTTCCTATCTTGGTTGTTTGATTCGTAGGATTGTAAACCATAGGAATTTTTCCATATGATTCATTTGCACTAGATTTCATAGGAAACATCCCATCCACTCAAACCTCTTTGAAAGAATTCCGTGTTTTTTCTATGCATAATCAAACACTCGTACCATCCTGTAGGATTCAAGACGACATTACACTCTAATCCCATGTTCTTCCTATTCCCGCGTTTTGGAAATCCTACGAATCAAAGAGGCCCTAGGTTTTTTTTATGAAAACTAATTGATTTTGAATGAGATGAACTATAAGAATTAAACGAAGGTCTACATCAGGCATATATGACTCAGAGCTTACATGCTACAGTGTGGTATTTATTCATAATTTGGTTGCAAAATCTGACGCGTGCAATGCACGTGTACCTTACTAGTACTTCGAGTATGTGCAAAACACAATGGCACGCTACACAGTGTCTCTCTTACAGTTCATGAAGTCTTGTGTGGATTGATCACAGTGATGTGCTGCCGATTCCAGAAGAATGTACTCGTCCTCCCTGAGCCGCATTGGCGGTACATGCACGAAGCGAAGATGTGCACGCACGCCACACACGCACTCATTCCCTCTCACGCACACGCGGGTACACGGGCGGACGCAATTTTGTACCAAGATCCACCCCATGTGATAATTTGACTCGTGTAAAGTCATTCACTTCATTGATGGTCAATTAATACAGCGCATGCAAAATGAGTGGACGTGAGGGCTGAAAAAAGAAATTACTACTCCACTGCGCGCATGCAAGTAGTTAAATCATGGGTTTCTAGTAGTACTTCCATTGGCCTCCTTCGTATTTTGTGCCAATTTTTGACAGTAAAATAATATTTACGCATCTGAGCTGTGTAGTCTACTTGAAATTTATGTTCCACTAAACTCATCGGGAGCCGTTTCGGGCCTCGAAACCAAAAACCATCAATTAATCTTTACCTTGTTCCCATCACATTCAAAAGTACTAGTGCTACAATTAAGTGCAAGCCTGCTCACACCTACCAGTACGTACCAAACCTGAACGTGTTCCCACTATGTAGGTTTTAGTACTAGTGCTAGTACTTAGGTTATAAAAAGGGGAACTACCTAACCGAAAATTACTCTACCATCCTCCTTCTTCGTCCGTCCTTGCCATGGCCGGTGTGCAGAGCTCTAGGTTGAGAACTACTCGTAACAAGGGAGCGGCAACCAAGGCTGCGGAAAAAAAGAGAGGGCTCGCCACCACGCAGAGACCTCAAAAGATCTCTCATGGGCAGGCGATGGCTCCCAGGAGCGCCCTAGACACGGAGGTGAACATGCGGCGCTGGAGTCGTTATCCCTCGACAACATGCCCGATCAGCTCAATAAGCACCTCAATAAGCAGAAGGAGTTCATCCACGGCTTGGTGGAGCTGCTGAAGGAGAACCTCGACGGCATGCCCGCTGAGCTCAATGAGCAGGGGGAGTTGACTACCGGCTTGGTGATGCTGCTGAAGAAGAGCATTGCCTCAGAGAAGAAGGCGACCGGCGAAATCCTGCAACTTCAGGAGGACAAGGCGAAGCTCTGCCACGAGCTCGACCTGCTGAAGGAGGAGAACGCCGGCTGGAAGAAGCTGCATGAGAATAGTAGTTCCTTGATGAAGATGTTGCAGGCCCTCATCATGGAACAGAAGGAGGAGTTGGCGAAGCTCCGCATCGAGCACCCGACTGCTGTCAAGGTACGTAATGCGACCGTGGAACAGACGATGAAGGCTCGCGTCGATAAATCCTGCATCATGGACACAATGATGAAGTTGGCGGAAGAGACGCGCAAGGAGATGGAGGTCATGGAGGTGATGAAGAAGCAGTTACGACTCCTTCATGTTGTGAGAGCAGCGCCCTAGACTTGTGTGTGCGTCTTCCTTCTTTTTGGGGGTGATAATCCTCCTTCTTCTTTTGCTGATGTGTTTCTTATTTTGCTTCGGGTGTTTGGCCGCACGTGTCACCTTCTCTGCGAGGCATGAATAGAACAATGCTAAAAATGAGATGACTAGCAAATTATATCATTCTTTATCGCCAATAGAACAATGCCTCTTGCTAGTAATATATAATAAGAGTAGAGAGTAGAGGATATGGCACTGGGATGCCGTGTTTTGTGCTCCTCCGTCGTACTCCAGTGGAAAACTTGAGTATACCGCATGGTTCTTTGCTCCACCTCAGGTCGTCGGCACATTTATACGAGCAGTCAAATCACAAGGCCCCGCCTTTTAGCAGTAATGAGCCATCAAATCACAAAGGCCCTCGCCTCTCGTGAAAAGGACCAAGCTAGACTGCCCCGCCCTCTAGCCTTTTAAAAAATGTATACATTTGGACAGTAGTAGTATCGATGGATTGCGCCATGGAGCAAAACTAACTAGATGTAATTAAAGAAAAAAGGTGGTACATATAGAGAGCGCTCAATGCCAAATTATGCATATACTATATGACACTACCCACTATGAAGGTACTAGTAACATAGACTAGTAACTAGTCTATGCTACTTGATACGTCTCCAACGTATCTATAATTTTTGATTGTTCCATGCTATTATATTATCTGTTTTGGATGTTTATGGGCTTTATTATACACTTTTATATTATTTTTGGGACTAACCTATTAACCCAGAGCCCAGTGCCAGTTTCTGTTTTTACCTTGTTTTAGAATATCGCAGAAAAGGAAAATCAAACGGAGTCCAATTGACCTGAAACTTCACGGAACTTATTTTTGGAAGGAAAGCAACCCGAGAGACTTGGAGTCCACGCAAGGGAAGCTTCGAGGAGGCCATGAGGTAGGGGGCGCGCCCTCCACCCTCGTGGGCCCCTCATGGCCCCCCTGACGTACTTCTTCCGCCTATATATCTCCATATACCCTAAAAACATCCGAGAGCACAATAGATTGGGAGTTCCGCCTCCAGAAGCCTCCATAGCCACCGAAAGCCAATCTAGACCCGTTCCGGCACCCTGCCGGAGGGGGCAATCCCTCTTCGGTGGCCATCTTCATCATCCCGGTGCTCTCCATGACAAGGAGGGAGTAGTTCTCCCTCGGGGATGAGGGTATGTACCAGTAGCTATGTGTTTGATCTCTCTCTCTCTCGTGTTCTTGAGATGTTACGATCTTGATGTATCGCGAGCTTTGCTATTATATTTGGATCCTATGATGTTTCTTCCCCCCTCTGCTCTCTTGTAATGAATTGAGTTTCCCCTTTGAAGTTATCTTATCGGATTGAGTCTTTAAAGATTTGAGAACACTTGATGTATGTCTTGCCGTGCGTATCTGTGGTGACAATGGGATACCACATGATTCACTTGATGTATGTTTTGGTGATCAACTTGCGGGTTCCGCCCATGAACCTATGCATAGGGGTTGGCACACGTTTTCGTCATGATTCTCCGGTAGAACTTTGGGGCACTCTTTGAGGTCCTTTGTGTTGGTTGAATAGATGAATCTGAGATTGTGTGATGCATATCGTATAATCATACCCACGGATACTTGAGGTGACATTGGAGTATCTAGGTGACATTAGGGTTTTGGTTGATTTGTTCTTAAGGTGTTATTCTAGTACGAACTCTAGGGCTGTTTGTGACACTTATAGGAATAGCCCAACGGATTGATTGGAAAGAATAACTTTGAGGTGGTTTCGTACCCTACCAGAATCTCTTCGTTTGTTCTCCACTATTAGTGACTTTGGAGTGACTCTTTGTTTCATGTCGAGGGATAGTTATGTGATCCAATTATGTTATTATTGTTGAGGGAACTTGCACTAGCGAAAGTATGAACCCTAGGCCTTGTTTCAACACATTGCAATACCATTTACGCTCACTTTTATCATTCGTTACCTTGCTGTTTTTATATTTTCAGATTACAAAAACTATTATCTACCATCCATATACCACCTGTATCACCATCTCTTCACCGAACTAGTGCACCTATACAATTTACCATTGTATTGGGTGTGTTGGGGACACAAGAGACTCTTTATTATTTGGTTGCAGGGTTGCTTGAGAGAGACCATCTTCATCCTATGCCTCCTACAGATTGATAAACCTTAGGTCATCCACTTGAGGGAAATTTGCTACTGTCCTACAAACCTCTGCACTTGGAGGCCCAACAACGTCTACAAGAAGAAGGTTGTGTAGTAGACATCAAGCTCTTTTCCGGCGCCGTTGCCGGGGAGGTGAGTGCTTGAAGGTATATCTTTAGATCTTGCAATCGAGTCTTTTAGTTTCTTGTTTTAGCACTAGTTTAGTTTATAAAATAAAACTACAAAAATATGGAATTGAGTTCGTCTCATATGCTTCATATTTTTAATATCTTTCGTGAGTATGATGGAAAGGAAAATTGTGCTCAAGTGCTAGAGGAAGAAGTCTATAAAATGTTTGGCACTAAATCTTTGAATGATGAGCATGATTGGAATGTTGTTAGTACGAATACTTTGAATATCCATGATACTAATGATGATTGCACTAGTTATGATGAAAATGTCTCCTATAAACATGTCAATTTTTGTGGAGTAAATTGGGTTTGTAAGTACACACCAAATAGGGAAGATAGATATTACATGATGTGGTGAAGAAGAAGAAAAGAAAAAGGAAGACAGGTAAAAAGATATCTCCCCCAAATAATGCTGCTCCTATTACTATTGTGCCTCATGAAAATATAATTGTGAAAGATAATGATACTTCTTATGATCTTGAAAATCTTTTTGGCACTTGCTTGGAAGAATATGATAATTGCTATACTATTGGTGCTATCCATACTATTAATGATGAGAGTGATTGTGCTTATGATATAAAAAGGCCCAAGCTTGGGGATGCTATGTTTGATGAAGATGATATTTTTGAGAATATATTTTCTGCAATTAATGTTTTTCCCAAGCTTGGGGATGCTACGTCTAATGAAGATGATATTTTTAGTCTCCCAAGTTTTGATATGCAAATTTATAATGATGATAGCATGCCTCCTACCTATGATGATTATTGTGATGATACATATGCTATAAAAAGTAGTGATGATTATATTTATAAAACTTGTCATGATTATGGTTATCCTTTTTCTGAACATTACTCTTTTAATGTGGAAACAATTTATAGTATTCGAGTCTCTTAGGATACTCCCACTATTCCGAATAAGACGAATTTTGCTTACGTGGAGAGTAATAAAATTTCTATGCTTGTAGATCATGAAAAGAATGCTTTAGGTGCTGGTTATATTGTTGAATTAATTCATGATGCTACTGAAAATTATTATGAGGGAGGAACATATGCTTGTAGGAATTGCAATAATATCAAGTTTCCTCTCTATGTGCTTAAAGTTTTGAAGTTATGCTTGTTTTGCCCTCCTATGCTAGTTGATTATTGTTTCCACAAGTTGTTTGCTCACAAAATCCCTATGCATAGGAAGAGGGTTAGACTTAAATGTGCTAGTCATATTCTTCATGATGCTCTCTTTATGTTACAATTCTTATCCTTCGTGTGAGCATCAGTGAAATCATCATGCCTAGCTAGGGGCGTTAAACGATAGCGCTTGTTGGGAGGCAACCCAATTTTATTTTAGTTCCTTGATTTTTGTTCCTGATTAGTAATAAATAATTTATCTAGCCTATGTTTAGATGTGGTTTTATGTTTTAGTTAGTGTTTGTGCCAAGTAGAACCTTTGGGAAGACTTGGGGAAAGTCTTTGCGATCATGCTGTAGAAAACAGAAACTTTAGCGCTCACGAGAATTTCTGCCAGTTTTTATTGGAGAGTGATATTGAGTTAGTTATTTTTTCATATCATTAACATACAAATTACTAACGTCCAGAAATTTATTTGAGAATTTTATGAGTTACATAAGTATACGTTTGATTCAGATTACTACAGACTGTTCTGTTTTTGACAGATTCTGTTTTTCGTGTGTTGTTTGCTTATTTTGATGAATCTATGGCTAGTAAAAGAGTTTATAGACCATAGAGAAGTTGGAATACAGTATGTTTAACACCAATATAAATAAAGAATGATTTCATTACAGTAACTTGAAGTGGTGATTTGTTTTCTTTCGCTAACGGAGCTTACGAGTTTTCTGTTAAGTTTTGTGTTGTGAAGTTTTCAAGTTTTGGGTAAAGATTCGATGGACTATCGAATAAGGAGTGGCAAGAGCCTAAGCTTGGGGATTACCAAGGCACCCCAAGGTAATATTCAAGGACAACCAAGAGCCCAAGCTTGGGGATGCCCCGGAAGGCATCCCCTCTTTCGTCTTCGTTCATCGGTAACTTTACTTGGAGCTATATTTTTATTTGCCACATGATATGTGTTTTGCTTGGAGCATCATCTTATTTTATTTTGTTTTGCTTGATGTTTGAATAAATTATCAAGATCTGAAATTATTAAATGTTAGAGAGTCTTCACATAGTTGCATAATTATTCGACTACTCATTGATCTTCACTTATATCTTTCGGAGTAGTTTGTTGTTGCTCTAGCGCTTCACTTATATCTTTTTAGAGCACGGTGGTGGTTTTATTTTGTAGAAATAGATGAACTCTCATGCTTCACTTATATTATTTTGAGAGTCTTTAGAACAGCATGGTAGTTTTCTTTGGTTATGAAACTAGTCCTAATATGATGGGCATCCAAGAGGGATATAATAAAAACTTTCATATAGAGTGCATTGAATACTAAGAGAAGTTTGATACTTGATAATTGTTTTGAGATATGAGGATGGTAATATTAGAGTCATGCTAGTTGAGTAGTTGTGAATTTGAGAAATACTTGTGTTAAAGTTTGTGATTCCCGTAGCATGCACGTATGGTGAACCATTATGTGATGAAGTCGGAGCATGATTTATTTATTGACTGTCTTCCTTATGAGTGGCGGTCGGGGACGAGCGATGGTATTTTCCTACCAATCTATCCCCCAAGGAGCATGTGCGTAGTACTTTGTTTCGATAACTAATAGATTTTTGCAATAAGTATGTGAATTCTTTATGACTAATGTTGAGTCCATGGATTATACGCACTCTCACCCTTCCACCATTGCTAGCCTCTCTAGTACCGCGCAACTTTCGCCGGTACCATAAACCCACCATATATCTTCCTCAAAACAGCCACCATACCTACCTATTATGGCATTTCCATAGCCATTCTGAGATATATTGCCATGCAGCTTTCCACCGTTCCGTTTATTATGACATGCTTCATCATTGTCATATTGCTTTGCATGATCATGTAGTTGACATTGTATTTATGACAAAGCCACCATTCATAATTCTTTCATACATGTCACTCATGAGTCATTGCACATCCCGGTACACCGCCGGAGGCATTCATATAGAGTCATATCTTGTTCTAAGTATCGAGTTGTAATTCTTGAGTTGTAAGTAAATAAAAGTGTGATGATCATCATTATTAGAGCATTGTCCCAGTGAGGAAAGGATGATGGAGACTATGATTCCCCCACAAGTCGGGATGAGACTCCGGACGAAAATAAATAAATAAAAGAGGCCAAAGAAGCCCAAGTAAAAAAACGAGAAAAGAGGCCGTAAAAAAAGGGAAGGCCCAAATAAAAAAATAAAAAAAATAAGAGAAAAAGAGAGAAGGGGAAATGCTACTATCCTTTTACCACACTTGTGCTTCAAGGTAGCACCATGATCTTCATGATAGAGAGTCTCCTATGTTGTCACTTTCATATAATAGTGGGAATCTTTCATTATAGAACATGGCTTGTATATTCCAATGATGGGCTTCCTCAAAGTGCCCTAGGTCTTCGTGAGCAAGCGAGTTGGATGCACACCCACTTTTTTCTTTTGTTGAGCTTTCATACACTTATAGCTCTAGTGCATCCGTTGCATGGCAATCCCTACTCACTCACATTGATATCTATTGATGGGCATCTCCATAGCCCGTTGATACGCCTAGTTGATGTGAGACTATCTTCTCCTTTTTGTCTTCTCCACAACCACCATTCTATTCCACCTATAGTGCTATGTCCATGGCTCACGCTCATGTATTGCGTGAAGATTGAAAAAGTTTGAGAACATCAAAAGTATGAAACAATTGCTTGGCTTGTCATCGGGGTTGTGCATGATTTAAATATGTTGTGTGGTGAAGATGGAGCATAGCCAGACTATATGATTTTGTAGGGATAGCTTTCTTTGGCCATGTTATTTTGAAGATACATAATTGCTTAGTTAGTATGCTTGAAGTATTATTATTTCTATGTCAATATTAAACTTTTGTCTTGAATCTTATGGATCTGAATATTCTTGCCACAATAAAGAAGAATTACTTAGAGGAATATGTTAGGTAGCATTCCACATCAAAAATTCTGTTTTTA
The DNA here is from genome assembly GCF_056163025.1 of Triticum urartu. NCBI lineage: Eukaryota > Viridiplantae > Streptophyta > Magnoliopsida > Poales > Poaceae > Triticum > Triticum urartu. The sequence goes on along the minus strand of NC_141879.1, from coordinate 72,634,471 downwards.
TCATTTACCTACTCGAGGACGAGCATGAATTAAGCTTGGGGATGCTGATACGTCTCCAACGTATCTATAATTTTTGATTGTTCCATGCTATTATATTATCTGTTTTGGATGTTTATGGGCTTTATTATACACTTTTATATTATTTTTGGGACTAACCTATTAACCCAGCGCCCAGTGCTAGTTTCTGTTTTTACCTTGTTTTAGAATATCGCAGAAAAGGAAAATCAAACGGAGTCCAATTGACCTGAAACTTCACAGAACTTATTTTTGGAAGGAAAGCAACCCCAGAGACTTGGAGTCCACGTAAGGGAAGCTTCGAGGAGGCCACGAGGTAGGGGAGCGCGCCCACCCCCCTAGGGCGCGCCCTCCACCCTCATGGGCCCCTCGTGGCCCCCCTGACGTACTTCTTCCGCCTATATATCTCCATATACCCTAAAAACATCCAAGAGCACAATAGATCGGGAGTTCCACCGCCAGAAGCCTCCGTAGCCACCGAAAGCCAATCTAGACCCGTTCCGGCACCCTGCCGGAGGGGGTAATGCCTCTCCGGTGGCCATCATCATCATCCCGGTGCTCTCCATGACGAGGAGGGAGTAGTTCTCCCTCGGGGTTGAGGGTATGTACCAGTAGCTATGTGTTTGATCTCTCTCTCTTTCTCGTGTTCTTGAGATGTTACGATCTTGATGTATCGCGAGCTTTGCTATTATATTTGGATCCTATGATGTTTCTTCCCCCCTCTGCTCTCTTGTAAAGAATTGAGTTTCCCCCTTTGAAGTTATCTTATCGGATTGAGTCTTTAAAAATTTGAGAACACCTGATGTATGTCTTGCCATGCGTATCTGTGGTGACAATGGGATACCACGTGATTCACTTGATGTATGTTTTGGTGATCAACTTGCGGGTTCCGCCCATGAACCTATGCATAGGGGTTGGCACACATTTTCGTCGTGATTCTCCGGTAGAACTTTGGGGCACTCTTTGAGGTCCTTTGTGTTGGTTGAATAGATGAATCTAAGATTGTGTGATGCATATCGTATAATCATACCCACAGATACTTGAGGTGACATTGGAGTATCTAGGCGACATTAGGGTTTTGGTTGATTTGTGTCTTAAGGTGTTATTCTAGTACGAACTCTAGGGCCATTTGTGACACTTATAGGAATAGCCCAACGGATTGATTGAAAAGAATAACTTTGAGGTGGTTTCGTACCCTACCATAATCGCATCGTTTGTTCTCCGCTGTTAGTGACTTTGGAGTGACTCTTTGTTGCATGTTGAGGGATAGTTATGTGATCCAATTATGTTATTATTGCTGAGGGAACTTGCATTAGCGAAAGTATGAACCCTAGGCCTTGTTTCAACACATTGCAATACCATTTACGCTCACTTTTATCATTCGTTACCTTGCTGTTTTTATATTTTCAGATTACAAAAACTATTATCTACGATCCATATACCACTTGTATCACCATCTCTTCGCTGAACTAGTGCACCTATACAACTTACCATTGTATTGGGTGTGTTGGGGACACAAGAGACTCTTTGTTATTTGGTTGCAGGGTTGCTTGAGAGAGACCATCTTGATCCTACACCTCCTACGGATTGATAAACCTTAGGTCATCCACTTGAGGGAAATTTGCTACTGTCCTACAAATCTCTGCACTTGGAGGCCCAACAACGTCTACAAGAAGAAGGTTGTGTAGTAGACATCACTACTCTCCACTATGACCAGCCAAAGTCGTGGCGCGGATACCAACGAGGGCCTGGTTGTGTCTATACTTGGACAACTCACCCGACTGCATGCGCACTAGGCAGACGAAGCTCGTGTCGTGTTGGTGCCGTGTGCGGCCCGCACATTAACCAAAACCTCACGCCTCCATCTTAGCCTCCGCATTTTAAACTTCTCAATCTCAAGGCCAAGGAGCAACGTGAAACCTATGATAGATCCAATTGGATGGTTGAGAACACTATAATTCGTAGCTACAAATGCGTGTGTGAGAGAGGACGAGTGCGTGCGTGCACCTCCACTGGTAGAAAAAGGGCCTGTTGTCCCAGTTCGTAAGGGCCTTTTGTCCTGGTTCCTGAACAGGGACTAAAGGGTCGGTACTAATGCCCTGCCCCTTTAGTCCCGGTTCAATCCAGAACCGGGACTGATGGGCCTCCACGTGGCCTGTGCGCGGAGCCCAGGCAGGAGACCCTTTGGTCCCGGTTGGTGGCACCAACTGGGACCAATAGGCATCCACGCGTCAGCATTTCTGTGGCTGGGGTTTTTGTTTTTTTTTGAAAGGGGGGGGGGGGGTTGGGGGTTTTGGGGGGTTAATTTAGGTGTTTCATATATTGTGTTACCTATCTATAATTAATAGAGAGAAGTGTCCTCTCTTATGTCCGTGCTTGGTCGACGCTACGTACTATACATACGTATAGAGAGGACTAGACACGCTAGCTAGCTAGTAAGCAAACGAAGGAAACAGAAGATCGTCATGAACATATATGCATACAGAGAGAAGTGATATCGACCACCTCTCCTTCTCCGAGAGATTGGTCGAACAAGAAGTTCTCGTATATCTATCCGACACTACCGGCTACATATATACAATAATTATCTCTTACAAATATAATCATACGGACTCATGGTCCACATAGTATTCTCCGTCTTCAGCGATCACGTGGTCAAGAAAGAATGCCGCCAATTCCTCTTGAATTGCTCGCATGCGAGCTGGTGCTAGGAGTTCATCCCACTTCCGAAACATCTAATTTGAAGAAGGGGGTCAATACATATATATATATGAATGAATGAAACTCAACACAAATGATGGTAATAAAATAAAATTGTGAATGTTGTTATTTACGTACTTCATATTGTTCGTCAGTGTAGCCCCGCTCACAGGTCGTGTGGCGGATGGACTCAGAAATGTAGTATCCACAGAAATCATTCCCTTTTTCCTGCCACAACCACTTTACAAGAAATAGAGGTCAATCAAACTGATAAGCAAGAATGCCAAATCAATAGGAGATGCGCGGAACATGCTACTATAGTACTTACTTTCGGGTGTCTAAATTGCAGCTTCTTCGGGAGTCCTGGAGCTTTTTTGGAGAATTTTTTCCAAACCCTGCCAGAGAAAGAAAACAATTAGTAGATATATCCGGAAATGAACAAAGTTGCTGATATGGTGGATAATGATCGATTTAACTTACTTCTCGAGCATTTGAGTCATGTCCGCATAGTCCTGGGGACCTTTTCGTTTTGAGTCTAAGACAGTTACTAGTCCCTGCTCAAGCTTAATCTCTAGGAGAATATAGTGGTAACTGCACACACATGCATAACTCATCAATTACATTACTATAACCTTGACTAATATATATATATATATAAGGGAAACCGAATACGCACAAGACAGTAACGCTCACTTGAAGTTGTAAGGAAAGAGTATTATATCTTTGTTTTCATTTATTACCAACGATCGTAGCAAGTTGGCCTCGGTATCTGCAGCATGAAATTTAACCTGAGTTGCATCTATGAGATATGTGTTAATGAACCCAATATCACCGACTTGTCTTTTCTTTAATTCGGCGATCTTCAATCTGCATAATATAGTGAGGATGATTATAAATACATGCAATGAAAGAGCTGAGCTATATAGAGAGACTTAATGACAGAAGTAGTACTACTTACAGACAGTAGCAGGTGACCGTTGTTTTATCGAGGGCCAATTGATTGAAAAACTGAAAGAACTCCTCAAATGGAACAGGCAACAGTTCAATTCCAACGAGGTCGTGCTCCTTTTTAACTTTCACATACAAAGTACTCCTCCCCCCAGAGTCTCTGCAGATTTTCAAGTACCAATCATGCAATCTTCGCATCATCGTTGATAGAGATCTTTCATCTTTGACGAGAGGCTTCCCATACTCGTATCTTTGTAGCTGCACCTCCATGGGTTCATAATGTACATCGTCGGACAGGTAATCGGCAAGATTGCTATAACCGGGCACCATCCTCGGATCATTAGCGACATTGTCGCTAGGCACCTTGAGCGGGGGGCACGATTGCTTCGCTTGTTCGCCGAGCTGGGCAATTTGTTTCCCATCTCGTTCTTCTTTTAGCCTTTGATCACTGACAGTACTTCCCGACCGCTCCGCTTCGGCAAATTCCTTTCCAATAATGCGCTCATAGTTTCCTTTCGGCGGAGACTTGGGTGGTTTTGTCAGGGCAGCCAGAGTGCGCTTCGCTTTCACCGGATCTACCTTCTCCTCCGGAAGTGGATGTCTCTTTGCTTTCAACCCTTGAAACCAGTCATCCACTTCGGTTCGCGTGATCTCGGAATTCTCCTCCGGGGTCCTCTCGTATGGTAACTTCTCTGGAGTCTTCAGAGAAGGACCGAATCTGTATGTCCTCCCTCCTCTGGCTGTACTGCTAGACGCCGGCCGAGCAGACGGAGCGGTTGTCTTCTTTACTTTCTTACGAGGTGGAGGAGAAGGACTACGACGCGCCGGAGCAGCCGGAGCGGCGGCAGGTCTCTTCCGCCCTTGCTGACGAGGCGGAGAAGGAGGAGGCTGGCTGTTCGGGCGCGTCGGCACAGGCGGAGAAGGAGGCGGAGTGCCGCCACGCACTGGAGAAGGAGCCGGTTGAGTGCCCTGATTGTCACTCGCCGGAGGAGGAGGCGGTGGAGGAGGCGGAGGCGTCCAGTTCGGAAGGTTGATGAGCTCCTTTTGCCATAGGCATGGAGTCTTCAGAGCAGACCCCAGCCTAGTCTCCCCTTCACCGGTAGGGTGGTCAAGCTGGAGATCCTCAAATCCCTCCGTTATTTCATCCACCATCACCCTAGCATATCCTTCTGGAATTGGCCAGCAATGAAAAGTTGCGCCGGGTTCAGTAGGATAAACAGAGCCAACAGCCACCTTGACCTTCAAATTCATCCATTGCGTCATAAGGTGGCAATTTTGAGACTCCGTGATAGCATCCACGGGATAGCTGGCAGGAGCCGTCAAGGCATGCTCCGGCTGAAGCAGCTCGGTGGAAGCCACGCTGCTTCTCCGCTGAGATGGCGGGGTAGCTTCGGGGGAAGCTTCGGCAGTACGTTTGCTGCGATTTGCTTCTCGTTCCTCTATCGCTTGTACCCTTGCTTGCAGCGCCTGCATTTGGGTCTGCTGCACTTTTTTCCTCCTCTCATGGGATTTGTAACCACCTGCGTCCGGAAACCCAACCTTCCACAGAATGGAGCCTGGCGTGCCTCGTGTCCGTCCAGGGTGCTCAGGATTCCCGAGGGCCATTGTGAGCTCGTCGTTCTCTCTGTCTGGAAAGAACGTCCCTTGCTGCGCTGCTTCGATATAGTGCTGAAGCTTCCTGACTGGTATGTTCATTTGATCGTTCGTCCAAATGCACTTCCCTGTTATAGGGTCCAAGGTTCCGCCAGCCCCAAAGAACCAAGTCCGGCAACGGTCTGGCCAGTTAATTGTCTCTGGTTCGATCCCTTTATCAACCAGATCATTCTCAGTCTTGGCCCACTTAGGCCGGGCTACGAGGTAACCACCTGACCCCGTGTGATGGTGATGCTTCTTCTTCGCAGCATTTTGCTTGTTTGTCGCCGACATCTTCTTACTCTTTTCCAATGTCTTGTGGGCCACAAATGCGGGCCAGTGATCTCTAATCTTCTCATATCTGCCCTTGAATTCTGGTGTCTCATTATTTTCGACAAACTTATTCAGCTCTTTCTTCCACCTCCTGAATAGTTCTGCCATCCTCTTAAGAGCAAAAGACTTGATTAATTGCTCTTTAACTGGCTTCTCTGGATTATCCTCTGGCGGCAGGGTGAAATTTGACTTCAGCTCAGTCCAAAGATAATTTTTCTACATATCATTGACATAAGACACCTCAGGGTCTTCTGTAGCCGGCTTAAACCATTGCTGGATGCTGATCGGAATCTTGTCCCTAACCAAAACCCTGCACTGAGCAACAAATGCGCTCTTTGTCCGGAGGTGTTCAATCGGTTGGCCGTCGGGCGCGATTGCTATGATCTCAAACTTTTCATCCGAGCTCAACTTTTTCTTCGGGCCTCGTCTCTTTACCGAAGTTGTGCTCGATCCGGAGGGCTAGAAAAAAGAACAAAGACTTAATTAATATGTGTACATACCAAAATAATGAATGCATCAATTAGCTAGTCAGCAGAAGCTTAACTAATATATATACCTGGCCGGACTCGGTTCGGTCACCGGAGACGTCATCACGGTCACCTTCTTGCACCGGCATTGGGTCACCGGAGCCATCCTCACGGTCTCCTTCTTGCACCGGCATTAGGTCACCGGAGCCATCATAATCATAGCCAGCTGCTTCTAGACCATCGGTGTCGTTGAGAAACAACGAGCAGACGGCATCACTTCCTCATACGATTATGTCCCCCAACAACTCTTCTTGTACTTTGTCTCGGGCGGTGTCCATAGTTTCTACAAATATTGACAACATGGCAATTATTATTCAAACATGACAGATGGATATATTAGTGGCAAACATAGAACTAATATTAATTAGTGGCCTCGACGCTGCTTCTCTAGGGTTTGGGGTGGCCTCGACACTGCTTCTCTAGGGTTTGGGGTGGCCTCGACAACGCTTCAAGGATAAAAAAAGAAGAGGAAGAAGAAAAAAAAGAGGATAAGAAAGAATAGAGGAGTAAGAACTCCTCTATTCTTTCTTCTCCTCTTTTTTTCTTCTTCTTCCTCTTTTTTTTTATCGGGAACAAGGGTCGTCGAGGGTCACCGAGTGGCAGAGGAAACCCTAAATAGCAAGTATCGTGGGTGTGAGATACATGTGGCCGTCGGTGTCGGACACTACATCCACGTCCCACAAGTGACGTGGGCGTCGAAGCCCATGCCACTTGTGGGACGTGGATGTAGTGTCCGACACCGACGGCCACATGTATCTCACACCGACGATACTTTCTATTTAGGGTTTCCTCTACCGCTCGGCGACCCTGACCCTCGACGACCCTCATTTCCGATAAAATAAAGAGGAAGAAGAAGAAAAAAAAGAGAAGAAGAGGAAGAATAAAATAAAATAAAGAGGAAGAAGAAGAAAAAAAAAGAGAAGAAGAGGAAGAAGAAAAAAAGCTCTTTTATTTTATCGGAAACGAGGGTCGTCGAGGGTCAGGGTCGCCGAGCGGTAGAGGAAACCCTAAATAGAAAGTATCGTCGGTGTGAGATACATGTGGCCGTCGGTGTCGGACACTACATCCACGTCCCACAAGTGACGTGGGCGTCGAAGCCCGCGCCACTTGTGGGACGTGGATGTAGTGTCCGACACCGACGGTACATGTATCTCACACTGACGATACTTTTCCTCTTCTTCGAGAGGATCGCCGAGGGGTCGGGAGGTTGCCTAGTGTCAAAGGATTCAACAAAACCATGTCTTCATCATTAGGCGAAAGTAACAGGTGCATGATGGTACGAAGCTCTCCAAAGTTATTTTGGAATGGAGTCCCAGATAGGATAATTCGCTTTTTGGTACAAAGTTCAGCAAGAACCTTCCAAATATCGTTATTTGGAAGGCCTTTGCTGAAATTCATACAAAAAGGCAAATTATCCTATCCGGGACTCCATTCCAGAATAACTTTGGAGGACTTCGTACCATCATGCCCTGGTTACTTCCGGCTAATGATGAAGCCATGGATTTCTTCAATACTTTGACACTAGGAAACCTCTCTCGACCCCTCGGCGATCCTCGACCCCTTGAACCCTCGACGACCCTGGAACCCTCGACCCCTAGACGACCCTGGAACCGTCGACCCTCGATCCCTAGACCCTATAGAACCCTCAAACCCTCGACCCTTGACCCCTTAACGACCCTCGACCCTCTACCCTAGTTCCCGACCCTTGACCCCTCGGCGATCCTCGACACCCTCGTTCCCGATAAAAATTAAGAAGAAGAAGAAGAAGAAGAAGAAAGAGGAGAAGAAGAAAGGAATAGCTAGAGGAGAAGATCGAAGAAAAAAAAGAGGAGAAGAAGAAAGGAATAGTGGAGAAGAAGAGAAAATAGAATATTCTATTTTCTCTTCCTCTCCACTATTCCTTTCTTCTTCTCCTCTTCTTTTCCTTCTTTTTTCTTCTTCTTATTTATTTCTCCTCTTCTTTTCCTCTCCTCTTCTTCTTTCTTTCCTCTTCTTATTTTCTTCTTTCCTATCCTTCTTTTTCTAAAATTGTAACTTTTGCATATATAAAACTTTTCTAAAATTGTAACTTTCTATATATGAACAAAAAACTTTCTATGAACAAAAAACATTTTTAACATATATATTTAGCAAATTCTAGCCGCATACATCACATACACATATACATTATAGCCACATACACATATACATCACATATGAACAAAAAAAATAAACTAATAAAAATAAAAAAACTTATTGCAACATATGAACAAAAACATATAGCCACATACATACACATACATTATATATATATATATGAAAAAAAATTTAAACTAATAAAAAAAGTGGTGGCGCCGGCGGGGCAGAGGGGCATGGCGGCAGCGGTGGCGCTGGTGGGGTAGGGCAGGGCAGGGGCGCGGGAGCGAGGCAAGGCAGGGGCGCGAGGCAGGTGCTCACAGAGGGGTGGCGGAGCACGGCGGGCGGTGTCGGGGCACGGGGACGACGGTGAGGAGGCGGGCGGCGTCGGGGCGGCGGCGACGGCAAAGTTGAGCAGCCTGACGGCGTCGGAGGCAGCGACGACAGTGAGGTGGACCAGCCTGACGGCGTCGGAGGCGGCGGCGACGACGAGGTGGAGCAGCCTGACCGCTCGGCGGCGACGGCGACGAGGCAGAGCAGCGGGCGTCGGGCGGAGAAGAAAGGGATGGATTTGGTCGAAAACTGCGAAGTGCTGTATATATAGCAAGAGCATTGGTCCCTGTTCGTGAAACCAACCGGGACTAATGCCACCTTTAGTCCCGGTTGGTGCCACCAACCGGGACCAAAGGCCAATTTTCAGCAGCCCAAAGGGCGGGAAGCGGCGGCCTTTGGTCCCGGTTGGTGCCACCAACCGGGACTAAAGAGGGGCATTGGTCACGGTACGTGGCACCAACCGTGACCAATGCCCCCTTTAGTCCCGGTTGGTGCCACCAACCGGGACCAAAGGCCTTCTGCTGCCCCGCGCCTAAATGTTTAGTCCCACCTTGCTAGTTGAGAGGGAGCCGCACCTGTTTATAAGGTGCGCTGCGCCTTCCCTCTGGAGCTCCCCTCTAAAGCAGGCTTTCGGGCCTAACCGTGCAATGTGTGCCTGTGGGCCTACTGGGCCTGAATCCTGGCCCATGGTAGGGTTTCTAGTCATATTCAGGCCGTGGGTTCCCAGTAGGTGGCACTTTTTTTGTTTTTTTTGTTTTTTTTGTTTCTACTTACAACAAAATACTTATTGTTGCTATATTTAATTTTTTTCCAGTTTTTTGTTTTGTTTTCTATATTATTTATTTTCTTTTTTTTGCTTTATTTTTTAATTCTTTTTGCTTTTAGGTCAGCAAAATTATAAACTTTCTGTTGCTTTATTTATTTTATTTTGTTTCTACTTACAACAAAATACTTATTGTTGTTATTTTTTTCCAGTTTTTTGTTTTGTTTTCTGCATTATTTGTTTTGTTTTGTTTTTTGCTTTATTTTTTTATTCTTTTTTGCTTTTAGTTTTAGAAAAATTATGAACTTTCTGTTAGTGCCATTAGTTTTCAAATTTGAAAACACTTTTTTAGTTTTTTTTGTTTTCTTTGTTGCTTTATTTATTTTATTTTTGATTAACTTTACTATAAAAATAGTTTTTTTTCCTGTATTTTTGATTTGTTTTTTGCATTATTTATTTTCTTTTGTTTTTTGCTTTAATTTTTAATTCTGTTTGCTTTTAGGTTAGCAAAATTATAAACTTTCTGTTAGTGCCATTAGTTTTAGAAAAATTATAAACTTTCTGTTAGTGCCATTAGTTTTCAAATTTGAATAGTTAAAATTTGAATTCTTTGAAAATTGTTTGAATCACAAGTTTGTGATTAACTTACTAAAAAAATGAGAATAGATGCGCTTATAGAGAAAATTCAACCTAAATTGCTAGTAAATTTCTATGAATTTTAGAGAAATTAACTTTGAATTTAGATTAAACTTTTCTCTATTAAGGCATCTATTTTCACTTTGAGAGGAGCTCAACAAGGCAGAGAGGGAAGGGCTTATAAACCGGTGTGAGCCCCCTTCGGTTGGCGAGGTGGGACTAAACTCTGCCCGCAACGAGGACCAACCCTTTAGTCCCGGTTTGTGGCACAACCCGGGACTAATGGTCATGGGCCAGGGGCGAGGAGCAAAATTATAAACTTTCTGTTAGTGCCATTAGTTTTAGAAAGTTGAAACTTAAAAGTTGGCATGGGCCAGGGACTAATGGTCATGGTATTATGAGGGCCGAACCATAAGACATGAACGCATTTTAAATGAACTCTGAAAAAGTTGAAAGTTGGCATGGTATCATAATTTCACCCACATAGCATGTGCATGTACAAAACGGACAATGGTAGCATGTTCGTGTGTTACAAAGTTGGCATGGTATCATCATAATAGTTGCGGGAGAAAGTCTTCACTTTTTCTTCGCTTGTGTCATTTGCTTATTGCGCCGTAACCATGGATAATCTTCATTGTTTATCAGGATGCTTGGGTCAGCCTTGACATTGAAGGGAGGAATTTCATGAAACTTTTCATAATCTTCAGACATGTCTATCTTGCCGTCCACTCCCAGGATGTCCCTTTTTCCTGAAAGAACTATGTGGCGCTTTGGCTCATCGTATGATGTATTCGCTTCCTTATGTTTTCTTTTTCTCGGTTTGGTAGACATGTCCTTCACATAGAGCTCATCGTATGATGTATTCGCTTCCTTATGTTTTCTTTTTCTCGGTTTGGTAGACATGTCCTTCACATAGATAACCTGTGCCACATCATTGGCTAGGACGAATGGTTCGTCAGTGTACCCAAGATTTTTCAGATCCTCTGTTGTCATTCCGTACTATGGGTCTACCTGTACCCTGCCGCCTAAAAGATTGACCCATTTGCACTTAAACAAAGGGACCTTAAAATCAGGTCCGTAGTAAAGTTCCCATATGTCCACTATGTAACCATAATATGTGTCCTTTCCGCTCTCGGTTGCTGCATCAAAGCGGACACCGCTGTTTTGGTTGGTGCTCTTTTGATCTTGGGCGATCGTGTAAAATGTATTCCCATTTATCTCGTATCCTTTGTAAGTCAATACAGTCAAAGATAGTCCCCTGGACAACAAGTACAACTCATCACAAACAGTGTTGTCACCTCTGAGACGTGTTTCCAACCAACTGCTGAAAGTCCTGATGTGTTCACATGTATTCCAGTCGTCGCACTGCTCCGGGTGTTTGGAGCGCAGACTGTTCTTATGTTCATCGACATACAGAGTCACCAAGGTAGAGTTCTGTAGAACTGTGTAGTGTGCTTGAGACCAAGAATATCCGTCCCTGCATATTATTGAGTCTCTTCCAAGAGTGCCTTTTCCAGTCAGTCTCCCCTCATACCGCGATTTAGGGAGACCTATCTTCTTAAGGCCAGGAATGAAGTCAACACAAAACCCGATAACATCCTCTGTTTGATGGCCCATGGAGATGCTTCCTTCTGGCCTAGCGCGGTTACGGACATATTTATTTAGGACTCCCATGAACCTCTCAAAGGGGAACATATTGTGTAGAAATACGGGCCCCAGGATGATAATCTCGTTGACTAGATGAACTAGGACGTGCGTCATGATATTGAAGAAGGATGGTGGGAACACCAGCTCGAAACTGACAAGACATTGCGCCACATCACTCCTTTATATTCGACGAGAAGCCAGTCGTGACCTTCATACTGAGCAAACATTCAAAGAAGATTTCTTTCTCTTCTTTCGCAAGAGCGTAGCTGGCAGGACCTTCATACTGCTTCGGAGGCTTGCCGTCTTTTTCGTGCAAACGTTGCAGGTCCTCCCGTGCCTCAGGTGTATCTTTTGTCTTCCCATACACGCCCAAGAAGCCTAGCAGGTTCACGCAAAGGTTCTTCGTCACGTGCATCACGTTGATTGAGGAGCGGACCTCTAGGTCTTTCCGGTAGGGTAGGTCCCAAAATATAGATTTCTTCTTCCACATGGGTGCGTGTCCCTCAGCGTTATTCGGAACAGCTAGTCCACCGGGACCCTTTCCAAAGATTATGTAGTGTAAATCATTGACCATAGCAAGTACGTGATCACCGGTACGCATGGTGGGCTTCTTCCGGTGATCTGCCTCGCCTTTGAAATGCTTGCCTTTTTTTCGACATTGATGGTTGGTCGGAAGAAATCGACGATGGCCCAGGTACACATTCTTCCTGCATTTGTCCAGGTATATACTTTCAGTGTCATCTAAACAGTGCGTGCATGCGTGGTATCCTTTGTTTGTCTGTCCTGAAAGGTTACTGAGAGCGGGCCAATTGTTGATGGTCACGAACAGCAACGCCTTAATGTTAAATTCCTCCTGTCTGTGCCCATCCCACATACGTACACTGTTTCCATTCCACAGCTGTAAAAGTTCTTCAACTAATGGCCTTAGGTACACATCAATTTCGTTGCCGGGTTGCTTAGGGCCTTGGATGAGAACTGGCATCATAATGAACTTCCGCTTCATGCACATCCAAGGAGGAAGGTTATACATACATAGAGTCATGGGCCAGGTGCTGTGATTGCTGCTCTGCTCCCCGAAAGGATTAATGCCATCCGTGCTTAAAGCAAACCATACATTCCTTGGGTCCTTTGCAAACTCATCCCAGTACTTTCTCTCAATTTTTATCCACTACGACCCGTCAGCGGGTGCTCTCAACTTCCCATCTTTCTTTCGGTTCTCACTGTGCCATCGCATAAACTTGGCATGCTCTTCGTTTCTGAACAGACGTTTCAACCATGGTTTTATAGGAGCATACCACATCACCTTCGCAGGAACCCTCTTCCTGGGGGGCTCGCCGTCAACATCACCAGGGTCATCTCGTCTGATCTTATACCGCAATGCACCACATACCGGGCATGCGTTCAGATCCTTGTATGCACCGCGGTAGAGGATGCAGTCATTAGGGCATGCATGTATCTTCTCCACCTCCAATCCTAGAGGGCATATGACGTTCTTTGCTGCGTATGTACTGTCGGGCAATTCGTTATCCTTTGGAAGCTTCTTCCTCAATATTTTTAGTAGCTTCTCAAATCCTTTGTCAGCCACAGCATTCTCTGCCTTCCACTGCAGCAATTCCAGTATGGTACCGAGCTTTGTGTTTCCATCTTCGCAATTGGGGTATAACCCTTTTTTTGATCCTCTAACATGCGATCGAACTTCAGCTTCTCCTTTTGACTTTCGCACTGCGTCCTTACATCGACAATGACCCGGCGGAGATCATCATCATCGGGCACATCGTCTGGTTCCTCTTGATCTTCAGCAGATTCACCCGTTGCAGCATCATTGGGCACATCGTCTGGTTCCTCTTGATCTTCACCAGGTCCCCCCGTTGCAGCATCACCGTATTCAGGGGGCACATAGTTGTCATCGTACTCTTCTTCTTCGCCGTCTTCCATCATAACCCCTATTTCTCCGTGCCTCGTCCAAACATTATAGTGTGGCATGAAACCCTTGTAAAGCAGGTGGGAGTGAAGGATTTTCCGGTTAGAGTAAGACCTCGTATTCCCACATTCAGTGCATGGACAACACATAAAACCATTCTGCTTGTTTGTCTCAGCCGCATCGAGAAACTCATGCACGCCCTTAATGTACTGGCGGGTGTGTCTGTCACCGTACATCCATTGCCGGTTCATCTGCATGCATTATATATAATTAAGTGTCCAAATTAATAGAAGTTCATCATCACATTAAAACCAAAGTGCATACATAGTTCTCATCTAACAACATATAGCTCTCCAGAGCATCTAATTAATTAAACCATACATTGAAACTATGTAAAACATTTCAATGCGAAAACAAATGCGATCATAATCACAACCAAGGTAACAATTGATCCAACGGCATAATGATACCAAGCCTCGGTATGAATGGCATATTTTCTAATCTTTCTAATCTTCAAGCGCATTGCATCCATCTTGATCTTGTGATCATCGACGACATCCGCAACATGCAACTCCAATATCATCTTCTCCTCCTCAATTTTTTTTATTTTTTCCTTCAACAAATTGTTTTCTTCTTCAACTAAATTTAACCTCTCGACAATAGGGTCGGTTGGCATTTCCGATTCACATACATCCTACATAAATAAAATCTATGTCACGTTGGTCGGCATAATTTTCATAAACAATAAATGAACCAATAGTTATAAAGATAATATATATACCACATCCGAATCATAGACAGGATGAGGGCCGATGGGGGCGGATACCAAAACCATCGCACTATATAAGATGCAATAATAAAAGTAAGAAAATAATACAAGTATCTATGTAAACATACAAGAATATTTTTCCTTTCAGAAAGAAGATAAGAATAAGAGGCTCACCACGGTGGTGCCGGCGATGAGCTCGGCGCGGGTGATCGACGGCGGTGAAGACGGGGACGGGGCGTGACGGACCGCTAAACCTAGACAAATATTATGGAAAATGGAGCTTGGAGGTCGAGCTTGGAGAGGAGAAAGCTTAAGTAGTGTGGCTCGGGCATTCCATCGAACAGCTTTTGTGCATAGGAGGTGAGCTAGAGCACCACCAAGCCCTCTCCCCCTCAGCTAGAAAAAACAGAGCACTGGGGTGCTCTGCTCGCGAGCGAGGGGTATATATAGGCACCTCATTGGTCCTGGTTGGTGACATGAGCCGGGACTAAAGGGGAGCCTTTGGTCCCGGTTCAAGCCACCAACCGGGACCAATGGTGGTGGGCCAGGAGCGAGGCCCATTGGTCCCGGTTCATCCCACCAACCGGGACCAAAAGGTCCAGATGAACCGGGACCAATGGCCCACGTGGCCCGGCCGGCCCCCTGGGCTCACGAACAGGGACCAATGCCCACATTGGTCCCGGTTCTGGACTGAACCGGGACTAATGGGCTGACCCGGCCTGGACCAAAGCCCTGTTTTCTACTAGTTCTCTTCTCAGAGTACAACTGTATGTGGGTGGCATCGACCTAGGGAGCAGTGATGGTGCGTGCGAGAAGTCCCGAGAGATAGGTGTAATGCGTCTGAAAAAAAAGACTAGTCTATAGCTCGCCACGAGGCTATTCCTGTCGAACGCCAAGCATAAGATATGTATCTGACGGTGCCAGTTTTTGCACGTACACAACAGTAGAAAAAGAACTAGTACCATGGCATATGCTACACCACGGCTGAGAAAACGTGCCGACGTTATGCCATCCGGGAATAGTGCCGCACTTTGAAACTAGAACCGTAAATAAATTTTGAGCGCGTCTCGTCACATTCCAAATTACTACTACTACCACGTTATATTTAATTGCAAACCTGTTCACACCGATCACAACCTAAACGGTTTCCCACTTAGGAGCGTATTAGTAGTACTCGGTTATAATACTACTATGCTAAGATGACTGCACATTCCTCCTCAGCTTCTCATCCACAAAAAAACAATCAAGTCAATCAAGCCATAGCCAGCTTGAGTTCTGGGTCAAGAGATTTCCACCAGGGAGAGGCGAGCATGGAAGAGGAAGCACGAGAGATGTCCCGCCTTGCCGCGAAAGCAGCCGACATGTCCAGCCGCACATCAGTAGCAGCACAGAGGTCCTGATACGTCTCCAACGTATCTATAATTTTTGATTGCTCCATGCTATATTATCTTCCGTTTTGGACATTATTGGGCTTTATTATACACTTTTATATTATTTTTTGGACTAACCTACTAACCGGAGGCCCAGCCCAGAATTGTTGTTTTTGCCTATTTTAGGGTTTCGAAGAAAATGAATATCAAACGGAGTCCAAATGGAATGAAACCTTCGGGAACGTGATTTTTGGAACGAACAAGATCCAGGAGACTTGGACCCTACGTCAAGCAACCAACAGGGAAGCCACGAGGTAGGGGGCGCGCCTACCCCCCAGGCGCACCCTCCACCCTCGTGGGCCCCCTGTTGCTCCATCGACGTACTCCTTCCTCCTATATATACCTACGTACCCCCAAACGATCAAATACGGAGCCAAAACCCTAATTACACCGCCATAACTTTCTGAATCCACGAGATCCCATCTTGGGGCCTGTTCCGGAGCTCCGCTGGAGGGGGCATCGATCACGGAGGGCTTCTACATCAACACCATAGCCTCTCCGATGAAGTGTGAGTAGCTTACCTCAGACCTTCGGGTCCATAGTTATTAGCTAGATGGCTTCTTCTCTCTTTTTGGATCTCAATACAAAGTTCGCCCCCTCTCTTGTGGAGATCTATTCGATATAATCTTCTTTTGCGGTGTGTTTGTTGAGACCGATGAATTGTGGGTTTATGATCAAGTTTATCTATGAACAATATTTGAATCTTCTCTGAATTCTTTTATGTATGATTGGTTATCTTTGCAAGTCTCTTCGAATTATCAGTTTGGTTTGGCCTACTAGATTGATCTTTCTTGCAATGGGAGAAGTGCTTAGCTTTGGGTTCAAGCTTGCGGTGTCCTTTCCCAGTGACAGTAGGGGCAGCAAGGCATTTATTGTATTGTTGCCATCGAGGATAACAAGATGGGGTTTTCATCATATTGCATGATTTTATCCCTCTACATCATGTCATCTTGCTTAAAGCATTACTCTGTTCTTATGAACTTAATAATCTAGATGCATGCTGGATAGCGGTCGATGTATGGAGTAATAGTAGTAGATGCAGGCAGGAGTCGGTCTACTTGTCTCGGATGTGATGCCTATATACATGATCATACCTAGATATTCTCATAACTATGCTCAATTCTGTCAATTGCTCAACAGTAATTTGTTCACCCACCGTAAAATACTTATGCTCTTGAGAGAAGCCACTAGTGAAACCTATGGCCCCCGGGTCTATCTTCCATCATATTAATCTTCCAACACTTAGTTATTTTCATTGCCTTTTATTTTACTTTGCATCTTTATCATAAAAATACCAAAAATATTATCTTACCTTATCTATCAGATCTCACTCTCGTAGGTGACCGTGTAGGGATTGACAACCCCTTATCGCGTTGGTTGCGAGGATTTATTTGTTTTGTGTAGGTGCGAGGGACTGGCGCGTAGCCTCCTACTATATTGATACCTTGGTTCTCAAAAACTGAGGGAGATACTTACGCTAGTTTGCTGCACCACCCTTTCCTCTTCAAGGGAAAAGCAACGCAAGTGCTCAAGAGGTAGCAAGAAGGATTTCTGGTGCCGTTGCCGGGGAGGTCTACGCAAAAGTCAACATACCAAGTACCCATCACAAACCCTTATCTCCGCATTACATTATTTGCCATTTGGCTCTCGTTTTCCTCTCCCCCACTTCACCCTCGCCGTTTTATTCGCCCTCTCTCTCTATCCTCCCTCTCTTTCTCTATTTGCCTCTTTTTGCCCGTTCCTCGTTTGCTTGTGTGTTGGATTGCTTGCTTGTCACGATGGCTCAAGATAACACTAAATTGTGTGACTTTACCAATACCAACAACAATGATTTTATTAGCACTCCGATTGCTCCTCTTACCGATGCTGAATCTTGTGAAATTAATGCTGCCTTGCTGAATCTTGTCATGAAAGATCCGTTTTCCGGCCTTCCTAGTGAAGATGCCGCTACCCATCTAAATAGCTTCGTTGATTTGTGTGATATGCAGAAGAAGAAAGATGTGGACAATGATATTGTTAAATTGAAGCTATTTCCTTTTTCACTTGGAGATCATGCTAAAGCTTGGTTTTCGTCTTTGCCTAAAAATAATATTGATTCTTGGAATAAGTGCAAAGATGCTTTTATCTCTAAGTATTTTCCTCCCACTAAGATCATCTCTCTTAGAAACGATATTATGAATTTTAAGCAACTTGATCATGAACATGTTGCACAAGCTTGGGAGAGGATGAAATTAATGATACATAATTGCCCAACACATGGTTTAAATTTGTGGATGATTATACAATTTTTTTATGCCGAATTGAATTTTTCTTGTAGAAATCTTTTAGATTCGGCCGCGGGAGGCACTTTTATGGAATTCACTTTATGAGAAGCTACTAAACTCCTAGATAATATTATGGTTAATTATTCTCAATGGCACACTGAAAGATCTACTAATAAAAAAGTGCATGCGATAGAAGAAATTAATGTTTTGAGTGGAAAGATGGATGAACTTATGAAATTATTTGCTAATAAAAGTGTTTCTTCTGATCCTAATGATATGCATTTTCTACTTTGATTGAGAATAATAATGAATCTATGTATGTGAATTTTGTTGGTAGGAATAATTTTGGTAACAATGCGTATAGAGGAAACTTTAATCCTAGGCCTTATCCTAGCAATTCCTCTAATAATTATGGTAATTCCTACAACAATTCTTATGGAAATTATAATAAGATTCCCTTGGATTTTGAATCTAATATTAAAGAATTTATTACTTTGCAAAAGAATTTCAATGCTTTGATTGAAGAAAAAATGCTTAAGATTGATGAGTTGGCTAGGAACGTTGATAGAATTTCTCTTGATGTTGATTCTTTGAAACTTAGATCTATTCCACCTAAGCATGATATCAATGAGTCTCTCAAATCCATGAGAATTTCCATTGATGAGTGCAAAGAAAGAACCGCTAGGATGCGTGCTAAGAAAGATTCCTTTATAAGAGCGTGTTCTTCTAGTTTTCATGATAATAAAGATGAATATCTAAAAGTTATTGATGTGTCCCCTATTAAATCTTTGTTTTGCATTATGAATCTTGATAATGATGGGACTGAATATGACCCACCTTTACCTAGAAGGCGTTCCGAAAATTCGGAGTTTTTAGATCTTGATGCTAAATTTGATAAAAGTAGGATTGAAGAGATCAAAACTCTAGATGTTAATGAACCTACTATTTTGGATTTCAAGGACTTTAATTATGATATCTGCTCTTTGATAGATTGTGTTTCCTTGTTGCAATCCATGCTAAATTCTCCTCATGCTTATAGTCAAAATAAAGCTTTTACCAAACATATCGTTGATGCTTTGATGCAATCTTATGAAGAAAAACTTGAGTTGGAAGTTTCTATCCCTAGAAAACTTTATGATGAGTGGGAACCAACTATTAAAATTAAAATTAAAGATCATGAATGCTATTCTTTGTGTGATTTGGGTGCTAGTGTTTCCACGATTCCAAAGACTTTGTGTGATTTGTTAGGTTTCCCTGATTTTGATGATTGGTCTTTAAACTTGCACCTTGCGGATTCCACTATTAAGAAACCTATGGGAAGAATTAATCATGTTCTTATTTTTGCAAATACGAACTATGTGCCCATAGATTTTATTGTTCTTGACATAGATTGCAATCCTTCATGTCCTATTATTCTTGGTAGACCTTTCCTTA
Source organism: Triticum urartu (assembly GCF_056163025.1). Classification (NCBI taxonomy): domain Eukaryota; kingdom Viridiplantae; phylum Streptophyta; class Magnoliopsida; order Poales; family Poaceae; genus Triticum; species Triticum urartu. Next base: position 72,615,004 of record NC_141879.1, on the reverse strand, counting down.
GATCGATTGGTGCAATTATTGATATGAAGGAAGGAAATATTAGATTCCAATTTCCGTTAAGGAAAGGCATGGAACACTTACCTAGAAAGAAAATTAAATTACCTTATGAATCTATTATGAGAGCCACTTATGGATTGCCTACCAAAGATGACAATACCTAGATCTATCCTTGCTTTTTATGCCTAGCTAGGGGCTTTAAACGATAGCGCTTGTTGGGAGGCAACCCAATTTTATTTTTATTCCTTGATTTTTGCTACTGTTTAGTAATAAATAATTTATGTAGCCTCTGTTTTTGTTGTTTTTTGTGTTTAATTAGTGTTTGTGCCAAGTAGAACCGTTGGGAAGACTTGGGGAAAGTCTTGTTAATCTTGCTGTAAAAAACAGAAACTTTAGCGCTCACGAGAACTGCTTCCATTTTTATTTGGAAAGTGATATTTAGTTAATGCTTTTTGAAGATTATTAATAGATAAATTCCTCACGTCCAGAAATTTATTTTAGAATTTTTGGGGTTCCAGATCTTGCGCTAGCTACATATTACTACAGACTGTTCTGTTTTTGACAGATTCTGTTTTTTCGTGTGTTGTTTGCCTATTTTGAGGAATCTATGGCTAGTAAAATAGTTTATAAACTATAGAGAATTTGGAATAAAGTAGGTTTAACACCAATATAAATAAAGAATGAGTTCATTACAGTACCTTGAAGTGGTCTTTTGTTTTCTTTCACTAACGGAGCTCACGAGATTTTCTATTTTAAGTTTTGTGTTGTGAAGTTTTCAAGTTTTGGGTAAGGATTTCATGGATTATGGAACAAGGAGTGGAAAGAGACTAAGCTTGGGGATGCCTATGGCACCCCCAGGATAATCTAAGGACACCAAAAAGCCAAAGCTTGGGGATGCCCCGGAAGGCATCCCCTCTTTCGTCTACTTCCATTGGTAACTTTACTTGGAGCTATATTTTTATTCACCACATGATATGTGTTTTGCTTGGAGCATCTTGTATGATTTGAGTCTTTTCTTTTTAGTTTACCATAATAATCTTTTCTGTACACAACTTTTGAGAGAGACACACATGATTCGGATATTATTAGAATACTCTATGTGCTTCACTTATATCTTTTGAGTTATATAGTTTTGCTCTAGTACTTCACTTATATCTTTTAGAGCAAGGTGGTGGATTTGTTTTATAGAAACTATTGATCTCTCATGCTTTACTTAGATTATTTTGAGAGTCTTAAATAGCATGGTAATTTTCTTAAATAATCCTAATATGCTAGGTATTCAAGATTAGTAAAAACTTTCTTATGAGTGTTTTGAATACTAAGAGAAGTTTGATGCTTGATGATTGTTTTGAGATATGGAGGTAGTGATATTAAAGTTGTGCTAGTTGAGTAGTTGTGAAATTGAGAAATACTTGTGTTGATGTTTGCAAGTCCCGTAGCATGCACGTATGGTAAATGTTATGTGACAAATTTGAAACATGAGGTGTTCTTTGATTGTCCTCCTTATGAGTGGCGGTCGGGGACGAGCGATGGTATTTTCCTACCAATCTATCCCCCTAGGAGCATGCGCGTAGTGCTTGGTTTTTGATGACTTGTAGATTTTTGCAATAAGTATATGAGTTCGTTATGAGTAATGTTGAGTCCATGGATTATACGCACTCTGACCTTTCCATCATTGCTAGCCTCTTCGTTACCGTGCATTGCCCTTTCTCACATTGAGAGTTGGTGCAAACATCACCGGTGCATCCACACCCCGTGATATGATACGCTCTTTCACAGATAAACCTCCTTATATCTTCCTTAAAACAGCCACCATACCTACCTATTATGGCATTTCCATAGCCATTCTGAGATATATTGCCATGCAACTTTCGACCATCCCGTTTATCATGACACATTCATCATTGTCATATTGCTTAGCATGATCATGTAGTTGACATCGTATTTGTGGCAAAGCCACCGTTCATAATTCTTTCATACATGTCACTCTTGGTTTATTGCATATCTCGGTACACCACCAAAGGCATTCATATAGAGTCATGCCTTGTTCTAGTATCGAGTTGTAATCATTGAGTTGTAAATAAATAGAAGTGTGATGATCATCATTTAATAGAGCATTGTCCCAATAAAAAAAGAGAAAGGCCAAAAAAAAGAAGGCCCAGGAAAAAGGGGAATGAAAAGGGACAATGCTACTATGTTTTTGCCACACTTATGCTTCAAAGTAGCACCATGATCTTCATGATAGAGAGTTTCTTGTTTTGTCACTTTCATATACTAGTGGGAATTTATCATTATAGAACTTGGCTTGTATATTCCAAAAATGGGCCTCCGCAAGTGCCCTAGGTCTTCGTGTGCAAGCAAGTTGTATGCACACCCACTAGTTTCTTTTGTTGAGCTTTCATACATTTATAGCTCTAGTGCATCCGTTGCATGGCAATCCCTACTCCTTGCATTAACATCAATCTATGGGCATCTCCATATCTCATTGATTAGCCACATTGATGTGAGACTTTCTCCTTTTTTATTGTCTTCTCCACATAACCCCCATCATTATACTCTATTCCACCCAAAGTGCTATATCCATGGCTCACGCTCATGTATTGCATGAAGGTTTATAAAGTTTTAGATTACTAAAGTATGAAACAATTGCTTGGCTTGTCATCGGGGTTGTGCATGATGAGAGCATTCTTGTGTGACGAAAATGGAGCATGACTAAACTATATGATTTTGTAGGGATGAACTTCCTTTGGCCATGTTATTTTGAGAAAACATAATTGCTTAGTTAGTATGCTTGAAGTATTATTATTTCTATGTCAATATTAAACTTTTGTCTTGAATCTTTCGAATCTGAATATTCATGCCACAATTAAGAAGAATTACATTGAAATTATGCCTAGTAGCATTCCACATCAAAAATTCTGTTTTTTATCATTTACCTACTCAAGGACGAGCAGGAATTAAGCTTGGGGATGCTTGATACGTCTCCAACGTATCTATAATTTTTGATTGTTCCATGCTATATTATCTTCCGTTTTGGACATTATTGGGCTTTATTATACACTTTTATATTATTTTTGGGACTAACCTACTAACCGGAGGCCCAGCCCAGAATTGCTGTTTTTTTTGCCTATTTTAGGGTTTTGAAGAAAAGGAATAAAAAAAGGGAGTCCAAACGGAATGAAACCTTCGGGAACGTGATTTTTGGAACGAACAAGATCCAGGAGACTTGGACCCTACGTCAAGCAACCAACAGTGAAGCCACGAGGTAGGGGGGCGCGCCTACCCCCCAGGCGCGCCCTCCACCCTCGTGGGCCCCCTATTGCTCCACCGACGTACTTCTTCCTCCTATATATACCTACGTACCCCCAAACAATCAAATATGGAGCCAAAACCCTAATTACACCGCCGTAACTTTCTGTATCCACGAGATCCCATCTTGGGGCCTGTTCCGGAGCTCCGCTGGAGGGGGCATCGATCACAGAGGGCTTCTACATCAACACCATAGCCTCTCCGATGAAGTGTGAGTAGCTTACCTCAGACCTCCGGGTCCATAGTTATTAGCTAGATGGCTTCTTCTCTCTTTTTGGATCTCAATACAAAGTTCGCCGCCTCTCTTGTGGAGATCTATTCGATGTAATCTTCTTTTGCGGTGTGTTTGTTGAGACCGATGAATTGTGGGTTTATGATCAAGTTTATCTATGAACAATATTTGAATCTTCTCTGAATTCTTTTATGTATGATTGGTTATCTTTGCAAGTCTCTTCGAACTATCAGTTTGGTTTGGCCTACTAGATTGATCTTTCTTGCAATGGGAGAAGTGCTTAGCTTTGGGTTCAAGCTTGCAGTGTCCTTTCCCAGTGACAGTAGGGGCAGCAAGGCATTTATTGTATTGTTGCCATCGAGGATAACAAGATGGGGTTTTCATCATATTGCATGATTTTATCCCTCTACATCATGTCATCTTGCTTAAAGCGTTACTCTGTTCTTATGAACTTAATACTCTAGATGCATGCTGGATAGCGGTCGATGTGTGGAGTAATAGTAGTAGATGCAGGCAGGAGTCGGTCTACTTGTCTCGGACGTGATGCCTATATACATGATCATACCTAGATATTCTCATAACTATGCTCAATTCTGTCAATTGCTCAACAGTAATTTGTTCACCCACCGTAAAATACTTATGCTCTTGAGAGAAGCCACTAGTGAAACCTATGGCCCCCGGGTCTATCTTCCATCATATTAATCTTCCAACACTTAGTTATCTTCATTGCCTTTTATTTTACTTTGCATCTTTATCATAAAAATACCAAAAATATTATCTTATCTTATCTATCAGATCTCACTCTCGTAAGTGACCGTGTAGGGATTGACAACCCCTTATCGCGTTGGTTGTGAGGATTTATTTGTTTTGTGTAGGTGCGAGGGACTGGCGCGTAGCCTCCTACTGGATTGATACCTTGGTTGTCAAAACTGAGGGAAATACTTACGCTACTTTGCTGCACCACCCTTTCCTCTTCAAGGGAAAACCAACGCATGTGCTCAAGAGGTAGCAGGTCCCTCCGCACCACCGAAGCCGCACGGAGGTCCCGCCGTGCCGTCGACGTAGCAGACTGATCTGGCCATGCTCCGGAAGCAGCAGAGATGTCCCGCCGCGCCGCTAAAGCAGTAGGGAGGTCCCGCCGCGCCGGCCTGGGAAAATTTCTCGCGGGCAGGCGAGGACTCTTGTAGGCGCATGCATGCGATAGTCCATAGCCAGATGGATCAGGTCTCCGGCTAGGCGAGGATGAGGACGAGGCTACCGGCGTCATCCGGCAACTACGGGAGGGCAATGCGAAGCTCCAGGGTGAGCGCGACCTGCTGGGGGCGAAGATCGCTGGAAGCGCGAAGTAGGAGGAGGAGACCGCTGCCTTGTTGAAGAGGACGGGCGTCATCATCAAGAAACTTATGGACGAGAATGCCATGCTCCCACTACTAGGGAAATCCTTATACACAGAATCTTAGCAGCAGCGCGGTTTAAAAACAAACGCTACTGCTAATTAGCAGTAGCGAGCTTGAGAAAACCGCGCTGCTAATAACCTGATAGTAGTAGCGTGGGTTTTTACCCCTCGCTACTACTAAGTTATTTCCACCGTGCCTCCCGGGACCAGCCGTAGTTGTAGCGCGGGTTGTAAAACCTACTCTACTACTACGTGGATAGCCATAGCGCAGGTCAGACACCCGCACTACTACTAGTCTCCCACGCCACCCACCCCCGCCGGATACACTCCCACCCGCAACCGTCCCACACCACTCAATCCATGTCTGTCTAAAAAAATCCACCAACGCCCGATCCAGATCCCCTCCGCCTCCATCCCCCGCTGCATGCGCCACGCCGGCGGCCGCGTGGCCGCCGCTCCCCGTCTCGCGCCGCTGCCCTCCCCTCCCCCCCAGTCCAGCGAGCTCGCCGACGAATCTCGTATCCATCATATTGCCGTCGCCGGCCGCATCCCGTCCCAGCCCACCAGCCCGCCGATGGCCTTCTCCTCGTTCCCATGGCCGTTCCGCCGCCGAGCCTGCGGCAGCGGCAGCGGTGGAACCGGCCCAAGCAAACCCTCTGCCGCAGAGGGGAAGGAGGAGGACGCGGAGGAGCTCGGCGTCATGCCGCAGCTCCTTGACTTCCTCCGGACACTCTCCCCTGACGCCTTCAAGTCCTTCCCCTCCAGCTCCACCAAGGCACCCCCTCCTTCCTCCCTTCTCGATTCCGCTCCCCTGCTAGTTCCCTCTCGATTACTGGCGGTGCTATGCTTTGTCACAGGAGGATCCGCGGAGTCGGCGGCCGAGCTCTCGGACTGGCAGCAGCGGCACGCCGTCCTCGTGCTCGCCAGAGCCAAGGTAGGTCTCCCGCGGATCTCGTCCTCTGCTTCGCCCAAGACAGAGATGGCTCTCAGGTCTCAAACTGTAATTTGTGATCCCTGCAGGAACTCGCTAAGGTCCGTTATGATCTGTGCCCACACCACATGAAGGACAAGCAGTTCTGGACATACATCTTGTCGTAAGCTCTTGCCTCGTTAGCTTTCGCCCATGTGTGAGTGCATTGTTCCAGTCCAAGTGCTCAATTAGCTTCATGCTGGTCTTGATTTTGTGAATCTTCAGTTAGGAATTCTAGTCCATGGTGCTCCTTAATACCTAGCAAACTATATTTGTACCTAAACATGATCGTCCCAGTTGCGTGTGTACCGTTGTGCTGTTTTGTATATATAATAAACATCCAGCAAAAGGGATTGGCATCTAAAGATGAGAAATTATGTCAAATGTGAGTACCTGTTTTTGTAAAAGCTCAGCAAAAAGGGGACATCATCATGTAAAGTGTGGTCTCTGTTTGCTGAACAACTATCCATGAGGTGTAATATAAGTAAGGTGCTGGTCCTAATATAAGTAATAACAAACCATGGCTAGTGATAATTCCTCTGTTGTTCCAACCTTTATATATGCAAAAGAATACACACATGTCTGTTCCAGATATGGCCAAAGTTGTAAACACTAGATAATCCATCAAGTGGGCTTTTGATGCCATCCTGCAGCACGCGTTGTTGGGTTTGACTCTAGCCAATTTCATTTTCAGGTAGGTTGGTGGGTGGGATATGCTAATGACACCGATGACTCAATCCGGAGGATTGTGCGGATAAACCCTGGTGTCGGGAGATACGTCGCCAAGAGCTACAACCCAAGGTCTGGTTTCTCCGTTCTCTTAAGTTCAGTTGATGCAAAATTGAACATGCAATTTTTAGCCTAATTTATCACAAGTGAGGAGCAGTGAATTCTATAGTCCATTAGCTACGGTTGATCGGCAACTGCATAAGCTTCTATTTCTACTTCTGAAGTTTGAATGATTGTATGAGAAAATGAGTGCTACAAATGTACAATTTTGTTGGTTTAGGCAAACACCTCACAGTACTCAAAAGTACAGTTTTGTAGAAACCATAGTATTCTGATTGAGCTAGTAAGATTTAGTTTATGTAAGTTTAGTAGATGAACTAGTAGGATCCTTCTGCTGAACTGCTACTAGTAGGACGGCTTGCGATTAGATTAGTCTAGTCTATGTAGCAGGTGCATGCTCTGAGCTCGCTCGCAAGGTGTTTGCAACAATGCCTCTAGGAATGTTGAAATGTCAATTTGTTCAATCAATGTAGAATTCTGTGTTCCACAGGATACAAAGGAGCCTATGGACCTTAAACTTTGCTCATTAAATTGAAAAGAAAACATTGTACTATTCGTACACAAACAAAACATCTATGGGTGGGGATGTTGGCATTGCGCGATTAAATTGAAAAAGAAAATGCTCTGATCATATTAGCATATACGGTGTGCTTCATGCATCCAAGAGACCAAGACGTCTTCTCTTCTCTATGGAGAGAAGCTGATTTGCATTGACGGCTAATGATGATTCTTTGTGTTCCATAGTTTAAAAGGCAACCATTTTGCACTGGATAACCAAGTATTCTGCCAGGGTTAAATTTAATTAAGAATGTTGTTCCTTTGTTATATGGAAGAAGACTTCATGGTTAGCATTATTTATTATAACACATTCATATAAGATTTTCTTGCCACTGTAAGTAGGAAGTTAATTTTTTTGGCTTGTTTTGTTCTGCAGGGATTTTGGTCTGTTTTTCTAATAGTATATATGATCATTCAGTCATAGTTCCAGTATTTTAGAACTAAAGCTCCCCCTAATTAAAATGCAGAAACGTGTTTTCTTTCATTATGTTTCAGTCACTGTCTTAGAAACACTAAAAAATATCTCTTGACAAACTTCTTCATGGAACTAATATTTTTATGCTAATGACAAATTGGATTTATAATCTTTAACCTCGAATCTTTATAGGATTTTGGTTACTACCATATCTGCTCTTGCAGGTCTACTAGAGTATCCACTTCTGAGGTTGATTTTCAAAATGTGTATATCTAATATTTCTTACTCCAGCTTTAAGCTTCACTGTCATCTAACTTTGTCTAGTTAATATACTTACTCAGCAACATGGAAAGTTTCCACATTTGTTCTAGCTGTCTCTATGGGTTAGCGACTTAGCATACATGTTGTAATAAGGTTTCATAGTTGCTTCTCTGACAAGGTCTGTTTTTATTCATAGGTAGAAGATAGCGATAGAGTGCTGCCGGATAATGAGATGTTGAAGCGGCAGACTGAATCCATGACACCGAAGTGCAATTGCGGCAGATTATCTCTATCTTTTCTTTTCATTTTTCTTATTATTGAGTGAGAACAGAATTAGGAACTGTGTGATAGTACATACAACAACTGTAGTAAAAAGAAACTTATGTTTGCAATCGTTAATGACATAGATACTTGCATGTTCTTTGAAGTGGTCATTTGTGAGTTGCAATGCATAATGAGGTTTTTTGGCTGATTTATTTCCTTCGGTTTCCAGTTAACCATGAAATAGGAGCCCAGCAGTGCTCACTATTGTTGTGTTTACTGGGAACTGTATGCATAAAATGGAATTGGTGGATTTTATTTTTTTAATTATAAATTAGTTAGTAGTGGCGTGGGAAAATACTGCGCGCTACTAGTATTTAGGATACTAGTAGCGTTGGTAGTATGGACACGCTGCTACTATTTTGCTAGTAGTGGCGCGGGTACTAAATAGCAGTAGCATGGGTGGCACACGCTACTACTAACTTTGTTAGTAGTAGCGCGGCTTCAACCCACGCTATTACTAACTATTAGCTGTAGCGCCTTATTGGTAGCGCGGGTACCCGCGCTGCTGATAGGCCTAAAACCCGCGCTGCTGCTAGGCTTTTCCCTAGTAGTGTCCGCATCGAGCGCAACAGGCTGGTGGAGGAATCCATGGATGCTGCCAAGCAGCGTATTAAGGACATGAAACTGATGAAAGAGATCATCGCCCGCCACGAGAACTAGTCTCCGCGACCAGCAGCGCATAAAGAAAGTAGAGATCAGCGAGCCAGATCGTTGTATGCGTCTTCCTTCTTCTTTTGCCCTTGTGTATTTCGGGTGTAGCCGCATGTGGATTTTTTAGTTATCTTCCTAATTATGTAACACAATTATTATCTACTCTCATCGTCCTTATATATATTCACCAGTCTTGCTATAAGTCGCAGTAGATGCTATATAGGTCCGTCGGATCTTACATCATGATCTGTGTAAAATTTTCTTTTCAGATTTTCTTTTTTCTCTCTTAAATCTCAGTCAAGTGAGACATTGCCACGCCATTAAAAAGAGGCTCGGGCGCCATTAATGGAGACCTTGGGAGAGAGGTGGACAACAGATGGAGGTCAAAGGGCTCGCACGCCTCCCGTACTCAAATAGCTACCCTGCACGGGGACGTAAATGGTAAATAGAACGCCCACGGTTTCAATAATACTTGTGTTTCCGATTGTAACATGACAACACTTGTTGCAAAATGACTTTGTTGATTGTTAATGTGTGCGCCTTCACAAATCGGACAGCAAAATTACCACAGCATGTTGGTGCCATGTCATGACACCAAGCCAACTTTCATGATTTTCATGCGTGTTTCGGATTTACAGGAATTAAAAAACCAAGTTTCTCAATGTTTCCAGCCGAGCCATGATGCCCAGATGTTTGAATTTCATTCCCATTTCTGGCATGGGACCTACAAATTTACCCGAGGACACACATGTGATTTTTCAACCAGTTTTGGTGCACTGGAGCATGTGCTTGTATTTAAAATTTGAATTATGCACACAAAGGTGAACGTTCCCTCTCAAAACCACGAGCCTTCTTGAGAGAAGCTCTGGTTTGCAAGAAACTTATACCAAAACTTGTTCCTATTATGCAATTTTTTTACCACAGCATGGTAGTACCATGACATGACACCATGCCAAGTTTCATGATTTTTGGCGTGTTTTGGATTTACAAGAATTTTAAAACCAAGCTTCTCAATGTTCTCGGCTGAACCACGATGCCCAGATGTTTGAATTTCATTCCCATTTCTTGCATGTGACCTCGAAATTCACCCGAGGACACACATGTGATTTTTCAATCAACTTTGGTGCACAGGAGCATGTGCTTGTAGTTCAAATTTGAATTATGCACATTAAATGACTAGAAACTCATTTAATGTATAAAAAAAGGCCAAACGAACCCGGAATAATTCCAAAATTTAATAGGGCACTCATATAGTTTTATGTTGCCTCTGTAAAGAAAATTTGGGGGAGGCAACGTATATTAGAAATGCCATTAGACATTGTTATTTTCACGTCAAACCCGTTGACCATGTTACATGACAAAAATAAGCCGATTCTCACAATTATAAGTTAATAGTCTCCAGCACAACACACCCCTCAAATAAAACTAAGCACCCTGGAATTCTTTGACAAAACAAAGCTCCCTGAAATTCTTTGACAACTAAATTTCTGGCTATATGATGTTGGCCATAAATATTGTACGTATATAATGTGAAGAAATGAGTGGTAGTACTATACCAACTAAAAGATGAAATGTACAAAATATAACGAGAAGAAACATAACATAGTTCTGCTGGGGGCTCAGCACAACACACCCCTCAAATAAAACTAAGCACACCTGAAATTAAACTAAGCAATTAATCCGGTAGACACTGCATTAGAACCACCATGAGCAACGACACTGCCACCTTACTCGGACTCCTCATCCATGTCCTCGACTTCGTCCTTGTCCCTCTTCCTCTTGGCTGATACTTCTTTGCTTGAACTGCAGACTTGGCTCTTGCTCTTCATCCAACCCTTGTAGATATTGAAACAAAGGTAGCCATCCATTGCAACGTAGTGGATGTGGTCTATATCTAGTACATTCCACTCCCATGCATGATGAAACTTGAACGGAGGTTTCTTTAGTGTATCGTACAAAGGATGAACCATGGCTCCTGCCAGGGCCAACATTGAAGGCTGATCACGGGAGGGCACCAGCCTTTTCTTCTGGAGGTCGAAGGGGTCGCCTACAACGAGGCCTATCCGACCCAGGATTTCCTTTTCGTTCCTAAAGTCTACAGTAATGAATCTGACTCGGCCATCCTTGAGGAAATTCTTAAAATCCTGGCACTCAACGTCAGCATGGCATATGTGGTAGACCAAGCATAGGTCATGCACGCAAACCTGGATCACGGCCGTCTTCTTCTTCTCTGCCTCCTTTAGATTCTTCTCCCTTCCCGGGATTGTGGTGTACTCAACATCTAGCCCAGCGACCCACTCATCATTTGAGTTTTCGAACATGTGTTTGAAGCGAGCAAGGCATTCTTTGACCTTTGCGGAAGAACGGGTGTAGATGACGTAGAACTCATCGCCGGTGATGGTTCTAACCTTGTACCCACCGCCGATCATGGAGATGTGGGACGCCATGGATTTGGGAGGAGGGTCAGGATTAATGGAACTGCCGTAATGCGAAAGGACGGGACGACTAGGAGCGGTTTATCGATTGTAAAAATGTCGAGTGGGGGGGGCACATGCGAGTGGTAGGGTAGTGGCTTGCCTGGTGGATAAATGGATTCATGCACAGTACTATGGGGGCTCAATTAGATGTCATGTCTACTCGACGCGCAATTAAATGGCTTTCGATGTCATGTCAAGCGTCGGAAAAAATTACAGGTGATACGAAGCTTTCCATTCTCCCATGATACGGGCTTCCGAGAGCCCTTGGATCTGAGATCAAACGGTTGCATGGCGTGATTCTAGACCTACGGGTGAATATCCTATCCTGGAGGGTTATTCTGCAAATTTTCAGCAACTTAGCATGCGACCGTTCGATCTCAGATCCAAGGGCTGCCAGCAGCCCATATCATGGTCGCGCCTACCATGACCGTCGCCTCGCTCGTGCGGTTGCGCCCTTGGAGATTTAACATGGTGCGTTAGGCTATCTGATGTTGGCATGTCATACATAGTCATCACTTAGTCACTCATACAACAAGGTTAGCTATAAGGTTGGCTATAAGAGTATTTTTTGTTTACTTCCCTCTATCTCTTTCTTCGTAGTATTTATTGCATTTGCCAAGGAGTGAGCTCTTCCAATGAAATGGTGCTTAGATGAGGTGCTATGGGCATTAAATGGCTTAGCAACTCAAGTCCCCAATGCACAGGTGCTTACTTTTTTGTTGCTAAGTTTGCTTCATCTAGGTACACGCGCTTATCACCGTTTCTTCCTGGGGTCACCAAACTAGTCTCTCGCTTCTTAATTAACTTGCCACATCAGACTTTATGCCTATGTGTACAGTGTTGAGTACCCCAGTTGCTCCGCGGGTGATTATGCCCTAAATTCTCAGGAGTGGTGGAACGGATTGCTCCTATCTAGGGTTTCCTAGCTTGCTTTCCTAGATTTAGCTTTATCTATCTTTCCGAGATGACCAACTGCTCTTTCTTGCCAATCTACTTTAGATTTATTAATACTTTCATTGCGGGACCTATCCCCGAACAACCATTGCTTTTCTTCCGCGGTTTCTTTAGTTTCTTCTTGATTTGATTGAAGTTTAGGGAATTGGATGGACTGGTGTCTTTGGATATTATCCGTCCTACTTATGATCTTCCAATTGAACACACTAGTATTTTATGGATTCTTTCCCCGGTAGTGTAGTCATGTCCAAAAGGGATGATACATATTTATCGGTCCTAGGATGCGTCGTTCGTGATAAGCTTATCCGCTTCCTTTCGCCGGTAGTGTGAATCTTCTCGAAAGCGCACAACATAGTCCAGTCAGTGTAGCCAGGGCATCATGAACGGATTCCTCAAGAGGAAGGTAGGGCCATATCTATCCAAGAAGAAAGACCTGGTAAACAATTATGCTACTTGACCAATGGATAAAGTATAGATCTCATGGCTGGCTACTATTCAACCCTGGCATTAGGGATCAGGAACGGGGTAAAGTACGGACTTTGGCTAAGGATGGGGATCCGATTGGGCTTAGCACCTGTAGGATCAAGTACAATAGTGGGCTATAAGCCCGCTTTACATGGCATTTTTGCATATTTGAGGGAAAGAGGCAAGGAAAAAGTGGAGGAGTGGGCTCTCAAGCAAGAGCTAGCCTCTACATGGTGGAGCATTGGGAAAGGCACCTGTATGGAGGTGATCAGGAATCGGGAGATTCAAGCCGGTCGTAGCGCCGCAGTGAAAATGATAATGGCAAGTCAAATCACCGGGCCCCACCTGTCCAGCAGTAACTCACTGTCAAATCACACATCCCTACGTTTGCAGCAGCCTACTCCCTCATCTTCTCGCATCTTTGTTGAACCGACTAGGCAGAACTGCCCCGCCTACCGCGCGGGAAAAGCCCGGCCCTCGACTTTTAAATAGTATAGTATACTAATTTTGTATCCATGGATTGCGCCGTGGAGCAAAGCCTCAAGAAAACGGCGATACACATGTATGGAGTATACAGCACGCCCATAGCATTCGCGTCGCACCCCATACGGTCGGTCCGTCTGGCACGTCGCTCTTTGAATGGAACACGCGTCATATTGCATTTGCACATGCATGTGGGACTACAATTGAGAACCGACCATAGGCACACTCCCCGGCCCCGCAAATCGGGTGAGTTAATAGAAGTACATACATTGGTACCTGGACGATCCCTGCAAGACACGGAAGATCAGTTCATCCATGCATGTGACCAGACTCCAGCAGACATGCCTGGATTGGCTATCGTCTACATATCGTGCAGGCTGTGTTGTACAGGGTTGTAGTTCTGGTGAGAAATCTAAAAAAAAGGTTTCTTGTCATCTCACAAAATTAGATGTCATGTGCTTCGAATCACTACGAGGGTTAAACAGGGACAACTAAGTTGGGCTATTCATTGGGGGCACATGCACGAAGACTACTTGGCTGCCATCTAGGTCAAGTCGGCTATGTTAATTAGGACATCTATCGACGAACCCCTTTTCTACGAGTTTATCTTTAATTTGAGCTTTGATCCTCGTCTAGTTTGTTCGTCGGGATTCATCTTGTCTCCTTTGGGCAGTTAGGTTATGATTTCTTGTCATGTGGCATTTTTTGTGTTATATGTTATAATCTGGTGCTTCAGATCAAAATGACGACAACTGCGCCCTCCGGGGCACGTGCATGAAGACTTCTCGATAGTCATTGCCGAGGTCAAGCCGGCTCCAGCCGGTAGACAAAAGAAAACTAGTACTCCACTATATAGGCAGGAGCCTCCGCGCTTGCTTGCTAATGTTGCTATCTTCATACTGTCTCGTCCTCTCCAGATCTAAACACGACAGCGGTGGCCACACTCTCTCTCTACTCACCGCTGGTCACAGATCCAGCTGGATCCTCTCCGCCGGGGAAGGTGAGAAGGTGCAATGTTCACATGGTCGTCCTTGGCGATGGCTCTTACCCACTGCCGGCATGTCCCGATCAGCGTGCCTTGCCATTCTCTCCCAAGCATCGCTGGCGAGGGAGGGCCTCCCACCCCTTCTTCCTTGCTACCGTAGTGTGGGCAGATCCGGCCTCCCGCCGCCCACCTAGCGACATCCCGACGACCCTCAGGTATAACTTCCTTCGAAACCGGCCTTGCTCTACTTCCCGAGCTCCTGACGTCGCTGCATTTGTATCTTTTACTATTTCTCAGCCCCCCTCGTGTAGATAGGATCGATCGGCTGTTCGAAAACCACCTAATTTTTTTACTGTTAAGAGGTAAACTAGTTCATGCACTCGAATCTAGTAGTACTTGGTTCAAACAAGGAAGAAAGGGGGTGGGGTGGGGGAAGATTTATTACCTGGATCTAGGACTTGGTCGAAAAAGGAAATAATGGTGGTGAAAAGTAGCAGAGACTGGCTATCCAACTGGTCTCTAGGTCTAATAGGGAAATAAAGGGAACGCAATACAAACTCAATATAAACCCGATCTATTGGTTGAAAAAGGAAAGAAAGTGGGGAATGGGGGACAAGTCAACAGAGTAAGTCCAGCACTAGATTTGCTAGCCTCACACAGTATAAGGTGGCTATATACCGAACAAAAATGGGACCAACCTAGATATCCTCTTCTGATGTTTGTTTCCCCGAGCCGCTCTTATGTAATGCCACTAGTAAAATGTAGCAGTCGCACTGTTAAAAGTAAGGACACATTAAACCAATGTTGGTTTCAATGTAATGCCTCCAGTAATATGAATCAATGGCACTTTTTTCATGTCCTGCTAAATTTCCCATTAAGATAAGTTGCTTCTTTTCGTTAGAGATGCAACTATCCTAGTCCGCCTACTCTCCAGGAGCTTCACGACCAACCTTGATGTTGCTCAATTTTATTGCAACTAATGAAGAAGAAGCTTTGTGGGTTTCATTTTCTGATGGAAATGGAACCAGGGCTGGAGCCCTTTTCTTAAAAAAAGAAGAAGAAGAAGCTGCTAGCTCATGGGACATTGCTTCATTTTAGGTGAACTGCACCAAATTGTCCCATGAACTGAATCATCCATGTTGGTGACTGGTGTCATCCCTTCTACGATGGTGTTGACTACAGATATGGTTCCCATGACGAGGTATGTTCCTTTTTGGTCTGACCGTTTGCCAAAGATCCTGCATGTTGATCCTGCTCTAGTGCTACTGTTTTGGCACTGCCATGATAAAAGCAGTAATGTTATTATTTTGCACCTTAATCTAGTGGCACTATTAATTTGAGGCAATGTTTTGGCACCGCTAGTAACACTGTTTTTCTTATATATCGAAAGAGGGGGGTTCCCTCCGATTTCATTAAAGAAACCCAACCATAGAGAACCATTATCCGACAACATCTCAGTGTAAACGGGCAGTTATGCAACTACTACTAGAACGAACTGAGTACTAGCAGGAGACAAGTTCGCCACATAAGCAAGGCAGGTAGGGGGACGCAACACCAGCTCGACCAAGTTTGGATTACAACCCAAATTCTACCACAGAAACATCAGGGGGAAGATAGGGACTGAAAGAGCCAGCTTCAGCATCCCAGTCTAAGCACCCCTGGCCTTCATCCTTGCGACGCATGGTACACCTCATTTGCCACCTGCTCGACCCTAGTGTCACTGAGAAAATGAAGTAATAATACAGTTAAAATAGAGCGAGTGTCCTCTCTATCATTTCATTTCCAATGTAGATAGAGAAAGTTCTTCTCTTTGTTAATGTATGTTTCATCAACTAGTGCCATTGTTAATGTTTAAGCATTTCTGCAAACTGGGGTGCTTAATTTTAGTTGATCTGCACAAAAATAGAGATTTGAATGTCTCAAGGCCCCTCCTTGTACTACCTCTGTACACTGATGTTCATCACTGGCAGAAGGTGTATCGGGGAGACTTGGGTCGATTTCCAGTATGATGTAATATTTTCTTTTGTTTATTAGTGTATGTTTCATCAACTAGTGCCACTATAATATAATCACGCATTTTCATTATCTGTGCAAATAGGGTTATTCAGCTGCATTTTGGTGGAACTGCACAAATGTACGGATGGAAGGCATATATGCAGAGTGCGAGGTGCCAAGTAAAAATTACCGACACCAACCCTGCTCCATTTAAGCATTGGCATCCACCACCATCAGTGGGATGTGTGGCGCTCACTGTGGATGGATCTTTCTCGGCAGAAAATCCTCTAACCAAATACTATTAGCTTAGACTTAAAAAAATACTAGTAGCTTATATTGGCAGTTTTCTAGGGGTGTATTCTTTTCTGAAAGAAGCACCAATCTATTTTTCTTTATTTGTACACAGTGTCACAACTTTGACCCAAAGGTCCAGAGCTATTTTAGGGTGATTGGCGTAGTACTCGGAGACTGATTGTAAGCATGATTTTTATTAGTTGTCACACCGATTGTAAGCAAGAGCAGATGGAAGATTAGGTTAGTGCGAAGCTTACCTTAAACCCTACCGACGTCGTTGAAACGAGGCAAGCATCGAGGGAACCGTGGAGAATGGCGGGGAAGCGACGTCGCGCCATCGAGCCTCCTCTTGCGGTGGGAGAACGAATACTCCTGTGGCTCCAGCTGGCTCTGCACCTTCACGAACGACACACCATACTCGATCGATTCGTTATCCTCTGGGTGCTCGACCTTCGACCTGTACGCCCACTGTCGGTGTTAAAACCGGCGGATCTCGGGTAGGGGGTCCCGAACTGTGCGTCTAAGGCGGATGGTAACAGGAGGCAGGGGACACGATGTTTTACCCAGGTTCGGGCCCTCTTAATGGAGGTAAAACCCTACGTCCTGCTTGATTATTCTTGACAATATGAGTAGTACAAGAGTTGATCTACAACGAGATCGGAGAGGCTAAACCCTAGAAGCTAGCCTATGGTATGATTGTATGTTGTCCTATGGACTAAAACCCTCCGGTTTATATAGACACCGGAGGGGGATAGGGTTACACAAGGTCGGTTACAAAGGAGGAGATATACATATCCGTATTGCCTAGCTTGCCTTCCACGCCAAGTAGAGTCCCATCCGGACACGGGACGAAGTCTTCAATCTCGTATCTTCATAGTCCAACAGTCCGGCTGTCCAGAGACCGCCTAATCCAGGACTCCCTCAGTAGCCCCTGAACCAGGGTTCAATGACGATGAGTCCGGCGCGCAGTGTTGTCTTCGGCATTGCAAGGCGGGTTCCTCCTCCGAATACACCACAGAAGAGTTTGAATACAAGGATAGTGTCCGACCCTGCAAAATAAGTTCCACATACCACCGTAGAGAGAATAATATTTCCACAATCTAATCTGCTGACACGTTTTGGCAGCATGACATCATGCCATGGCCCGGTAATTATTCGAACCGTTTTTCTTTAACCAGCCCCGCACATAACGCGGGGTGGTTTCTTGACACGTCTTGTCAAAGCAGAGATCGTGTCCCCCTTATTACGGGATTCTCATCAATACGGGCGTGGGTAACCCAACCGCGCCACCAATTACGGCGCTTGGGGGATAAGCGAGTTTTACCAGGCTGGTGGTGGGTGCATAGTTTCGTCCGCCCTTATAAAGGGATAAGGTCTTAGCTTTTTCTACCCACGCCTTCTTCCTCCTTGCTCATCCATTCTCGCGCACTCGAGCTCCAGCGCCCAAGTCCGCATCCTTCTCCTCAACTCTCTCCAACCATGTCCGGAGCGGGAGGCAAGTGGATGGCCTCCTCCGTCACGGAGGGACACATCAAAAAGCTACGTGGAGCTGGATACTTTGCCGTGGATATTGCACACCGGCTGCCAGCCACGTGGCAGGTCGTCCCTACCCCGGAACCTCACGAAAGGGTGGGTTTTCTCCCCCATTTCGTCCGCGGATTGGGGTTTCCCCTCCATCCATTTATCCGCAGCCTCATGTTCTATTACGGGCTGGACTTTCATGATCTGGCCCCGAATTTCATCCTCAACATCTCGGCGTTCATCGTCGTGTGCGAGGCTTTCCTCCGCATCCAGCCCCACTTTGGCCTATGGCTGAAGACCTTCAATATCAAGCCGAAGGTAGTAGGCGGCCAACAAGCAGAATGCGGTGGAGCCATGGTGGGCAAAATGCCCAATGTTACATGGCTCGAGGGCTCCTTCGTGGAGACCATGAAGGGGTGGCAATCGGGGTGGTTCTACATCACCGAGCCGCGCGACACCAACTGGGTGGCGGCCCCCGAGTTTTGATCCGGAGTCCCCACGCGGCTCACTTCCTGGAAAGAGAAGGGTCTGTCTTGGGGCTCTTCGGTGGAGCTGGACGGACTCCAGAAGTGTATCCGGAACATGACAAGCAAGAAACTTAAGCTTGTCAACATAGTTCAAGTCATGCTCTTACGCCGGATCCTCCCATGTCAACAACGGGATTTCAATTTATGGGAGTTCGACCTGGCCCAGCACCAGACCCTAAGCGAGATCTTCGACACAACGCATAAGGACTTCTGGAGGGTGCTGTTCAAGGGCACCGAGGTCCCTCCTTCTCTTACCGAGGACCGCGGACTAAGCGCAAAGCGTTCTGCGAATCCGGTAAGTTCTGTACACCTGGTAGGGTATTTATTTCCCATAGCTTAACCATGTGCGGGGTCTGAGCTCCCATGCCTTTGACAAGACTGGGTGAAGACATCAGAGCAGATTAACTGTCCGGCCCCTCTGCCCGAAGACACTGCGGACGCTCTGCTGACGGAGATGCGGACTTCGGCTCCTTATGAGGTGCCGGAGAAGACCAAGAAGAAGGCCAAGGGAACCCGAAAGAGTTCCCGGCGCCAAGTGGTATCGGACTCGTCATCCGATAACACCAAGACACCCTCCTCCCGTGAAAACGAGGAGAAGGAAGATGAAGATTCTCCCCCTCCAGCCGGGGGAGACAAGAAAAGGAAGGCCGCCCCAACCGGGGAGGCCGAAGGGTCCAAGAAGGGAAGGACTCTCCTTCCGGACTGCTCCACCACCGCCGCCGACGGCGAAGACGAGTGGCTGCTCAGGTCCAAGCCCCTGGCGAAGTCGTAAGTATTCGGATACTAGAGTAACTCATAGCATACCTTTGTCGCACTGCTTCTCCTAACGCCGAATATGATTATGCAGTCCGCCCCAAGCCCGTATCGATGTATCATCGTCGGACGGTTCCTTGGACTCGTCGGACATGAATAACGATACACTTCCAACCGCCTCCTCTCCTTGCCCTACGGACAATGCCGAGGTATAGTCTCAAGGGGCACCGAGCCGGGGGAGACAGTCCCGGAGGCGCCTCAAGGCGACCTTCTGGACTCTAGGAGCAAAGGGAGCAAGGCTCCCGGGGGTTCCAAGTTCGGCTCTCAACCGAACACCGCGCCGGAACCTCCAGTGGTTCCGGACTTGGGCAGGCACCCCCCTTCCAAAAGGGGCAAGACGCCCGTGCCGGTGACCTCTGTCCATCCAGAGGCACCGGACAACCTGCTGGGAGCGCTTTGCGGCGCTTCCATCGACGAAGAGCACCACACTATTATGAGTGCAGTGATCAAGAAGGTTCAGTCCACCAAGAGCGGACTGACTGAAGCCTGTGCCAGCCTTCTAACATGCTTTGAGGTAAGTATTTAAAATATAGGAAAACTATTACCACATAGATAGTAGCCCCTGATGCTCTGTTTGGTGTTCACAAGAAAAGCCGAATAGAGGATCAAATAATATCTGCAGGAGTCTAATATAAGTATGTCTGTATGCGTATGCAGGCTTCGCTGCTGACCTCTGCCGCACTGACTGTGGAGGTCGCCGCATTGAAGCAGGACCTCGAGAGGTCCGAGAAAGAGCTTGGTCTTGCCAAGAGGCAGCTCGAGGAGAACAAAGGTAAGTAATACCTTGTCTATATATAAAAGAAAATGTGGTTGCGAAATGACATGATCATCATGAATTTCCCAGGGGCCACGACCGAAGTGGCGACCCTGAAGAAAGCGCTGTCCGAGGCCGAAAACAAAGCGGCCAAGGAGCGCACCGAGCGGGAAAAACAAGAGGCACGGGTGGGCGAGGTGCAGCAAGAGCTCCAGGCTCTCGTGCAGAAGCACGAGGCTTTGGAGCTTGACTCGAAGATGCGAGAGTCCGAGCTTGCCGCGGCCCTCAAGAGCACAAAGCATGCCAAGGCTGAAGCCCAAAAGACCCTCCAGGAAATTGAGGCGATGAGGAAGATAGCGGAGGGTAAGGCATTCAATATACAAAGCAAGCATGTGAAAGTAAAATACTTGTTACTTACCCGAGTCCGGAGATCTCCAGGAGCATTCGCAGATTTGCCCTGTAGCGTGTCGGATGCCGCAAAATATTACCAGGCCGAGGAGGGAAGCTCGACGGAGAAGTTGTTCTGGTCTTAGTATACTGGGACCGAACACCCAATGCCTATGAGCGACCAGCTGAAGCAACTGGTCGAGCTGCACAAGGCGGCCGAACAGGCCATGAAGGGCTTTATAGTCCGGCTATGGCCTGGCGACTCTCTTCCCAACAGCTACTTCAGCCTGGTGAGGCGGCTTGTGGATGCCTTCCCACAGCTGGAAGTCATCAAGCGGTCCGTCTGTATCGAAGGTGCCTGCCGGGCTGTTGCCCGTGCAAAGGTGCACTGGGCCAAGATGGACGCTGAGAAGCTGGTGAAGGAGGGGCCGCCGCAGGGAAAGGAGCATCGCCACCCCGAAATGTATTATGAGGGTGTCCTGAAGGGTGCCTGTCTTGTGGCGAACAAGTGTGCGAAGGATGTAATTTTTGAGTGAACTTGCTCGTGTGATCCTGTATTATGAAAACTTGTTCATATGCGCAATGCAACGCTTGTTTGAATTTAAAATATTACCTTCTGTTCGGCTGTTTATTAAATCTGAGAGATGGCTAGTCGTCAGCTTCTGCCCCCATGCCACGAGTGCTGGGGTGTTCGGGATAAACCTGAGCACTCTTTTTCCCATTTTTGGGTCCTTCGAGGGAGGTGCCCAGCACAACGAACAAGGCAATCGGACTATAATGCTTTATCCCTCTCACTTAGCCATAGAATTCTACAATTTTAAATTTTGGCGGAGCCCCTAGTATTCGGAAGGCCGAATTCGGGGCGCTATACACGCCTTAAGCCGGACAAAGCCGACTCCTCGCTCTAAGCGGCATAAGTCTTTAGGGACTCGAAACCTCTCGAACAGCGACCAGCTCTCGCCTTATCATGGCAGTCAGTTTTAGCTTTCTCTACTGAGGTTCTTAGCCCAGCTGAACCGGGGCACAATCGCAGTAGTTCTCCCAGTGCTACCTTAGCCGATGTAGCGGAACGTAAGGTACCAAAACATGGGAGCCGGGCAAACCCAACTATTGACCCAAGACATGATTCGGAGCTGATGCATATAATGCTATAAGTTTGGGGTGCCGCACTGTCGAAACTGTTCAGACTTCTCACGCCCTATTATGGGGTATGCTTAAGCCCCTGGCGTATTGGCTGTACCAGAGTGTACGGGTGCTGAATGTCATGAATGAACATATATATATATATATATAAGGAAGAATAGAGAATGCGATAATAGTCTAGTGCTATGCATTGTTTATTCAAAAAGGTGCATTAAAGTAGAATGATACAAGTAGTGCGATAAGAAAAAAAGTAGGACTATTTGACATGTCCCCTCCAAGGGCACGCTGAGGAATGGTATTTAAAGCAAATATTTCACTCGTTATCGGGATCCACCTGGGAGTTCCATGGTGCGACGTAGCTTTCTGCCTCGTTGGTTGTTGCATCATGTGTCTGGCAATCATACTGCCGGACAGGGTTTCCAGAGACTAAAGTCCTGAAAGAGAAAAAAATAACAAAGCAGAAAGCCCCTAGTGCGGTTGAGCCGCGTCTTGGGGCGTGCCGTAGTCGTGCCCCCTTCCCACCTATGCCCATGGTATTTTCAATGCGTAATTATGTACGCGTGGCACGGATTTCACCGTTTGGCTGGGACTGGGGTGGGGGCCGCATTGCTATGAGAGCTCGGAACGTGCCAGGCGGTCTTGTTGCTGATTACTCCGGGCGCGCTTGAAGGTGTCCGGGTCCTTAATCGCCAAACTGGTGGATTTCCTTAAGAGGCTGCTTTGCGCTTCTGCTGTGAGGGCCGCAGTGTGCTCCTCCGTGCGGAGAGAGCGCTCTGTGTTTCCATTAACTGTGATGACCCCCCGAGGTCCTGGCATCTTGAGCTTGAGGTATGCATAATGCGGTACCGCATTGAATCTCGCAAATGCGGTTCGCCCGAGCAGTGCATGATAGCCACTGCGGAACGGGATTATATCGAAGATTAACTCCTCGCTTCGGAAGTTATCTGGGGATCCCAAGACCACTTCCAGTGTGACTGAGCCTGTGCAATGGGCCTCTACACCTGGTATGACGCCTTTAAAGGTCGTTTTTGTGGGTTTGATCCTTGAGGGGTCTATACCCATTTTGCACACTGTGTCCTGATAAAGCAGGTTCAGGCTGCTGCCGCCATCCATAAGGACTCGAGTGAGGTGAAATCTATCAATTTTTGGGTCTAGGATTAGTGCGGCGAATCCGCCATGATGGATACTAGTGGGGTGGTCCCTGCGATCGAAGGTGATCGGACAAGAGGACCATGGGTTGAACTTTGGGGCGACTGGATCCAACGCATATACGTCCCTTAGCGCATGCTTCCGCTCCCTCTTGGGGATGTGGGTTGCGTATATCATGTTCACCGTCCACACTTGTGGGGGGAACCTCTTCTGTCCTCCGGTGTTCGGCTGCCGGGGCTCCTCCTCGTCATCGCTATGTGACCCCTTATCTTTGTTTTCGGCATTTAACTTGCCGACCTGTTTGAAAACCCAACAATCCCTGTTGGTGTGGTTGGCTGGCTTATCGGGGGTGCCGTGTATTTGACACGAGCGATCGAGTATACGGCCCAAACTGGACGGGCCCGGAGTGCTTCTTTTGAATGGCTTTTTCCGCTGACCGGGTTTAGAGCATTTGAATCCGGCATTGACTGTCGTATCCTCATTATTGTCGCTGTTAATGCGGCGCTTGTGTTTGTTGCGACGTGACCTGCCATTGCCACCCTTGGTATTCGAAGTAACATGGTTCTTTGATATGTTATTGCTGTGAGCCAGCCAGCTGTCTTCTCCCGCGCAAAAACGGGTCATGAGTGTCATGAGGGCTGCCATAGATTTCGACTTTTCCTGGCCGAGGTGCCGGGCGAGCCACTCGTCGCGGATGTTGTGCTTAAAAGCTGCTATGGCCTCTGCATCCGGACAGTCGACAATTTGGTTTTTCTTTGTCAGGAACCGTCTCTAGAATTGCCTGGCCGATTCCTCTGGCTGCTGAATTATGTGGTTCAATTCATCGGCATCTGGTGGTCGCACATAAGTGCCCTGGAAGTTGTTGAGGAATGCGGCTTCTAGATCTTCCCAACAGCTAATGGATTCTGCTGGCAGGCTGTTGAGCCAATGTCGAGCTGGTCCTTTGAGCTTGAGTGGGAGGTATTTGATGGCGTGTAGATGATCACCGCGGGCCATGTGGATGTGTAAGAGGAAGTCCTTGATCCATACCGCAGGATCTGTTGTGCCGTCGTATGATTCGATATTTACGGGTTTGAAACCCTCTGGGATTTGGTGATCCATTACTTCGTATGTGAAGCATAGGGGGTGTGCAGCGCCTCTGTACTGGGCTATATCGTGACGCAGCTCAAATGAGTCTTGCCCGCTGTGTTCAGCCCGGCCGGATTTACTTTTACTGCATCTGGCGTGACGGTTATCGTCTCGCATAGTGGCACGCCCTCGTGATCCGTAGATCGTTCTAGCGTGTTTTGCTTTGTCCTCCAATACGTCTCGCAGGTCTGGCGTATTTCCCCATGCCTTGACATTTTTATTTGAGTGGCGTCGGGGAGCCGGCTGAGCTTTTGGCTGAAATGCCTCTCTGTCGTGGCCACGAGGTGGCCGATCAGCCATGTCATACGATGGAGATGTAGGTTTTGGTGCTTCCTCCTCCAGTCGGGGTAGCAACCTGCGCTTTGGGTTACTCTTGGAGGGGCGTTCGAGTTTATATTCCTCGGGCGCAAGGACTTCAGTCCATCTGTCAGCTAGCAAATCTTGATCAGCTTGAAGCTGCTGTTGCTTTTTCTTAAGGCTATCTGCCGTGGCTATAAGCCGGCGCTTGAAGCGCTCTTGTTCGACGAGATCCTCAGGTACGAAGAATTCGTCATCGTCGAGGCTTGCCTCGTCTTCGGAGGGAGGCATGTAATTATCATCCTCCGCTTCTCCATCTGCCGCTCTCTCGGGAGGGCTGGCTTCTCCATCCTCCTGCCCTAAATCTTGCTGGAGGGGATTGTTGTCGTCTTCGGCACTGTCCGGAGTGATATTATCTCCTATGTCGGTGTCACCGCTTTTGTTTTGGCGAGACTTAGAGCGGCGCCGCTGACGTTGGCGCTTGGGTTGCTTCTTGGAGGGGTCATCCTCCGCTGTCCCGGCGCTATTGCCTTCTTTGGGTGTGTCCACCATATATATGTCATATGACGAGGTGGCTGTCCAGTGCCCTGTGGGCAGTGGTTCTTGTTCGCCTCCTGCATCGTCGATGTCTTCGGAGTCGAAGTTGAGCATGTCGGTCAAATCATCGACAGTGGCTACTAAGTGGGTGGTGGGTGGGCGGCGAATTTCTTTGTCATGCGCACCCCAATCCTGCCGGACATAGTTCGGCCAGGACTCTCCTGACAAGGAGAGTCCTTAATGAGTTCAGTATGTCGCCGAAGGGCGAGTGCTGAAAGATATCCGTGGAGGTAAACTCCATGATCGGCGCCCAGTCGGATTCGATAGGCACGGGCGCAAGCGGTTCGGAGTCCGTGGCCGGGGAAGGATCCGGCAGCTCGGCATCACGGCTCTCGTGAAGGGTAAGGTCGATATTCGGCTCGATCATCGCTGAGGATATGGCCTCCGTGGCGGGGTCTATCCACCCGTCCATGGATGGCGCAACTGGCTCCGAATTGAGGGTCGGAGCGATTGCCGGCGTGATCTCCAAAACATTGTCCGATGGTAGAGCTAAATCATGCTCATCGTGACCGTGTGCCGCACTAGGCAGGGGCTCGAATCTGTCGAAGATCAAGTCTCCGCGGATTTCGGCCGTATAGTTTAAGCTTCCAAACCTAACCTGGTGGCCAGGGGCGTAACTCTCGATCTGCTCCAGATGGCCAAGCGAGTTGGCCCGCAGTGCGAAGCCGCCGAATACAAAGATCTATCAGGGGAGAAAAGTCTCACCCTGGACTGCATCGCTATCGATGATTGAAGGAGCCATCAAGCCTAATGATGACAACACAGAGGAACTCTCAATGAAAGCAGCAATGTCGGTGTCAAAACCGGCGGATCTCGAGTAGGGGGTCCCGAACTGTGCGTCTAAGGCGGATGGTAACAGGAGGCAGGGGACACGATGTTTTACCCAGGTTCGGGCCCTCTTAATGGAGGTAAAACCCTACGTCCTGCTTGATTATTCTTGACAATATGAGTAGTACAAGAGTTGATCTACCACGAGATCGGAGAGGCTAAACCCAAGAAGCTAGCCTATGGTATGATTGTATGTTGTCCTACGGACTAAAACCCTCCGGTTTATATAGACATCGGAGGGGGCTAGGGTTACACAAGGTCGGTTACAAAGGAGGAGATATACATATCCGTATTGCCTAGCTTGCCTTCCACGCGAAGTAGAGTCCCATCCAGACACGGGACGAAGTCTTCAATCTCGTATCTTCATAGTCCAACAGTCCGGCCAAAGGATATAGTCCAGCTGTCCGGAGACCCCCTAATCCAGGACTCCCTCACCCACCACCTCCGCCTGACTCTCGCCTCGGGTGAATCTGTCTGCTCCATCGCCTAGAGGAGATACTCGATGAACTCGAAGGACTGCGGCGTGACTGCCGCCGAGGAGTACATCGCCGCCCTCATCGCCATCGTCTCGCTCTTTCGCATACACTGCCACATGGCCCTCACCGTCCTTGAAATCACCCACTCATTGTCAAACCAAGTAAGGATCTCCTTCAACCTAGCTAACTTTGCCTGGTCGCCGCCGACGATCTGCCTGATTCGCTGCTGCATCTCCTCCATAGATGTCCTTCTGAGTGGTCCAGTGCTAGCTTTGGAAGATGGGAGGAGAGACGATGGTCTTGCAATCGAGAAGATGGAGAGGCGAGACGGTGGTTTTGGAATGGAGATGATGGAGAGGAGAGGGGGTGGTTTTGAAATGGAGAAGAGGGAGAGGCAAGACGGTGGTTTTGGAATGGAGACGATGGAGAGGAGAGGTTCCCCTGCCTTTCGGTCGCTGACAGGTGATTCTCAGAGAAGAAACTGCAAGTTTCGGTTTCAGATAAGAAACTCCAAGTTCAGTTTCAGATAAGAAACTGCAACTTTCAGACGCAAAGCATTTATATTAACACGGCCTTTTCAAACAGTGTTAACATCATGCTGGAAGTTTTATTCATGGTCGAAACTGGAACTACCAGCCAGTTAACATCTTGCTGATCAACATTCATGCATAGCACATCTTCATATGATGCACAATCAAAAAGATATGCTACTTTCAAGATGCCCACACAATGTCGAGTGTGCGAAAAACAGAGAAAACGAGGGACGAAGTTTTGGCAAGTGTTGGACGTGGTGTGCGTAGATGACAATTGGGACCCACATGTCAATAAAGGCAGAGGCAAAAAATTTGGAGATATTTTCTCTGCATAGGTGGAATCGAACCCGGGCGGAACAGCTGTCGGGTAGTGTCACCCGGCCACTAGGCTAGTTCAGTTGTTTCGTTACTAATAAGGGACTTCCTCAGGTGGTCAGATCTTCTCCTGCGCCTTTGTGCGCTCGCTGCGACGCCACTGTCTGCCGTTGTGAACATGCTTAACAAACGAGAGGAATCTGGAGAGGACTGTACATGCAGAGGCGGACAGTCGGGACCCACCAGGTCTATGGCCGTATGCAAGCAAGTGCCTCATCGAAAACATACTTCCTCCTAATGCTATACTAACGTTGGGGCCCACAGGTTTGTCAATATAGTTACATTTTTTAGGTGCTTCAACGTAGTTACTATAGGAGATAAATTCACAACGAAGCCGGGGAGCTGGCAGGTATCATTAATTATCACTGGGGTAGCAAGTATCAGCTGGTTTTTGGGCTGCCCTGTCTAGGCTTTCTTTTTTAACATGCGCAGCCCACGACCTTGGATGGGAGGTCCATAGGCCGGTCGATACATGACAGCCCTCAAGAAAATACAAACAGGCCTATGGACCTCCCATCCAAGGTTTTATTTTTCCTGAAACATCGGCAACCCAATTTATGTATTTTTTTGAAAAAAACGCAGAGGTTTGTTCTATTTTACTATATAAGAATAGGAATGCCTGGTCCAACTTATGTTTCCCTTCTAACTATATTATATATATTTAAATTATTTTATATGTTATTATATATTATTTGTTATTGTCATCATATATTTAACAGATACTTCTATACCTAATATTAAAGGGAGGAAGCTTTTATAGTTCTCCATACGTCATCCTTTTGTATCCATTGATTTTACGTTTACCACAAAGATTATCGGCTAAGATTTAATAGAAGCATGTCTCCTTTTTTGCCTGGTCTTTGACCGATTACGATCGGCCCTCGCTCGCCTTCACAAAATCACGATGGAAAAATTGGCGCCATCAAGATTCACCTAGAAAGACCTGGTGCACGAAGGTCATTCTCCGCAAATAAGAGTCAGAGTCAGGTGAAACAACCCCGTGGTACTGCCACGCCGGCGGCGCGCCGTCTATGCCGTTGTCGTGGGCCAGGCACGAGTTCGATCTGGGCGGCTCCTCAGTGCCAACCCCATGCCAATCGTTTGGTCGAGTGTTTGTGTCCGGCCTTGCGGTCACGGCGTGCCGTTGCAAGTTCTACCGGTCGATCCACGGCCACACGGCATGCAATTATGGCTTTCCCTAGGCTGTCGGCATATCTCGGTCTATGCTGTTGGCCCCAACAAAAAGCCGTCGGCATAGAATATGACGTCGGCTTAGGGCTTTTATTCCGGTAGTGGTCGCGAGGAAGCTGGGCCTCAGCGGCGTTGGCCTCGGCATGCCTCCAGTGGTCATGCGCATCCACCTGATTAGCGCCTACGTGAAGCACCTCCGGGACATCATCAAGGAGTGTGTGTCCCACCCGACACACTGCGACACACAGCTTGAGGGCTTCAAGGTCATTGTGAGCGTCGGCAACGGCTGCGGCGGGTTCTTTGCGTGGGACGTGCTAGAGAAGCTGGGCACCAACACGACCGACAGCCTGCACCTGGAGCTAGACGGCATGTTCCCGAACCATATGCCCAACCCGGAGAACGCAAGGCTATATCGCTGACCCGCCATGTGGTGCTGACCCGCGGCGCCGACCTCGGCGTGGTGTTCGACACAGGCATGGACCGAAGCGGCATGGTGGACGGTGTGGGGGCTGCCATCAATCGGGGCCGCCTCATCGCGCTCATCTCCGCCATCGTGCTGGGGGAGCACCCGGGGATGAGGGTGGTGACAGACACGTGGTCGGGCGACTGGCTCACGTGGTTCATCGAGGCGAGGAGCGGGCGGCGGCTACAGCAACGTGGTCGAGAAGGGCATGCAAGTCAACGCGGACGGCATGAAGACGCACGACACGGTGGAGAGTTGGAGACCACACGGCACGGCGCGCTCAGGCAGAACCACTTCCTCGACGACTGCGCGTACATGATGGTGAAGATCATCATCCAGATGGTCCGGATGAGGCTGGCCGTGTTGGAGGGCAGGGTCGACAGCCTCATCCGGGACCTCGAGGACCCTGATCGAGTTTGCCTCTGATGTATGGTGCTTTGCCAAGGTAAATTTAGAATTATTCATATGTCTTTAGAATTGAGCACAGGCGATGTTTATGTTTGATCGATGTTGATTATGCAACAGTGTGCGGACCTGTATGAGGTATCTTGTTGCGCATGTTTGATTCCCACTGATTAATTGCTTGCTAAATGCTCTGGCTATATTCTACTCCGAATATGTCTATATACATCCATATGTAGTCTACATTCAAATCTCTAAAAGGACTTATATGTAAGGGAGGGAGTAGCTAGCTGATTAGATGATGCATGCATATCTGACGAGATGATGGATGCATATCTTGGGCTTAAAGGTACTATTGTGCATGACTATTTTCCCTTTGTATATTCTATTTTTGTGCCATCAAACACTGCTGCATTAATGTATATCTTTCGATTATTTACAGGGAAATACCGAATTCTTAGTCCAGTGGTAGAACATGTCTGCTAGGTCTCAGGCTCCTAGCTCATCTCGCTTCAGTCTGAAATCATATCAGGTTCAAGGAGTAACTTCCGGCAAAAAATAGGTTTAGGAGTAGCACTAGCACCTCTGCAGCAGCAGCAAAAGGATCAAAACCACCTTCTTCAGCATCCTACTCGGCAAAAAGGCGAAAAGACTTGCTTCCAGAAAAAAAACATAAAGAATTCTTCAAGCACCAAATTGAAAGAGATTCCCTTGAGAAGTGAGCTTGATAGTATCAAGCGGTCAGGTTTTCTTCTAAGTTGAGGCCGGGTTCCATCTTCAATCTATGATACCCAAACGAGAGGGAAAAGAAAATCTATCAAGGAATCTAAATTGGCATACATTTTTTAGGGAAATAAATTTCTCTCGAAGGGCTAGCGACCGAATTATATTAGAAAGAAAGAGAGTACAACAGCAATCGACAGTCTAGGCGATCTAGAGTTGTTAATCGGCAGAGCCGAAGCTCCGGACAGAGAAGAAACAAACTAAAAAAAAGAAACCCAGCAAGGGCTCAACATCAGTACACATCGCCTACACAACCGGCCGATCTCCAAACAGCAATATCTTCTCTTATCAGGTCCAACACCCTGTCCACATTGCTGGCCACATGCTCAAAAATCCTTGCGTTTCTTTCCTTCCAAATTCTCCAGTGAATCAGAATGGTGATGGTGTCAAAATTTCTTTGAGCTGACTTGGGAATTTCCTTTCGAGTATTGATCCACCAAGATTCAGAACTGTCAAAGTGGTCATCAGGGATCGAGAACTGAGCCCGCGTCCAGTCTTTGAACCTGGACCAAACCTGCTGTGTGAATCGGCACAATAAGAACAGATGCTTACAGTTTTCGGCCACCAAGAGACACAGAGGGCATACATCATTTGAGGGCCAGCCCCTTCTTTGCAGGTTATCCGCAGTCAAACATCTCTTATGAATGACCAGCCGCATGAAAAATTTGCATCTAGGTGGAGCTTTTGATTTCCAGATTGGTTTATGGCAAGCAAAGCGCATATTTGCAGCGAAGAACATACCGTAAGCACTACTGACCGAGAAATTCAGATCACCGGTCAGCCTCCAAACCAGTCTATCCGGAGTCTCCGTCGATAGAACTGTGTCTTGAACGAGGTCCCAAATTTGCAGATATTGCATCATGGCCTGGGCCGAGATGCCTCCTGAGATCTCCCTAATCCAGCCCCTATTAGCAAGGGCCTCCTTCACCGAGCGAGCCAAGTCCTTGACGAAGGAAAACAAGGCAGGGGCCAGCTCGTCAATGGACCGCCCACCTGGCAGCCATTTGTCCGTCCAAAATTTGGCCCTCTGGCCATCACCCAAACGTATAAGCGTCGCCGCTTTGACCATGGTAGAGACTTCCTTTTCTGTTTCCTCTGGCAGCATACACCAAGGCCTCTCCTCGGTCTCCCATCTCAAGCACGGCCAGCGACAACGAAGGGCGAATCCAAACCATTTGAGATTCATGATCCCCAAGCCACCACATTCTTTGGGCATGCAAACTCATGACCATGGCAGGAGGCAGTGCCCCCCATTAATATCCAAGTTCCCCTTCCATAAGAAGCCCCGGCATCTCCTGTTAATAATCTTCAACGCCCACGCCGGAAGCTGCATCATCGAGAGGAAATGGATTGGAAACGCCATGAGAACCGATTGAGTGAGCGTCAGGCGCCCAGCCGGTGCCATCAACCTTGGTTTCCACCCCTTCATCTTGTTGGAATATTTGTCAATGAGTGGCCAAACGTCCTGTCTCTTTAAGAAGTAAATAGAGAGGGGCAACATTACTAACAACCTCCAAATTTTATCTGGTCTCATAGCCAGTTCAACACTTCTTTCTTGATGCAACGACTGATATATGGTTGTTTTGTATGGCTGTGTTAGTAAACCTTTATGCAAATTAATATTAATCTCTTGTTCTCTAATAAGTATACTAGGACGCTCATTTGAACAGACCTAATATGTATATGCACTTGGATGTCTCAAAACAAACAATATATGTGCAAATTTAATATGTCGTAACACTGGTATTTGTATTGCAAATAAGATTTTTAATCTTTATCACTTTAGCGCATAATGGGTTGTCATTCATTGCAACTACATCACAGACGCACGGAGGGAGAGAGAATATAAGCGACGACACGAATGGGATGCCATGTTGACATAGAGAATGTAGACTATGTATGTGCACAATGGTCTTATGTCAAGCTTATTGGGTTAGAAGAGTGTGATGTTTTTTTCTCCCGTTGCAACGTACGGGCATGTTTCCTAGTACATATGTAAGAAAACAACATCCCACATCTTATTAACTTATAAAAATAATTTCTTAACAATAAAATCCTGGATTTTTTTGCAATGAAAATCCTGGTGATTGTTTACAAAAGCTTGGTAAGATTTAAGGACCAATGTAATAATAAATCACTTATTATTTAAATACATATATATATATAACAAAATGCTCAGTCCCTGTTTATTTTTTGATAACATTGTTGCGCCCATCCCAACATTATAATTAGAATAAGTCCAGCAAAATCGTGTATTTCAAAAAAGTGCAAATTGCTTGTAATTTTTTAGGAAAAACATAAATGGGCCACATGGACGCTACATTATTTATCACCCAGCCCACCTAAGGGACTGTAATTCAAAAAAGAGAGATCAAATGGACTGTAAATTCTACCCCACAAAAAAGGCTGTAAATTCTGAAAAAATGGTTTGTATACGTGCCATATTTTTTGAGGCTAATGTGGGCCAATAGGTCGAAGCCAATGCAAGTCGTTGTCAACTTAGTCAACAAATGATTCTAACATCGTTAGCCGTTGGATTTACATCCAACGACCGACATCCATCTTCAATCTCTCGCCTTCTTCCTCCAGCGCCGCCGGGACCACCTGCTCCCGCCTCCTGCTGCTAGCAGCTCTGCTTAGCACTCTTCGGTGTGAACGCCATTCCACCATTGGCCAGGCCATCCCTCCACCCCTCCACACCTCCTGTTCTTCTCCACCGATTGCCGAATCACACCACACGAGAACCAGTTAACCCTCGTACACCTCTCCGTCTGCGACTCTACTCCCGCGTCTTCCCATCTCCGGCTCGTTGCTGTCTGGGGCCTCACCGTCGTCCACCACCTTAGATGCGCTCGGCGCGGAGTGGTCAACATGGTCAATGAACGACACCATCGGAAGTAGACTCTGCATGGAGACGCTGATAGCTGGGTCCACGGCCGCACGCAAGGAAATGCCTCCTTATTACGCGCAAAATAATGATTCCTCCACTTGACAGCTGGGACCCATCGAAAGGGCCTCTGTATTTCGCGAAAAACGTTCCCACCACTGACAGGTCGGACCCACCAGCTATATCTTCGCACGCAAGGAAGTGCCTCCTTATTATGCACAAAAATGAATACCCCCTTCTAGCTGGGACCCACAATAGTGGGAGGCTGACTTGTGGGCCAACTAAGTTGACGGGGATGGAGGGCTTTGTCAACTTAGTCAATATGAACGATTCTAGCTCCAGTGACCGTACGATGTCCATCCAACGGCCGTAATGCTTCTTCAACCTTTGGTCTTCTTGCTCCAGCCGCTCAAAGCAGCGCCGGTGGTCGAGGGAGTCCTGGACTAAGGGGTCCTCGGGCGTCCGGCCTGTTATCTATGGGCCGGACTGATGGGTTGTGAAGATATGAAGACCGAAGACTGTACCCGTGTCCGGATGAGACTCTCCTTGACGTGGAAGGACAGCTTGGCGAACAACTATGAAGATTCCCTCTTATGTAACTGACTCTATGTAACCCTAGATCCCCCTGATGTCTATACAAATCGGAGGTGTAGTCCGGAAAGGATATACTCAACACCTTAGTCATACAGGCTAGACTTCTAGGGTTTAGCCATTACGATCTCGTTTTAGATCAGCTCTTGTAATACTCATATTCATCAATATCAATCAAGCAGGACGTAGGGTATTACCTCCATCAAGAGGGCCCGAACCTAGGTAAAACTTCGTGTCCCCTGTCTCCCGTTACCATCGACCTTAGACGCACAGTTCGGGACCCCCTACCTGAGATCTGCTGGTTTTGACACCGATAGTCGTGCCTCATGCTCCTGCCTCCCGCGGTGGGCTGCGATGTCGTGGAGGCCTCACCGCCCCTTACTACTCCCACCGCTGGCCAGCCCATCCCTCTACTCACCCACACCCCCTGTTATTCTGCGGCGACGGCAGCCTCACACCGCAGCGAACCAACGAACCCTCATACTCCTCTACGCGTGGGCATCCACTGTCGCGTCTTCCCCGGCTCTGTGTCGTCCCCTTCCTAGGCCTCGCTGTCGTCCACTGCCCTGGTGCTCTCGGCGTGGCGTGGTCAACGTGGTCAAGGAACGACTTCCATCGGACATGGACTGTACGTGGAGAGACTGGCAGCTGGGTCCACGGCCACAGCAAGGAAGTGCCTCCTTATTACGTGGAAAATAATGATTCCTCCGCCTGACAGTAGGGACCCATCGGACGGGCAACCGTATTTCACGAAAAAGCGTTTCCCCTCAGACTGTTGGGACCTACCAGCAACATCTTTGCACGCAAGGAAGTGCGTCCGGGCAAAAAAATGATTCGCCCCTGACTGCTGGGACCCACTAGCTACATCTTCGCACGCAAGGAAGTGCCTGACAGTCGGGACCCACCAGGTCGAAGCGTACATAGCGTTGTCATTCTGGTCGCGAACTGTACATACATACTGGTCGATGTAGAGGCGCGCACGTGTCGTAGTAGAGGCGCGCACGTAGCATGTACACGTACGTACAACGGCCAGGGTGCAAGAAAGTAAATACGGCCACGTACGTACATACGGGCGGGGTCTCGAACGCCTACTCGCGAGTACGTACGGCCAGGGCTCATGTACATGGCTGGGTTGGAACGGAGAAACTGCGTCGTCGTCGTGTTCATGGGGAGGCAACGGAATGTGGCGTGTTCATCAGGAGGCAACGGAACGCGTGGGAGCCAACCGGCTTGGATGGAACAGCCGATGGAAACGAGGCCTGGCGTACCATAGAACAGAGCAAACGGCCTTGTGTTCGAGGGGTCTGGCGTACCGCAAAACGGAGGAAACGGACCTCCTACGGTCAAAACATG
This sequence comes from Triticum urartu, assembly GCF_056163025.1. Taxonomy (NCBI): domain Eukaryota; kingdom Viridiplantae; phylum Streptophyta; class Magnoliopsida; order Poales; family Poaceae; genus Triticum; species Triticum urartu. The sequence continues at coordinate 72,580,251 of NC_141879.1, read as the reverse complement.
GGTCCTGTTGATTGGGAGGGGTGTGGCGTAACGCAAAACGGAGGAAACGGACTTGTGTTGGAGTGCTATGGTCGAAACGAGTGTCCTGTTCATCGGGAGGGGTGTGGCGTACCGCAAAACGGGACTCCACGGGATACTGTTCATCTCCACCGTCGACCCCCTCCAGCCTCCACGGGCTACTGTTCATCCACCGCGGACCTCCTCCAGCCTCCGCCCGCGACTGTTCATCCACGGGATCCTGTTCATCCAGCCTCCACCGCGCGCTACTCCACCGGCTATTGTTCAACCAGCCCTCTCCATGGGCTCCTGTTCAACCACCCCTCCACGGGCTACTGTTCATCCAGCCCTCCCCCGTCTACTGTTCATCCTGCCCTCCAATGGGTGGTCCTGTTCATCCAGCCCTCCACGGGGTCCTGTTCATCCAGCCCCAACCGGCTCGATCGATCGGGATCCTGTTCATCCAGAGGCAACACCACGGGGTCCTGTTCGTCCACCCCCACCGGGAACTGTTCATCCAAACCCTCCCAACAACACTCACTGTTCATCCAGAGGAAGCATTGATCGGCTTCAGTTAGTAGCAGTAGCGAAGGAATTGCTCGATCGGGTTCAGTTAACAGCCATCGATCGATCGCTCGGATTCAGTAACGCGTAGCCTGCAGTGCAATCACTCGGGTTCAGTTAGAGCCCAACGCCTTGCACCCACGCGCGTGTGTGTATGAGAGAAATGCGCATCGCTCAGCCCCGACCACCCATCGTAACCGGGAACACCCTGATATTTTCCTCACCCTTGCTTCTACCACAGTTTTTTCCGTCATGGACGGCCCAAAGAATGTCATGCATCTACGTCTCCGGCCCGCCCAGGACAAAAAGCCCATTTTCTGTCATGATTTTTTGTCATAGAGGTAGGACCCCACCACATCTATGATGATACCATGTTTTGTAACAATTATTGTCATAGAAGTGTCATAAGTATGACAGAAAAAAATTCGTTTGGCCCAAATGTCACGGATGTGTCTTTTTTTGTAGTGAATATGTTGAGTAATGAAAATGATTCGACACTTCCTGAACCAACTCCTAAGCCAACTCCGAAGAAAAGGGGTATTCTATTTCTCAGTCCTGAAGATATGCAAGAGGCAAAGAAATCTATGAAATAAAAAGGTATTAAAGCTGAAGATGTTAAGAATTTACCACCTATTGAAGAAATATATGGTCTTGATAACCCGACATAGGTAGTAAAGGTAAATTCTCTCTACGTATTTGATAAGGGTGAAATCCCATCTACTGAGTTTGTTAGCCAATGCTTGGATGAGTTTGATAATTTTATTGTTAAACAAGAAAACTTCAATGCTTATGTTAGTATACAATTGAAACACAATGCTTATATGATTGAACACTTGAGTGATTATATGTCTAGAGTTAAGGGTGAACTTAAACTTATTAGTAAACATGCTTCTATGGTTACCACTCAAGTAGAACAAGTACTTAAAGCACAGAATGATTTGCTCAATGAATTAAATAATAAGAAAAATTATAATGCTATTAGAGTTGTGACTAGAGTGGGTAAAATGACTCAGGAACCTTTGTATCCTGAAGGCCACCCTAAGAGAATTGAGCAAGATTCTCAGAGAACTAATGTTGATGCACCTAGTTCTTCTAAGAAGAAGAAAAAGGAAAATGATAGAACTTTGCATGCTTCTAGTGAAGCTGTTGTTGACACACCTGAGAATCCCAATGATATTTCTATTTCTGATGCTGAAACACAATTTGGTAATGAACATGAACCTAGTGATACTAGTAATTTGTACGTGCTTTGCACGTGAGATTATTATGCATAGTCACAATACTAAATCATTAAATTAGAGCACCTATGTTTTGGTAAATTTGTCATGTAATCTTGAACATGATATTTTTGTAGTCTCTTCACTTTAAATTACAGTAGTAGCAATTTTCTATATGAAGAATGCATTAGGCAAAACCTTTACTTTTTTCCAAAAGATATGTTATTAGTGTGTTTCTGAAATCTTTTAATTTTTTAAATGCAAACTTGAAATATAGGGAAAATTAGTTCAGTGTAACTAATTCACCTTTTCACACCTTCAAGTCATATTTTACTCTGTTCTAAAAAATGATTCCTAAATATTTGTCTTTTTAGAGATTTCAAATGGACTGCCACATACAGATATATATATAGACATATTTTAGAGTGTAGATTCACTCATTTTGCTCCATATATAGTCACTTACTGAAATCTCTAGAAAGACAAATATTTAGGAACGGAGGGAGTAGTACTACTTTAGAAGAATAAAAAATGATTCCTTCCATGTGTTGGAATGGTAAACTGCTTGCTAGCTAGCCTCTACATCGACACTTCTCGAGATACTTCTAGCATGCACTCGCGTATTTACTTCACATGGCCTGCTCCGAAGCTAGTTGGTTCTCACGTGAAAGTTCAGAAGTGAAAGTCACATCACATGTTGATGGAAAGAGAGTGGTGACCCGCCGCGAATCCCTAGGATATTGGCTGTAGGATTGTCATATCTAATGGCACATATGAAGCCACGTTTCCACAAATTCAAATCAATCAATCACAGTCGTCCGATTGTAAGATCCAATGGCTCATATGTCATACTATTGGTACACTATATAGTATTATAGATAATATTAATGATGATGTTCATGTTCATGCTCAACCTAGCAATGTCAATGATGTAGAGATTGAACCTGCTGTTGATCTTGATAACCCACAATCAAAGAATCAACGTTATGATAAGAGATACTTTGTTGCTAGGAAGCACGGTAAAGAAAGAGAACCATGGGTTCAGAAACCCGTGCCTTTTCCTCCTAAACCATCCAAGAAAAAGGATGATGAGGATTTGAGCGCTTTACTGAAATGATTAGACCTATCTTTTTGCGTATGCGTTTGACTGATATGCTTAAAATAAATCCTTATGCTAGGTATATGAAAGATATTGTTACAAATAAAAGAAAGATACCGGAAGCTGAAATTTCCACCATGCTTACTAATTATACTTTTAAAGGTGGAATACCAAAGAAACTAGGAGATCCCGGAGTACCAATTATACCATGCTCCATTAAAAGAAACTATGTTAAAACTACTTTATGTGATCTTGGAGCCGGTGTTAGTGTTATGCCTCTCTCTTTATAGCGTAGACTTGAATTGAATAAGTTGACACCTACTGAAATATCTTTGCAAATGGCCGATAAATCAACCGCTATACCTGTCAGTATTTGTGAGGATGTGCCTGTTGTGGTTGCAAACGTTACTATTTTAACGGACTTTGTTATTCTTGATATTCCCGAGGACGATACTATGTCGATTATCCTTGGTAGACCCTTTTTGTATACTGCAGGGGCAGTTATTGATTGCACAAAGGCAATGTCACATTTCATGTTAATGGTAATGAGCATACGGTACACTTTTCCGAGGAAACAACCTCAAGTCCACAGTATCAATTCTATTGGAAAAATTCCAACAATTACTATTGGAGGTTTTGAATTTCCTCTTCCTACTGTCAAGAAGAAATATGATATTCTTATTGCTGGGGATGTGCATATCCCCATTGAGGTAGCCTAGTGTTATTCGAAAATTCTCCGGTTTCATGTTATTCGGAAAGAGTTTGTTAACAAGACTTGATCAAGCTTGTTAGTGGATTCCTTTTGATGAGCATGAGATGGATGAAGTTAGAAAGCACAACTTTCTATACCCTCCTTTTACTTTCTATTATTTAGATTTAATAAAGCAAAAATAGTATTTTCTGTCTGTTTTCTGAATTATCTTTGCAATAAAAAATACATCAAAAATAAAAGTTCTCCAAATGCCCTGAAAATTTTATATGATTTTTTCTAGAATATTTAAGAATTACTGGCAGTGAGAACACCGGGAGGGGTCTGGCGTACCGCAAAACGGAGGAAACGGACCTCCTACGGTCAAAACATGGGTCCTGTTGATTGGGAGGGGTGTGGCGTAACGCAAAACGGAGGAAACGGACTTGTGTTGGAGTGCTATGGTCGAAACGAGTGTCCTGTTCATCGGGAGGGGTGTGGCGTACCGCAAAACGGGACTCCACGGGATACTGTTCATCTCCACCGTCGACCCCCTCCAGCCTCCACGGGCTACTGTTCATCCACCGCGGACCTCCTCCAGCCTCCGCCCGCGACTGTTCATCCACGGGATCCTGTTCATCCAGCCTCCACCGCGCGCTACTCCACCGGCTATTGTTCAACCAGCCCTCTCCATGGGCTCCTGTTCAACCACCCCTCCACGGGCTACTGTTCATCCAGCCCTCCCCCGTCTACTGTTCATCCTGCCCTCCAATGGGTGGTCCTGTTCATCCAGCCCTCCACGGGGTCCTGTTCATCCAGCCCCAACCGGCTCGATCGATCGGGATCCTGTTCATCCAGAGGCAACACCACGGGGTCCTGTTCGTCCACCCCCACCGGGAACTGTTCATCCAAACCCTCCCAACAACACTCACTGTTCATCCAGAGGAAGCATTGATCGGCTTCAGTTAGTAGCAGTAGCGAAGGAATTGCTCGATCGGGTTCAGTTAACAGCCATCGATCGATCGCTCGGATTCAGTAACGCGTAGCCTGCAGTGCAATCACTCGGGTTCAGTTAGAGCCCAACGCCTTGCACCCACGCGCGTGTGTGTATGAGAGAAATGCGCATCGCTCAGCCCCGACCACCCATCGTAACCGGGAACACCCTGATATTTTCCTCACCCTTGCTTCTACCACAGTTTTTTCCGTCATGGACGGCCCAAAGAATGTCATGCATCTACGTCTCCGGCCCGCCCAGGACAAAAAGCCCATTTTCTGTCATGATTTTTTGTCATAGAGGTAGGACCCCACCACATCTATGATGATACCATGTTTTGTAACAATTATTGTCATAGAAGTGTCATAAGTATGACAGAAAAAAATTCGTTTGGCCCAAATGTCACGGATGTGTCTTTTTTTGTAGTGAATATGTTGAGTAATGAAAATGATTCGACACTTCCTGAACCAACTCCTAAGCCAACTCCGAAGAAAAGGGGTATTCTATTTCTCAGTCCTGAAGATATGCAAGAGGCAAAGAAATCTATGAAATAAAAAGGTATTAAAGCTGAAGATGTTAAGAATTTACCACCTATTGAAGAAATATATGGTCTTGATAACCCGACATAGGTAGTAAAGGTAAATTCTCTCTACGTATTTGATAAGGGTGAAATCCCATCTACTGAGTTTGTTAGCCAATGCTTGGATGAGTTTGATAATTTTATTGTTAAACAAGAAAACTTCAATGCTTATGTTAGTATACAATTGAAACACAATGCTTATATGATTGAACACTTGAGTGATTATATGTCTAGAGTTAAGGGTGAACTTAAACTTATTAGTAAACATGCTTCTATGGTTACCACTCAAGTAGAACAAGTACTTAAAGCACAGAATGATTTGCTCAATGAATTAAATAATAAGAAAAATTATAATGCTATTAGAGTTGTGACTAGAGTGGGTAAAATGACTCAGGAACCTTTGTATCCTGAAGGCCACCCTAAGAGAATTGAGCAAGATTCTCAGAGAACTAATGTTGATGCACCTAGTTCTTCTAAGAAGAAGAAAAAGGAAAATGATAGAACTTTGCATGCTTCTAGTGAAGCTGTTGTTGACACACCTGAGAATCCCAATGATATTTCTATTTCTGATGCTGAAACACAATTTGGTAATGAACATGAACCTAGTGATACTAGTAATTTGTACGTGCTTTGCACGTGAGATTATTATGCATAGTCACAATACTAAATCATTAAATTAGAGCACCTATGTTTTGGTAAATTTGTCATGTAATCTTGAACATGATATTTTTGTAGTCTCTTCACTTTAAATTACAGTAGTAGCAATTTTCTATATGAAGAATGCATTAGGCAAAACCTTTACTTTTTTCCAAAAGATATGTTATTAGTGTGTTTCTGAAATCTTTTAATTTTTTAAATGCAAACTTGAAATATAGGGAAAATTAGTTCAGTGTAACTAATTCACCTTTTCACACCTTCAAGTCATATTTTACTCTGTTCTAAAAAATGATTCCTAAATATTTGTCTTTTTAGAGATTTCAAATGGACTGCCACATACAGATATATATATAGACATATTTTAGAGTGTAGATTCACTCATTTTGCTCCATATATAGTCACTTACTGAAATCTCTAGAAAGACAAATATTTAGGAACGGAGGGAGTAGTACTACTTTAGAAGAATAAAAAATGATTCCTTCCATGTGTTGGAATGGTAAACTGCTTGCTAGCTAGCCTCTACATCGACACTTCTCGAGATACTTCTAGCATGCACTCGCGTATTTACTTCACATGGCCTGCTCCGAAGCTAGTTGGTTCTCACGTGAAAGTTCAGAAGTGAAAGTCACATCACATGTTGATGGAAAGAGAGTGGTGACCCGCCGCGAATCCCTAGGATATTGGCTGTAGGATTGTCATATCTAATGGCACATATGAAGCCACGTTTCCACAAATTCAAATCAATCAATCACAGTCGTCCGATTGTAAGATCCAATGGCTCATATGTCATACTATTGGTACACTATATAGTATTATAGATAATATTAATGATGATGTTCATGTTCATGCTCAACCTAGCAATGTCAATGATGTAGAGATTGAACCTGCTGTTGATCTTGATAACCCACAATCAAAGAATCAACGTTATGATAAGAGATACTTTGTTGCTAGGAAGCACGGTAAAGAAAGAGAACCATGGGTTCAGAAACCCGTGCCTTTTCCTCCTAAACCATCCAAGAAAAAGGATGATGAGGATTTGAGCGCTTTACTGAAATGATTAGACCTATCTTTTTGCGTATGCGTTTGACTGATATGCTTAAAATAAATCCTTATGCTAGGTATATGAAAGATATTGTTACAAATAAAAGAAAGATACCGGAAGCTGAAATTTCCACCATGCTTACTAATTATACTTTTAAAGGTGGAATACCAAAGAAACTAGGAGATCCCGGAGTACCAATTATACCATGCTCCATTAAAAGAAACTATGTTAAAACTACTTTATGTGATCTTGGAGCCGGTGTTAGTGTTATGCCTCTCTCTTTATAGCGTAGACTTGAATTGAATAAGTTGACACCTACTGAAATATCTTTGCAAATGGCCGATAAATCAACCGCTATACCTGTCAGTATTTGTGAGGATGTGCCTGTTGTGGTTGCAAACGTTACTATTTTAACGGACTTTGTTATTCTTGATATTCCCGAGGACGATACTATGTCGATTATCCTTGGTAGACCCTTTTTGTATACTGCAGGGGCAGTTATTGATTGCACAAAGGCAATGTCACATTTCATGTTAATGGTAATGAGCATACGGTACACTTTTCCGAGGAAACAACCTCAAGTCCACAGTATCAATTCTATTGGAAAAATTCCAACAATTACTATTGGAGGTTTTGAATTTCCTCTTCCTACTGTCAAGAAGAAATATGATATTCTTATTGTTGGGGATGTGCATATCCCCATTGAGGTAGCCTAGTGTTATTCGAAAATTCTCCGGTTTCATGTTATTCGGAAAGAGTTTGTTAACAAGACTTGATCAAGCTTGTTAGTGGATTCCTTTTGATGAGCATGAGATGGATGAAGTTAGAAAGCACAACTTTCTATACCCTCCTTTTACTTTCTATTATTTAGATTTAATAAAGCAAAAATAGTATTTTCTGTCTGTTTTCTGAATTATCCTTGCAATAAAAAATACATCAAAAATAAAAGTTCTCCAAATGCCCTGAAAATTTTATATGATTTTTTCTAGAATATTTAAGAATTACTGGCAGTGAGAACACCGGGAGGGGTCTGGCGTACCGCAAAACGGAGGAAACGGACCTCCTACGGTCAAAACATGGGTCCTGTTGATTGGGAGGGGTGTGGCGTAACGCAAAACGGAGGAAACGGACTTGTGTTGGAGTGCTATGGTCGAAATGAGTGTCCTGTTCATCGGGAGGGGTGTGGCGTACCGCAAAACGGGACTCCACGGGATACTGTTCATCTCCACCGTCGACCCCCTCCAGCCTCCACGGGCTACTGTTCATCCACCGCGGACCTCCTCCAGCCTCCGCCCGCGACTGTTCATCCACGGGATCCTGTTCATCCAGCCTCCACCGCGCGCTACTCCACCGGCTATTGTTCAACCAGCCCTCTCCATGGGCTCCTGTTCAACCACCCCTCCACGGGCTACTGTTCATCCAGCCCTCCCCCGTCTACTGTTCATCCTGCCCTCCAATGGGTGGTCCTGTTCATCCAGCCCTCCACGGGGTCCTGTTCATCCAGCCCCAACCGGCTCGATCGATCGGGATCCTGTTCATCCAGAGGCAACACCACGGGGTCCTGTTCGTCCACCCCCACCGGGAACTGTTCATCCAAACCCTCCCAACAACACTCACTGTTCATCCAGAGGAAGCATTGATCGGCTTCAGTTAGTAGCAGTAGCGAAGGAATTGCTCGATCGGGTTCAGTTAACAGCCATCGATCGATCGCTCAGATTCAGTAACGCGTAGCCTGCAGTGCAATCACTCGGGTTCAGTTAGAGCCCAACGCCTTGCACCCACGCGCGTGTGTGTATGAGAGAAATGCGCATCGCTCAGCCCCGACCACCCATCGTAACCGGGAACACCCTGATATTTTCCTCACCCTTGCTTCTACCACAGTTTTTTCCGTCATGGACGGCCCAAAGAATGTCATGCATCTACGTCTCCGGCCCGCCCAGGACAAAAAGCCCATTTTCTGTCATGATTTTTTGTCATAGAGGTAGGACCCCACCACATCTATGATGATACCATGTTTTGTAACAATTATTGTCATAGAAGTGTCATAAGTATGACAGAAAAAAATTCGTTTGGCCCAAATGTCACGGATGTGTCTTTTTTTGTAGTGAATATGTTGAGTAATGAAAATGATTCGACACTTCCTGAACCAACTCCGAAGAAAAGGGGTATTCTATTTCTCAGTCCTGAAGATATGCAAGAGGCAAAGAAATCTATGAAATAAAAAGGTATTAAAGCTGAAGATGTTAAGAATTTACCACCTATTGAAGAAATATAAGGTCTTGATAACCCGACATAGGTAGTAAAGGTAAATTCTCTCTACGTATTTGATAAGGGTGAAATCCCATCTACTGAGTTTGTTAGCCAATGCTTGGATGAGTTTGATAATTTTATTGTTAAACAAGAAAACTTCAATGCTTATGTTAGTATACAATTGAAACACAATGCTTATATGATTGAACACTTGAGTGATTATATGTCTAGAGTTAAGGGTGAACTTAAACTTATTAGTAAACATGCTTCTATGGTTACCACTCAAGTAGAACAAGTACTTAAAGCACAGAATGATTTGCTCAATGAATTAAATAATAAGAAAAATTATAATGCTATTAGAGTTGTGACTAGAGTGGGTAAAATGACTCAGGAACCTTTGTATCCTGAAGGCCACCCTAAGAGAATTGAGCAAGATTCTCAGAGAACTAATGTTGATGCACCTAGTTCTTCTAAGAAGAAGAAAAAGGAAAATGATAGAACTTTGCATGCTTCTAGTGAACCTGTTGTTGACACACCTGAGAATCCCAATGATATTTCTATTTCTGATGCTGAAACACAATTTGGTAATGAACATGAACCTAGTGATACTAGTAATTTGTACGTGCTTTGCACGTGAGATTATTATGCATAGTCACAATACTAAATCATTAAATTAGAGCACCTATGTTTTGGTAAATTTGTCATGTAATCTTGAACATGATATTTCTGTAGTCTCTTCACTTTAAATTACAGTAGTAGCAATTTTCTATATGAAGAATGCATTAGGCAAAACCTTTACTTTTTTCCAAAAGATATGTTATTAGTGTGTTTCTGAAATCTTTTAATTTTTTAAATGCAAACTTGAAATATAGGGAAAATTAGTTCAGTGTAACTAATTCACCTTTTCACACCTTCAAGTCATATTTTACTCTGTTCTAAAAAATGATTCCTAAATATTTGTCTTTTTAGAGATTTCAAATGGACTGCCACATACAGATATATATATATATAGACATATTTTAGAGTGTAGATTCACTCATTTTGCTCCATATATAGTCACTTACTGAAATCTCTAGAAAGACAAATATTTAGGAACGGAGGGAGTAGTACTACTTTAGAAGAATAAAAAATGATTCCTTCCATGTGTTGGAATGGTAAACTGCTTGCTAGCTAGCCTCTACATCGACACTTCTCGAGATACTTCTAGCATGCACTCGCGTATTTACTTCACATGGCCTGCTCCGAAGCTAGTTGGTTCTCACGTGAAAGTTCAGAAGTGAAAGTCACATCACATGTTGATGGAAAGAGAGTGGTGACCCGCCACGAATCCCTAGGATATTGGCTGTAGGATTGTCATATCTAATGGCACATATGAAGCCACGTTTCCACAAATTCAAATCAATCAATCACAGTCGTCCGATTGTAAGATCCAATGGCTCATATGTCATACTATTGGTACACTATATAGTATTATAGATAATATTAATGATGATGTTCATGTTCATGCTCAACCTAGCAATGTCAATGATGTAGAGATTGAACCTGCTGTTGATCTTGATAACCCACAATCAAAGAATCAACGTTATGATAAGAGATACTTTGTTGCTAGGAAGCACGGTAAAGAAAGAGAACCATGGGTTCAGAAACCCGTGCCTTTTCCTCCTAAACCATCCAAGAAAAAGGATGATGAGGATTTGAGCGCTTTACTGAAATGATTAGACCTATCTTTTTGCGTATGCGTTTGACTGATATGCTTAAAATAAATCCTTATGCTAGGTATATGAAAGATATTGTTACAAATAAAAGAAAGATACCGGAAGCTGAAATTTCCACCATGCTTACTAATTATACTTTTAAAGGTGGAATACCAAAGAAACTAGGAGATCCCGGAGTACCAATTATACCATGCTCCATTAAAAGAAACTATGTTAAAACTACTTTATGTGATCTTGGAGCCGGTGTTAGTGTTATGCCTCTCTCTTTATAGCGTAGACTTGAATTGAATAAGTTGACACCTACTGAAATATCTTTGCAAATGGCCGATAAATCAACCACTATACCTGTCAGTATTTGTGAGGATGTGCCTGTTGTGGTTGCAAACGTTACTATTTTAACGGACTTTGTTATTCTTGATATTCCCGAGGACGATACTATGTCGATTATCCTTGGTAGACCCTTTTTGTATACTGCAGGGGCAGTTATTGATTGCACAAAGGCAATGTCACATTTCATGTTAATGGTAATGAGCATACGGTACACTTTTCCGAGGAAACAACCTCAAGTCCACAGTATCAATTCTATTGGAAAAATTCCAACAATTACTATTGGAGGTTTTGAATTTCCTCTTCCTACTGTCAAGAAGAAATATGATATTCTTATTGTTGGGGATGTGCATATCCCCATTGAGGTAGCCTAGTGTTATTCGAAAATTCTCCGGTTTCATGTTATTCGGAAAGAGTTTGTTAACAAGACTTGATCAAGCTTGTTAGTGGATTCCTTTTGATGAGCATGAGATGGATGAAGTTAGAAAGCACAACTTTCTATACCCTCCTTTTACTTTCTATTATTTAGATTTAATAAAGCAAAAATAGTATTTTCTGTCTGTTTTCTGAATTATCCTTGCAATAAAAAATACATCAAAAATAAAAGTTCTCCAAATGCCCTGAAAATTTTATATGATTTTTTCTAGAATATTTAAGAATTACTGGCAGTGAGAACACCCCAGAGGGGGCAACCACCTGGCCACGAGGGTGCAGGGCGCGCCCTACCCCCTGGGAGCGCCCCCGTGCCTCATGGACCCCACGTGGGCCCCCTCCACTTATTCTTGCACCCACACACTTCGTCTTCCTCCAGAAAAAATCATCCAGCAGCTCAAACCCGAGTTCTAGCTCATCTTGCTGCCATTTTTGATCTCCTTGCTCAAAGCTCCACTAACACAACTGCTTTGGGGTGCTCTTTGGTATGTGACTCCTCCAATGGTCCAATTAGTTTTTGTTCTAGTGCTTTAATTATTGCAATTTTTTGCTGCTTAGGTGACCCTGTTCTTGAGCTTGCATGTCAAATTTATGTGATCAAAGTAGTTTTAATGCATCATATGGCCTCTAGGCACTTGTAGGAGTAGTTGCTATCAATCTTGTTGAGTTTGGTTCACTTTTATTTTGAGTTACTAAAAATGTGAGAAATTTTTCAAAGGAAGAAATATGTTTAGGAAAATGTACCCACTACAAGAAATATGTCAACTAGTGACATTCTGTCAGTGACCCTGGAAAAATTGGTCATAAATCTATGACCATTTGAGACCAATTGGTCAAAAGCTGTTTAGGGGGCTCCAAACCCTAAACCATTGCGACCATTTTGGTCAAAAAGGTCGTAATTTCCTTACGTGAAATGGTCATAAAGCAAACATCACTAGTCTGCTGCCTTATTTCTAGTTGTTAACAACCAATATAAATGGTCATAGCCTTGTAAATTGTGGTGGGTTGCGATGACTAGGCGCCATCTCATCAATTTTGCCTATGTGTCATGTTCATGTGTCAATTTTTGCCCTAGGTTGTGAAGCAACCTATATTTCTGTTATTCCAAAAATTCCCAAAAAATTCTCATAAATTGTTTGGATCATATCTTCATCAAATATGTCAAAAATCTTCCTTGCCTAGTTCAAAAATAATTCAACAATAATCATTTTCCTATTCTGTTTAGAGCAGCACTTTGTGAAGGAAGTACCACTTTGGCATGTCCAAATAGTATCCATTTTCTACAGTGCTTTCCTATGCCCAAATAACCATCCTCCACCAAATGCCAGCTCAATCCATTCATTATTTTGAGCCCAGCTTCAACATTCCTATTTATGTCCAGTGTGGTACTTTGCAAAGCAAGTACCACCTAGGCTCCTCCTTTTGAGCTGAAAATTTGTGAAGACGGTCTTCTTAGTAACTGATCATCCTCAGCCAAAACGCACGCCCATTAGCCATGTACATTTCCCGTACCGCTAATCAAACACTTGGCTGCTAATTCATGTATGAGCATCGATCGGTCTCCTCGTGAGAATCTTATGTTGTAATTTTCTTCCTAGCACCTACCTGGGGAGTGCCCAACCCACTAGACATGCCTAGGTCGCCCAGAACACATGGCAACACCACGGTCACGCGGTGACCACGCAGCGGGCATGCGAGTTTACGCGCTCTAGAGTTGGGGCCCTCAGCCACTGCCCAAACCTCGACGTATCGCCACCAAACCATGAATTTATGATTAAATAGGTACTTATGTACCTAGAAATGATTTTTGGAAAAAATAAATAGCAAACTATGAGGCATCTGCAGTTCAAATTTCCACCGCGGCGGAAATTTGTCTTTTTCACGAGAGGTGGATCAAAAATTTTTACACCCCACCATTTTGTCAATTATGCATTAAATATGTCCTAGTATTTTAGAAAATTGATTTGGTCCAATTTTGCAACAATTATTTGGGAGGTCCTTCACAAAAAAACCTCCTTTTGGGCACTCGAAAAATGGAAAATGGTTTTTTCGTCCAAAGAAAATGAAAACTTCCTTAGGCAACATTGTTTGCCATTCCAATATGCACCCTTGTGCACTACATGAGATCATTTGAACAAACTATTCCATGAATGTGGCCATAAGATTGAGCATTTGGGTTGAAAGCCATGAATCTTCACACATGATAGCTCATTTCTGAGAACACATTTTAAAAATAATTGTCGTATTACAAGTTTATTAATTTTCCTGGCAACTTACTCATATATAATGACACAATGCGAAGGTTTTCCAATTTTTTGATTTTTTTGAATGGTATATGCTCGTTACAAAATGCAGTCAAAACAGCGGGAATGACCGTTCATAGCTAGTGGTTGAATCTTGGAATTTTTTTGTGTTTCTCTGATTAAATAGATACTTAAGTACCTAGAAATGATTTTAAAAAAATAAAGAGCAAACTACAAGGCAACTGCAGTTCAAATTTGACCCGCTTCCACCTGAATCGGCATAAATTTCTCTTTTTCATGAGAGGTGGATAAAAGCTTTTGACACCCAACCATTTGGTCAATTGTGCATTAAATATGGCCTAATATTTTAGAAAAATGATTTGGTCCAATTTTGCAACAATGATTTGGTAGTTCCTTCACAAAAAAAACCATTTTGAGCACTCAAAAAATGATTAAAAATTGCTAGAAATATGAAAAATGCATACAAATTTGTCCTAATCCATAAAATGTGTTCTAACTCTAGTGAAAATTTGTGTGGTGCCCTTTTGCAAAATATTTTTGATAGCTACTTCATAAAATCCCTCTATTTTTAGTACTTGAAAACTATTTTACATCACTGATTTTCTAGACCAATCATAACTCTGTCCACGGATCGATGACATGACATCCATACATCCATCCATCCATCCATCCATCCATCCATCTATCTACAGAAAAGAAGAAAAAAAGAAAAGAAAAAGAGATACCCCCCACCCGCAGCCCAAACCCTAGCTCAGATCGACCCCTCCCCCGTCGCCCATCTCCTTGCCGCCGCCCCCTTCCCGATCTAGATACCTTCTCCACCGCCCCTCCCTTCCACCACCCAGTCGCCCCCTCAACAGATCAAGCGAGCCTCCCAACCTCACTGGCCTCCTCTGTCTCTTCCGGTCAGATCTGACGGGCACAACTTCCTGCAGCCACGAGCGACCACCCCGGCCTCCACTCCACCGCCGGCATCCTTTCCCCTCCCTCTCCGTAGATCCTTTTGAGCAGCCACCTCGAGGGCGGCACCGCCACCAGCGGGAGGGGGAGGTCACTGCCACCAGCCGCGGCGGAGAGGTGGAGCCCCGGCACCCCCGACGGCTTCGCCGTCCCCAGGATCCACTTCACCCCGCGCCTGAGCGCCAACTGTTGCTCCTACTGTGTCACCGCGCCGGTGAGCAGTGGCGGATGCTCCCGGCCGCCGAGGGCGCCGCCGTTGGCGGATTCCTCGTACGTGAGGGCAAAGCAGACGCAGGTAACACGACCGACCACCACCGCTACCATCAGGCGCGATCCCTTGCCCTTCAGGTTTCGAAACCTTCCCGCCAGCTCTTGCTTATCTGCTGTGGATGGATGGATGGATGCATGTTCGTGTGGGACGAGGGCAAGTACCCCGTCAACGCCCCGCTCAAGGAGACCGTTGCCACCATCCAGTCCCAGGTCGCCAAGATCGAGGACGACATGAAGGTAACTAACTCTGCTTCTCTCTCTATTCATTAGCCCACTTCTTCTTCATACTAACCAAATCACGCATGGATGCCAGTGAGATTTTGGAACATTGGCAGCTACTTAACACTTCATTAGCTAGGCTAGCTGGGTACTGTATTTTGGATAGTGTTGCTTCACAGTTACATTTGGGGTGGTCCTCAACGCTGAATTGGTAGATTTTGGATGTAGCTTACGTCCTGTTTGTCTTGGTCTGTTTGGCTCCGACTAGCTACCTGTTTGCGCAGCTAGTTTCATGATTATTTATTTAGGCCCTAGTCGGATGTACTCCACTCCACAGCTCCACTCCGGGAGCAGGTGGAGTTATAGTTAAAATTCATGGAGTGCCTGTTTACCAGCTCCGCAGCTCTCAGGATTTCACGGAGCTGGAGGGATTCCAAAAATTCGTGGAGCACCTGTTTAGTCTTCTGTCCCCTTTTCTGGCACTAAATTGCCACATAATGTTCACGATGCAAACAACTAGGGAATTGGTGCCATATTTTGTCAGGAAAAGGAATAAATTGAAGTAATTATAACTGAAATACCGTGTTGATCTTGCCTGCCAAGTGCAGTCTTGGTTTTATACATACCTTCATTTTATTTTGTGCTCATAGATGCAAATAAGTGTTTTGGTTGGATGTTACATTTACAGAAGGACTGAATATGCCCTTTTCCAGCTTAGAGTTGCTGAATACGGTAATGTTAAGAGCCAGCTTGGCGCAATCAACAGGAAGCAAACTGGAAGGTAAATCCTCTCACCATACTTTGTGACTAGCTCTAGAGGGAGGGGCATGCTATCTCATCGTTCAGGCCATTCTCCGTCGGGTAGGGTTTCGGGGTGCCTAATTAGATGCAACTGATAGATATGGTAGATCGACTTGCTGTGCTGCACTTTGTGTTCCTGATTGTTCGTATAAACTTGTCTCAGGATGATTTTGTTAGTTGAATTGAGCATTGTAATGGTATTCTGCAATGACTGCCGCTTGCTGAATTTTGAGATAGAGTTCTTAAGCTGACAAGTTTAGCAAATGTTGCGATGCTTATGGTTTAGTTTTACACCTGCGTAAAAATGAATGGCTGCTACTGTTTCTAGTTTTAGGTTGGGATGAGATGCATGTTTGCATGCTTCTGCTTCTGTTAGTACAATCTATACTACTGCTATTGTCATATCCTGGTTGTTTTGTTGCTATCAATATTTGTCCCATGTCTTGTTTCCTTGCATGCTTACTACTACAATCTGTACTACCGCTATTGTCATATCTACTACTTGTGGTTCTCCTCAAATTATCTATACCTGCTATTGTCATATCTCTATTCACATGTACAGTCAAACATCTTTGTACTACTGTTGTTGTTGTATGGCAAACACTAGAGGAAAATCATGAGCGATGCCAAGGAAACAAGCAAGTCACTAGCCTTGCTTATTAATTTATGCTTTAATCCGCTTATGCGATTCTGCTAAGTTTGTAGAGGAAGCACCCGAAACTAGTGTTGCATCCTAGTACTAGCTTAAACCCTGAGATGCTTTGTTTGTTTTCTAGATAGATAGAGTGCTTGTTCATCTGGGCTTCTGATGTGTTGTGCTTATGTGTTATGCTTGTAGATGCCAACCTCTTCCTATGGTCCGAGCCGGCGCCTGGAGCTGGCGAACACGGCGATACTGCCAAAGGAGGAGGTGCAGGAGCTGGCCAACGATGAATGGCTCATGGGACAACGGCGACACTGTCCAGCGCCAACACCGTCACCATCGTCAGCCGTGTGTTCCGGCCGGCCAGGAGGTAGCCGGCACCCTGGAGGCCGCGAAGCCACTTCATGGAGTACGGGTTCGCGCTGGACGGAGACGGGAGTGTCATCGATGAGATGTTGTGGCTTTACTGCTCTGCTTTCGGTTACTATTCTTTGTGCAAACTAGTGGCTTGATTTCCCATTTTGTTTGCCAAATCTGAAGGTACTGGTGGTGCCTATGCTGTCTACGAGATCCTACACCTGAGAGGATGTGGTGGAGCTCCAGTGTAGAGCTACTCATTTGATTCATTTGAAAAGATGAGTAATTCTTTTTCATTAACAGAAACTTCTCATCTCTTTTCTTCTATTTTCCTCTCTTCTCTTCTCATTGTTGCTGTTAAGTTAGGACTTGCTGCTTATGATTGCTATTGTTAGAAATCATGATTGCTTATTTTAGTGTAGGACTTGCTGCTATTGCTGTCATATTCATACTGTATTTACCAAAGTTTGATAGCATGTCGTCCTTAGGATAATTTGTTGATAAAAAATGGACTAAATTAAAGCATTCCCAGGACTTGATGCTGTTGTTATTGACCTGCTGCTGTTGCAAACTGTTGTTGTCATTAACTTGGTGTTACCAAGCTTTAACCTTTGTTTAAGCTTTCTTGTTCTTGCAATTACTAGTTGTGATAATTGTATGGTGATAAGAATGCCTCTGCAGGACAATATATTTTTCTGTTTCCACCGCGCCATCACATGAAACTTGGTGCTGCTGCTTCCTGGCTGGCTATAGCTTTGCATGAAGCAACAAGAGATGGCTTCACTTTGCTGGCCTATTTTTTGCCCCCTTCAACTGAGATGCCAAAGCATAGAGGTACACACATCCCTGTTAATATTGAGTAGAAAGCACACCTTCTGATTTTGAATTGGGTTACTCCGAAATGCTGTCGCCTTCCTTCCATGAGTTTATGCAAGCATGTGTTGCCAAAGTTCAAGAAGGCGTGCTTAATAGGCTGATTATGCGCGCTGAAGCAAGATGCGCTGGCTCAACGCCTCGCCTTGGTCATGTGTGGGCAGAAAAGCGCTAGGCCTCTAGCTGTACTGCTGCTGTTGATGCTCTACTGCTCTAGAATCTAGTTGTACTACTGTTGTTGATGCCCTGGGCCTTTAGCTATACTAATGCTATTGATGCTCTAATGCTCTAGGCCTCTAGTTGTATTGCTGCTGTTGGTGCTCTAGAATCTAGATGTATTGCTGCTGTTGATACTCTAGGCCTCTAGCTGCACTGCTGCTATTGATTCTCTAATGCAGTGCTGCCGTGCTAGTTTTGTTTCTGCTAGCTATTGGCTGCTTCTATGCTGCTGCCGATGGTGGATGGCTGGCTGCTCATGTTGATCCACTAGTTAGTAGTTACTGCTGCTTATGTTGCTTGTGCATTTGTGCTAATGCTGCGGCTATATTGGCTAAAGAAATAAGCTATGTACAACACACACACACAGAGATAGGCAATCTTCTTCTGTTTCCATTTTCAATGTGTTATTTGCATAATTTATTTGTTGTGGATTGCTTCTACTTACTGCCTCCTAGTCCCCCTTTTCTTTCTGTTGTCACTTTTGCTTTTGGTAGCCATTACGTAGTTGTCTACTAATTATTAGTTAATAGTATTTGGCTTCTATGTGATGTCATGTATTGATAGATAGGTACTATCTATATGTTTTCCAGGTTACACGCTAATTGTACTCCTTCAGTTAACTCTTTTAAACATGACTTGGTTACTTAAACCCAACTCTGCCCATGTATAGGCCAAGTGTAGCTTCCCCTAAGATATTCATTTTGCAACTTCATCTATTGATGCTTTGCCACTAAATGCAATTTGCAGGGAGCTTGATAAAGCTTGGACGTTGGTCAGGGCTCCAACGGTGCTGATGCTATTGGGTTGGTTGTGGCCTCATGCATGGTAGTAGGCTTGGCTGGCCCATGATATAGAGTGCTATATTGTTGAGAGTTTTACCTGTAGAGTGCCATATTGTGATTGGTGGAATAATGTATGGTGTATATTGTGATTGTGTGGAATATTGTAATAAACTGAGTTTGGCTGTTATTTGAATCGGTGTGTTGACTACAAGATGTGAAAAATTAAAACTTGATGATTGGTATATTGGTGTTTTCACTACAAGCAATGTGCACCCAGTTGACTACAATAATCTAAAAATTGAATGTAACAAAAAAACAAAGAAAATCCAGAAATAGAAATTATATAGAATGTGAAAAGCTAGATCATAGAAAGCAAAAAGGCCAAATTAATGGGCCAAGCCCATGTAGCTGACCAAAATTAATAGTAAAAAATAAGTAAAAAAGGCTGAATTGTTGGGCTCGGCCCATGTAGAGCACCGAATTGGACTGGGCTGAATCTAAGTAATGGCCTTTTGAATTGGTCACAATTTTGCCACGTCAGATTGCCACGTCGGATCCGATGTGGCCTGAGCAGACAGCCAGTGGCCAAAACAAAAGGTCATGGGTTCAACGACCTTCTGTTTTGGTCGTAAACGTCTACGACCTTCTCACAGAGAAGGTCGTTAATTTTAGTTTACGACCGCCAGCTTTTGACCTTCTATTTTTGGTCACAAAAAGGTCGCAAATGAAAAACTATGACCTTTCAGCGGCCAATAGTGAGGGTCACAAGTTGACATATTTCTTGTAGTGACCAAGGTGGTTCCTCAAGGAAGCAAGGACCCAGGCCCACGATACGTAAGCCGGACTATGAATTACCAAGAGAAGCTCAAGTGCGGCCTTGTGAATGGCCGTCAGAAGATTTTATGATCCAAGCAGGAATTAAGGAGGAATTTGACGTGTATGTGCGTAATGCTGAACTTGAGGGCTTCGTGTCAGATAAGTGCCCCCAATATTATCTCCTAACTGATTCCTTTGTGAGAAGCTTTAAATTTACATCATCACGCAATTCTCACACAGTCCTATTTGATCTCTATGATAAATCTTATACCATGGACTTAGAAGATTTTAATATTGCTCGTAAACTCCCGCAGTGGGGTAATGTTAGTGAACCTTGCAAATCTGAATTTAAAGAATTTCTTGCTAGTATCACTGTGGGGGAATCTAGAGAAATAACACAAGCTACCATAGGGAGCATTCATTTTCCTGCCATACATTATTTTGCTCTCTTTATTGGTAGATGCATTAATGGTAAGGATGAGGCATGTCACATGTGTGTTCCCGATCTTAGTGTTCTCAAGAGTGTGGTATTAGGAAATAAACAATACAACTTGGGGGGCCATTGTTGCACGTAGGTTGCATCATAACAGTATTAGTGGAGATTTGTTCGGTGGAATTTATGCAACCCCTTTAGCTTATTTTCTTGAGGTACCCATACATGAAAATGATATGGAGTTGCCTCCTGCTTATCTAGATTTTAATACTATGGTTCGCCATCAGTTTATTGAGAGGAATGAACAACCTCTCCAGTACCGACTAATCTTTGACAGGCATCGCACTGTCCATGTTGCTCTCCCTGCTCCTACTTTCTTTGACTTTCAGGCAAAAGGGAGATATGTTATAACCAGTGAGGAGGCGACGAGTACGAGAGGAGGACGGAGGCAACTCGCCTCCAGGCTGCAGCTCGTGAGGCAGTAGCGGCTGCATATCAGTATGACCCCAGTTACAACTTCGGATATCCGTCAGGCCATCCATGGGCATAGACCAACTTAGGCCAAAAGCCTAAGCTTGGGGGAGTACGTATTTCTCACCGACATTACATTCATGTTCACACACTCATTCTAGTTGTCGGTGCTCACACTTTTTCATTGCATGATCCATGCTAGTTTACTTTCTGTTTAAGCTTTCTTCTTCGGTGTTTGAAAAACCTTAAGAGAAATAAAAAATTAGTTGTAGCTTTTAGCTAGTTTACTTTCCATGCCTGTAGTAGTAATAACTAAAAGAAAACCCAAAAAGTTTTTCCGTTCTTCTTTTGCTTGTTGGGAGCTTTCCCCGTGTAAATAGTTTTGTTTCTTTTCTTTTCTTTGGGGGTCGGGAGGAGAAGACCATGATGAAAATGTTGAAGTGGCTCTTATATGAATTATTGTTGATTTAACCAAGAGGCCATATTACCTTGTCTTCTCCCTTGTATTGAATTCTTGCAGATTCCAGCTTAGTCCAATGCACGTGCACTATTATTATTATCCACACCATTTGGTCGTGCAAGTGAAAGGCAATAATGACGATATATGATGAACCGATTGAAATGAGAAAAGCTGGTATGAACTCGACCTATCTTGTTTTTGTAAATATAATTAGTTCATCGTTCCTAATTCAACCTATTATGAATCAAACATGTTTGCAATGACAATTAGAGATTATAGTTGCTCATGTCATGCTTAAGTAGCTAGGAGTTTATAATGGTTTACCTTGCGTGCCAACATGCTATTAAAATGGTTGTGATGTGGTATGATAGGGTAGTATCCTCCTTTGAATGATTCGAGTGGCTTGATTTGGCACATGTTCACGCATGTAGTTGAAACAAAATCAACATAGCCTCCATGATATTTATGTTCATGGTGAATTATATTCTACTCATGCTTGCATTCAGTGTTGATTAATTTTAATGCACGTTCATGACTATTGTCGCTCTCTAGCTGGTCACTTCCCAGTCTCTTTCTAGCCTTCACTTGTACTAAGCGGGAATACTGCTTGTGCATCCAATTCAATAAACCACAAAGTTATTCCATATGAGTCCACCATACCTTCCTATATGCGGTATCTACCTGCCGTTCCAAGTAAATTTGTATGTGCCAAACTCTAAACCTTTAAATGAAATTCTGTTTTGTATGCTCGAATAGCTCATGTATCAACTAGGGTTGTCTATATCTTCCATGCTAGGCGGGCTATTCTCAAGAGGAGTGGACTCCACTCCACACTCACGAGAAAATGGCTGGTAACCGCGATGCCCAGTCCCATGCTCAAATCAAATCAAAATAATTGCAAACAAAACTCCCCCAGGATTGTTGTTAGTTGGAGGCACCCATTGTTTTGGACAAGCCATGGATTGATGTTTGTTGGTTGTAGGGGGAGTATAAACTTTACCATTCTGTTTGGCAACCACCTATAATGTGTGTAGCATGCAAGATATCGCGATCTCTCGGTTGTTATGTTGACAATGAAAGTATACCACTCAAAATATTATTTATCTCTATTTCAAAATCGAGCTGTGGCACCTTTACAAATCCCTTCTTCCCTCAGAGAAGGGCCAATCTATTTACTTTTATGTTGAGTCATCATCTTCTTATTAAAAAGCACCAGTTGGAGAGCAACGCTGTCATTTGTATGCATTACGAGTAGTTTACATTGAGTATGACTTTGACTGGATCTCTTTTACCATGAATTACAATTTTCAGTCAGTCCTTGATCTTCAGAGGTGCTCTGCATTTATGTTTTGCAGTCTCAGAAAGGGCTAGCGAGATACCATCTTGTTATATCATATTATGATTGTTTTGAGAAAGTGTTGTCATCCGAGATTTATTATTATTGCTTGCTAGTTGATTATGCCATTGATATGAGTAAACATGAGACCTAAATGTTATTGTGAATATGCTTAGTTTATAATCTTTGCTGAAAACTTGAATGCTGGCTTTACATATTTACAACAATAAGAGCAAACAGAGTTTGTAAAAGTTTTTCTTTATCACTTTCAGTTTATCAACTGAATTGCTTGAGGACAAGCAAAGTATAAGCTTGGGGGGAGTTGATACGTCTCCGTCGTATCTACTTTTCCGAACACTTTTGCCCTTGTTTTGGACTCTAACTTGCATGATATGAATGGAACTAACCCGGACTGACGCTGTTTTTAGCAGAATTGCCATAGTGTTATTTTTGTGCAGAAAAGTTCTCAGAATGACCTGAAAATCAACGGAGAATTATTTTGGAATATTACAAAATACTGGAAGGAAGATCCACGTCAGGGGGGCCTCCACCTGTCCACGAGGGTGGAGGGCGCGCCCCCTGCCTCATGGGCCCCTGACGCTCCATCGACCTCAACCCTGACCCCATATATTCACTTTTGGGGAGAAAAAAACAAAGAGAAGGATTCATCGCGTTTTACGATACGGAGCCGCCGCCAAACCCTAAACTCTCTCGGGAGGGCTGATCTGGAGTCCGTTCGGGGCTCCGAAAAGGGGAATCTGTCGCCATCGTCATCATCAGCCTTCCTCCATCACCAATTTCATGATGCTCACCGCCGTGCGTGAGTAATTCCATCGTAGGCTTGCTGGACGGTGATGGGTTGGATGAGATTTATGATACGTCTCCGCCGTATCTATAATTTTTGATTGTTCCATGCCAATATTATATAACTTTCATATACTTTTGGCAACTTTTTATACTATTTTTGGGACTAACATATTGATCTAGTGCCCAGTGCCAGTTCCTGTTTGTTGCATGTTTTTTGTTTCGCAGAAAATCCATATCAAACGGTGTCCAAACGGGATAAAAACTGACGGAGATTTTTTTGGAATATATGTGAATGTTGGGAAGTGAAATCAATGCGAGACGATGCTCGAGGGGCCCACGAGGTAGGGGGCGCGCCCCTGACCCTCGTGTCCACCCCGTAAGGTGGTTGGTGCCCTTCTTTCGCCGCAAGAAAGCTAATATCCGGATAGAGATCGTGTTAAAATTTCAGGCCAATCGGAGTTACGGTCTCCGAGAATATAACAAACGGTGAAAGGGAAGAATCCCAGAACGCAGAAACAGAGAGAGACAGATCCAATCTCGGAGGGGCTCTCGCCCCTCCGCCACCATGGAGGCCATGTACCAAAGGGGAGACCCTTCTCCCATCTAGGGAGAAGTTCAAGGAAGAACAAGAAGAAGGAGGGCTATCTCCCCCTCTCTCCCGGTGGCGCCTGAATGCCGCCAGGGCCATCATCGTGTGACGGCGATCTACACCAACACCTTCGTCATCTTCACCAACATGTTCATCACCTTTCCCCATCTATCTACAGTGGTCCACTCTCCCGCAAACCGCTTTACCCTCTACTTGAACATGGTGCTTTATGCTTCATATTATTATTATCCAATGATGTATTGCCATCCTATGATGTCTGAGTAAATTTTCGTTGTCCTACCGGTGATTGGTGAATTGCTATGATTTGTTTAATTTTCTTGTGGTTATGCTTTTGTCCTTTGGTGCCCATCATATGAGCGCGCGCGTGGATCACACCATAGGGTTAGTTGTATGTTGATAGGACTATGTATTGGAGGGAAGAGTGACAGGAGCTTCAACCTAGCATAGAAATTGATGCATACGGGATTGAAGGGGGACCAATATATCTTAATGCTATGGTTGGGTTTTACCTTAATGAACGTTAGTAGTTGCTAATAGTTCTAATCATAAGTGCATAGAATTCCAAGTCAGGGATGACATGCTAGCAGCGGCCTCTCCCACATAAAACTTCTTATCGGTCTAGTAAAGTAGTCAATTGCTTAGGGACAATTTCGCAACTTCTACCACCACTTTTCCACACTCGCTATACTAACTTTATTGCTTCTTTACCTAAACAGCCCCTAATTTTTATTTACGCGCTCTTTATTATCTTGCAAACCTATCCAACAACACCTACAAAGTACTTCTAGTCTCATACTTGTTCTAGGTAAAGCGAACGTTAAGCATGCGTAGAGTTGTATCGGTGGTCGATAGAACTTGAGGGAATATTTGTTCTACCTTTAGCTCCTCATTGGGTTCGACACTCTTACTTATCGAAAGAGGGTACAATTGATCCCCTATACTTGTGGGTTATCAAGACCTTTTTCTGGCGCCGTTGCCGGGGAGCAATAGCATGGGGTGAATATTCTCGTGTGTGCTTCTTTGCTTTATCACTAAGTAATTTTTATTTGGCGTTCTAAGTTGTTCTCTATCTTTAGTTATGGATATGGAACACGAAATACCAAAAAAATTAGGTGTACCTGCTACTCATGGAGATGGGGAACCTCCTAAAACCCTCGATGTTGGTTATGTGAAAAATATTATGTACTACTTTGATAATCCTGAGAAAGCCCCATTCAATTACGTAATGGGAGACACGTTGGATCAACGTGAATACTTTAGGGATTATCGCTTGACTCAAAAAGGGAAACTATTATGGGATCAAATTCATATGTTGCATTGGTATGCTCAGGAACTACGGTTGAGATATGATTATACTTGTTGCTCTAGGATGAAGGATCCACACCTTCCCTTTTCATGCAAATTTAATGATGATAAAACCTTGGATTCTTATGCTAATGGTATATATGATTACTATGATGTGGAACAAATAGAAGAGTTCACTGCTTTTATGGGTGCTTATGAAATTGAATCTTTGTTTAAAGGGTTTGAAGATTTTGATGATTCAGTTTATAGACCTGAAAATTTTGCTATACTTAAATATTGCTATGAGAATTATGAATTCAATTCCGATATTGATGATTTTATTGGGAAAGTCTCCGCTGTCCAAGAAGAGACTAATATTTTGCAGGAGTCTATGGAAGAAGAAATTAATGACATTGTGAGCTCATTGGATGAAAAGACGAGGATGAGGAGAGCGAAGAACAAAAGGAGGATGTCAGGACCCCGATTCCAAGTCACATCGATCTAGCCGGTAACACCTCATATCACTTTGCGGCCTCACGCACGGTATTCCCACGGGTGTCGCCTTACCATGGCCCGGGACCGTTTGCGCCTTTTGGCTCACGTATATGATAGTGTCGCTAGCATCCATATGACAGAGAACCCGGGCCGACATGGCTAGTCGTGAACCCAAAGCGGCACTAACCTATGGGGACAGGCATACATGAATCACATCGAGCATGTCGGTCAGCAGCGTGTGAATCCGGGCTGTAGCACTGGGCTAACAGGACTCCGGGAACCCGGGCTGTAGCAGGCTAGGCAGGACTCTGGATGTCACCGCGTGACATTTCCCCGAAGGGACAGACACAGGAACGAAGTGAAACACATGCCGGCCAGTCAAGTGTCCTGAGCAGTAGTGCTGGGCTGACAGGACTCCGGTGAACCGGGCTGTAGCGGACTACTATGGCTCATGGAAGCACTAGACTACATTTCCCCATAAGAGAGGCTGCCAAGGATAAACAACTAGATTGTCGGATCCCACACATACCAAGCATTTCAATCATACACACAATATGCTCGATATGTGTAAATACAACATGGTATCACAACATAACTCTACAACTCAAGTATTTATTCATTAGGCTCCGAGGAGCGAGATATTACAAACATTGGTCTCATGACCCAACAATCATGGCATACAAGTCAAAGCACATGCGGAAGCTTAACATGTCTGAGAACAGACATCTACAAATGAAAAAGGCTAAGAAGCCTGACTATCTACCAGATCCTGCCGAGGGCACAAGATCGTAGCTGAGGTATCAAGCTAAACGTCGAAGTCCACACGGAACTACTAGCGAGACTGAAATCTCTCTGCAAAACATAAATAAAGCAAACGTGAGTACAAAGGTACTCGGCAAGACTTACATCAGAACTAGCTACATATGCATCGGTATCAACAAGGGGGGGGGGTGGTGGAGTTTAACTGCAGCAAGCCAGCTTTGACTCAGTGGCTAACCTGAACTACGACTGCAAGCAACTCTTTTGAGGTGGCGCACACGAGTCCACATATTCACCATATCAATACACCACTATGGATTCGCTCCCGCCTCCCTACGAGAACGCCACCCATAGCACTCACGCTTATCTTGCGAGTTTTAGAGTATCCACTTTCACTTGTCTATGAACTATGCAAGGGGTCCAAGTTTCCATATCCGAGGAATCTGGCTATTCGAATAGATAATGATAACCCTGCAGGGGTGTACTTCTTCACACACGCTCCCACCACTTACCGTCGTTTACACGACATGTACTCGGCAACCTTCAAGCGGAAGCCCAACGAGGGTGTCGGCCACGGCCTACCTAAACACTCAAGTCTCTAGTCCAGGTTTATCGCCTATCCAGGTTCCATCCACAGGGAGTCCGGCCGAGGTTTCCACATACGGCCCCGAACGATGTGTACAGGGTTCCGAGGCACCAAACGGGCGCCCGGCATGCCCGGCCACGGTGTATCTACCGCAACATAGCCCACCCCTGGGGTCAGTGCTACGCACGGCCGCCAACACATATCCTACAAACACCAGAAACTAGTTGCAACTCCTGGACAGAGGACTAGGGTGATTAAGAAGCCGAGAGGGTCAATTAAGGATCCCAATGAGTGGTAGTAGCTGTTCATGGATCACAGACACAGAACTCAGTTTCTAAGAACGGCTGCAATGAGACAACCCACCATGTACTCCTACATGGCCTCTCACCGCTACCTTTACCAAATTGTGTTCACACACTTAGCTCTCAACAGTAGGACATGTTCACCACATTCCAACTCATCCCCGATGAATCAGACCTGACTCAACTCTAAGCAGTAGCAGGCATGACAAAAAAGCATGAATGAGTAGGCACATCAGGGCTCAAACAACTCCTACTCATGCTAGTGGGTTTCATCTATTTACTGTGGCAATGACAGGTCATGCAGAGGAAAGGGGTTCAGCTACCGCAGCATGTAACAGTTGAATCGTTGTTATCCTAATGCAATAAAAGAGAGCAGGAGCGAGAGAGTGGGATTGTATCGGAATGAACAAGGGGGTTTTGCTTGCCTGACACTTCTGAAGATAGCATTGGGTCTTCATCAGTGTCAACGATCACATCGTCGAAGCAACGTCTACTGAGAGGGGACAATTACCGGCAACAGAGAGAAAACAGAATCAATGCAATGCAACAATATGATGCATGAACATGGCATGTCAATATGCTGTGATTTGAGCTAATGCAACTAAAACTAGATTAAATGAAGTTGGTTTGAACCAAAGATTTAAATTCAACTCCATATGTGATTATTTAAATGCCACTTATTTGATTTGACCTGATCAGCAGGCATAAGTTGTTCAAACATGCATGATAATGCCATAAACAGATTCCTTGAATTTTTCTGATAATTTTTCATATATAATTTGTTTGATTTGGAGTTATGGATAATTTACTATGATTTTTACAAGTTTTAACTATTTTCTGGAATTTCCTGAATAAGAATAAATCCAGAAAAGGGCATTAATGCGTCAGCACTACGTCATTGTGACGTCAGCTGGTCAACAGGGTTGCCCAGAGTCAAACCTGACGGCTGGGACCCACTAGTCAGTCTGACAGTTAACTATTTGGGTTAACTAGACTAACTAAACAACACCGAGCCCACTGGTGAGTGACCAATTAAATTAACTTAATTAAGTTTAGCTCTAACTAACTGGGTTAGCCGGGCAAGGCCCGCATGTCAGTGACTCAAGGTCAAACAGGGGTCAACCTCGGGTCAAACCCGACGCTAACTGGGCTTTGACCCACTGTGGGGCCTACTGTGAGCGTCTGTTAGGATGGGTAATTAATGGAGATTAGCACTAATTACGCCGCCACGTCGGCATGCCGGAGTTTGGCCGGCGGCGACCTCAAGCCGTGGCGGAGTCTTCTCGGGATTGAGCTACAGGTGATGGTTTTGAGCATGGTTTGCAGCTATGGGACGCTGGCACTCGCGCGCATCCAATGGTGCCATCAGTTGGTCGCGGGGTGGCCGGATACATTGACGGCGTCGAGTTCCGCGGCGGCCAGAGTTTGGACCTTTATGGAAACGACTCTACGGGGCGTCTCCGGGCAAGCTGGTGGTGTCTGCGGGTTCCTAGGGGCGTAGTGAGAATGAAAACGTGCTCAGACGTGACGTGTGTGGGCTCTAGCCATGGCGGTGACATGGCCAGTGGGTGGGAGCTCATGGCTCCGGTAGTTAGCGCGGTAGAGGAAGAAAACCGGCGGCGGGCTAAGTTAAATAATCAGGGGCTCACAGCAGTCACAGAGAGCTTCTCGGTGTGTCCGGGGATGATCTGCAGGCGGTGAATCGACCGGTGGCGTCCGGTGGCCATGGCGAGGGAAACGGCGATGATGGCGACGGTGTGCTGCTCCCAAGCTTGCGTGCGTCGTTGAGGGGAAGCTCCACGCCATGGTGATGCTCCAGAACCAGGCGGTGGGGTGGTTTGAGGGCTCTGACCACGGTGATTCTCGGTGGCGCGCTCCAGCGTTCTCGGGTCCGAGGGGGGAGCGAGGCAGAGAGCTAGGTGGGGGCAAGTGAGAGGTCGGGCGGATCCGTACGGCAATGGGGTGGTCATCCGCGGCGTCGACGTGCGTCGGGGCAAGCAGGAGGTGGAGGCTGGCGCGCGTGCTGGCGCCACGCACCTGCATGTCCTCCTGGCAGGGGGTGGAAGACGGGTGTGCCCCTGGTGGGCTGGGCCGCCAGGTGGCCTGGCCAGGTAAGTGGCCCAGGTAGGCGTTCTCTCTCTCTTTCCTAAATTGTTTCTGTTTTCTATTTTTTTCTGCAATTGTTTTGACTTAAATAAAATGCTAAGACATTTCCAAAAATCATGAAACTAATCATGGCTACTGTTTATAATATATCCATCAGTAAACATTTTAGTTTATGATTATTTGAGCATTTAGAATATTTTATAGCATTTAAATGCCCAAATGCAAATATAATATGATTTAATTCAGAGCCCAATATGTCATGGAAAAATGTGCAACACCTCTGGTTATTGCTTCCAGCATTTTCCAGAAATGATGAACATTTTTGAAAACCATTTGGATTCACTGAGAATATTTTTAGTTGAACCTAGTGAATTTCATTTGGTGCTAGGGTTTCAACAATCCCCATTCCAAGTTTCTTTGGAATTAAAACATGATGGCATGAAGAACAAGCAAAGTCAAGCAAGGGCTGAACTGGGGCTGTGACAGAGGAAGAGCAGATTGATCACCCATGCCCACCTTCTAATGATAGTAACTCTTCAAATCATACATTGTTTAATTTCCCTTCGTGCTTACCGAAGGATGATTGCTATGATGACTGTTATGATCACGTTGATTCTCTTGAAATATCCCTTTTTGATGATGCTTGCCATGCTTGTGGCCAAGATGCCAATATGAATTATGCTTATGGAGATGAACTTGCTATAGTTCCTTATGTTAAACATGAAAGTTTTGCTAGTGCACCCACGCATGATAGTCCTATTATCTTTTTGAATTCTCCCAACTACACTATATCGGAGAAGTTTACCCTTATTAAGGATTATATTGATGGGTTGTGTTTTACTATTACACATGATGATTTTGATAGATATAATATGCATGTAGTTGCTGCTCCTACTTGCAATTATTATGAGAGAGGAACTACATCTCCGCCTCTTTATGTTTCCAATATGAAAAAATTGCAAGAAATTGTTTATACTATGCATTGGCCTTTACTTTGTGTGCATGAATTGTTCTTTTGTGACATGCCGATGCATAGGAAGAGAGTTAGACTTCGTCATTACATGATATATGTTACTTTGTGCTCACTACAATCTTACAAATCATTGTTAATTAAAATTGGCTTTGATATACCTTGGGATCCGGGTGGATCCATTACTTGAGCACTATATGCCTAGCTTAATGGCTTTAAAGAAAGCGCTGCCAGGGAGACAACCCGGAAGTTTTAGAGAGTCATTTATTTCTGTTGTGTGCTTTTATAATGTTTAAAAATAAAAATAATGTGCCAAGGTTTTCCTTTAGGATGTTTACAATGCTTGTTGGTTTATGCGGTGCGGGGCAGAAACTTTGGCTGTAGTGCGCGATTTTACATTTTTTACTGGAATGTCAAACGGTTCTGAAAATGTTTGCACTGTCCTTCTATACAAATTTTTTATTTTTACTAATTTTGGTAGAATTTTTGGTGTACCAGAGGTATGCTGAATGTTCAGATTATTACAGATTGTTCTGTTTTAGACATATTCTGTTTTTGATGCATAGTTTGCTTGTTTTGATGAAACTATCGATTTATATCAGTGGATTAAGCCATGGAGAAGTTATATTACAGTAGCTACAATGCAAAAACAAAATATGAATTGGTTTGCAATAGTAATTAGAGTAGTGATTTGCTTTATTATACTAACGGATCTTACCGAGTTTTCATTGAAGTTTTGTGTGGATGAAGTGTTCGAAGATCAAGGAGGTCTCGATACACTAGTAGAAAAAGGGTCTTCTGTCCCGGTTGGTAAGGGCCTTTTGTCCCGGTTTTTGAACCGGGACTAAAGGGTCGTTACTAATGCCCTGGCCCTTTACTCCCGGTTCAAACAGGAACCGGGACAGATGGGCCTCCACGTGGCCGGTGCGCCGAGCCCAGGTAGGAGGGCCTTTGGTCCCGGTTGGTGGCACCAACCGGGACCAATAGCCATCAATGCATCAGCATTTCAGGGGCGGAGGTTTTTGTTTTTTTGCCTTTGGTCCCGGTTGGTGGCACCAACTGGGACCAATAGGCATCCACGTGTCAGCATTTCAAGGGCTGAGGTTTTTGTTTTTTTAAAGGGGGGGGGTTGGGGGTTTTGGGAGGTTAATTTAGGTGTTTCATATATTGTGTTAGCTAGCTAATTAATAGAAAAGTGTCCTCTCTTATGTCCATGCTTAATTGGTCGACGCTACGTACTATATACGTATAGAGAGGACTAGACACGCTAGCCACCTGACCCCGTACGATGGTGAAGCTTCTTCTTTGCAGCATTTTTCTTGTTTGTCGCCGACATCTTCTTACTCTTTTCCGATGTCTTGTAGGCCACAAATGCGGGCCAGTGATCTCTGATCTTCTCATATCTGCCGATGAATTCTGGTGTCTCTTCGTTGTCGAAAAATGTTTTCAGCTCATTCTTCCACCTCCTGAATAACTCTGCCATCTTCTTAAGAGCATGAGACTTGATTAATTGCTCTTTAACTGGCTTCTCCGGATCCTCCTCTGGCGATAGGGTGAAATTTGCCTTCAGCTCAGTCCAAACATCATCATTCTGCATATCATTGACATAAGACACCTCAGGGTCTTCGTTCTTAGGCTTATACCATTGCTGGATGCTGATCGGGATCTTGTCCCTAACAAGAACCCCGCACTGAGCAGAAAATGCTTCCTTTGTCCGGATGGGTTCAATCGGCACGCCATCGTGCGCGATTTCTGTGATCTCAAACCTTTCATCCGAGCGCAACTTTTTCTTCGGGCCTCGTCTCTTTACCGAAGTTGTTCTCGATCCAGAGGGCTAGAAAAAAGAAGAATTAGACGAGAGTTAATTAGTATGTGTACATACCAAAACAATGAATGCATCAATTAGCTAGTCATCACATGCTTAACTAATATATTTACCTGGCCGGACTCTGTTCGGTCATCGGAGCCATCATCACGGGCTCCTTCTTGCACCAGCATTGGGTCACCAGAGCCATCATAATCATGTGTTTCCTCCTCCATTCTTCGATCACCGTAGACTGCTTCTTCTTCACCCTGTTCTGCTTCTAGACCATCATTGTCGTTAAGATACGACATGACATCACCTCCGGCTAACATTATGTCCCCAACACCTGTTCTTGTTCCTCGTCTCGTCCGAACTCCATTGTTTCTGCAAATATTACAACACGGCAATTATTACACAAACATGACATCATGTGGATATATTAGTGGCAAACGTAGACCTAGCTAATTCCGGGTTTGGGGTGGCCTCGACAACGCTTCAAGGGTAGGGGCGCGGCGGGAGGGGATAGGAGACCGACATCGTTTTTTTAGGGTTTGGGTGTCCTCGAGAGTTTTGGTCGAGCGATAGGGCCGGGGGTGCTCCCATGGTGTAAGTTATCGGGGAGCGGGTAGGTCAAACCCCCTCCCCTCGTTTTGAAGTTATCGGGACACGGAGTATATCGACAATGACATATCCGATAAAAATAAGAAGACGAAGAAGAAATAAAAAGAGGAGAAGAAGATATTAGGAATAGAGGAGAAGAAGAGAAATATTCTATTTTCTCTTCTTCTCCTCTATTCCTTTCTTCTTCTCCTCTTCTTTTTCTTCTTTTTTCTTCTTCTTATTTATTTCTCTTCCTCTCCTCTTCTTCTCCTTTCTTCCTCTTCTTATTTTCCTTTTTCCTCTCACTATTTTTCTTCTTCTTCCTTTCCTAGCTAGATATATAAAACTTTTCTAAAAATGTAACTTTTGCATACATACATGGGAAAATAATATTATCGGGGAGGGGGTAGGTCGAACCCACCCCCCTCGTGTTGAAGTTATCAGGACACGGGTTATATCGACAACGACATATCTGATAAAAAATAAGAAGATGAAGAAGAAATAAAAAGAGGAGAAGAAGATATTAATAGAGGAGAAGATCGAAGAAAAAAAAGAAGAAAAAAAAGAGGAGAATAAGAAAGGAATAGAGGAGAAGAAGAGAAAATAGAATATTCTATTTTCTCTTCTTCTCCTCTATTCCTTTCTTCTTCTCCTCTTCTTTTTCTTCCTTTTTCTTCTTCTTATTTATTTCTCCTCTTCTTCCTCTCCTCTTCTTCTCCTTTCTTCCTCTTCTTATTTTGCTTTTTCCTCTCATTCTTTTTCTTCTTCTTCCTTTCCTAGCTAGATATATAAAACTTTTCTAAAAATGTAACTTTTGCATATATAAAACTATTCCATGGATCATCATTTCTCATATATATATATATATATATATATATCCATCTATAGCCACATACATATATAAATGGAAAAAAATGCTATGAACAAAAATACATATATATCAATGCACACATCCATGGATCATCATTGCTCATATATCCATAGTCATCTATAAAAACTTTCTATATATGAACAAAAAACTTTATATGAACAAAAAAACTTTCTATGAACAAAAAAACATTTTTGACATATTTA
This sequence comes from Triticum urartu, assembly GCF_056163025.1. NCBI lineage: Eukaryota > Viridiplantae > Streptophyta > Magnoliopsida > Poales > Poaceae > Triticum > Triticum urartu. The sequence continues at coordinate 72,546,389 of NC_141879.1, read as the reverse complement.
ACACATTCTAAATTTTCCTAACTCTTTTACAACCACAAAAATTACTCCAACTTCATGACAGTACCCACACTCTATTTCACCAAAAACCTTCTTATCCATAGTTCAAAATTTTCAAATTTCATTCAAATGAAATTTTAACCAGATTCAAATTCCTTGCTGAAAACCTATTCTAAACCAATCCAAAAATTCTCAAATTTTGCCATCACCTTTGTCTTGCATCAGTACCTCGCCACAAAAAATATCCTAAATTCTAAAAATGCCCAAAGCCATCTAGCACTTGATCAAACAACCTCTATATGCACTGTTCATATTTGGAAAAAAAATCAGAAATTTCAGATAATGGAGCAGGGGCGTGTTGCTGCTGCTGCTCCACTCCTTCTCCTCTCCTCTCCTTCTGCTCTACAATGCGTCGGGGCCGGCGGCGACCATGGAGCAGGGGCAGAGAGCAAGGACGCTCGGGCGCAAGAGCGGCGCTCGATCGGGACCATGGGAACGGGGGGCTCACTTCGAGGGGGGCGCCGATGGCAGGAGTCCGGCGACGAGGACGGCGGGCTCGGGGTGGCACGCCATGACGGGGACAACACGGGGCGACAGGGACGAGGAGGGTGGGCTCGGGGAGGCACGCAGCGACGGGGACGATGAGGACGGTGGGCTCGGGGATGCTGGCGACGAGGACGGTGCGTGCTCGGGGAGGCGACGGCGTTGGCGGCGGCGGCGTAGACGGCGAGGTGGAGCAGCCTGGCGGCGTCGATGTGCTCGGCGTCGTCGGGGGCAACTGGTGTGATGAACTCTACAAAATTTCTAAGTGCCACTTATATACCAAGAGCATTGGTCCCGGTTCGTGGCACAAACCGAGACCAATGCCCCCCTTTAGTCCCGGTTGGTGCCACCAACCGGGACCAAAGGTTTCTTTTCAGCAACACAAAGGGCGGGAAGCGGAGGCCTTTGCCGGGACCAATGCCCCTCTTTAGTCCCGGTTGGTGGCACCAACCGGGACCAAAGGCCTTGTGCTTCCCCGCGTCAAAAGTTTAGTACCACCTCGCTAGCTGAGAGAGCTCCAGAGTGGTTTATAAGCCCCACCACGGCTGCCCTCTCGAGCTCCTCTCAAATGCAGGCTTATGGCCTAATCTGACACTATGCTGTCTGTTGGCCTATTGGGCCTTCTGCGGGCCTTAATCCTGGCCCAGGTTGGGTTTCTAGTCGTATTCAGGCTGTGGTGGCCCAATAGGTGGCAGTTTTTTTAATTTTCTTTCCAGTTTTTTTGTTTTTTTGCATTATTTATTTTCTTTTGTTTCTTGCTTTATTTTTTTATTCTTTTTGCTTTTAGTTTTAGAAAAATTATAAACTTTATGTTAGTGCCATTAGTTTTCAAATATGAATAGTTAAAATTTGAATTCTTTGAAATTTATGCGAATCACAAGTTTGTGATTAACTTTACTAGAAACATAGTTTTTTTCCAGTTTTTTTGTTTTGTTTTCTGCATTATTTATTTTCTTTTGTTTTTTGCTTTATTTTTTTAATTATTTTTGCTTTTAGGTCAGCAAAATTATAAACTATGTCCCGTGAACTCCAATCCACTACTTCGGGCCCATGAGGCCCAATAACCTCGGGGGGGTTCCGGTAACCCCCCGGTACTCCGGTATATATCCGATAACCCCCGGAACCATTCCGGTGTCCGAATATAGTCGTCCAATATATCAATCTTCATGTCTTGACCATTTCGAGACTCCTCGTCATGTCCGTGATCACATCCGGGACTCCAAACAACCTTCGGTACATCAAAACTCATAATATAACCGGCATCGAAACGTTAAGCGTGCGGACCCTACGGGTTCGAGAACTATGTAGACATGACCGAGACATGTCTCCGGTCAATAACCAATAGCGGAACCTGGATGCTCATATTGGCTCCCACATATTCTACGAAGATCTTTATCGGTCAGGCCGCATAACAACATACGTTGTTCCCTTTGTCATCGGTATGTTACTTGCCCGAGATTCGATCGTCGGTATCTCAATACCTAGTTCAATCTCGTTACCAGCAAGTCTCTTTACTCGTTCCGTAATACATCATTCCGCAACTAACTCATTTAGTTGCAATGCTTGCAAGGCTTTAGGTGATGTGCATTACCGAGAGGGCCCAGAGATACCTCTCCGACAATCGGAGTGACAAATCCTAATCTCGAAATACGCCAACCCAACAAGTACCTTTGGAGACACCTGTAGAGCACCTTTATAATCACCCAGTTACGTTGTGACGTTTGGTAGCACACAAAGTGTTCCTCCGGTAAACGGGAGTTGCATAATCTCATAGTCATAGGAACATGTATAACTTATGAAGAAAGCAATAGCAACAAACTAAACGATCAAGTGCTAAGCTAACGGAATGGGTCAAGTCAATCATATCATTCTCCTAATGATGTGATCCCATTAATCAAATGACAACTCATGTCTATGGTTAGGAAACATAATCATCTTCGATCAATGAGCTAGTCAAGTAGAGGCATACTAGTGACACTCTGTTTGTCTATGTATTCACACATGTATTATATTTCCGGTTAATACAATTCTAGCATGAATAATAAACATTTATCATGACATAAGGAAATAAATAATAACTTTATTATTGCCTCTAGGGCATATTTCCTTCATATAGTTTTCGCCTTTTCAAAATTCTCATAAGCTACATATGGCTATGTGTATCATGATGATGTTGAGGCCGGGGTCCTCCCCTTTTCGGAAAAAATAAGCTAGAGTACATAAGGCCAACCCCATCGCGCCGCCGCATTTGGTCCGCCGTGTCCGTTTGGACCGAAACAAATATAAGTACGTGATGGCCCAACACGCCCGCGCATGCGCAGATTTGGTCCGCTTGATGTCTATCTGGACACATTTCCAGCTTGAATTTGCGCCTGATTTGCGTCCACGCAGACACGAGATGGACGCGACGCACGTCTTCTAGGTGTTCGCCTTGGGCCAATGTGTAGGCTAGCCAACCACCCACTCAGTCATAGTCAATGCAACCCATCAACCTCGGGCCCGCTCCTCAGCCAAAGGAAGAGTCGAGGCCACATCCTTTTTAAAAGGCAAGCGGGGGGGGGGGGGGGGTGTGGAGGGTGTCACACCCACTTCTTCCTCGCATCAGTCCACATCTGTCCACGCGTGCTCCCACGCCGGTCGACACAAACCCTAGCCACCGTTGTCTCCATGGGCTTCTTCAATCACAAACGCGGCAAGCATGACCATGAGGCCGTCTCTTTTTGCCGCCCGACCAACTTCACGCTGGTGCCGGGGCGCGGGGGGGGGGGGGGGGGGGCACGCGACTGGCTCTACATCCTGGTGCACCGTGCATAGTGCCATTGGGAGTACCACATTCAGCTGTCGTCGCCCGATGTCACCCTTCCGCATGGTTGGTACCTCAACCCCCACCGGATTCTGGTGTCGGTCGTGTCGCAGTCTGAGGGCGCACATGTGGCAGAGATCCGCAACCGCTGTGCTCTCCTGACCCCCCCCCCTATCTGGGACGTTTGATTCAGAACTGAGCAAAATGTGCGCCGCCGCGATGTCATCCAGATCGACGCTCGCGCTTCACCGGTGTTGCTGGTGGTGGTGAGGGAGGAGGCGACCTGGTTCACCAACGAGTACTCCGAGCAAAAGGAGCTCGCTTGGTGGTCTGGTCTCGAGGAGGCACTCCGGTTGTCGACAGCCGTCGACCACGTCTTCCCACCGTCACCACTGCCACCAGCCCCACCTGTGCCCATGCTCGACGCGTACCAGTGGGCGGGCCGCACGCTGGCAGTGGAGCGGGCGGAGGCGGAATGCCTGATGCAGTGGGATCGCAGGGAGGAGGCGGCACAGCGGCAGGCGGGGCAGGCGCAACAACACCGATGCGTCCCCGCAGACTACGACCCTAGCAGCCTACCAGGGTGCCTTCCCATCGACGGAGGTGCCGGATTTCTTTGACCCTGGCCTGCTCCGGCGAGGACAACGCCGCCGCCCAACGGCTAGGCAGAATGCAACTACGGGATTTTTTTAGTTTTTATCTAAATTTTTGAAGTTTTAATTATTGTAAGTGGACTTTCGCCGGTGTTTAGTTTTTGTAAAGTCTTAAATTTTTATCTTAAATTTTTCTTTCTATTATTTTTGTGGCTAAACGGGTGAGCACGCACCAAATGCATCAGCCGCGTTGGGCGCACCTATGCTCCCACGGTCAAAACCGGACACACTCATCTGCTTAGCCGACCAAAACAGACAAAAAAGGGACAAAAACCACGTCCATTCGGCTGGGCCTAAGCACTCCCTCTGTAACGCAAACGTTTTTTTTATACTATTTGTATATAGTACACAATTAGCAGCGACGTCGCGGAAGAACACCCGCTTGCCGACCAGTGAGAAAACAACCGGTGGCTTTACCATCCGGATGCACGCAAACTTGGAAGGATGGGCTGGTTATTCAGTCCCTAACTTGAAACATGATTGTGGTAGCTGAGTTGCATTTGCACGAAGGGATGTTGCGTTGCCACGACGACCATGAGATGATCGAGCGCGAGAGAGGTTGGTGCATGCAGCTGCATGCCGAGGCGACGGGGCCACGTGCGTTCCGGGCTTGCTAGCTGCACCCACAAGTCAAAACTTCTCACCAACGCGACAACGCAACACACACACCGCACACACACACCGGACACCGAGCAAAGCTCCATCTGCTAGCTACCATAGCTCTCTCTCTCTCTCTCTCTCTCTCTCTCTCTCTCTCTCTCTCTCTCTCTCTCTCTCTCTCTCTCTCTCTCTCTCTCTCTTCTTTTGAAGGGAAAGCGAGCTAGCTACCCTGGCCAACTACCCGGCGACCCTTCTACCAACCTAGATAGTCTTTTGTCATGGACTCAGCTCGGCGCGTGGCATCGGTGTAGGGCCGTGACGTCTGCCTCTGCCTTCTGACTCTGCCGCCTATAAAATGCCCCATATGCATATCAAGTTGCTGCACACACACATAGCACATAGCATTTTAGTAATATATCTTGGTCCTCGTCGTTGTTTGTGGTGCACACACTGTTGCGTGCACAGTTTTGTATATAGCGTATGTTGGTCGTCGCCGCCGCCGCCGTGGTGGTGGGGACTCACGGCGGGGTTAACAAAGGTACGTACGTAACTGATGATCCTTTCGCACGCAGCTGAGTAGCTTGCATGGAATTAACAAGCGGTGGTATATATCTACGTAAGTGATATGATCTGCTCTGTGTGTTTTCTGCAGGGGTTCCAACTGATGTATGCCTCGGATCGGGTGCATATATGCCTCGGATCCTACGTGCAGCAGGTCTTTGAATATGTGTATATATGTATATGTATGTATGTGGGTGATGTGTTCCTTGCCATGATCTTTGTCAGGTGAGCAGTTCTTCGCTGTTCCGGCCTCTACTTCGTTGTCTGTTCGACCTCGATCGATCTGCACAACTTTTTGTCCATGATTTTTTGTGAGCGAAGATGAACTTGTCTGAAGCATTTAGATGCATGACAACTGCACAAACTGAAATAATGTTAAATGTAACTGATATATATTGCTAATAATGAGGCGGGTTGACAAAAAACAAAGGTTCAAAATCGTCTAATCCTTAGCTCAAAATTCTCTGGAAGACACGACTAAAGCATGGACACCTTGTTATGATGCTTTGCAAATATCTTTCTAGAGAATTTTCAGCTAAGAACTACTCCCTCTGTAAACTAATATAAGATGTTTTATATCACTAAACTTTACAACTCCACACGTTTGAATGTGTTTTTTTATACAGGTACATATAAATGTACCATTTTTCATACAGGTCCACACATGTTCATCTTTTTTTTTGTAGTACACAGATGAAAATATGCCTACATGCAAATTTGCAGATATGTATTGCATGTTAACATGTGTACATATGTGTTGACAAAATTTCAGAACTTTTAGAAACTTCAATTTGCGGTTTTCAAATTTATGAAAATCTCCAGCCCAGAAGCCAGGATCTGCACTTAGACGACTAATTAATATAATCAAAACCATTTTTGTTGGTTATGCATAAGTGGTACTACATGAAAAATGTTTTACAATATAAAGATTTTTGTAATCGTTCACTCACATAGTCATACTTTTTTAATGGTCCAAAATTCATATTATGGATACCAAAAAAAATTAGAACACATAAATTTGGAAGGCCTAGACTATTACTTAGACACAGATAGTTCTACTACTCCAAACATTTACCACACCCTCCCTACATATACACCTTTCTGAACACATAATCATGCTAATGTATATTTGTCTTAAATCCTTAACCATGCATGCACCTAGTTAAAGTAAAACAATCTACCTGTATTTGCAATTAAATTAATATCCAGCAACGATTCTAAGAAAAATAAGAAATGATAAAGTATAGTGCATATCGAAGAGAGGTCGAATGGGCAGCGAAGTTGAGGTTGACGCTGAAGGACTGTCTATTTGACAACGCCAGGTATGGAACAAAACATCGCCCTGGGTGTGTGCGAGGATCTCCATGGATACTGAGATTCCTCGAGTTCAAAGTTGGAGTTTGAGATACTTGGGAACTAAAACGATAGGTTCAGTAAATTGCAATTCTGGTACGAGGTGCCACTAACTCTACTCGTCTTATTTTGCGGCTCTCGATTTTTTTTTTTGTATAAAATCACTACTGCAAAACCCCTTGGGAGGGTTACCAGTTTAGCCACTTAAAAATCGGTCATTAGGCTTGTCAATTGTTAAAACACTAGCACTAGTGATCGGAGTGTACATTGGGACCGTCACTAGTATTTCATTACTACTACTTCATTAGCAGTGGCCGCTCTTCATTAATATCAGAGCCCAAAAGGGTGTTTATTGGGCCCGTCACTAGTATTTCGTTGGCAGTAAGACTAGCCACAATGGGAGTAACTTCAGCAGTAACATCGAGTCCAACTCAGCAAATTTGCTTATGTGGCAATGAGTTAATGAGGAGAGAGGGAGCTGTAGTAACTTAGGTAGTTACTGTAACATCACATGTTCCAATGCAATATGAGTCTATAGCATAATAAATAAAGGTTTGCATGTTACCACACTTATGTTACTACCCACTATGAAGGTAGGGATATGTGTATGTTACTACTGTATGTTACTCTTCACTGTGGCTGGTCTGACCGCTCTCCATTGGTATTAGAGCCCCAAAAGAACGAAATCACTAGTTAGTGGAGGATGTGGCCCGCGCCTTCTCCCTCTGCCTCGCTGCACGCTCCGCCTTGGATATCACTAGGGGTTGGGGCGCCACCTGGTGGCGCCTCTTGAGAGAAATCTAGGCGGTGCCAGGTTGAAAGCGCCCATTCCACTTACTTTGGCGAAAAATTTCGGAAGAGCTAAATAAATGACGCTTAAATACAAGGGAGATTAGGGCATCTGAAACAAAAAACACTGATGGCATGAGGTAGAACCGGAAAGACAGAGAGAGTTCACACATACTCATTATCTAATGAATCAGTATATGTTGCAAGTTTCTGCAGTGGTAAGAATTCAACATTCAACCAGAAAGACAAAGAGAGCTCACACATACTCATTATCTAATGAATCAGTATATGTTGAAGTTTCTGCAGTGGTAAGAATTCAACATTCAGTTGTGACATGAAGTGCTACACCAAAACAATAAGAGCACAACGACGGAAAGTTTAAAGGGTATTCAAGCTGAATGCTCAAATTAAAATCACCATGAAATGTGAGGAAAATGCCACCCGGTTCTATGTGGATTCTGCGACATGTCTTGCAAGTAAACATATCATTCAATAAGCCAGAAATTTTGTAGACATCAAGTGGAGTCAAAAAATGCTTGCAATGCTAACCGTCCGAGGAAGACAGTCTTCAGCATGTCTCCTAAGAACAGAGAAACCACCACGGGTACTTGTATCCGAGGTTGCTAGTGTCCTGCAGAAGGAATGTATGATGACTTTCTCGAACTCTTGTGGTTTAGGACCCAAGCTTGTGAGCTCACCTTACTAATTAAGGGGGTTCAAACGGGAAAATTAATGAACGTACATGTAAACAGAAACATGGAACATTACTAACAAAGAAGACTGCTACATGAAACAGAACTGATATTATATGTGAAGAAATGTACATAGGAAAGGACAAGGCGTTGTTACAAGGTATCTACCATTATGTTTCAGAAGAGTGTCAGGTTGTAGCCCTCATTTTGAAGCTTTGCCTCAATAGTCTCAGACAATAAAGAAGGGTATCATGACTATTATGAGTAAGTCCTCTAGAATATCAACCACTACTGTGGGAACTGATGTGCAGATAATGGAATAGAAAGCAGTACTCTAATCTATCAGCACAAGAGTTACAGAATATGTAGTGTGCCTAAATCAATTCATTAAGAACTTAATTAGACCAGTGTACATTACAAGAGGTCCAAAAAGGCCAAAAGGGAGTGCGGGATGATGCTTCCGTATATTCATACATTTGGATAGTCAAATTGTAGGTGACAGGTAACAAAGGTAACACAGATATACTGAGCTTACATCATATGAGAAACACACAGAGGAGGGAATATGTACCAGAAGAGCATTAGCACAAAGAAAGCATTCTGGTAGAAGTTATAGAGAATCATGTATGTCATAGACCGATGGTTCCAGTGCTTGTGCGCAAGAAGCGCTCTATTAAAAAAAACTGCCCCATAACAAATCTGAGGCCATCACTCCTTGACAACCTTCTTGACCACATATATACCAAAACTAACATCAGCCATTTGTATCATTGAAATATAATTTGCCCTTGCAAATAGAAAACAAGATCATAGAAAACCAGACTGTCAAGATGAACATGGGAAGATGCCAAATAGTGGAGAAAATAGTTAGCCATGTCTCCAAAATTAAAGGTGACAGTAAAACTGACAAGCTCAATGTACATCAAAAACATATATTGGCATAATTCTGCAGTATTGTTTGTTTGATCTTCAATTGTCAGAAATGACTTGTGCCTCTGTACTAATTGTGACGTTCAACAGATAGGGAGCTTATTATTGTATAAAGCCTTATCAGTATATAACTGGATTGCACAGACAGAAATGCAATGTGCATCATGTGATTCCACTCCTTCCTCTTAGTCCAGCCCCCTCTTTTCCATAACCCTCTCTCAAATACACATGTCCTCCCTTGAGGGGAAAACATAAATTAGTATGAAAACCATAGATATGGAAAGGAAAAGGAACAAAACATGTATATGGAATTTTGAAGCCATGCCTTCGTAGACCTGCTTCTAACTATAGTGCTATGTGTACAATTATTTTCTTATAAAGAACAAGCCCACAAAAACTACAATATCATTGAATGTATTGTATTTGGAGAACCATAATGAGCAGATCTAGAAGAAAGCCTTTTCGCACCGGTATTTGGATACAATATGAGGAACAGACACAGCCAGATGTCGAGAATGAAGAGTTAGTACCAAAGAGCATACCTCACATGTCGGCCGCTGCAGCAGGCACCTGCTTGAGGTGGTCCAGGAGCCCGCCGCCACCAAGGCTGAGCTAATCGGCATTGGCAGGGATGACGTGGTCAAGCTGCAGTGAGCGTGTCGCCTTTCAAGAATAATGCATTTTCTTAAGAATGGATCTAACAAAACATGCTATAGCCAAGTATTCTGGTGCATATGAGTTGCACCCAGATCAACCGCATGCTTATCATAAGGGATTTAAGGCAGTTTCTTCCTTGACAAAATGTCATTCTTTCCAACTAAATATACCATACTTTGAAGAAAATGCATCATATATCCAGTTCATGTTTTCTTCAAAATTGTATGAGTTGAGGGTTCATAATATGTACTAGCGGGCAAGGGCGCTCCGCTGCGCCAGGAAGTTACCCAGATGTTTGCTTGGCCTTTTTTGAAAGGGAAGGTTGTTTGGTTGCCTATATATTATTTTAGCTCTATAAAAAGTATTTAGTTGTCCATCACTTTAATGAGTTGGTTTATTTAGCAAATGTGGCATATTCTTAGATAGAAAACATGGCACATTGATAGGTGAACAACACCACAATAGTTCATTTTTAGAGAGCAAAATATACGATATCCACTGTCATTGTCGGAAACAAATGTTCACTGCCATTGTCTTAAAGAGAAGTTCTCAGATGATACTAAAATTATAATATTATATGCCTAATTTAGCAAGTTACCAGCATGTTAGGCAGCTTTTGAACTGAATGCTTGCTCACAAGAAGTACTACAATTTGTAAAATTCAGCCATTTCTGCATTACTATACCCTTGAGAACAGAAACCGAAGAAATATTTGCAACATGAATGTGTACAATTAGTCTTAAACAAAGAATAGACATAATCTTCACAAGGTCCAGCGTGGCAAACCATGTCTACAGTTCTCAAATAAGACGTCGCAATATCATCACCGACTTGTTGTTCCAGCCATACATTAGAAATTCCATCCATTAGCATTTGACAACATGACTCAACGATTACCTTACCTCATCAAATCATCGTGACACCTTGTATCCTGCATGGTCAAGTAGTACACCTTCTGATGGCAATAACAAATTCTGGATAAGATTAAGGAAAAATTAGCATGCTGATCTTTTCCAGAAAATAAATAAAATATGATTCCTTGGTCTTCAAGGAAAATAGAAATCATGTTTCATAATTCCAATATGAAACAACTTTATTTGTAGAAGTAAGCAAGGCAAGCAACTCAGCCAAATGGATGCGGTATATACATGAATACATACATAGCAAAAGGAAATCATATATGCATGGGACATGGGCACAACACAAAAAATTCTTTATGCATATTTCACATACATAACTAAAGTTAATGATCATCTCATGCAAAAATAGTCACTAATTAATTAAATCAATTCATCCAACATTATACTGCTAGTCTGATACAACTTGTACTGAGGATTATTATAAGAGAGCACTTCTAGAATTATGCAGATATAAACTGTTTGACATTTATGTCAACAAACTACAAACCACCATGCATGTTGTGTGGTCAAGTTCTAACGGGATGACTGTAAAACGATTTACCTTCAAACTAAATTGACAGAAAAATAGATCGGACTCAGCTTAATCTTTGAACTCGTGTAATTAGCACTCAGTCGTTTGCAAAAACAGTTCATCTGGTTATATTTAGTACCTACAAAAGCGAGCATAGAAATGTTTATCCTCACAAACAAAGAATAAGAATACATGTGTAAGACCAATACTATAACTGGTTATCAAGAAAACTAAACAATAGAAGAAACATAAAACAAAGGATGGAAGATTGGACCTACCTGACTAAGAATGCCACATGATATAGTAGGAATTCCTTCTTTATGGCTGGCTCCCAGAGAATTTCCAAGAATGCATATTGACCAAGCTCATGCAGTCCTCGATAGAGCAAAAATCCAGGGACAACCTTCATAACTAATATCCAACCACCTGAGTAGAAAATACAAACCTTGTCATCTATAGTCACAACATGTAAATTGAATAGTAGGTTACTGCTAAGTTAGCAGCTTACAGTGAAAAGTTCTATCCTACAGAAAAGGGAAAAGAAATGCCACCTGTAAGCCAGAGCCAAATATATAGATGGCCAATCATTGCAGCAGCAGAATAAACGAAAATTTTCACTTTAAGAAGGAATCTTGACTCAAGATATTAGAGGTTTAAGTCACTGGTTGTGGCTATCTTAACAGATGAAACGAAAGATGCCACAAAAAGGCAAAAAAACCAATCTGTAAAACAGTAAAAGTATGTAGATGAGGAAAAAATATGCCATAGTAATTGACTCAGAAGATCAATTTGGATTTTGGAGTACATATATTTGCTTTCCAAAAAAACAGAACCTCAATGAAATATCTGAATTGTACATATATTTGGATTTTGAAGATCAATTAGTTCTTTCAAAAATACTCAATGAAACAAAGAACTCGAAGCTACATCACACAAGAGAGAAGGGTGCTTCTCTCCATTCCTGAAAATACCTGTAGGTGATGGAGCGCACGGCGAGCAGCATCTCGTCGGGGCTGGCGACCTCGGCGTCGGCCAGCCGCACAAGCGCCCGGGCGGCGGACTCGATGGGGAAGTAGCCCCCGGCATCCTCCGTGCAGAACGAGAGCGCCTCGCAGGGCTCCGTGAGCGACGCGAGCAGCGCGCCTCCCCCTGCGCCCTCCGAGGCGACGACCGCTACCATCCGACGGAACTTGCCGTCCTCGGGCCTCCCTTTCCCGTCCCCGTCCCCGTCCCTACAAAAAGGAGCATGGCGGCAGGGCCTCTCTTCAGTCCGCGTTATCCTTCTGCGTCGAGGATAAACACGATGCTGCAGAGAGGAAGAGTAGGCGGGCAGCGGGGCATAGGAGACGGCAGAGGGAATGGGGATTTTTTCCTTTCTTTCCGATGAACCCTAGCCTAGATAGCTTGCTCACGGGGACGACTGCAGCGGCGAGACGGCGGAAGATAGGAGGAGGAGGAGGGGCGGCGGCGAGGCGGCGGCTCACGTACCGGGAAGGAGAGGCGACACCGCTGGATAGAAGGGGTGGGGTGGCGGCGCCGGAGAAGAGGACGAGGCGGAGGGCGGAGAAGGGGCTGTGAAGGCGATTTTCTCCTCCTGTCTTTTTCTTAGAATAAAAAGCAAACGATGTGGTGGGCCTGATAAATCTTTTTTGTCTAGTACTGTTGCCGACGTGGCTATCGCGAGCTATCGCCTTTGATGCGTAGCTGAATGGTTTTAATGGCCCGGCAGCCAGGGACGTAACCGCCTACTCCAAGGTAGTGGAGGAAGCGGCCATGCACCTTCGCAATCGTGGTGGCAGCTCCTCCTTTATCAGGCGACAGTGGCGTCGTAGTGGCAATGAGGGCTCGTCTATCTGCGTGTAGAGGCTGTGTGGTGGGGGAGACGCCGACTCGTCCTTCACACAGCGAAGGCGCTGGGGGACGTCGGCTCCTTGACACAGGCGCCGATGTGGAGTCCGTTGCACGGCAGGGCTGCCAGCTCGTCCTTCACCTGATGGAGTGGGGATGTCAACTCCTGCTGCACGCAGACGCGCGCAGGGGGGGACTCCTTCACGCGCGCCCGTGGTGGTGGCGCCAGGCCCATCTGACGGACGACTGCTTTGTCCGTTAGAGCACCTCCGAGAGGAGACCAGGCCGCTGCTAAGGCTGGTCCTCCTCGTGGGAGGAGGAGATGACTCCTTGCCAGAGGAGCCTGTCGCCGTGGATGCAGATGGTCCTGGAGAGCGAGGACGGCGGCGCCACGATCTGCCTGAAGAGGAACTTCCACCTGCGTAGAGAACCAGAATTTTAGCATCCCCGGTGGGCTTGGCGAGGTGATGGGAAGGGGGAGGAGGACGGTACTCGGGGAGGGTGAGTGCGGATCTGTGTGTCTCCTTCGCATGACTTAAATAGCTGCGGCCAGACCAGGCGAAGGGGCGGTCATCCCGTTTCAATGCGGCGCGGCGGTCGGAGTTGGTTTCTCGGGATGCGGCATCCATATTGAATCGGTGACGCCTGAGAGGTCGCGTCTGTTTGCGCCGCCTTCCCATCCGATCAAATCACTAGCATCAATGCCGGCCGCTGCATAATCTGGGTCGGCATGAATGCGGCGTGGCAAGCATCGCGGGTGTTTGATGAAAAGCACGGGAGAGGTGGGTGGGATTTTTTTGTGGTCCAGGGCAGTCAGGAGTGGATATGGCAGCGGTCTGGACGCCTGCGAAGCCCCCCTACATTAGTGCAGAACCGGGCAATAACACCGGTTCATAAGGCCCTTTAGTGCCGGTTCGGTAACTGGCACTAAATTGTGGGCACTAAAGCCCTCCCCCCCCCTTTAGTACCGGTTCAGCACGAACCGGTGCTAAAGGGCAACCACGTGGCACGAGCCAGCTTCAGGGGCAAGGAGCCCTTTAGTTCCGGTTGGTGACACCAACCGGTATTAAAAGGTTGGGGGGTTGGGTTTATGATTTCTTTTTCATTTAATTTTGTGTTTTCCATTTAATTCTTTTTCGTTTGCTGGTATTTTACGATACTACATATTGTACACGTTATGCATATATATAAATAGAATTTCTAGTAGAACCGATCATAATATATATATATAGGGTCACGCTATTCGTCACCCTGGATGAGGAATAGTTATTCTTCATCCCTCTCTAGTTTGACGTCAATGCATCGTATTTTTAGGTTCCGTAAATTTTGTCTTATTTCATACGTAAAAAGAGAACGTAAGAAAATATATACTCCCCGTAAAAATATTTTATGTCATGTAAAATTACGAACGTAAAAACATAGTGTAAAACATACATAAAATGCGATATTTCTGGTCTTATAACTTATTTTTTTTGTTTTCTTATACCATATTTTACGTAGTGAATCAATATGAATGTTTCTATTTGTATTTCAAACGTAATTTATTTATGAAGCGATCGTAAAATTACTTCAAGTGAAGAATAACTTATTCTGCATCCTGGGTGATGAATAGTAACACTATATATATATATATATACATGTGTGTATATATGTGTGAATTAATTAATGGTGATTGTGAGACATTCGATGATATATATATATATATATATATAATTAGCTAGCTATCTACAATTTCTCATAATTGGTGCCTTCGGAGCCAGTGGCAATAGCCTAATTGGTGCCTTCGGAGCACGATAACAATTGGAAGTGGTTCATGGGGGCGGTAGCGGATAATAGTATTCTCTTTTGGGATCTATGACCTGGTCGAGCAAAAATCCCGCTATTTCCTCTTGAATTGCTTCTACGCGGTCCTCTGTTCGGAGCTTCTCCCGTACCTCTTTGAACTGTTAAGAAGGAGATCAATATGCATGTGTATTAGTTGTGTGACTAGATATCGATAATGGTGTAAAAATTGTGAATAATGTTCTGACAAACGTACCCACTCCTGTCTTTGAGATTTACTCCTTTCGGACGCCATCATGCAAATGTTCTCGCAAACGTAGTATGCACACAGATTATTCCCCGGCGGCTGCTTTAGGGCCTTTACGAGAATGGAATTGATCAGATAATAATTAATCAAGCATGATAATTAAAGAGATGGCAGCTAGCTAGTACTACTTAATTACTTACCTGGGGTCGATACTATTTCAGATTTTGTTTCCATGGGCCTGGAGTGGCCCTGATGAACTTTGACCAAGCCTTGCCCGCCGACAAAGAAAATGAATAAATGAGTTATTAAATAGTTGTTATCAGGAAATGACAAACTAATTAAATAGGCCGAGATATAGTTAATAATGATTGAAATTACCTGTTGACTATCCCCTTCACGATGGTGTAGTCACTTGCTTTCTTAAGTAGTGAGTCTAGTACTTTAACTGTTCCTTCATCAACTTTAATGATTAACAAGATCCAGTGAAATCTGCATGCACACACGTTTGCATGTCTTAATTAAGCGGGCATATGTAAGCAAAAACATGTAGCTAGCTAGTAGGCAAAAACAGAATTTGTAGTACAAGACAGTGTGACTCACTCGAAGTTGTAAGGAAGCAGTATATCTTCATTGTATTTGAGGCGCTTGAAGAACTCTAGCATGCTTTCCTCTATATTTTTTTCATAATATGGATCTAATTTCCATGTGTATTCATTAATGGTATTTGGGTCAACGAACCCAATGCCATAGCGTCCACCTTTTTCCATTTCATAAATCTTCATCCTGCATAATACCACAGAAAAGAATATAGTGAGGATAATTACATATAATGATTGATCAAAATGATCACTACAGCTAGCTTGAGACTTAAATTACAGAAAGAAATCACTTACAAACAATAGCAACTGACGATAGATTTGTCGAGTGCGTCTTGATTGTATAGCTGAAATAGTTCTAAATACTCAACGGTCACAGCTTTCTCATGTTTGAAGGGAAAACCATTAACTTGCTTCCAATGACCCCCGATGAAATAATAAATGATGAGAAAGCTAAATCAACAGATCATGCTATGCATACTATGCTTGCGATCAATTCTGAAATTTTTCCGTTGAGTGTCTCAACTTTTGAACTAGACATACCACATGCTCAGTTAGTTCATTTGTGTCCCCATAATTCATACATGGACTCTGTGTGGGATAAAACTTTTCATGATATTTCTAATGGTGTTGTTACAAATTTATTTCACCCTCATAACCTAACACCATCGGAACGGCCTATATATGTTGCATCTATTTATGCGTTGCTCTATGATGTGTTTCAGATAAATAAAAGCCGAGGACGGCTTTGTTTTCAAGAAAGGGAGGATGATGTGGGCATAGATACGTCTACAAATATTACACGACACAATTTTCAGGTAATTTGTATTGATCATTATATGATATTATATTTTATTACCAGGGACAAAAATACTACACCAATTTATTTCTTGTGTAGGATTGCTGAAGGCATTTGCAAAATAAGTATCAAGATGAGAGATTATGCACTTGAAGTTTACACGGGCCATACAAATGCACCCATGCACATGCAGCCGAGCCAAAGAAGTGCTCCTGTACATGCATGCGTGAGGAAGGTGCAAGGAAAAGCCAGCCTTGCATGCTACGATGCCCATGTACATCACGTTGGGGCCACACATCTTGTCAACCGAAGGAAACATCAATTTCGGCTGAGGCGTGCAGACGTTGTACTCCGTACATCCTCCGTTCCGTAAACCAAGACACAAGGCGGCCGCTCCTCTTAATAAATAGCTAGTTAAAATTAGGGTTTAGTCGGGTTTTGTTTAGAGAAGTTTAGCTATTGTTATTTTTATTTGTCTTCGCTCGTAGCGGCTAGTGCGACCGTCAAGACATCCTATTGGAATCCCATCTTGTGAGATTAATCCCATCTAGCATATTCGCAATTTTGAAATTGCTTGGCTATTATTTTCTTGCATATTCTTCGATTTGCTTGCAGGAAAAATCCTTCGTGGATAGGTCGATCGCGCCGTTGGCTCGGTCGATAACGCCGTGGAGTTGGTTCAGCGATTGCCGTGGATATCAGTCGTGCACGGTTCTTCCTGTACGGTTGGTAGCCGGATCGTGAGGGTCAAGTCCCACCAAAAATCGTAGTTATCCTCTCTCATCGAAAGATCGGGTCCCAGTTCACATCAGTAATGATCCTTCTTGACATTCACCATAAGGGACTCTTGATTGGAAATCTTGGTAATGTCCATGTACCATTGATGCAATTCATAAATTCTCGTTGGGAGCTTCTTGACCTCGTCTGGCTCGACCAAAGGTTGGCCCCGGACATATTTCCGTTTTATTTCCTCCTCTCTAGTCGGAGACATGGGCTCGATATCGAGGAGTTGTCCAACAGTGATCATGAGCGTTTCAGCCTGCTCAATATGCTCCTCGGTTATTACCACATCGCCCAGCCCGGGAACGTTAACGGTTTGCCCACAATAATATTGGGCGCGCCTACTCTCATGTGTTGTTGGCACAACAAGCGGGGGGATTGATTGCGCCGCCTGTTCTCCCAGCTGGGGAACGGTTTTACCGCTCCATTTGCCAGCTGATTTGCTCGAGCTCGAGCTCGCCTCTTTCTGTAGACGTGCTTGATTTAACTTCTTGATGTGGCGCTCATAGTCTGTGTCAACAGGCTTGGGAGCTGGTGCTCTAGCCATACGAATGAAGTGGTCAATCTTTTCCACAGGCACTTTCTCCCTTGGCGGCGGTGGCGGTTTCGGTGCAAAATGGGCTTCCACCTCGGCCTTCGATATGGCTACGTTTTCCTCCTCGGACTTGTCGTAAGGCCTTTGCGGAAGAGGCGCGAGGCTTGGACCATATTGAAATCGCTTGCCTCTGCCTGTACCTCCAGTACTACCTCAACTTGTACCGCTACGCACCATAGCTGAGGCGGCGAAGACGGCTGACGTGGCTAAGTTGGAGGAGGAGGAGTGGCCTGAAGCTGTGCCGGACTTGGAGGAGGAGTGGCCTGACGCTTTGCCGGACTTGGAGGAGGAGGAGTGGCCTGAAGTTATGCCGGACTTGGAGGAGGAGTGGCCTGACGCATTGGTGGACTTGGAGGAGCGGGAGTCTGCTGACTCGGTGGCGGACTTTGACGAGGAGTCGGATGATGCGGTGTCGGTGGCCTTCGAAAGATGATGCAATCCTTTCTCCATAAGATGATACGATGGTTGGCCTCTCCCAGTGTGTGCTCATCATCACCTCCAGGAATGTCAAGCTCTAGCCCCGAATATTGGTCCACCACCTCATCAACCAAGACACGAGCATAGCCCGCTGGAATAGGGTTGCAATGGAAGGTTGCCTCAGGGAGATTTGTAGAAGCAAGGGCGTCCGCCACCTTCATGGATATGTTCTTCATTTTGAAGTGTAGCTCGCAGTTAGTGTTCTCTATGATGTCATCCACTGGGTAGCTATCCAGCAATGCGTCGCCCGGGGCGGAACCCACGCTGCTTCTCGGCATGGATGGGACGGTGCTATCCAATAGTGGATCATCCACTAGCTGCTGCAGCTGCTGAGACCCCCTTTGCTGGCTAAGT
Source organism: Triticum urartu (assembly GCF_056163025.1). Lineage (NCBI taxonomy): Eukaryota > Viridiplantae > Streptophyta > Magnoliopsida > Poales > Poaceae > Triticum > Triticum urartu. The sequence continues at coordinate 72,527,902 of NC_141879.1, read as the reverse complement.
GAGTCGATCTGCTCCTGCTGCCGCTGGAATTTGACTGCCAAGTCCGTGTGCGCTGATTCTAGGCCTTGAAGGCGTTCATAGTCTAGCTTCCTCTGCTCCTCCTCCATCTTCCTCTTCTTCTCCTCCGCAATCTTCTTTCTCGCACGGGTTCTGTAGTCGGCGTTCCAGTCCGAAAACCCCTCATACCATGGAATAGCGCCCATGCCTCGTGTTCTTCCCGGGTGTTCATGATTTCCCAGGGCACACGTATGCTCGTCGTTCTCTCTGTTGAGCTGGAACACCCCTGATCGAGCCTCTTCTATTGCAACAAGTAGCTTATCTTCGGCTCTGTCCAGACATGCCTTCTTCGAAACTTTGCCTGTCTTCGGGTCCAACTCCCCCCCATGCGCATAGAACCAAGTCCTGCACCTGGGGGGCCAGCTCAATGTTTCTGGAGTGACACCTGCATCCAACATCTCTTTCTCAGACTTATCCCACTTAGGCATTCCCACCGCATAGCCACCTGGCCCCAGCTTATGGAACTTATCCTTTTTTGCGGCATTGGCCTTGTTTATTCTCGACCGTTCCTTAGATAATTCACAATCCTTGAATTTCACGAAATCGTCCCAATGAGCACTTTGCTTCTCTAGTGTTCCCTCGAATACTGGAGTCTTCCTTCCTCCCTTGACGTACTTGGCCCATTCACGATTCTTGTGGTTCTTGAATGCAACCGCCATCTTCCTAAGAGCAGCGTCCTTGACTTTTCCACATCTGCATCTATGAAATGATCTGGTAGGGTGAAATGTTCCATGAGCGTTTCCCAAAGTAGAAGTTTTTGTCTGTCGTCGACAAAAGTAACTCCTGGACGTGGCTTTGCTGGCTCTCTCCATTCTTGAAGGGAGATCGGGAGTTGGTCCTTCACCAGAACTCCGCACTGACGAATGAACTTGTCCGCAATCTTCTTAGGCGCTAATGGTTCGCCATTAGGTTTGATAGCCTCGATATTGTACTTTACGCCCTCCTTCAACTTTTTGTTCGGGCCTCGTTTCCTGTTGCCTGAAGATTTGCTCGATCCGGATGGCTGAAAGAAGAAAGATCGATTCGTTAATATATCTTCAAGTCATTTAAAACATGTGATGATCACCAGATGCCTGCTTATATAAATATATATACCCCGCTGGTCTTTGTTGTTTCAAGATCAACATTTTCTTCGTCATGTTCATAGTTTATGACTTCATCAATTCGGTCGTCGCGATCGAATATCATATCATCCTCCCCGGTGTTGTTTAGATATTCGGAGCCGTCATAATCTTCTTCATTCTGATCATCATCTGGCCCGCGAGGATTGCATATGATATTGAACAGGGACTCTTCTCCCTCTCTGCCGGTATTGTCCGTCATAGGTTTTGTTTAACTAATCCAAAAGAAATATATTCAAATTACAATGCATGGATGCAATCAATTAATAAGGAAAAACTGAATCAATCATAGTACATAATAAGCATCATCGAATATAATCTTGAATACATCGTCTCGAATAATAGACATAATCTCGAATACATCGTCTCGAATAATATATATAATCTCGAATAAATCATCTCAAATATTATATATCGAATACATCACTGGCTAGCTAGCTAGCTAATAAAGATCGAATACTAGAGAGTAATCTAGGCGGTGGACAACCAAAGTGAAGGAACCATCACTCGATCATAGCTCGGGTGATCTCCCCAAAGAACCTGCCAGGTATTGGAGAACCTGACGTCCATAGCAGTCATGTAGCGATGGACGTGCTCGTCCTCCTCCCTGACACGGCGATGCCACCTCCGGCGGGGCCGGCTCCCTCCGCACCGAAAGTGGCCCACACGAACGCCACCAAAGGAGATGAGGGTTGACGACGGGACCCGAGGCCGGGTTCCTCACCAAGCGTTGTGCCCCTGAAGGTAGCACCTCCCACTGCCAGCCCGGCGGAGCCCAGTCCCGGACATGGGTCCTCTGAAGCAGGATGTCGTCGCGAACGGGTCGACGGCGAGGATGCGGGTCGGGCATCGTCGACAACAAATACTATATGCCGCAAAAGTAAAGTAACATTTTTTAAATGATGGATTGTGATTTCATATATGCAAATTCTAAATTTTATAACTAAAAATATAAGAAGCTAAAAAAACATCGATCATCGTCTAACAATTTGAAATTAATCTAATTCATCTAGCTAAAACTAACATTTCCAAAATTTCTAACATTTCTATATAACTAACAGTTCTATAACATTTGTATAAAAACAGAAAAAACCTTTGACATTATATATATTATAACTAACATTTCTATATACTATTTGACATTAATCTAATCTAATTAATTAATTCATCTAAACTTTGTATGAAAAACAGAAAAATTGTGTGTGTGTGCGCGTGTAGTGTGTGTGTGTGCATGTAGTGTGTGTGTGTGTGCATGTAGTGTGTGTGTGTGCGCGCGCGTGTGTGTACGCTACGGCCGGCGTCGGCGCGCGGTGGCTTTGATCGATTGGAGGGAGGAGAGGGGCCGGGGGAGGGGCTCACAGCGCGCGCTGGCGAGGTCGAGGCGACGGCGGCGAGGCGAGGGGACGGCGACGGGCCGGTGCAGCGACCGGGACAGGCCGGCGATGGGGGCGCCGCGGAGTCGACGGGGACGACGCGACGAGGACGGGGGCGTCGCGGAGTCGACGGGGACGGCGCGACAGGGGCGGCGATGGCGCGGGACGGGGCGGCGACAGAGAGAAGTGGGAGATGAGAAACTGAAATTTTTCGAAGTGTTTTCTTATATAGGGGACACCTTTAGTACCGGTTGGAGCCACCAACCGGTACTAAAGGTCTGTTTTGGCCAGGCCAGGCGGCGGGAAGCGCACCCCTTTAGTACCGGTTACCTCTCGAGCTCCTCTCTTAAGCAGGCCTTCCGGGCCTACGTCTGCTGCTATGCCCTGATGGGCCTATTGGGCTAGCGGGCCTGCATCCTGGCCCAATTACAATTTGGGTTTCTAGTCGTATGCAGGCCGCTGTGGCCCAGTAGGTGGGTTTTTTTCATTTAGTTTTTTTCTGTTTTATTTATTTTTAGTTGTTTTTTGCTGTATTTAGAGTTTCTTTGTGAATATTTTTGCTTTAGGTACAAAAATTAGAAACTTTCTGTTAGTGCTGGTAGTTTTCAAATTTGAATAGTTTAAATTTTGAATTATTTGAAATTTATGTGAATCACTAGTTTATGAATAACTTAACTTTAAAAATACATTTTTCAGTGATTCTTTTTTATTATGTTTAATATTAGTGTGTTTTATCATTATATTCAATTTAGCTGAAAAAATCAGTAAAGGCATGAAAGAATTTGTTTGCATATAAAATTTCTTCGCGTTTGAAATGCCAAAACACATAACTACCCTAACTATTACAGAGATTCCCTCCTGGGTGTGAAACACAGAAGAAAGTGATGATAGTGAAACCGATCACATCCCAGATCTTTGGGTGTGGAACTTTTTCTTCGCGTGTGTCCCTTTGCGCCGTAATCATGGAGAATCTTCATCATTTAACGGGATGCTCGGGTCAATATTCACTGTGAATGGAGCAATTTCATCAAACTTTTCATAATCTCCTGACATGTCTGTCTTGTCATCCACTCCCACGATGTTTCTCTTTCCAGAAAGAACTATGTGCCGCTTTGGCTCATCGTACGATGCATTCGCTTCTTTATCTTTTCTTTTTCTCGGCTTGGTAGACATGTCCTTCACATAGAAAACCTGTGCCACATCATTGGCTAGGACGAATGGTTCGTCTGCATACGCAAGATTGTTGAGATCCACTGTTGTCATTCCGTACTGCGGGTCTTCCGTTACCCCGCCTCGTGTCATATTGACCCATTTGCACCGAAACAAAGGGACCTTCAAACCACGTCGATAGTCAAGTTCCCATATGTCCTGTATATAACCATAATATGTTTCCTTTCCCGTCTTGGTTTCTGCATCAAAGCGGACACCACTGTTTTGGTTGGTGTTCTTCTTATCTTGGGCGATCGTGTAAAATGTATTACCATTTGTCTCGTACCCTTTGAAAGTCATTATATTCGAAGATGGTAACTGGGACAGCAAGTACATGTCGTCTTCAATAAAGGCGTCATGCATGGTACGTGTCTGCAACCAGCTGGCGAAACTCCTGGTTTGTTCACGTGTATTCCAGTCATCAGACCGCTCTGGGTGTTTGGAGTGTAGCAAATTCTTGTGTTCATCCATATACGGAGCCATCAAGGCGGAATTCTGTAGAACTGTGTAGTGTGCTTCAGTGAGAGAATGTCCGTCCATACATATTATTTGTTCCCTTCCTAGCGTGCCTTTTCCATCCAGTCTGCCCTTATGCCGCGATTCAGGAACACCAATCGGCTTAAGGTCAGGAATAAAGTCAATACAAAACTCAATGACCTCCTCATTTTCATGGCCCTTGGAGATGCTTCCTTCTGGCCTAGCACGGTTATGGACATATTTCTTTAAGACTCCCATGAACCTCTCAAAGGGGAACATATTGTGTAGAAATACAGGACTCAAAACGTTAATCTCTTCACATAGGTGAATTAGGACATGCGTCATGATGTTGAAGAAGGATGGTGGGAACACCAACTCGAAACTGACAAGACATTGCACCAAATCATTCTCTAACCTTGGTATGATTTCTGGATCGACTACCTTCTGAGAGATTGCATTGAGGAATGCACATAGCTTCACAATGGCTAATCGAACGTTTTCCGGTAGAAGCCCCCTCAATGCAACCGGAAGAAGTTGCGTCATAATCACGTGGCAGTCATGAGACTTTAGGTTCTGGAACTTTTTCTCTGGCATGTTTATTATTTCCTTTATTTAGACGAGAAGCAGACGGTACCTTAAATACTGAGCAGGCATTCAAAGAAGATTTCCTTCTCTTCTTTGGTAAGAGCGTAGCTTGCATGACCTTGATGTATGCAGTCTTTTCCGTGCATACGTTGCTGGTCCTCCTGTGCCTCAGGTGTATCTTTTGTCTTCCCATACACGCCCAAGAAGCCAAGCAGGGTCACACAAAGATTCTTCGTCACGTGCATCACGTCGATTGCGGAGCGGACCTCTAGGTCTTTCCAATAGGGCAGGTCCCAAAATATAGATTTCTTCTTCCACAGGTTGTCCACCAGGACCCTTTCCAAAGACCACCTTCAAATCCTTGACCATATCATGTACATCAGCACCAGTACGGTGGCAAGGCTTTGTCCGGTGATCCGCCTGACCTTTGAAATTCTAGCCTTTCTTTCTTACGGGATGCCTGCTCGAAAGAAATCGACGATGTCCCAGGTACACATTCTTCTTATAATTAGCCAAATATATACTGTCGGTATCGTCCAAACAGTGCGTGCATGCGCGGTATCCCTTGTTTGTCTGTCCTGAAAGGTTACTGAGAGCAGGCCAATCATTGATGGTCACGAACAGCAACGCCTTTAGGTCAAATTCTTCCCCCATGTGCTCATCCCGTGCACGTATACCTGTTCCATTCCATAGTTGTAAGAGTTCTTCAACTAATGGCCTTAGGTACATATCAATGTCATTGCTAGGTTGCTTAGGTCCTTGGATGAGCACTGGCATCATAATGAACTTCCGCTTCATGCACAACCAAGGAGGAAGGTTATACAAACATAGAGTCACAGGCCAGGTGCTATGGTTGCTGCTCTGCACCCCAAAAGGATTAATACCATCTGTGCTTAGACCAAACCATACATTCCTTGCGTCATCTGCAAACTCCTTCCCGTACTTTCTTTCGATTTTTCTCCACTGCGACCCGTCAGCGGGTACTCTCATCTTTCCGTCTTTCTTACGGTCTTCTCTGTGCCATCGCATTGCCTTGGCATGCTCTTCGTTTTGGAACAAACGATTCAACCGTGGTATTATAGGAGCATACCACATCACCTTGGCAGGAATCTTCTTTCTGGGGCGCTCGCCCTCGACATCACCAGGGTCATCGCGGCTGATCTTCTAGCGCAATGCACCGCATACTGGGCAAGCGTTCAAATCCTCGTACTCACCGCGGTAGAGGATGCAATCATTAGGGCATGCATGTATCTTCTGCACCTCTAACCCTAGAGGACAGACAACCTTCTTTGCTTCGTACGTACTCTTGGGCAATTCGTTGTCCTTTGGAAGCATATTCTTTATCATTACCAGCAACTTTCCAAATCCCTTGTCAGATACACCATTCTCTGCCTTCCATTGTAGCAATTTCAGTGTGGTGCCCAGCTTTGTCTTGTCACCTACGCAACTCGGGTACAACAATTTTTTGTGATCCTCTAACATGCGCTGCAACTTCTTCTTCTCCAAATCACTTGCGCAGTTTCTCTTTGCACCGGCAATGGCCCGACCTAGATCATCAACGGGCTCATCTGATGCCTCTTCTTCAGCTTCTTTCCGCATTGCCGACTCAGCTTCTTCCCGCATTACCGGCTCAGCTTCTTCCCTCATTGTTGTATCATCGTATTCAGGGAACCCATGGCCAGGATAGCTGTCGTCGTCCTCTTCTTCTTCATTGTCTTCCATCATAACCCCTCTTTCTTCATGCTTGGTCCAAACATTATAGTGGGGCATGAAACCGGACTCAAACAGGTGGACGTGAATGGTTCTTGACGTAGAGTAATTGTGACCATTCTTACAGCCAGCACATGGACAAGGAATAAAACCATCCGCCCGCTTGTTTGCCTCAGCCGCAAGCAGAAAAGTACGCACGCCATTAATGAACTCGGAAGAGTATCGGTCATCGTACATCCATTGCCGGCTCATCTTCAATACACAGCACCGAAAACACCAAATTAATACAATACATAAAGTTCATAAATAAAGATCATACAACACTTAAATGCAACAAACAAATAACTCTCTAGCTAAAGAATTTAAATGCAACAACAAATGCGTTCAAGATCGCAACTAAGGTAACAATTGATCCAACAACATAATGATACCAAGCCTCACTATGAATGGCATATTTTCTAATCTTTCTAATCTTCAATCGCATTTTCTCCATCTTAATCTTGTGATCATCGACGACATCGGCAACATGCAACTCCAATTCCATCTTCTCTCCCTCAATTCTTTTCAATTTTTCCTTCAAATCCTCGTTTTCTCTTTCAACTAAATTTAACCTCTCGACAATAGGGTCGGTTGGAATTTCCGGTTCAACTACCTCCTACATACAAATATCTATGTCAACTTGATGGGCATAATTTGTCATAAACACGAAATGCAATGAATAGTTTTAAAAGAGAATATACCACATCCGAATCATAACCCGGACGAGGGCCGACGGGGACAGATATCAAAACCATGGCACTATGTATAACAAACAACGTATGTGTAAGATAATTATACGAGTAACTATATATCCAAATCACACAAACATCAATTTTTTATATAAAACTTCATGAACAAGAGGCTCACCACAAGGTGGTACCGCCGCCGGGACGTGCGAGCGATCGACGGTGGTTACGACGGAGATTTAGAAGGTACTAAGTAAACCACACCTACATATGCAAACTAAGTGGTATTTTTGACCTCAAATTGCATATAAATCAAATACTAGCACATATATATAATTCCTCTCAAATTACTAAACTCAAAAATCAATCACTATATAGAGCATTGCACGAGCTAATCTAGCAATGAGAGATGAAAGGACAAAGTTGCTAACCTTTGTGGTCATTTGAATGGATGGGGGCCTTCAAATCTTGACAAATTTTGGGGAAAATATGTGATGAGCTTGAGAGGAAGAGGGAAAAGAACAGAGAGGAGAGGGGAAAGGGGAAGAACAGAGCGAGCTCGGGTGGACGAAGGGTCTATGTAGGACGACCTTTAGTACCGGTTCATGATACGACCCGGTACTAAAGGTGCTGGAGGGGCCCCGGACTGACAACATCCTGCCACCACTCACTTTAGTACCGGTTCGTGGCACGAACCGGTGCTAAAGGTTCGCCACGAACCGGTACTAATGAGAGCGGCCGGCTAGCCGTTGGAACCGGCACTAATGCACACATTAGTGCCGGCTCAAATTCAAACCGGCACTAATGTGCTTCACATTTGACCCTTTTTCTACTAGTGCTAGTTTGTCTCCGGTTTGCGGGGAAAAGTACTTCCGGATCGTCCAGTGGACCGATACAATGCTCGCGTTGGATGGCACAACACGTCCGGACCATGCAGGTGGTTTGAGGGTCGGCATTGAAGATGCCCTAAGAGGTCCCCCTTGCAAAGGTCATCCCCATCTTCTGAGGCGCTGACAAGTGGCACCTTGCATGTGTGCCACTTGCTGTAACCGGAGTGTCTTCCTTTTTTTGTAGATTCATTTATTAAAAATGTTTTATGTCTCGAGCCGTGCGTCCAAATTTTGAACCATTTTCACCCTTGGATTTCTTGCGACAAGATTTTCAAAACCAGTTCCCATGTTAATAGGTAACGATGAAGTTCTTTTACACGGAAAAAAAAAGAAACAAAAAGAGACAAAATCTAGTAAAAATGGAAATAGAAAACAGACCGAGAAAAAACAAATAAAAATTAGTAGAAAAACTGAAGCCCGGAAGTATGGCTTTAAAAAAATCCCTTTCCAAGAAGAACAGTTTGTTTTTCACGAGAGCAAATTCGTGCTTTCACGAGAAGCAAATTTGTTCTTCTCCTGGAAGCCCGATTTTTCCCTCGCGGAAGCAAACCCGTGCTTCCACGAGAAGCTAATATGTGCTTCTCATGAAAGCATAGGTTTTTTCCTTTCCGAGAAGCATAGATGTGCTTCTCGCGGAAGCAAATATGTGTTCTCGTGGAGGCACAATTCTTTTTCTTTCGAGAAGCAAGAAGCACATATGTACTTTCACAAGAATCAAATATGTATTTTCATGAGAAGCAAACTTGTGCGTCTTGTGGATGATAGTTGTTTTCCCTTTTCGAGAAACACACTTTTCATGGAAGCACATCTACGAGAAGAAAATTTGAGCTTTTGGTAGAAGACAATTTTTCTTCATTTATGAGAAGATGGAAGCAAAGATGTGCTTCTTGTGAAAGCACATTTTATTTTTGAGGACCCCAACCGTAAGAAAATTGATTCAGAATGTAGAAAAAAACCTAGAAAGCCCCAAAAATGAAAACACATCTAAAACCCAAAAATGCTTTTAGAAAAAAAAATCAGAGAAAGCGCCCAGTACGCAACACGTGACCGGGACTGGGCGCATAACTTGACGCGCTCGCATGCCAAAAAGATGACCCTTGGAGGATCCCCGGAAGGGGTAACCTTGGATAGTTGCTCCCGAAAAGGCAATGACGGTCTCAAATTGTAGGCCATCACTCTAAATAATCCATCCCATAAACCCATTTCCCGTTACGTGGGGGTATAAAATTGCCGAGCGAACCTAACAACCCGTTGGGTAACCTTTGGGTTACACATGGACATGGAATTAAACGACTTTGTGTCTTTACAAACATTCATCTTTCACTACACTACAACAAGATCAGAGGGCACTTTATCTATCCGAAAAAATGTGGCCTAACACCCTTTTTCCTTTTACAGTATGTCGGTAACACCATGTCCAAACTGGTTATCGGGTGTGTGGACATTTTGAACTCTTTTATGATGCATCATGTTCATAGGTGTATATACTTTGAATAAGAGTACTAGAGAAAGCATAGCCACTAAATGTAAAGGATTCCGTGCGTTGCAGCAGATCCAAAGTAGAATAATATTTGTTCACAAACTTGAAAGAAAACACTCTATTTTTTATATACATATATCACTAAAGATATATTGTGTTTCACTCAAAATATATTTTGCGCGCTGTTTTGATGAGGTGGAGGGGGGGGGGGGATGTGGTTGGTTTCAAGATACTAAGGAGTTTTCTGCAAATTGGAGCAGAGAAGTGGCCTATTGTTGTAAAAGGACCACAACTTACCTCATAGTCATTAGATGCAGATTTAATGGTCAGAAATAATGGATGGTAAACACACCATCTACTGAGCTTTTTTATAGGAGTATAGATAAAAATGATAAAATATGTGTTGCATCGATATTATTATCATTTTGCCGGAGAAAAATCTGTGATATTTTAGCTACGTTTTCATGATTAAGTAGCACGGAAGAATAGTAATGAGAGAAATCACCAGCTCTTCCAATATTTTGGTTACGTTTTCATGGTTAGGAGCCCGGAAGGTTTCGGGCCGAGTACCCTTAGCCAAGAATTACAGTCGGCAAACTCTCTCTCGAGTGTAAAATGGCTTTCGCCGAGTTTTCTAGTACTCGGGAAACTTGGAAATCCCAGTAGTGATGGCTCCCATAATTTGCTCATGCATGTATATGATCGTTACCTATACATTTCATGGAAACCCGGATAGTTCCCAAGGTTCAGTAAGTCTACATTTCCAAAAGAACAAAACCCACATTTAGAAGTCCTTTTTTAGCAAAACTTGAGACGTACAAATAAATGCGGATCGTCTTTTTTGAGTAATGCACAAATGAAAACACGTCTACATAAATTTTGCGGGTATTATTGCAAGTTCACATGTGTACGTATGCGTTGACACAACCTCAGAACTTTTTGAACCTTCAAATTTTGGGTTTTGAATCTTCGAAAATTTTGAGCTCACTAGAGCCCGAAAACCAACAGTCAACACTTAGACGACTTACTAATACGAAGAAAACCATTTATGTTGGTTATGTGTAAATGGTACCACATGAAAAATGTTTCAGAATATAAAGTTTTTTGTAATCTCTCACTCACAGTCATACTTGTTTAATGATCAAATATTCATATTATGGATACCGAACAAAGTCAGAACGCATAAATTTTGGAAGGACCTGGACTATTATTTAGACACAGATAATTCTACTACTTAAAACATTTACTCCCTTTCTGAACACATGAAATCATTTTGATGAACCATGCATGCACCTAGTTAAAGTCAAAACAATTAAACAACCTAGCTATATTTGCAATCAAATATCCAACAAAGGTTCTATTTTTTTTAAGAAAGAACAAAGTATAGTGCTTTTTTTTGCGATGGTAAGGGAGTTTGTATTAATCAAGCATCGACCATGTCTGCCTTACATAGGTCTGGCACATCTCCAGGCCCGGATCGAAGCCATGCTGCAGTACGCTTCTCGTATCTACCAAAGTTAGCCAAATAATGGTTTACATTATTTTGTTCTCTCCTAACATGCTTGACTAGAAACTCCCTCCCTTCATGGAGAAGGCTCTTAATCTCCTCAATTGCCATGGAATGCACCGACCTGTCCTTGCTCATGCATTGGATAAGATTAATGATGTCACTGCAGTCGGACTGAATAATAATCGGCAGGGTTGTCCATTGAAGAGCAAGCTCAATCCCCTCCTTGCATGCTGCGATTTCTGCTTCCAGAGGAGACGCGCAAGTACGTAGCTGACGGCATGCAGCAAATATAGTGCATTTTGAAGAGAGGCCGCACGGGCAGCGAAGTTGAGGTTCCCGCTGAAGAACTGTCTATTTGACATGGCCAGGTAAGGAACAAAAGATCATCATGGGTTTGTACAAGGGCCTCCAAGGAAATACTGGGATTCCTCGAGCTCACAATATGAGTTTGAGATACTTCGGAACTAAAAACATGAGGTTCAGTAGATTGTAAGTCCGGTATTAGGTGACACTAACTTTACCCCTCTTGTTTTACAGCTATTGCAATGTTTTCATAGTGATAGGCGTGTATATTGGACCAGTCACTAGTATTTCATTAGCAGTGGCCTTTAAGCCAAAAAGGTTTTTTTTAGACAAATTTAAGCCAATAAGGTAATGACGGGTCGCAAACTGTGGGCCATCACTCTAAATAATCCGGCCCAGAAGCCCACCTTTTGTTAGTAAGGTATAAAATTGTCCACTGGACCTAACAACCTGTTTGCACTGGTAGAAAAAGGGCCTGTTGTCCCGGTTCGTAAGGGCCTTTAGTCCCGGTTCCTGAACCGGGACTAAAGCGTCGGTACTAATGCCCTGTCCCTTTAGTCCCGGTTCAATCCAGAACCGGGACTGATGGGCCTCCACGTGGCCTATGCGCGGAGCCCAGGCAGGAGACTCTTCGGTCCCGGTTGGTGGCACCAACCGGGACCAATAGGCATTCACGCGTCAGCATTTCTGTGGCTGGGGTTTTTGTTTTTTTTTGAAGGGGGGGGGGGGGTTGGGGGTTTTGGGGGTTTGGGGGGTTAATTTAGGTGTTTCATATATTGTGTTAGCTAGCTATAATTAATAGAGAGAAGTGTCCTCTCTTATGTCCGTGCTTGGTCGACGCTACGTACTATACATACGTATAGAGAGGACTAGACACGCTAACTAGCTAGTAAGCAAACGAAGGAAACAGAAGATCGTCATGAACATATATGCATACAGAGAGAAGTGATATCGACCACCTCTCCTTCTCCGAGAGATTGATCGAACAACAAGTTCTCGTATATCTATCCGACACTACCGGCTACATATATACAATAATTTTGTCTTACAAATATAATCATACGGACTCATGGTCCACATAGTATTCTCCGTCTTCAGCGATCACGAGGTCAAGAAAGAATGCCGCCAATTCCTCTTGAATTGCTCGCATGCGAGCTGGTGCTAGGAGTTCATCCCGCTTCCGAAACATCTAATTTGAAGAAGGGGGTCAATACATATATATGAATGAATGAAACTCAACACAAATGATGGTAATAAAATAAAATTGTGAATGTTGTTATTTACGTACTTCATATTGTTCGTCAGAGTACCCGCCCCGCTCACAGGTCGTTTGGCGGATGGACTCGCAGACGTAGTATCCACAGAAATCATTCCCTTGTTCCTGCCACAACTACTTTACAAGAAATAGAGGTCAATTAAACTGATAAGCAAGAATGCTAAATGGTATTGATTAAACTAGCGCTTGAATCACTAGGAGATGCGCGGAACATGCTACTATAGTACTTACTTTCGGGTGTCTAAATTCCAGCTCCTTCGGCAGTCCCGGAACTTTTCTGGTGAATTTTCTCCAAACCCTGCCGGACAAAGAAAACAATTACTTGATATCAGGAAATGAACAAAGTTGCTGATATGGTGGATAATGATCGATTTAACTTACTTCTTGAGGATTTCAGTCATGTCCGCATACTCCTGGGGATCTTTTCGTTTAGAGTCCAAGACGGTTACTACTCCCTGCTGAAGCCTAATCTCTAGGAGAATATAGTGGAAACTGCACACACATCCATAACTCATCAATTACATTACTATAACCTGGACTAATATATAAGGGAAACCGAATATGCACAAGACAGTAACAGTCACTTGAAGTTGTAAGGAAAGAGTATTATATCTTTGTTTTCATTTTTTTTGAATGATCGTAGCAAGTTGGCCTCGGTATTTTCGGGACGATGTTCAACCTCAGTTGCATCTATGAGATATGTGTTAACGAACCCAATATCACCGATTTGTCTTTTCTTCAATTCGGCGATCTTCAATCTGCATAATATAGTGAGGATAATTATAAATACATGCAATGAAAGAGATGAGCTATATAGAGAGACTTAATGACAGAAGTAGTGGTACTTATAGACAGTAGCAGGTGATCGTTGTTTTATCGAGGGCCAATTGATTGAAAAACTGATAGAACTCCTCAAATGGAATAGGTAACAGTTCAATTCCAACGAGGTCATGCTCCGGTTTAACTCTCGCATACAAAGTACTCCTCCCCCCAGACTCTCTGCAGATTTTCAAGTACCAATCATGTAATCTTCGCATCATCGTTGTTAAAGATTTTTCATCGTTGACGAGAGGCTTCCCGTACTCGTATCTGTGTATCTGCACCTCCATGGGATCAGAATGTACATCGTTGGGCAGGTAATCGTCAACATTGCCATAACCGGGCACCATCCTTGGATCGACGATGTCGCTAGGCACCTTGAGCGGGGGGCACGATTGCTTCGCTTGTTCGCCGAGCTGGGCAATTTGTTTCCCAGCTGCTCGTCGTTCTTTCAGCCTTTGATCACTGACTGTACTTCCCGACCGCTCCGCTTCGGCCCATGTCTTTGCAATAATGCGCTCATAGTTGCCTTTCGGCGGAGACTTGGGTGGTTTTGCCAGGGCAGCCAGAGTGCGCTTCACTTTCACCGGATCTACCTTCTCCTCCGGAGGTGGATGTCTCTTTGCTTTCAACCCTTGAAACCAGTCATCCACTTCGGTTCGCGCGATCTTCGCGTTCTCCTCCGGGGTCCTCTTGTATGGTAACTTCTGTGGACTCTTCAGAGAAGGACCGAATCTATATGTCCTCCCACCTCTGGTTGTACTGCTAGACGCCGGCCGAGCAGATGAAGCGGTTGTCTTCTTTACTTGCTTACGAGGCGGAGGAGGACTACGACGCGCCGAAGCAGCTGCTGGAGCGGCGGCGGGTCTCTTCCTCCCTTGCTGACGAGGCGAAGAAGGAGGAGGCTGGCTGCTCGGGCGCGCCGGCGCAGGCGGAGTGTCGCCACGCGCCGGAGAAGGAGCCCGCCGAGGGCCCTGATCATCACTCGCCGGAGGAGGAGGCGGTGGAGGAGGCGGAGTGCCCTGACTCGCCGGAGGAGGAGGAGGAGGCGGAGGCATCCAGTTCGGAAGGTTGATGAGCTCCTTCCGCCATAGGCATGGAGTCTTCAGAGCAGACCCCAGCCGAGTCTCCCCTTCACCGGTAGGGTGGTCAAGCTGGAGGTCCTCAAATCCTCCGTTATTTCATCCACCATCACCCTAGCATATCCTTCTGGAATCGGCCGGCAGTGAAAAGTTGCGCCGGGTTCAGTAGGATAAATAGAGCGAACAGCCGCCTTGACCTTCAAATTCATCCATTGCGTCATAAGGTGGCAATTTTGAGACTCCGTGATAGCATCCACGGGATAGCTGGCAGGAGCCGTCAAGGCATGCTCCGGCTGAAGCAGCTCGGTGGAAGCCACGCTGCTTCTGCGCTGAGATGGCGGGGTAGCCTCGGGGGAAGCTTCGGCAGTACGTTTGCTGCGATTTGCTTCTCGTTCCTCTATCGCGTCTACCCTTGCTTGCAGCGCCTGCATTTGGGTCTGCTGCACTTTTTTCCTCCTCTCATGGGATTTGTAACCGCCTGCGTCCGAAAACCAAACCTTCCACGGAATGGAGCCTGGCGTGCCTCGTGTCCGTCCAGGGTGCTCAGGATTCCCGAGGGCCATTGTGAGCTCGTCGTTCTCTCTGTCTGGAAAGAACTTCCCTTGTTGCGCTGCTTCGATATACTGCTTAAGCTTCCTGACTGGTATGTCCATTTGATCGTTCGTCCAAATGCACTTCCCTGTTACAGGGTCCAAGGTTCCGCCAGCCCTGAAGAACCATGTCCGGCAACGGTCTGGCCAGCTAATTGTCTCTGGTTCGATCCCTTTATCAACCAGATCATTCTCAGTCTTGGCCCACTTAGGCCGGGCTACGAGGTAGCCACCTGACCCCGTGCGATGGTGAAGCTTCTTCTTCGCAGCATTTTGCTTGTTTGTCGCCGACATCTTCTTACTCTTTTCCGATGTCTTGTGGGCCACAAATGCGGGCTAGTGATCTCTGATCTTCTCATATCTGCCCTTGAATTCTGGTGTCTCATTATTTTCGAAAAACTTATTCAGCTCTTTCTTCCACCTCCTGAATAGTTCTGCCATCCTCTTAAGAGCCAAAGACTTGATTAATTGCTCTTTAACTGGGTTCTCTGGATTATCCTCTGGCGGTAGGATGAAATTTGACTTCAGCTCAGTCCAAAGATCATTTTTCTGCATATCATTGACATAAGACACCTCAGGGTCTTCTGTAGCCAGCTTAAACCATTGCTGGATGCTTATCGGGATCTTGTCCCTAACCAGAACCCCGCACTGAGCAACAAATGCATTCTTTGTTCGGATGGGTTCAATCGGTTGGCCATCAGGTGCGATTGCTATGATCTCAAACTTTTCATCCGAGCTCAACTTTTTCTTCGGGCCTCGTCTCTTTACCGAAGTTGTGCTCGATCCGGAGGGCTAGAAAAAAGAACAAAGACTTAATTAATATGTGTACATACCAAAACAATGAATGCATCAATCAGCTAGTCAGCACAGGCTTAACTAATATATATACCTGGCCAGACTCGGTTCGGTCACCGGAGCCGTCATCACGGTCTCCTTGCACCGGCATTGGGTCACCGGAGCCGTCCTCATGTTCTTCTTCTTGCACCGGCATTAGGTCATCGTAGCCAGCTTCTTCACCCTCTCCTTCCAGACCATCGGTGTCGTTGAGAAACAACGAGACGGCATCACTTCCTTCTGCGATTATGTCCCTCAACAATGCTTCTTTAGCTTCGTCTCGGGCGGTGTCCATAGTTTCTACAAATATTTACAACATGGCAATTATTATTCAAACATGACAGATGGATATATTAGTGCCAAACGTAGAACTAGCTACCTAATCATAGTAAGGAATCATATATATTAATTAGTGGCCTCGACGCTGCTTCTCTAGGGTTTGGGGTGGCCTCGACAACGCTTCAAGGGTTTGGGTGGCCTCGAGAACGCTTCAAGGAGGGGGTAATATCGACCCCCCCACGTGTTGAAGCTATCGGGAGGGGGTATATATCGACAACGACGACACTACATCTATATGTCCCTCGACGACCCTCGTTCCCGATAAAAAAGAGGAAGAAGAAGAAAAAAAGAGGAGAAGAAAGAATAGAGGAGAAGAAGAGGAGAAGAAAGAATAGAGGAGAAGAACTCCTCTATTCTTTCTTCTCCTCTTTTTTTTCTTCTTCCTCTTCTTTTTTTATCCTCTTCTTCCTCTCATGTTCGAGAGGATCGCCGAGGGGTCGGGAGGTTGCCTAGTGTCAAAGGATTCAACAAAACCATGTCTTCATCATTAGGCGAAAGTAACAGGTGCATGATGGTACGAAGCTCTCCAAAGTTATTTTGGAACGGAGTCCTAGATAGGATAATTCACATTTTGGTACAAAGTTCAGCAAGAACCTTCCAAATATCATTATTTGGAAGGCCTTTGCTGAAATTCATACAAAAAGGCAAATTATCCTATCCGGGACACCATTCCAAAATAACTTTGGAGGACTTCGTCATGCCCTGGTTACTTCCGGCTAATGATGAAGCCATGGATTTCTTCAATACTTTGACACTAGGAAATCACTCTCTCGACCCCTCGGCGATCCTCGACCCCTCGAACCCTCGATGACCCTGGAACCCTCGACCCCTCGGCGATCCTCTTCTTCCTCTCATGTTTGAGAGGATCGCCGAGGGGTCGGGAGGTTGCCTAGTGTCAAAGGATTCAACAAAACCATGTCTTCATCATTAGGCGAAAGTAACAGGTGCATGATGGTACGAAGCTCTCCAAAGTTATTTTGGAACAGAGTCCTAGATAGGATAATTCGCTTTTTGGTACAAAGTTCAGCAAGAACCTTCCAAATATCGTTATTTGGAAGGCCTTTGCTGAAATTCATACAAAAAGGCAAATTATCCTATCCGGGACACCATTCCAAAATAACTTTGGAGGACTTCGTCATGCCCTGGTTACTTCCGGCTAATGATGAAGCCATGGATTTCTTCAATACTTTGACACTAGGAAACCTCTCTCGACCCCTCGGCAATCCTCGACCCCTCGAACCCTCGACGACCCTGGAACCCTCGACCCCTAGATGACCCTGGAACCCTCGACCCTCGATCCCTCGACCCTCTACCCTAGTTCCCGACCCTCGACCCCTCGGCGATCCTCGACACCCTCGTTCCCGATAAAAATTAAGAAGAAGAAGAAGAAGAAGAAGAAGAAGAAGAAGAAGAAGAAGAAGAAGAAGAAGAAGAAGAAGAAGAAAGAGGAGAAGAAGAAAGGAATAGCTAGAGGAGAAGATCGAAGAAAAAAAGAAGAAAAAAAGAGGAGAAGAAGAAAGGAATAGTGGAGAAGAAGAAAAAATAGAATATATATTCTATTTTCTCTTCTTCTCCACTATTCCTTTCTTCTTCTCCTCTTCTTTTTCTTCTTTTTTCTTCTTCTTATTTATTTCTCCTCTTCTTCCTCTCCTCTTCTTCTTTCTAAGTCATGGTTATATACACAGAGTATTGGTCCCAGTTCGTACCCCTCTCGACCCCTCGTCCCTCTCTCGACCCCTCGATGACCCTCGTCCCTGATAACATTTTTTTTCTCCCCTCGACCCCTCTCAACCTCTCGTCCCCCTCTCGACCCCTCATCATCATCTATCACCCCCCTAATTTTCTTTAGCATATATCCATGAACAAAAAATAATTCATATATAGAAAAAATGCTATATGAACATACATACATATGAGCATATACAGAGAGCATATACACAGCCAAATCCATATACAGAGAGCATATACATACATACGTACATACATATGAGCATATACATACATACATAGCCAAATCCAAATACATATGAGCATATACATACACATATGAAAAAATTTATCACACACAGAGAGCAGCGGCGGCGGCGGCGATGGTCAGAGCGACAGGGATCGACGGGAAGGGGCGGGGAGCTCACTGGGGGCGCGACGGGGAGCAGGCCGGGGACGGGGAGGAGGCCGGCGACGGCGCGGGGGAGGCCGGCGACGCGGCACGGGGCGACGGGGAGGGGGCCGGAGATGGCGCACGCAACGACGAGGAGGAGGCCGGCGACGGCGCACGCAGCGACGGGGAGAAGGCCTGCGGCGGCGCGGGGCGACGGCGATGGGGAGCGGGCGACGACGGGCTCGGGGCGGCGACAACGACGACGAACGGCCTGGCGGCGTTGTGGGCGAATGGGAGCGGTTGGCGAAATTTTCACAAGTGCTACCTTATATACCCAGAGCAATGGTCCCGGTTCGTGGCATGAACCGTGACCAATGCACATCTATGGTCCCAGTTCGTGCCACCAACCGGGACCATAGGTCTCTTTTCAGCAGCCGAAAGGGCGGGAAGCAGAGGCCTATGGTCCCGGTTGGTGGCACCAACCAGGACTAAAGGGGGGCATTGGTCCCGGTTTGTGCCACGAACCGTGACCAATGCCCCCTTTAGTCCCGGTTGGTGCCACCAACCGGGACCAATGGCCTTGTGCTGCCCCGCGCCCAAAAGTTTAGTCCCACCTCGTTAGTTGAGAGGGCTCGGGAGTGGTTTATAAGCGCTGTTGTGCCCACCCTCCCGAGCTCCTCTCAACCGCAGGCTTTCGGGCCTAATCTGTCACTGCAATGCCTATGGGCCTACTGGGCATGCTGCGGGCCTGAATCCTGGCCCATGGTAGGGTTTATAGTCGTATTCAGGCCGTGGTGGCCCAGTAGGTGGCATTTTTTGTTTTTTTTGTTGCTTTATTTATTTTTCTTTTGTTTTTTGATTTATTTTTTAATTCTTTATGCTTTTAGTTTTAGAAAAATTATAAACTTTTTGTTAATGCCATTAGTTTTCAAATTTGAAAACACCTTTTTGGTTTTTTTTTGTTTTCTTTGTTGCTTTATTTATTTTATTTTGTGATTAACTTTACTATAAAAATAGTTTTTTCCTGTTTTTTTGATTTGTTTTTTGCATTATTTATTTTCTTTTGTTTTTTGCTTTAATTTTTAATTCTATTTGCTTTTAGGTTAGCATAATTATAAACTTTCTATTAGTGCCATTAGTTTTAGAAAAATTATAAACTTTCTGTTAGTGCCATTAGTTTTCAAATTTGAAAACACTTTTTTAGTTTTTTTGTTTTCTTTGTTACTTTATTTATTTTATTTTGTGATTAACTTTACTATAAAAATAGTTTTTTCCTATTTTTTTGATTTGTTTTTTGCATTATTTATTTTCTTTTGTTTTTTGCTTTAATTTTTAATTCTGTTTGCTTTTAGGTTAGCAAAATTATAAACTTTCTGTTAGTGCCATTAGTTTTCAAATTTGAATAGTTAAAATTTGAATTCTTTGAAAATTGTTTGAATCACAAGTTTGTGATTAACTTACTAAAAAATGAGAATAGATGCGCTTATAGAGAAAACTTGATGCACTTCGTATACAAAATGGACAATCATTTTCAAATGAACTCTGAAAAAGTTGAAAGTTGGGATGGTATCATAATTTCACCCACATAGCATGTGCATGTACAAAACGGACAATGGTAGCATGTTCGTGTGTTACAAAGTTGGCATGGTATCATCATAATAGTTGCGGGAGAAAGTCTTCACTTTTTCTTCGCTTGTGTCATTTGCTTATTGCGCCGTAACCATGGATAATCTTCATTGTTTATCAGGATGTTTGGGTCAGCCTTGACATTGAAGGGAGGAATTTCATGAAACTTTTCATAATCTTCAGACATGTCTGTCTTGCCGTCCACTCCCAGGATGTCCCTTTTTCCTGAAAGAACTATGTGGCGCTTTGGCTCATCGTATGATGTATTCGCTTCCTTATGTTTTCTTTTTCTCGGTTTGGTAGACATGTCCTTCACATAGATAACATGTGCCACATCATTGGCTAGGACGAACGGTTCATCAGTGTACCCATGATTTTTCACATCCACTGTTGTCATTCCGTACTGTGGGTCTACCTGTACCCCGCCACCTAACAGATTGACCCATTTGCACTTAAACAAAGGGACCTTAAAATCAGGTCCGTAGTCAAGTTCCCATATATCCACTATGTAACCATAATATGTGTCCTTTCCGCTCTCGGTTGCTGCATCAAAGCGGACACCGCTGTTTTGGTTGGTGCTCTTTTGATCTTGGGCGATCGTGTAAAATGTATTCCCATTTATCTCGTATCCTTTGTAAGTCAATACAGTCAAAGATGGTCCCCTGGACAACAAGTACAACTCATCACAAACAGTGTTGTCACCTCTGAGACGTGTTTCCAACCAACTGCTGAAAGTCGTGATGTGTTCACATGTAATCCAGTCGTCGCACTGCTCCGGGTGTTTGGAGCGCAGACTGTTCTTGTGTTCATTGACATACGGGGTCACCAAGGTAGAGTTCTGTAGAACTGTGTAGTGTGCTTGAGACCAAGAATATCCGTCCCTGCATATTAGTGAGTCTCTTCCAAGAATGCCTTTTCCAGTCAGTGTCCCCTCATACCGCGATTTAGGGATACCTATCTTGTTAAGGCCAGGAATGAAGTCAACACAAAACCCGATAACATCCTCTGTTTGATGGCCCATGGAGATGCTTCCTTCTGGCCTAGCGCGGTTACGGACATATTTCTTTAGGACTCCCATGAACCTCTCAAAGGGGAACATATTGTGTAGAAATACGGGCCCCAGGATGACAATCTCGTCGACTAGATGAACTAGGACGTGCGTCATGATATTGAAGAAGGATGGTGGGAACACCAGCTCGAAACTGACAAGACATTGCGCCACATCACTCCTTAGCCTTGGTAAGATTTCTGGATCGATCACCTTCTGAGAGATTGCATTGAGGAATGAACATAGCTTCACAATGGCTAATCGGACGTTTTCCGGTAGAAGCCCCCTCAATGCAACCGGAAGTAGTTGCATCATAATCACATGGCAGTCATGAGACTTTATGTTCTGAAACTTTTTCTCTGGCATATTTATTATTCCCTTTATATTCGACGAGAAGCCAGTCGTGACCTTCATACTGAGCAGGCATTCAAAGAAGATTTCTTTCTCTTCTTTCGTAAGAGCGTAGCTGGCAGGACCTTTATACTGCTTCGGAGGCATGCCATCTTTTTCGTGCAAACGTTGCAGGTCCTCCCGTGCCTCAGGTGTATCTTTTGTCTTCCCATACACGCCCAAGAAGCCTAGCAGGTTCACGCAAAGGTTCTTCGTCACGTGCATCACGTTGATTGAGGAGCGGACCTCTAGGTCTTTCCAGTAGGGTAGGTCCCAAAATATAGATTTCTTCTTCCACATGGGTGCGTGTCCCTCAGCGTCATTCGGAACAGCTAGTCCACCGGGACCCTTTTCAAAGATTACGTAGTGTAAATCATTGACCATAGCAAGCACGTGATCACCGGTGCGCATGGCGGGCTTCCTCCGGTGATCTGCCTCGCCTTTGAAATGCTTGCCTTTCTTTCGACATTGATGGTTGGTCGGAAGAAATCGACGATGGCCCAGGTACACATTCTTCCTGCATTTGTCTAGGTATATACTTTCAGTGTCATCTAAACAGTGCGTGCATGCGTGGTATCCTTTGTTTGTCTGTCCTGAAAGGTTACTGAGAGCGGGCCAATTGTTGATGGTCACGAACAGCAACGCCTTAAGGTTAAATTCCTCCTGTCTGTGCTAATCCCACGTATGTACACCGTTTTCATTCCACAGCTGTAAAAGTTCTTCAACTAATGGCCTTAGGTACACATCAATTTCGTTGCCAGGTTGCTTAGGACCTTGGATGAGAACTGGCATCATAATGAACTTCTGCTTCATGCACATCCAAGGAGGAAGGTTATACATACATAGAGTCACGGGCCAGGTGCTGTGATTGCTGCTCTGCTCCCCGAAAGGATTAATGCCATCCGCGCTTAAAGCAAACCATACATTCCTTGGGTCCTTTGCAAACTCATCCCAGTACTTTCTCTCGATTTTTCTCCAGTGCGACCCGTCAGCAGGTGCTCTCAACTTCCCATATTTTTTTCGGTTCTCACTGTGCCATCGCATCAACTTGGCATGCTCTTCGTTTTTGAACAGACGTTTCAACCGTGGTATTATAGGAGCATACCACATCACCTTCGCAGGAACCCTCTTCCTGGGGGGCTCGCCGTCAACATCACCAGGGTCATCTCGTCTGATCTTATACCGCAATGCACCGCATACCAGGCATGCGTTCAGATCCTTGTATGCACTGCGGTAGAGGATGCAGTCATTAGGGCATGCATGTATCTTCTCCACCTCCAATCCTAGAGGGCATACGACCTTCTTTGCTGTGTATGTACTGTCGGGCAATTCGTTATCCTTTGGAAGCTTCTTCTTCAATATTTTCAATAGCTTCTCAAATCCTTTGTCAGCCACAGCATTCTCTGCCTTCCACTGCAGCAATTCCAGTACGGTACCGAGCTTTGTGTTGCCATCTTCGCAATTGGGGTATAACCCTTTTTTGTGATCCTCTAACATGCGATCGAACTTCAGCTTCTCCTTTTGACTTTCGCATTGCGTCCTTGCATCGACAATGACTCGGCGGAGATCATCATCATCGGGCACATCGTCTGGTTCCTCTTGATCTTCAGCAGCTTCACCCGTTGCAGCATCATTGGGCACATCGTCTGGTTCCTCTTGATCTTCACCAGCTCCCCCCGTTGCAGCATCATCATACTCAAGGGGCACATAGTTGTCATCGTAGTCTTCTTCTTCGCCGTCTTCCATCATAACCCCTATTTCTCCGTGCCTCGTCCAAACATTATAGTGTGGCATGAAACCCTTGTAAAGCAGGTGGGAGTGAAGGATTTTCCGGTTAGAGTAAGACCTCGTATTCCCACATTCAGTGCATGGACAACACATAAAACCATTCTGCTTGTTTGCCTCAGCCGCATCGAGAAACTCATGCACGCCCTTAATGTACTTGCGGGTGTGTCTGTCACCGTACATCCATTGCCGGTTCATCTGCGTGCATTATATATAATTAAGTGTCGAAATTAATAGAAGTTCATCATCACATTAAAACCAAAGTGCATACATAGTTCTCATCTAACAACATATAGCTCTCCAGAGCATCTAATTAATTAAACCATACATTGAAACTATGTAAAACATTTCAATGCGAAAACAAATGCGATCATAATCGCAACCAAGGTAACAATTGATCCAACGGCATAATGATACCAAGCCTCGGTATGAATGGCATATTTTCTAATCTTTCTAATCTTCAAGCGCATTGCATCCATCTTGATCTTGTGATCATCGACGACATCCGCAACATGCAACTCCAATATCATCTTCTCCTCCTCAATTTTTTTATTTTTTCCTTCAACAAATTGTTTTCTTCTTCAACTAAATTTAATCTCTCGACAATAGGGTCGGTTGGCATTTCTGATTCGCATACATCCTAGATAAATAAAATCTATGTCACGTTGGTCGGCATAATTTTCATAAACAATAAATGAACCGATAGTTATAAAGATAATGTACATACCACATCCGAATCATAGACAGGACGAGGACCGACGGGGGCGGATACCAAAACCATCGCACTATATAAGATGCAATAATAAATGTAAGAAAATGATACAACTGTCTATCTAAACATACAAGTAAGAATATTTTTCCTTTCAGAAAGAAGATAAGAACAAGAGGCTCACCACGGTGGTGTCGGTGATGAGATCGGCGCGGGTGATCGACAGCGGTGAAGACGGGGACGGGTCGTGACGGACCGCTAAATCTAGACAAATCTCGAGGAAAATGGAGTTTGGAGGTCGAGCTTCGAGAGGAGAAAGCTTAAGTAGTGTGGCTCGGGCATTCCATCGAACACCTCATGTGCATAGGAGGTGAGCTAGAGCACCACAAAGCCCTCTCCCCCTCGGCCAGAGAAAAACAGAGCACTGGGGTGCTCTGCTCGCGAGCGAGGGGTATATATAGACACCTCATTGGTCCCGATTGATGACATGAGCCGGGACTAAAGGGGAGCCTTTGGTCCCGGTTCAAGCCACGAACCGGGACCAATGGTGGTGGGCCAGGAGCGAGGCCCATTGGTCCCGGTTCATCCCACCAATCGGGACCAAAAGGTCCAGATGAACCGGGACCAATGGCCCACGTGGCCCGGCCGGCCCCCTGGGCTCACGAACCGGGACCAATGCCCACATTGGTTCCGGTTCTGGACTGAACCGGGACTAATGGGCTGACCCGGCCTGGACCAAAGCCCTGTTTTCTACTAGTGTTGGTATCCTCTGGGAAATTAATGACAATTTGCACAAGGAATTTTGTGAAGGATTTGGCACAGAAAGTATATTTTACTGTCATTCCCTTGTTTGGTACTCCCTTCATTCCATAATGTAGTGCCTATAGATTTTTGTGAAAGTCAAACATTGCCAACTTTGACCAAGTGTATAGAGAAAATTGTTTACATCTACAATACCAAACATGTACATTCTGAAAATATAACTCGTGATGTATTCAATGATGTGCATTTGGTATTCTAGATGTACCTACTTTTCTCTATAAACATGGTCAAAATTTGTAATGTTTGACTTCTGTAAAATCTATAGGCATTACATTATGGAACGGAGGGAGTATATGATGGAAGTTAATCTGGGAAGAAAACCTGCTCATGAATTTTTATTCTCCAAACCCCTCAACTCTCGCTCCGAGTCTCTAACTCCCACAAACCAAATAGGACATGTACTTAAGTTCTACCTCTTCCCCTTCAATCTTCTCTTTTCCCACCCCACCATATTCTGCCGCCACTGCTTCGAGATCAACCTATCACGCGTTATTTGCTTGTACTCCGGAGCAGAGGCCCAAGACAGCTTGGGGTGGACGAAAAGGAGGCATTGCAGGAGGCTTTGGCAGTGGCGAGTGGCGGACAACAATGCACGGCTGCCATGGTCGCCCTGCTCCCAACCATGCTACCTAGACACTTGGCCTCCCTTGGTGCCTCCGTCCTCGACCTCTACGCCCTCGCATGTGAGCGCACACGGCCAACCTAGTCACCCCAGGTCACCAAAGCAACGGTGTTGTGGATTTCAATGCCGACTGATTAGAACATCTGGGTGAGACCATGTTACCAATATAGTGCCCCCCCCCCCCCCCCCCCCCCCCCTCTCGCTGACAGGATAGTCACTAGTAGTACGAACATAGAGCCATCCACCGAGGCATCACCAAAGGGAAACTTCTGATTGTACATCTATACCAGTGTACCCTCTATCCTCACCGTCTAGTTTTACATCAAAGTTTGTGCAACCAAACTTCTATTTTTTTTGTTTCTCCAAAATAAAAGAACATTCGAACTCAAATCTTTGTAGATCAACATCACATAACTACTATCATGTGTAGATTTTTTGGATTTTTTGGCGCAACTTAAATTTTAAAAAATGATACAACTCATTCATAATTTGAAATTTGACAAATTTGTGTTTCATAAAAAAATCTAAAACATTTTATACAATGAGTAGCACTTGTGTATAATTGACCTGCAGAGTTTCAAGGTCAAATATTCTCTTGTTTGGAAAGGAACAAAAAAGAGAAATTTCTATTTAAGAATACCACGAATCTTGACGCAAACTTATGATCTAGATAGAGAGTACACTGGTATAGTGGTACAACAAATCCACACTCCATCTCGATCACCAACTGGAACACCACTAAGAACAAGATCCATTGAGTGAGTAATAAGCAAAGACCTGCCGGTCCCTTGCTTCTTTCGTTTCCTGCTATAGATGAGCCTTTGGACGAAATCGATATTACAGAGGCGATCTTCCCCCTTGCATCCATTAATGCCTCAAGGTTGGATGGCTCTAATGGTGCTTTTCTAAAGGCGTGATTGGTAACAATCAAAGTGGACGTAGTCACAACCTTTTTTCAACGAAAATGATAACGCCCACGCGTGTGGGCATTTGCAACTTGGGCCGTCGGATGTATTTACTCGAATCTTGGAGCAAGGAGGAGGGAGGTCGCGTGCCACGTCATGTGTGGTCGGTGTGCGGCAGTTTCTCGACTCGCCCGAACGGTGGAACCATGGCGGATTGGGCGACGGTTGCCACCCTTGCTGTGCGGGCGGTTGCCACATCGCCCGAACGCCCACGAACGCCACACACGCACCCTCTTTTCTCCACGTCGCGGCAGTTCTCTACAGTCCGCCCGCATTCCTTTACTCCCCCTCTGTCTTCCTCCTCTCTCTCTCTCTCTCTCTCTCTCTCTCTCTCTCGCATTGCGCTTCGGCGGCATCGCAGAGGCGATTTCGCGGCGATTCCTTGGCGAGATGGCAGCGGCGCTCGTGAAGTCGTCGTACAGGCGGCTGCGCTCCAGTAGGCGCTGCAGCGTCGCCAGACACTGCATGAGAGGAGGTAATGTGCTGGAAATCATCTCCACCCCCCGTCAATCTCTGTTTTTGCGTCTCAAATCGGCGGCGATTCCATGGCGATCTCCATTTCTATTTGGTGGGGATTCTTCGGGGAATCACCGGTGGGACGTAGGGGCGGCTCGTTGATCGCCGCACTAGAGCGTTTGGTTGGTTCATTTAGTCGCCCTCACGGATTCATGCTCTGCTTTGAATTGCAGAGTTCATTCCCCTTCTGGATTTCGTCCATTTCTATGGGTTGCCAAGCAATGGTTGGCACTATCCCTGGTTTTGTGAAAACCATAGCAGTGATGCAGTTAATCAGTGTGTTCCTGTCCTTTGGTCGTCTTATTTTGATGCAGTGAAGGCCTAGAACACAGCGTGAACCCTAGATTAATTTTATGTAGATTCTTTTGATTTTGAACTAGGTTTTGATTACAGTGTTTGTGTGTGCTGATCATAATTAGTTGCCTATGCCGTATACCCAAACATGGCAACTACATATTTTGATTCTGCTTGAAGTTGTCGTACCCTTCACTCATTTAGATGGCAACTCCAATGTTCCCCATAAACACTAATTGCCCTGTCTCTGGGTGTACTGGTGGCAAGTCAATCTTTATTCCAAGTTAAATCAATTTCCATGGTGTCTGTCGGCATACGGCAACTTGATATTCGAGCGTGTCTGTTTACTTTATTGCCATTCTGTTTTCCTAATAGATGGCAACTCAATAGGTGATTTTAATACATTAGCTGCCATTGTGTTTGTCAGGACATGGCAAATAATAAAAGATGCCCACCTTTGTGGTTGCCATTCTGTTTTTTGTAACATATGGCAACTATGTAGTTCATTTTTCATTTTAAACTAGTTGATGCGGTGTTCGTCGGCACATGGCAACTGGTATTTGAACATTGCCTCACTATATTTTTGCTGTTCCGTTTTCCTACCAGAATGTCAACTGAATGTTTGTATGTGTGTGTACTGGTGGCAAGTCAATCTTTGTCCCAAGTTAAATTAGTTCCCATGGTGTTTGTCGGCATATGGCAACATGATATTCGAGCGTGTTAGTTTATTTTGTTGCCATTCTGTTTCACTAACAGATGGCAACTCAATATCTTATTACAGTACATTAGTTGCCATGGGGTTTGTCAGTACATGGCAAATAATAACAGATACCCACCTTTGTGGTTGCCATTCTGTTTTTGTAACATATGGCAACTATGTAGTTCATTTTTGCAAATGTTCATACTTAAGTCTTGTTTTTCATCTTTTGAACCATGGCAATTTTCACTGCGATGATGAAAATTATCAATTGCCAAACTTTTTGTTGGTGCCCACGGCAAATGTACCCTGTTTTATGAGTACCCACTAATGTGTATTTGATGTATGTTACAACATAATGGTTCGCATCCGTCAGGACGACGATGACGTTGACTTTGTGGACCCACCCCCACGGAACGTTGTGGCTGGTGCCAATAAACCTGCGAAGGAGGTTGGTTTTCTTTGCTTTTTTTATGTGTGTGCAAGAGATTTCTATTTTTCAGTTGTTTATGTTTTTTGCTATTTTCTGACTGTAATGGTCATGGCTCTAATGAATTTGTTCCTGATTCCATAAGCCAAAAAAACCACGTAACAGGGCATCACAAGAAGGGTTAACTAAGTTGACCAAACAATTTAGCCTAGAACAGAAGGCAGCAGCTGGCGAAATGGGGATGCAGTGTATGATGGACGTGCGATGCACGAATCTCGTGAACAACGTCTGTGACTAGCTTGGGGAGTTGTATGACCCCGAGTCCAGGGAATTCATTATCCTGGGCCATGGGAGAATACCTCTGGATGAGGAGTCAGTTTTCTGCAGGTTGGGTGTTCCGCGGGTCCCGATTAAAGTTCCGTATGAGCTGGACAATGACATCGAGCTGGAGTTGTTCCCCCGCTTGTTCCCCGGTCAGGGAGCCATGCCAAACAAGACTGCACTTGCAACTTCGCTGAGGCAAATGAATTCCTATGGAGAGACTTTCAAGATGAAGTTGCTGATGTACTTGGTATCTTCTGTTTTTGCACCTACAACGTTGCTACGACCAAGCAATAGATGAATTCCTATCTTGGTAAATCGCATTCTTTGTGTTTTTTCATTATTGTCATTAGCTTTTTTGTTGTCGTGCACAAGCATGTTTTGTCCTCTTCTTTGAAGTTCTTTTCTGATGTTGTACTTGCGCAAGTGTCTGTTTTGAAATTTACGCAGAAGAAGTTGGAAGAAGTGAAAGACATGAATTGGTGCAAGTTTATTGCCGATTTCCTCCACGAAGCTTTTGATAGCAAGATGTACCAGAAGGGTTGTCGGTTGCATGTGATGGTGATTCTTTTTTATCCCACATGTTTTATTAGGTTTTATTATGTTTAGCATTGTCAGTGTGATGTGATGGTTCATTTCATTCTGGCACCGTACCTTTAATAGCTTTTTATGCGGCTGTTGTAGTTGCATCACTAGGCAACTGTATTTTCATACATGGCAACTCCATTAGTAGCACATGGCAACTATAGTTCATAGTGCATGGCAATCTTAGTCAGAAGCACATGGCAACTACAATTGACCCTGCATGGCAACTCCATTTAGTAGACATGGAAACTGTAATTCACACCACATGGCAACTCTAAATATTAGTTCACGGCAACAGTAGCTAACTCCAGTTCAGATCTTGCCATCACGGAATGTGGCGCAACCCATTTGATTGAATGTTTGTTTTGCCAAATAATTGCATGTCCAACCCCTCTAGGCATGAATACTTACCATTTAAGTTTTCACCGTCTTTTTATATGTGTTTTGCAGCTTATGTATGTCAACATACTTGATATTTCGAACGTCAATTTTCCTGAAGATATTGGAGGTCCGCCTCCTCCACACAAGTTTGCTATTTTTGCCTGGTCCTATGAAGCTGTGAAGGTTGTGCTTGCTGTAGACCGGATTTTTCATTCAAAGTTTGGGAAACTCCAGGTTAGTTTTTTCTTTTTTTCAATTTTTTGGGATAAGGAGGGGGTACTTTTTAATACAATGATGGCAATTGTAGTTATTTCTAAATGGCAAACGTAGTTGATGGCATTTTTCATTTTCATTGCACATGGCAACTAATTTTTAGTGTGGATGGAAAATAGTTCCCTTCTTACATGGCAAATCATATTTTGATCATGTGTGATATGCATTTTTTATACGTTCTTGATCTCTGACGAATGTCTTTCTTCCTACTCATTGTTGTGCAGCTAGTGGCAAAGCACGCTATAGACTACAATGTCTTTGGTGGGCCTCATAATTTCAGCAAATGTATGGACGTCCATGCTGCTCCGCCATGCACCGCTCAGGTAGTCTAAGAGGATGTTGTGTACTTGTGTCTTCCCTTGTTATCAACACTTTTCGTGATTTCTCTTTTGTGACGGTTTTTTGTGTTTTTTGTCTTGGTGTGACCAGGCTAGGCCTCCTGTCGAGAACCTGGTTGGTCAGTTTGTATCTGGCATGACCAATTTTCTAGGGCAACTTGTGGCGGGATGGACAGGACTGCATGGTCGTGGCAGCTAAGCAGTTGCCAGGCAATTTACTTCTTTCATTGGAGAACACACGAATCGACCTACTGGTTGCCGTGGACGTTATGATTATAACAGTTCTCAGGAACCCCTGGCTCGCAAGACACTGATTTTGATGTTGATGGCATGGAGAATGTGCACGACAGTCCTCAAGAGATTCCTGCTACCAGTACTGACTTGGATGGAGAGGATCACATGGAGAATGTTGACGATGATACTATTCACGTTGTTTCTCTCGATATTCAGGATGGAGTACCCCATGGGAAGGCTCCACTGTTTGTGCCACCACCTGCTGGAGGAGATGCCTCGGCCGCAGTTAATGAAGAAGGTGATTTACCTACAAAGAGGGGGAGGGCGCCAGAGGACGAAGCTCAGCCTCATACTGCCAAGAGGCTTCGAACTGATCCCGTTGCTGCCAGACGGAGGTTTGCTCCTTTTTGTCATTTTGCCATGTTTTTTTCTCTGCAGTACGGAGTTTTTCAACTTATTTTCTTTTGTAGGGCCTGACTATTTTTCCTGTTTTCACAAATGATTTTTTGGTGGCCAGTGAGCTGACAACCAGTGGTCAATCGAAGAAAAAGAAAGCTCATGGCACACCCTTACGTGCTTCTGCTCGGCTGAAGGAATCCATGCCCTCCGAGGCTGGCATCACGTCGACATGTACGTCTCCGCCTGTCGCTCCTGTTGTGCTTGAGGACTTGAGGAATCAGTCCAGGAGGTATGTTTACCATAGATGGCAAATCATGCTTGACTGTCATGGCAAATTATGATAGTTGCCCATGGCAAAAAAAATATCCAACATGGCAAATTATCCTAGATGCTCATGCCAATTCTTAGGCCATCATAGATGACAAGTTTAGTTTGATGCTCATGGCAAATCTAGTCCATTCTACATGGCAAATTTAGATCAATGCTCATGGCAAATTAAGTCCATTCTGGATGGCAAATTAAATTTGATAATCTTTTGCAACTTTTTTTCCACCTGACTAATTCCAAAATTATGTTCATCACAAATGGAAACCATTATTCTTTTTCATTTGATATTATGTATGTTGTCTACCATACATGGCAACTGGTATTTAGTTTTGTACATTTTTCCTTTATATGTTGTCTGATAGTCGTTTTTTTCATTGCAAGAACGTCAAAAGACTGCGAAACATGCTGCCAAGACGCAGACGAAAGATCCACTCGAACGCATCAACTCCAAGCTGGCGACATCTGCTCATGACGTAGAGGTTGTTGTTCCTCCTGTTTCCAAACCTTTTGGCATGCCGTCCACTATTGCCGTCAGTTGTGATGCAGTTGAATCGCCATCCGCGCCTGCTGCAGGTGTTGACAATATAATTGGAGGCGATGGCAGCAGCAGGGCCGGTAGTGATGAGTCGGTATCTGCCAGGACTGTTGAGGTTGTGCCCACCCTTCTATCTATGGGGGGCGCTGCTATTGACATTCCGCGTAGCCGTTCAGCTAGTGTCGAGGCGGAAGCAGCTGAGATGAACAGAGGCAATGAAGATTGGCGCACATCTGCAATGGACGGCGCACCTGAACCTGTTGTATCAGCTCCGACCATTGTTGTTCTCAGCCCCATTATCGCTGCATACGCACCGAAGAGACATGTTGATCCATCAACCATTGTGCAGGCTGGCCTGCCACCTAGGCGTAGCCCCCGGAAGACAGGTGGACCGTCATCCAGTGCAGTGAAATTTGGCATTAGGAGCGATCATTCTGGTTTTGTGCCTGCTTCCACGCTCTTCCCTCCGGTTGCTCAAAGCAGAGCAGGTGAAACCGTGATAGTTAAAGATTCTATAGTGGAAGTTGCCAAGGAGTTATCTGATGTTGGTGATGCACGTACATAGCATCCGGTGTCGCACACGGTTAAGAAGACTCCTGACATAGATCTGTGTACCTCCAAGCTCCCTGTGAATCTCGGTATCCCGTACAGCCCAAACAAGAAGATTGCCAAGAAGATGGTGAGCTTTATACCTGACAGCACTTCCCGTCCCACCGCCAGTCCATAGGTTGCCGCAGGAGATGACACGAACATGTTTGTGCAGCTGTCTCCTCTTGAAGCTGCAAAACAGTTCATTAGCGACCCGGTTGCCACTACTAGGGAAAAGCTTATAGGCAGACGCTTACTAGTAGCGAGGGTTTATAACCCTCGCTACTGCTACTTACTAGTAGCGCGGGTTTTTACCCCTCGCTACTACTAAGTTGATAGTAGTAGCGCGGGTTTTCAACCCTGCTACTACTAAGCGGTATCTACCGTGCCCCGGGGGACATGCCATAGTAGTAGCGAGGGGTATAAACCCGCGCTACTACTAAGTTGATAGTAGTAGCGCAGTTTTATACCCCTTGCTACTACTAAGTACGAGGTAGGTGAAGTCCCCATATCCTCGGTCGAATCCCTCCTCTCTCTCCCTCACTCTCCCCCTCTCTCCATAGGCTCTCCCATGGTGTTGCACACCTCCTACTCCATGGCACCCAACGAGTTCACCTCCTCGCATCGCGTGCCTCCTCCTCATGGCACCAAAAGAGGGAGGCCGCCTCGCGCCGCCGGCGTCCCAGAGCTTGCTGGTCTTCCCCGCTTCTCCATGCCACCACGTCAGACCACCTCTCCGCCGACGACGAGCCCCGATGCGCCTCCATCTCATTCCTTTCTTCCATGTTTCTCTTTTTCCTTCTCCATGTCCCTCCGATTTTAATCACCTCCCATGCCCATGCCTGCGCAGGTCGTCGACATGGACAACAAGGAGCTCTCTGCCTTGGCCGTGAAGAGGACCCTCACACCGTCGTATTGCTCTCCTCTGCACTGGATCTGGTCCCTCTACAATAGCCGTCGCTGGATCTGGTCTCCGCTACCCGTCCGCACCTCCAGCGACCCTTGTCATAGCTGGATCGGACCATTGACACCATTGACAACACGCACGGGGTCGAGATTTTTTTTGGGGGGGTTGAAATTAATAGTAGTAGCGCGGGTCACAGTCACGCGCTACAGATAGTTAGTGGTAGCGCGTGTCGGACCCGCGCTACTACTAACACATGTACTAGTAGCGTGGGATGCACCACACTACTACTACTAGGTAGCTGTAGCGACATAATAGTAGCGCAGGCACCCACGCTACTACTAGCTTTTAACCCGCGCTACTACTAGGCTTTTTCCTAGTAGTGTTGAGCCGCCGCAGGAGAGGCACCCCATGGCTTTCACACACCCCAGCTGCATTCTTGGGATGGATCGCAGCTAGAATGATCAACCAATCGACCCTATGCCGGTTGCTTTCGCTTTTCCAGGAGGAGACGTGACTATGATGGCACAGCCTAATGTTGATGGCCGGAAAGCTGTGTCATTGGTCAAGCCCATTATGCAAGGTAATTTTATCTAACACTTTTTTCCTTCTTTCAAAACATAATGTGAGTTTTATTTTGTTTCATGGCAATTTGTTTTGTTACTAGATGACAAACTGTGTTTACATGCAATGGTTATTACATTTATAAATGCTATGGCAGATGCAATTCATCCAACATGGTAGCTGTACTTTCTAGGTTTCATGGCAATTACTTCTGTTAGCATATGGCAAAACCATACTCGGTTGCATATGGCAATTGCTGTTGACCATCCATGGCAACTGATTTTGTGCCATGGCTTCATTGTTCATTCAGCATGTCATTTTTCAGTTGCTTTTTTTAGGTTAAACTCTCTGACAACATTTTTTGGATGGCAACTTATCCTTTCTACTTTTTTGTTGTGTGCACATGTCCATGCTTTTCTGTTTTCCATAGTTTACATGTTTCTTTTTCTGAGTTTTTGCAGGAACACCCGAAGAGATTACTCCCACAATGGAAGAAGCTTTATGTAAGGCTGAACAGGACGCCCTAAGTAGGAAATCATCTGGCAATCAGGGCCAATCCATTTCATGTGATCGAGAGGATGCAAGGTTCGATGATGTTGTCAGGAGTGCAACTCCTGGTTCTGTGAAGCATGCGAGAGTAGTTCACCCGCCAGCGCAGGATGAATATGAGCCTACATTTAGGGCTACATAGGAGTAGTGCATTTTCTATGACATTATCAGGCGCTACGAAAATGCTAGGTCGAATAGCAAACACGTCAAGAAATTAGGAAGTATTGTCATCCCTGTCCTCACCTATTCATTTTATTCCTTCATGTTCTAGTGTTTTTAGGTTTCCTCTATTTAGTCATGCTTCTTTCAATGTATATCATTTTTCATACAGCTCATGTTTGGACAGAACTAAGGTCATCCAATGCGATGCTACATATGTTGACGTTGGAGATCTTGCAGATGTTGTGAGTCCCACAAGCAGGTTGTCACAGAATGTAGTTGCATGCGGGGTTGACTACATCAACAAGCACGTTGACATTTCCCCTGACAAGGTGATCTTTGACTACTCTATGGCATCAAAAATATGGAGTGGTGACTAGGACCATCCGATAATAAAGAAACATTTTGCGAATCATGGCGAGCTCAAGCTGACGTTGAAAAATCAGGTGAGTATTTTTCACACTCCAGAAGTGCTTATCCCATTTTTTGTCGTGCATGCGTTGGCCTAGAAATTGCCTTGTGTTTTTTAAGTTGCCTCTATGATCACTTAAGTGTGCAAATGTATCACTCCATGGTCAATTGAATTTTATTTATTAGTTTGTATGTGACGGCAAATCTAGTTAAGTGTCAAGGGCAATTACTAGTAGTTCTAGATGGCAACTTCATATAATCATTGATGGCAACTAATTTTATAATGATGAAATTCACTTCATGATTAACTCATCTTTCCATGGAAACTTTTGTAAATCAACTTTTTTGTTATTTTATGACAATTGAGCAATGGGTGATGTCAATTAGTACCTTTTTAAATAATAATGTGTAATTTTTCTATAAAAACAATGGCGGCAACTTTCACATCTTTTGACCATGATTTATTTCGCCTTCTCATAACGCATGGCAACTCATACCATGGCAATTTTTTCTTTTTTGTTTATGATTTCTGTTTGCAGTTCATGTTCTCGATGTTCCAAGAGCTTGCTCCACAGAACCTGACAGATAGGTGTAGACACTTCTACTCCGTTAGCCTTAACCTGAAACATTAGTGCATAGAGGTGCTCAATTCCGTGTGCTCATAATTGGATCCCGGTCTCAAGAGTCATCCTGAGTTCTTCGTCCAAAACCTCAAACAAAACCTAGAATCGCCAATACGGAACCTCAAAGGTCCAGATCAGCCACTTCAAAACTAAATACATCGAGACGGCGAAACAAGGCAACAGGTGAGTCTAGTTTCTTCTCCCTCACCCAATGCATGTTTGTTGCACAACTTGTTTGTTTCCTTCATCTTAACCAAGGAAGTTTTTTTGTTGTTTGTGTCATTAGTTTTGTTATCTTTTTGTTGTAGGCGCGACTGTGGCTACTACATGCTCGAGTACCTTGCAAAGTGGAAAGGACGCAACGTTCCCGTCATCACCGATGCAAGCATGGAAGAGCTCAGGAAAATCTTGACATGGGAATGGGTGACGAACCTGGAGTTCAACCAGCGACTCGGTGCGCGGGAATTCATTGAAGATTCCGTCAAAGCTGCCAACAAAAAGTATCGTTGATCACGTGGTGGTCGATGCCCCATGCGTACCTTACATTCTTTTGGTGTATGAATGTAAGGTACATACTGTCTCTCGAACACACTTGTGGTGTGCTACGTTTTGTGTTTATCCGTAGAACCGCACTTTCTTAGTGATGGCTTGCATGCTTTTCTCTTTTATGTCATGTAATATATGTGTGCGACCGAATCTGCTAGCTAGTGTGCGAAAGACTATTGTGTTGTGCTAATATAGTGCTTGTTTTTTTCCTTTTTTGATTGTCTTTCTTTATGCAGTTTGAGTGTTTTTGTGATTTCAAGTTTCCATACCCCCTTCTAGGGTTGTTTATACGTGTTTTGTTTCTGGATGTGTCGTTTTGTTTTGAAATTTTTGGTAAATTATTTTGTGTTAGAACATGCAATAGGTGTCGAGGTTACTTCTTCAAGAAGATCAAGTAGCTTAGCATGCCCAAATTCTGTGAAATATAAATATGTTTTCCATTTCACATGGCAACTCCCACCCACTTGCTCATGGCAAATTTAGGCGTGCAGTCATGGCAATTTCTTCCCTATACATTTCGTACCACTCAGTGTGCATGAAGTTTCTAAAATCCTTGTTCTGTTCTTTTTCCAAGGACATCCGATTTTCCTTCATGCATGGCAACTGATGTGGCCATGACATGGCAAATGCATTTTCAACTACATGGCTATTATTTTACCAACCGGTATTACATTTCATACATTGTAGTTGTAACATGGCAACTAAATTGTTCAATGATGGCAAATATTTTTAACACAAATATGTTTTGACTTCATAACATCAATCCCAATATGCATGTATCAGTCACACATGCATGTTTAGATGGCAACTCGCTAACACTTTCAGTGCATAATGACAAAAAGTTTGTTGTTGTATCAGTCACACATTCAACAAAATATGACTTAGCCACAGATCAAGCACATGACACATTCATCCTACTGATTTCTAGCCCCTTTCTTTGCTTTTTTGTGTTTTGCTTGAATCTCTAACCCTGATTTGAATCTGATCTCCTTTGGACGACCTTTTGTGACCGAGCGTGGCAGGTTCCTCGCCTGCATCTGCATGTTCGAAGCAATAGGCCCTACTTCCGAGTTTTCGGATGATGGGCCAGTGGGCGTTGGAGCAGTAGAAGAACATGGGAACCTATGTAAGGCCTCCTCATCCATCCTTTTGTTGATGTCACCGAGCTCTCTTTTCAGGGCTTTTCTATGTTTTTCAGCGGTTCTCGACTTTTCATCTGTTTTGCATGCATCATCTATTAGTTCAGCATAGTTGCGGGTCAATATGATGTGCCTCACAGACTCCATTCTTGCCTCTGGCCTTTCTTCATGCACTGCCATTACTGCATTTGATGTGTGTGGCCCTAGCACCTTGTCGGCATCCCAACACCATCGTCGTCATATGAGATTGTTTGGCATCTTTCGCACGTCGAGCATGTCCATAACCCTGAGAATGTGACAGCAGATGATCTCGTCCCTCTCGTACTTGCAGCACTCGCAATAGTACTCTCCTAGATCTGTGTTTTCTGTCACAGAGTAGTTCCTCCCCTTGTCTGAATCCTCCAGTTCTGAATCGGACATTTCCCTTATGGTACATGATAACCCACAAGTATAGGGGATTGCAACAGTTTCGAGGGTAGAGTATTCAACCCAAATTTATAGATTCGACACAAGGGGGGCAAAGAATATTTGTAAGTATTAGCAACTGAGTTGTCAATTCAGTCACACCTAGAGATTAATTATCTGCAGCAAAGTGATCAGTAGCACAGTAATATGATAGTTTTGATAGTAGTAGCAATAGCACCGGTAACAGTGATAGCAATAGTTCTGTAGTACTGACGATAGTAACAACAGCAGTAGTAACTTAGCAAGATCAATATGTAGGAAAATCGTAGGCATTGGATCGGCAATTTGTTGGATGATATTCATCATATAACAGTCATAACCTAAGGCGATACGGCACTAGCTCCAGTTCATAAATATATTGTAGGCATGTATTCCGTAAATAGTCATACGTGCTTATGGAAAGAACTTGCATGACATCTTTTGTCCTACCCTCCCGTGGCAGCGGGATCCTGTTGGAAACTAAGGGGTATTAAGGCCTCCTTTTAATAGAGAATCAGAACAAAGCATTAACATATGGTGAATACATGAACTCCTCAAACTACGGTCATCACCGGGAAGTGTCCCGACTATTGTCACTCTGGGGTTGCAGGATCTTAACACGTAGTAGGTGACTATAACTTGCAAGATCGGATCTAGAACATAGATATAATGGTGATAACATAAACGGTTCAGATCTGAAATCATGGCACCCGGGCCCAAAGTGACAAGCATTAAGCATAGCAAAGTCATAGCAACATCAATCTCAGAACATAGTGGATACTAGGGATCAAGCTCTAACAAAACTAACTCGATTACATGATAAATCTCATCCAACTCCTCACCGACTAGCAAGCCTACGAAGGAATTACTCAATCCCGGTGAAGAGCATCATGGAATTGGTGATGGAGGAGGGTCGGTGATGACAAAGACGGAAGATCCCGTCTACAGAGCCCCAAACGGACTCCAGATCTGGCCTCTCGATGAAGAACAGGAGATGACGGCAGCTCCATATCACGAAACGAGATAATTCTTCCTCTTTGATTTTTTCTAGAAAAATAGGATTTTATAGCATAGGTTTCAGGGTCAGCGGGGCCACCAGCTGGGGACAACCCACCTGGGCGCGCCTGGGGGCAGGTGTGACCTGGTTGGTTGTGCCCACCCAGGTGCCCCCCCTCCGGGGGTTCTTGGCTCCAGAAATTCTCTTCTATTGTATAAAAATTCCTCGCAAAGTTTCGTTCTAATCCGAGAACTTCTATTTCTACACAAAAACAACACCGTGGTAGTTCTGCTGAAAACAGCGTCAGTCCGGGTTAGTTCCATTCAAATCATGCAAATTAGAGTCCAAAACAAGAGGAAAACCGTTAGTCCAAACCACAACCCACCAGGGCGCGCCTGGGGGTCCTGGTGTGCCCAGGTGGGTTGTGCCCACCTGGTGCACCTCCCTCTGATGTTATTTGCACCAAAAATTCTTAAATAATCAGAAAAAAATCGTATTAAATTTTCAGAGCATTATGAGAATTTGTATTTTTGGGTCATTTTTTATTGCACGGGAAATTCAGAAAACAGACAAAACATGGCATTTTATTTTATTTAACTAATAAAAACGGAAAACAAAAAGTAGGGACAGAAGGTAGTGCTCACTAAATTAGTCAACTTCATACCTCTCAAAAATGATCCATTAATAAGGTTGATCAAGTCTTATTAACGACCACTTTCGATTAGCATGAAACTGAAGAACTTTCGTAAATCACTAAGTTACCTCAACGGGGATATGAATGTCCCCAACAATAACCATTTCATATTTCTTTTTAATGGTAGGTAGAGGTAGTTGAAAACTTCCAGTAGTGATTGTTGGAGATTTTTCAATGACATTAATACCATTCACTTGGAATTGTTTCTTCGGAAAGTGCACCGTATGCTCATTACCATTTATATGAAAAGTGACCTTGATTTTATTGCAATCAATGACAGCCCCTGCAGTATTCTAAAAGGGTCTCCCAAGGATAACTGACATGTTGTCGTCCTCGGGCATCTCAAGTATAACAAAGTCAGTCAAAATAGTAACATTAGCAACAACAACGGGCACATCCTCACAAATACCGATAGGTATGGCAGTTGATTTGATCAGCCATTTGCAAAGATATTTTAGTAGTTGTGAATTTATTCAAATCAAGTCTTTTATATAAAGAGACATGCATAACACTAACACCAGCTCCTAAATCACATAAAGCATTTTTCACATAATTTCTTTTGATGGAGCAAGGTATAGTTGCTATTCTTGGATCTCCAAGTTTTTTAGGTACTCCATCTTTAAAAGTATAATTAGCAAGCATGGTGGAGATTTCAGCTTATGGTATTTTTCTCTTATTGGTGATGATGTCTTTCATGTACTTTGCATAAGGAGGCATTTTTAAGATGTCAGTCAAGCGAGTACGCAAAAAGACTGGCCTCAGCATTTTAGCAAAGCGTTGAAATTCTTCTTCATCTTTCTTTTTAGTTGACAGGCATAGGTTTTGAACCCATGGCTCTCTTTCCTTACCATATTTTCTAGCCACAAAGTCTCTTTTATCATATATTTTATGCTTAGGTTGTGGGTTTGATAGGTCTCCAATGTATCTATAATTTTTTTATTGTTCCATGCTATTATATTATCTATCTTGGATGTTTTATATGCATTTATATGATTTTTTGGACTAACCTATTAACCTAGAGCCCAGTGCCAGTTTCTATTTTTCCTTGTTTTTGAGTTTCTCAGAAAAGGAATATCAAACGGAGTCCAATTGAGCTGAAAATTTACGGAGATTATTTTTTGAAAAAAATAAAAAATACTGGAACGAAAAGATACCGGAGAAGAGTCCCGAGGCCACCACAAGGGTGAAGGGAGTCCCCCCTAGGGTGCGTCCCCCATCCTTGTCGTCGCCTCGTGGGCCCCCCTGACTTGTTCCCGACGCCAACACCTCTTATAAATCCCCAAACCTCCAGAACAGAACCCAGATCGGGAGTTCCGCCGCCGCAAGTCTCTGAATCCACTAAAAACCAATCGGGACCCTGTTCCGGCACCCTGCCGGAGGGGGGAATCATCACCGGTGGCCATCTTCATCATCCCGGCGCTCTCCATGACGAGGAGGGAGTAGTTCACCCTCGGGGCTAAGGGTATGTGTTTGATCTCTCTCTCTCTCGTGTTCTTGATTTGGCAAGATCTTGATGTACCACGAGCTTTGCTATTATAGTTGGATCTTATGATGTTTCTCCCATCTACCTTCTTGTAATGGATTGATTTTTCCCTTTGAAGTTATCTTATCGGATTGAGTCTTGAAGGATTTAAGAACACTTGATGTATGTCTCGCATGTGCTTATCTGTGGTGACAATGGGATATTCACGTGATCTACTTGATGTATGTTTCGGTGATCAACTTGCGGGTTTTGTGACCTTGTGAACTTATGCATAGGGGTTGGCACACGTTTTCATATTGACTCTCCAGTAGAAACTTTGGGGCACTCTTTGAAGTTCTCTGTGTTGGTTTGAATAGATGAATCTGAGATTGTGTCATGCATATCATATAATCAAACCCCACAGATATGTGTGGTGTGATGACCCACAAGTATAGGGGATCTATCATAGTCCTTTCGATAAGTAAGAGTGTCGAACCCAACGAGGAGCAGAAGGAAATGACAAGCAGTTTTCAGTATGGTATTCTCTGCAAGCATTGAAACTATCGGTAACAGATAGTTTTGTGATAAGATAGTTCGTAACGGGTAACAAGTAACAAAAGTAAACAAGGTGCAACAAGGTGGCCCAATCCTTTTTCTAGCAAAGGACAAGCCTGTACAAACTCTTATATAAAGGAAAGCGCTCCCGAGGACACATGGGAATTATCATCAAGCTAGTTTTTATCATGCTCATATGATTCGCGTTCGTTACATTGATAATCTGGTATGTGGGTGGACTGGTGCTTGGGTACTTCCCTTCCTTGGACAAGCATCCCACTTATGATTAACCCCCCTCGCAAGCATCCGCAACTACAAAAGAAGAAGTGAGGTAAACCTAACCATAGCCAGAAACATATGGATCCAAATCAGCCCCTTACGGAGCAACGCATAAACTAGGGTTTAGGATTCTATCACTCTAGCAACCCATCATCTACTTATTACTTCCCAATGCCTTCCCCTAGGCCCAAACAATGGTGAAGTGTCATGTAGTCGACGTTCACATAACACCACTAGAGGAAAGATAATATACATCTCATCAAAATATTGAATGAATACCAAATTCACATGACTACTTATAACAAGACTTCTCCCATGTCCTCAGGAACAAACGTAACTACGCACAAATCATGTTCATGTTCATAATCAGAGGGGTATTAATATGCATAAAGGATCTGAACATATAATCTTCCACCGAATAAACCAACTAGCATCAACTACAAGGAGTAATCAACACTACTAGCAACCCAAAGGTACCAATCTAAGGTTTTGAGACAAAGATCGGATACAAGAGATGAACTAGGGTTTGATAGGAGATGGTGCTGGTGAAGATGTTGACGGAGATTGACCCCCTCCCGATGAGAGGATCAATGCTGACGATTTCCCCCTCCCGGAGGGATGTTTCCCCGGCAGAACAGCTCCGTCGCAGCCCTAGATTGGTTCCGCCATGGTTCCGCCTCGAGACAGTGGCGCTTCGTCCCAAAAACTTCCTTCTTATTTTTTCCAGGGAAAAAGACACCTTATACCAGAAGATGGGCATCGGAGGCCTGCCAGGTGGCCCACGAGGTAGAGGGCGCGCCCAGGGGGGTAGGGCGTGCCCCCACCCTCGTGGACGGTGGTTGACCGCCTTCTGGTGCTTTCTTCGCCCAATATTTTTAATATATTCCAAAACTGACTTTCGTGGAGTTTCAGAACTTTTGGAGTTGTGCAGAATAGGTCTCTTATATTTTCTCCTTTTCTAGCCTAGAATTCCAGCTATCAGCATACTCCCTCTTCATGTAAACCTTGTAAAATAAGAGAGAAAAGGCATAAGTATTGTCACATAATGTGTAATAACAGCCCATAATGCAATAAATATCGATATAAGAGCATGATGCAAAATGGACGTATCAACTCCCCCAAGCTTAGACCTCGCTTGTCCTCAAGCGAAAGCCGATATCAAATAATATGTCCACATGTTTAGAGATAGAGGTGTCGATAAAATAAAATACGGACATGAGGTCATCATGATCATTCTTAGAACAACAACATATATATAGTCATATGGTTTCTAATGCTAAAGTGACAATCTATTCACAATGTCGAGTATGAATCAGAAACTTCATTGAAAACCAACAAACTATGATCTTAGTCATTGAAGCAATTGCAATTTATCATAACATCGGAAAGAGTCAATATAAGAGCTTTTCAGCAAGTCCACATACTCAACTATTATTTAGTCTTTCACAATTGCTAACACTCACGCAATACTTATGGGTATGAAGTTTTAATCTGACACGGAGAAAGATAAAGGCTTATAGTTTTGCCTCCCAACCTTTTACCTCAAGGGTAATGTCAACAATAATGCTTTATGAAAACCCACATCCAATTAGCTATATATATCAAGATCTTCGCAACACATAGTGCTTGCCAAAGGATAAAATGTAAAAAGGAAAGGTGAATATCACCATGACTCTTGTATAAGGTATAAGACAAAAAATAAAAAAATATGCCCTTCATAGAGGGAAGCAAAGGTTGTCATGTGCTTTTATGGTTGGATGCACAAAATCTTAATGCAAAAGAACGTCACTTTATATTGCCACTTGTGATAAGGACCTTTATTATGCAGTCCATCGCTTTTATTTCTTCCATATCACAAGCTTGTATAAAGCTTATTTTCTCCACACCAATAGATCATACATATTTAGAGAGAAATTTTTATTGCTTGCAACAATGACAACTTACTTGAAGGATCTTACTCAATCGATAGGCAGATATGGTGGACTCTCATGGAAAAACTGGGTTTAAGGATATTTAGAGGCGCAAGTAGTATCTCTACTTGGTGCAAAGAATTTGGATAGCATGAGGGGGAAAGGCAAGCTCAACATGTTGGATGATCCATGACAATATAATTTATTTTGAATATAAGAAAACATAACCCATTACGTTGTCTTCCTTGTCCAACATCCACTTTTTAGCATGTCATATTTTAATGAGTGCTCACAATCATAAAAGATGTCCAAGATAGTATATTTATATGTGGGAACATCTCTTTCTTTATT
This sequence comes from Triticum urartu, assembly GCF_056163025.1. NCBI lineage: Eukaryota > Viridiplantae > Streptophyta > Magnoliopsida > Poales > Poaceae > Triticum > Triticum urartu. Next base: position 72,483,949 of record NC_141879.1, on the reverse strand, counting down.
ACTTCCTATTAATTGCAAAGATGACCAAAACTACGTTTGTCAATTCTCAACAACTTTTATTCATCATACTATTTATATGTGAAGTCATTACTCTCCATAAGATCAATATGATCTCTTTATTTATTTTTATTATTTCTCCTTTTTTTTCTTTTTTTTATTCCCTCAAGATCATAGCAAGATAAACAAGCCCTTGACTCAACACTAATCTTTATTATATATAGCCCACGGACTCGATTACATAGATAAAGATCAACACAAAAACTCAAAGCTAGATCATACTAAACTTTATTCTACTAGATCAAGATATAACTAAAAGGATCGAACTAAGAAAAACAGTTAAGATAGAAGTGTGATGGTGATACGATACCGGGGCACCTCCCCCAAGCTTGGCAGTTGCCAAGGGGAGTGCCCATACCCATGTGTTTATGTCTCTTTCTTCGGAGGTGATGATGTGATATTCTTGGTGATGATGCCCCTTAGGATATGATTCTCTCCCTCGAGCTTATTGACTTGCTGCTTGAGATCCATTATTTCCCTATAGAGCTTACCCATGACGGCTAAAGCTCCTTGCACCCATGGATGTTGCATAGCTGCAGGAGAACAAGTAACACTCTTTTTCATATTTTCATAAGAAAGAAATCTAACATTGGGAGGGGTGACCGAGTTTGAAATTGTTCAGCTCTGAAGTTCCTCCATCGTGAATTTGGCTTGGAGACGAGAGGTAAATTCTTGATCCTCCTCCATGGCATCTATCCTTTTCAAGTCGGCCTCCATCTCTTCCTCCATTGATGGCCCAAAGTGGTCAGCATCATTGTTTGCTCCTAGTCCCGGTGTCGAATGAGACACCGACTCTCCCCAACTGACTCTTGAGAAGACATCTTGCTCTAAATCTGTAGCAGAGACGGCTCGAAACAAAAACAGGATATATTTGCGTGGTACGGTGGTCAAAACCTTCGGGAGATTATATAATGAATTTTTACCGACCAAAAGAAGTATTGTGCAAGAAATCGGAGTCCGGAGGGCACACGAGGTGACCATGAGGCAGGGGGGCGTGCCCAGGGGGATAGGGCGCGCCCTCCACCCTCGTGGATGCCTCATGTCCTTTCCGGACTACTTCTTATTTTCCTATTTTCTTAAATATTCCAAAACGGAGAAAAATTGCTATTAGAACTGTTTTGGAGTCGGTTTACTTACCGTACCACATACCTATTCCTTTTCAGAGTCTGAAACGTTCTTGAAAGTGTCCCTTATGTACTCCTCCGGGGTTATGGTATTAATAACATTGGTTTCAACATTTATAGGGTTACTTAAGATATAATGTTTGATTCTTTGACCGTTCACCACCCTCGGTTTTGTGCCTTCGAAGTTGTTGATTTTTATGGCACCAGAACGATAGGCCTCCTCGATAACGTAAGGACCTTCCCATTTAGAGAGAAGTTTTCCTATAAAAAATCTTAAACGAGAGTTGTATAACAGAACATAATCACCTACATTAAACTCACGCTTTTGTATCCTTTTGTCATGTCATCTTTTAACTTTCTCTTTAAATAGTTTGGCATTCTCATAGGCCTGGTTTCTCCACTCATCAAGAGAGCTGATGTCAAATAGTCTCTTCTCACCGGCAATTTTGAAATCATAATTGAGCTCTTTAATGGCCCAATATGCCTTATGTTCTAGTTCAAGAGATAAGTGGCATGCTTTTCCATAAACCATTTTATATGGAGACATACCCATAGGATTTTTATATGTAGTTCTATAGGCCCATAATGCATCATCGAGTTTCTTGGACCAATTCTTTCTAGATCTATTAACAGTCTTTTGCAAAAATAATTGAAGCTCTCTATTACTCAGTTCTACTTGACCACTAGACTGTGGGTGGTATGGAGATGCAATCCTATGATTAACATCATACTTAGCAAGCATTTTACGAAAAGCACCATGAATAAAATGTGAACCACCATGAGTCATTAAATATCTAGGGACTCCAAACCTCGGAAAAATAACTTCTTTAAGCATCCTAATAGAGGTGTTATGATCAGCACTACTAGTTGGAATAGCTTCTACCCACTTAGTAACGTAATCAACAGCAACTAAAATATGTGCATACCCATTAGAGGAAGGAAACGGTCCCATATAATCAAAGCCCCAAACATCAAATGGTTCAATAACAAGCGAATAGTTCATAGGCATTTCTTGACGTCTACTAATATTACCAATTTTTGACATTCACCACAAGACAAGACAAACTTACGGGCATCCTTGAAAAGAGTAGGCCAATAAAAACCGGACTGCAATACCATATGTGCAGTTCTATCTCCAGCGTGGTGTCCTCCATAAGCCTCGGAGTGACACTTGCGTAGGATCTGTTCCTGTTCATACTCAGGTACACAACATCTAATAACACCATCTACTCCTTATTTATAAAGGTGTGGGTAATCCTATAAGTAATGCCTTAAATCATAGAAAACCTTTTCTTTTGTTGGTATGTGAATCTAGGTGGTATAAATTTAGCAACAATGTAATTAGCATAATCAGCATACCATGGAGTAGTACGAGAAGGATTTATGACAGCTAATTGTTCATCAAGAAAGCTATCATCTGTAGGTAGTGGGTCATCAAGAACATTTTCTAACCTAGACAAGTTATCTGCAACAGGGGTCTTAGCTCCCTTTCTATCAATAATATGTAAATCAAATTATTGTAGCAAGAGAACCCATCTAATAAGTCTAGGTTTAGCATCTTTCTTTTCCATAAGATATTTAATAGCAGCATGATCAGTGTGAACAGTTACTTTAGAATCAACAATATAAGGTATGAACTTATCACAAGCAAATACAACTGCTAAAAATTCTTTTTCAGTAGTAGCATAATTTCTCTTAGCACTGTCTAGAGTTTTACTAGCATATTGAATAACATTTAATTTCTTATCAACTCTTTGTCCTAGGACAGCACCTACAACATAATCACTAGCATCACACATAATTTCAAAGCGTAAATTCCAATTAGGTGGTTGAACAATAGGTGCAGAAATCAAGGCTTTCTTAAGTATTTCAAATGCTTCTACACAATGATCATCAAAGACAAAAGGAACATCTTTTTGTAAGAGATTAGTCAGAGGCCTAGAAATTTTTGGGAAGTCTTTAATGAACCTCCTATAAAAACCGGCATGACCAAGGAAACTTCTTATACCTTTAATGTCCTTAGGACACGGCATCTTTTCAATAGCATCAACTTTAGCTTTATCAACTTCAATACCTCTTTCAGAAACTTTATGCCCCAAGACAATACCATCATTAACCATAATGTGGCACCTCTCCCAATTCAAGACAAGATTAGTTTCTTCACATCTCTGCAAAACTTGATCAAGGTTGCTTAATCAATCATCAAAAGAAGTTCCATACACGGAGAAATCATCCATGAAAACCTCAACAATCTTTTCACAAAAGTTAGAGAATATAGCAGTCATACATCTTTGAAAGGTAGCAGGTGCATTACATAAACCAAAAGGCATATGCCTATAAGCAAAGGTACCAAAAGGGCAAGTAAAAGTGGTCTTTTCCTGATCCTCTTTCGACATAGGTATTTGAGAGAAACTAGAATAACCATATAGAAAGCAAAAATGTGTATGTTTGGATAATCTTTCTAGCATTTGATCAATATAGGGTAAAGGGTAATTATCATTTCTAGTAGCTTTACTTAATTTGCATAAATCAATTACCATTCTATAACCTATAACAATTCTTTGTGGGATGAATTCATCTTTATCATTAGGGACAACAGTAATACCTCCCTTCTTAGGGACACAATGGACAGGACTTACCCACTGACTATCAGCAACAGGATAAATTATACCTGCCTCCAGAAGGTTTAGTATTTCATTTCTTACCCCTTCTTTCATCTTAGGATTTAACCGTCGTTGGTGATCAACAACCGGTTTAGCATCTTTCTCCAATTTTATTTTGTGCTGGCATAGAGTGGGACTAATGCCCTTAAGATCATCAAGAGTATATCCAATAGCAGCGCAGTGCTTCTTCAGAGTTTTCAATAATTTCTCTTCTTCCTGCTCTGAAAGCTTAGCACTAATAATAGCAGGATATATCTTCTTTTCATCAAGATAAGCATATGTAAGAGTATCAGGTAATGGTTTAAGCTCAAACAAGGGATCACCCTTGGGTGGAGGAGGATCCCCTAGAATTTCAACAGGCAAGTTGTGTTTCAAAATAGGTCCCTGTTTAAAGAACACTTCATCTGTTTCCCTTCTTTCATTCATAAACATATCATTTTCATGGTCTAGCAAATATTGTTCTAAAGGATCATTAGGAGGCATGGCAATAGAAGCAAAACCAATAATTTCATATTTACTAGGCAATTCTTTATCATGGGGTTGTCTACGAAATTTAGCAAAATTGAAATCATGAGACATATCCCCTAAACCAACAGTAACAATATCCTTTTTGCAGTCTATCTTAGCATTAACAGTATTCAAGAAGGGTCTACCAAATATAATGGGACAAAAGTCATCTTGTGGGGAACCAAGAACAAGAAAATCAGTAGGATATTTAACCTTCCGACACAAGACTTCAACATCTCTAACAATCCCAACTGGTGAAATAGTATCTCTATTGGCAAGCTTAACTGTAACATCAATACCTTCTATCTCAGCAGGTGCAATATCATGCATAATTTCTTCATATAAAGAATGAGATATTGCACTCGCACTAGCACCCATGTCACATAAGCCATGATAGCAATGATCTCCTATTTTAACAGAAACAACAGGCATGCCTACAACAGGTCTATGTTTATCTTTATTATCGGATCTAGCAATTCTAGCAGCTTCATCACAAAAGTAAATAACATACCCATCAATATTATCGACCAAGAGATAACCATAGCAATACTAGGTTCAACTTTAATTTGCTCAGGGGTTGTAGGTGTTCTAGCATTACTCATACGAACCACAGTTGAAGCTTTAGCATGATCCTTTATTCTAACAGGGAAAGGTGGTTTCTCAATATAAGTGGTAGGAACAATAGGATCAACATTATAAGTGATAGTATTTTATTCAACTTTAATAGGTTCAACTACTTTTACTTCAATGGGAGGATGATATTTAAATCACTTCTCCTTAGGGAGATCAACATGAGTGGCAAATTATTCACAGAAAGAAGCTACTATCTCGGAGTCTAGTCCATATTTAGTGCTAAATTCATGAAAAAGCATCGATATCCATAAAAAATTTAACACAATCAAACTTAGGTGTTATACCTGACTCCTTACCTTCGTTTAGTTCCCAATCTTCGTTGAATTCAATAGTCTTCATCATAAAAGAACCAGTACAAGAAGTATCGAGCATGGAGTGATTATTGAGAGAAAGCCGAGCATAAAATTTTTGAATAATAATTTCTCTTGAGAGCTCATGATTGGGGCATGAATATAACATTGAGTTAAGCATCCCCCAAGCTTGAGCGATACTTTCTCCTTCGTGAGGCTGAAAATTATATATATAATTACGATCACGATGAACCAGATGCATAGGATAAAACTTCTGATGAAATTCCAATTTCAATCGGTTGTAGTCCCATAATCCAATATCATCACATAGCCTAAACCATGTTAATGCCTTTCCCTTCAAAGATAAATGGAATACCTTCTTCTTGATAACATCCTCGGGCATACCTGCAAGCTTAAATAATGCACAAACTTCATCCACATAGATTAGGTGCATATCGGGATGTATTGCTCCATCTCCTGTAAAAGGATTAGCTAGCAGTTTCTTTATCATACCCGAAGGAATTTCAATGTAAACATTTTCAGTAGATTCAATAGACTGAGGAGCAACTCTTTGCTCTGCTGGTCGGGGTGAAGATACCCCTAACAAGCCCCTCAAAGGATTGTTTCCATAGTCACAAGTGACAGTAAATTTCAGCACACTATATAAATTTTTCCTTACCAAATTCCATTTACCAAAGGTGCTTCACTCCCCGGCAATGGCGCCAGAAAAGAGTCTTGATGACCCACAGGTATAGGGGATCTATCGTAGTCCTTTAGATAAGTAAGAGTGTCGAACACAATGAGGGGCAGAAGGAAATGACAAGCAGTTTTTAGTAAGGTATTCTCTGCAAGCACTGAAATTATCGGTAGCGGATAGTTTTGTGATAAGGTAGTTCGTAACGGGTAACAAGTAACAAAAGTAAACAAGGTGCAGCAAGGTGGCCCAATCCTTTTTGTAGCAAAGGACAAGCCTGGACAAACTCTTATATAAAGGAAAGCCCTCCCGAGGACACATGGGAATTATCGCCAAGCTAGTTTTCATCATGCTCATATGATTCGCGTTCGTTACTTTGATAATCTGGTATGTGGGTGGACCGGTGCTTGGGTACTTCCCTTCCTTGGACAAGCATTCCACTTATGATTAACCCCCCTCGCAAGCATCCACAACTACGAAAGAAGAATTAAGGTAAACCTAACCATAGCATGAAACATATGGATCCAAATCAGCCCCTTACGAAGCAACGCATAAACTAGGGTTTAAGCTTCTGTCACTCTAGCAACCCATCATCTACTTATTACTTCCCAATGCCTTCCCCTAGGCCCAAACAATGGTGAAGTGTCATGTTGTCGACGTTCACATAACACCACTAGAGGAAAGATAACATACATCTCATCAAAATATCGAACGAATACCAAATTCACATGACTACTTATAACAAGACTTCTCCCATGTCCTCGGAAACAAACGTAACTACTCACAAATCATATTCATGTTCATAATCAGAGGGGTATTAATATGCATAAAGGATCTGAACATATAATCTTCCACCGAATAAACCAACTAGCATCAACTACAAGGAGTAATCAACACTACTAGCAACCCATAGGTATCAATCTGAGGTTTTGAGACAAAGATCGGATACAAGAGATGAACTAGGGTTTGAGAGGAGATGGTGCTGGTGAAGATGTGGATGGAGATTGACCCCCTCCCGATGAGAGGATCGATGGTGACGATTTCCCCCTCCTGGGGGGTGTTTCCCCGGCAGAATAGCTCCGCCGGAGCCCTAGATTGGTTCCGCCAAGTTTTCGCCTCGAGACGGCGGCGCTTCATCCCAAAAAATTCCTTCTGATTTTTTCTAGGGAAAAAGACACCTTATACCAGAAGATGGGCATTGGAGGCCTGCCAAGTGGCCCACGAGGAAGGGGGCGCGCCCAGGGGGGTAGGGCGCGCCCCCCGCCCTTGTGGACGGTGGCTGGCCCCCTCTGGTGCTTTCCTTGCCCAATATTTTTAATATATTGCAAAACTGACCTTCATGGAGTTTCAAGACTTTTGGATTTGCACAGAATAGGTCTCTAATATTTGCTCCTTTTCCAGGCGAGAATTCCAGCTGCCGGCATTCTCCCTCTTCATGTAAAACTTGTAAAATAAGAGAGAAAAGGCATAAGTATGGTGACATAATGTGTAATAACAACCCATAATGTAATAAATATCGATATAAGAGCATGATGCAAAATGGACGTATCATGGTGACATTGGAGTATCTAGGTGACAGTAGGATTTTGGTTGATGTGTATCTTAAGGTGTTATTTTAGTATGAACTCTAGGGCTGTTTGTGACACTTATAGGAATAGCCCAATAGATCGATCAGAAAGAATAACTTTGAGGTGGTTTCGTACCCTACAATAATCTATTCGTTTGTTCTCCGCTATTAGTGACTTTGGAGTGACTCTTTGATGCATGTTGAGGGATTGTTATATGATCTAATTATGATATCATTGTTGAGAGAACGTGCACTAGTGAAAGTATGAACCATAGGCCTTGTTTCTAAGCATTGCCATACCGTTTTCGCTCATTTCTATTACTTGCTACCTTGGTGTTTTTATATTTTCAGATTACAAAAACCTATATCTACCATCCATATTGCATTTGTATCACTACTGCAGGATGCTGCTAACGCGACACTACGATCAGAGACCCTTCGAGAAACTGTGTGCGATGCAATAATCGCAAATGGTGGTGTATGAAAACTGTCAAAAAGGTGCAAAACATTTGCGATGGAGGATGCATCAAACACGGTTCAGATTTGAGTTGCGTGTGTCATTCAGGCCACACGGTTAACCCGTTCGAACTGTTTGCGATGAGGCAGAACAACAGAAATGGGCAGCCATATCAATGTGTGTGCAATATACGGTATACAGTTCGCTCCGATGAACCGTTTTCTATTAGGGATTGCAACATAAACGGTTAGCCAGATCAATGTGTGTGTGATATAGGGCATACGGTTCACTCGGACAAACTGTTTTCTATTAGCGAACGCAACAGAAACGGTTCAACTTAACAAGATGTGTGTGATACGGGGTGAGGGAGTCCTAGATTAGGGGGTCTCCGGACAGCCGGACTATATCCTTTGGCTGGACTGTTGGACTATGAAGATACAAGATTGAAGACTTCCTCCTGTGTCCGTATGGGACTATCCTTGGCGTGGAAGGCAAGCTAGGCAATACGGATATGTAGATCTCCTCCCTTGTAACCGACCTTGTCTAACCCTAGCCCCCTCCGGTGTCTATATAAACCGGAGCGTTTAGTCCGTAGGACAATACACAATCATACCATAGGCTAACTTCTAGGGTTTAGCATCTACAATCTCGTGGTAGATCAACTCTTGTAATACTTATATCATCAAGAACAATCAAGCAGGACGTAGGGTATTACCTCCATCAAGAGGGCCCGAACTTGGGTAAAACATCGTGTCCCCTGCCTCCTGTTACCATCCGCCTTAGACGCACAGTTCGGGACCCCTTACCCGAGATCCGCCGGTTTTGACACCGACATTGGTGCTTTCATTGAGAGTTCCACTATGCCGTCACCATAAGGCTCAATGGCCCCTTCGATCATCGGTAAGGATGCGGTCCAGGGTGAGGTTTTCCTCCCCGGACAGATCTTTGTATTCGGTGGCTTCGCACTGCGGGCCAATTCGCTTGGCCATCTGGAGCAAATTGAGAGCTACGCCCCTGGCCATCAGGTCAGCTTCGGAAACTTAAACTACACTGCCGACATCCGCGGAGACTTGATCTTCGACGGATTCGAGCCCATGTCAGGTGCGCCGCACAGTCACGACGAACATGATGTAACTCTGTTGTCGGACAATATTCGGGAGATCGCATCTGCAACTACTCTGGCTGTCAATCCAGAGCAAATTGTGCCATCCGAGAGCGGAGGGATAGACCCCGCCATGGAGGCCGCACTCTCAGTGGCGATAGAGCCGGATACTGACTTCACCCCTTATGAGAGTCATGTCACTGAACCACTGGATTCATCCCCGGCCACGGACTCCGAGCCGCTTACATCCGTGCCCGTCGAATCCGACTGGGCACCGATCATGGAGTTCACCTCCGCGGATATCTTTCAGCACTCGCCTTTTGGCGATGTGCTAAATTCATTAAGGTCTCTCTCCCTGTCAGGAGAACCTTGACCAAACTATGTCCGGCTAGAATGGGATGTGGACGACGAAGAAATTCGCTGCCCACCCACCACCCACTTAGTAGCCACTGTCGACGATTTAACCGACATTCTCCACTTCGACTCTGAAGACATCGACGGTATAGGCGACGATGCAGGAGACGAGCAGGAACCACCGCCAGCCCACAGGGCGCTGGACCGCTACCTCATCATATGATATATATACATGGTGGACACCCCCAAAGAAGGCAATGGCGACGAGACAGTGGAGGATGACCCCTCCAAGAAGCAACCCAAGCGCCGACGTCAGTGGCGCCGCTTTAAGTCCCGCCACAGCAAAAGTAGTGATACCGGCACAGAGACAATAACACTCCGAATAGTGCCGAAGACAACCACAATCCCCTCCAGCACGATGTAGAGCCGGAGGATAAACAAGCTAGCCCTCCAGAGGAGGCAGCAGATGGAGAATCGGAGGAGGACAATTACATGCCTCTCTCCGAAGATGAGGTGAGCCTCGGCGATGAAGAACTTATCATGCCTAAGGATCCCGTCGAGCAGGAGCGCTTCAAGCGCCGGCTTATGGCCACAATAAATTGCCTGAAGAAAAAGCAACAACAGCTTCAAGCTGATCAAGACTTGCTAGCAGACAAATGGACTGAAGTCCTTGCGGCTGAGGAATACGAACTCGAGCGCCCCTCCAAGAGTTACCCAAAACGCAGGTTGCTACCTCACCTCGAGAAGGAAGCATTGAAACCTCCATCACCAGTGTATGATGCGGTTGACCGGCCACCGCGTGGCCGAGCCAAAGAGGCATTTCAGCCTGAAGTTCATCATGCACCCCGCCGCCACTCAATCAAAAATACCAAGGCCCGGGGAAACACACGGGACCTGCGAGACGTATTGGACAGCAGGGCAAAACTCGCAAGGTCAATATACAGGTCACGGGCGCGTGCGCCAATGCGGGACGATGATCGTCGCGCCAGATACACCAAAGGTAAATCCGGCCGGGGCGAATACAGCAGACAAGACTCATATGAACGGCGTCGTGATATAGCCCGGCACAGAGGCGCCGCACACCCCCTATGCTTCACTGATGAAGTTATGGATCATGAATTCCCGGAGGGTTTTAAACCCGTAAATATCGAATCGTATGATGGTACAGCAGAACCTGCTGTATGGATTGAGGATTTCCTCCTTCACATCCACATGGCTCGTGGTGATGATCTACATGCCATCAAGTACCTCCCACTAAAACTCAAAGGACCAGCTCGGCATTGGCTGAATAGCTTGCCAGCAGACTCCGTCGGCAGTTGGGAGGATCTGGAAGACGCATTCCTTGACAACTTCCAAGGCACTTATGTGCGACCACCGGATGCTGATGACTTGAGCCATATAACTCAGCAGCTAGGGGAATCGGCCAGACAATTCTGGACATGGTTCCTGACTAAGAAAAACCAAATTGTCGACTGTCCGGATGTAGAGCCCCTAGCAGCATTCAAGCACAACATCCATGACGAGTGGCTTGCCCGCCACCTTGGCCAGGAGAAGCGAAATCTATGGCAGCCCTCACAACACTCATGACCCGCTTTTGTGCGGGCGAGGATAGCTGGTTGGCTCGCAGCAACAACACATCGAGGAATCCGGGCACTTCGGATACCAAAGATGCCAACGGCAGACAACGGCGTAATAGACCAAAGCGCTGCAATAACAGCGATAACACCGAGGATACGGCAGTCAATGCCGGATTGAGAGGCCCTAGATCCGGTCAGCGGAAAAAGCCATTTAAAAGAAGTACTCTGGCTTTGTCTAGTTTGGATCGCATACTGGATCGCTCATGTCAAATCCACAGCACCCCCGACAAGCTAGCCAATCACACCAACAGAGAATGCTGGATGTTCAAGAAGGCCGGCAAGTTAAATGCTGAAAACAAGGACAAGGGGCTGCATAGTGATGACGAGGAGGAGCCTTGGCCGCCGAACACAGGACGACAGAAGGGGTTCCCCCCACAAGTGAATACGGTGAACATGATATACGCAACCCACATTCCCAAGAGGGAGCGGAAGCGTGCACTAAGGGACGTCTATGCGATGGAGCCCGTCGCCCCAAAGTTCAACCCATGGTCTGCTTGCCCGATCACCTTTGATCGCAGGGACCACCCCACTAGTATTGGTCATGGTGGATCCGCCGCACTAGTCCTAGACCCCATCATCAACGGATTTCACCTCACTCGAGTCCTTATGGACGGCGGCAGCAGCCTGAACCTGCTCTATCAGGATACAGTGCAAAAAATGGGTATCAAACCCTCGAGGATCAAACCCACCAAAACCACCTTTAAGGGCGTCATCCCGGTGTAGAGGCCCATTGCACGGGCTCAATCACACTGGAAGTGGTCTTCGGATCACCGGACAACTTCCGAAGCGAGGAGTTAATCTTCGACATTGTCCCGTTTCAAAGTGGCTATCACGCACTGCTCGGACGAACTGCATTTGCAAAATTTAATGCAGTACCGCATTACGCATACCTCAAGCTCAAAATGCCAGGACCTAGGGGGGTCATAACAGTGAATGGAAACACAGAACGCTCGCTCCGCACGGAAGAGCACACTGCGGCCCTCGCAGCAGAAGCACAAAGCAGTCTTTTAAGGCAAACCACTAATTCAGCGATACAGCACCAGGACACCTTCAAGCGGGTCTGGAGTAAACTGCAACAGGATCGCCTGGCACGTTCAGAGCTCGCCTAGCAATTCGGCCCCCGTCCCAGTCCCAGTCAAGCGACGAAATCCGTGTTGCGCGTACATAATTACGCACTGAAAATACCATGGACATAGGCGGGGGCACGATCAGGGCACGTCCCGCAATGCGCGCCCTAGGGGTTGTATACCTTTATCATTTTTTTCTTTTTTTTCTCTCTTTCAGGATCTAGCTCTCTGGAAGCCCTGTCCGGCAGTACGATGGCCAGACAAACTACAGGAAGGAAAAACCAAGGAGGCAAGAAGCTAAGATGTACACGGGAACCCTCAGGTGGTCTCTAATAATAATTGATATACCCGCTTTCTACTATCCATACGTAGCTTGCCCTTGGATAGGACATTTCGAATAGTCCTACTTTCTGCTTATTGCACTACTTGTACCAGTACGCTTCGACGTATTATTTAAATAACAATGCATAGCATTAGTCTATTACTGCATTATTCATCCTTTTTTCCTTATATGTCTATTTAGGACAATCCGCACCCGTACATTCGGGTACGGTCAGTATGCCAGGGAGTTTCATTTACCCCATAATACGGCGCGAGAAGTCCGAACACTTTCGATAGTGCGGCACCCCGAACTTATAGCACTATATGCATCAGCTCCGAATCATGTCTTGGGTCAATAGTTGGGTTTGCCCGGCTCCCATGCTTTGGTACCTTACGTTTCGCTATATCGGCTAAGGTAGCGGTGGGAGAACTACTGCGATTGTGTCCCGGTTCTTCCGGACGAGCACCTCAGTAGAGAAAGCCGAAAACTGACTGTCATGATAAGGCGAGAGACTGGTCGCTGTTCGACAGGTCTCAAGTCCTTAAAGACTTTTTCCGCTTCAGGCGAGGAGTCGGCCTTGCCCGGCTTAGGCGTGTATAGCGCCCCAAATTCGGCCTTCCGAATATTAGGGGCTTCGCCAAGATTTAAAATTGTAGACTTCTATGGCTAAGTGAGAGTGATAAAGCCTTATAGTCCGATTGCATGGTTCGTTGCACTGAACACCTCCCTTTAAGGACCCAAAATTGGGGTAAAGAGTGCTCAGGTTTATCCCGAACACCCAAGTACTAGTTAAGTGGGGGCAGAAGCCGACGACTGGCCAACTCTCAGATTTTGTAAACGGCCACACAGAAGGTAATATTTTAAATTAAAAAAAGCGTTGCATAGCGCAGATGAACTTGTTTCACATTACAGGATCACACGAGCATGTTCATTCAAAAATTACATCCCTGGCACATTCATCCGCCACAAGGCGGGAACCCTTCAGGACACTTTCATAATACATCTTGGGGCAGCGATGCTCCTTGCCCTCCGGTGGCCCCTCCTTCACCAGCTTCATGGCATCCAGCTTCGCCCAATGCACCTTCACCCGGGCAAAAGCCCTGTGCGCACCCTCGATGCAGACGGACCGCTTTATGACTTCAAGCCGTGGGCAGGCATCCACAAGCCGCCTCACCGGACCGAAGTAGCTGTCGGACAAGGGCTCGCCGGGCCACATCCGGACTATAAGGCCCCTCATGGCCTGTTCGGCCGCCTTGTGAAGCTCGACCAGTTGCTTCAGCTGGTTGCTCAAGGGCATTGGGTGTTCGGTCCCAGTATACTGAGACCAGAACAACTTTCCCGTCGAGCTCCCCTCCTGAGCTTGGTAAAACTCCGTGGCATCCAGTACACTGCGGGGAAGATCTGCGAATGCCCCTGGAGAGCTCCGAACTCGGGTAAGTAAAAGTAAAGTTTCCTCCACATGCTTGCTTTACATAATGAATGCCTTACCCACTGCTATCTTCTTCACCGCATCAATCTCCTAGAGGGCCTTGTGGGCTTCAGCCTTGGCACTCTGGACGCTTTCAAGCGCCTGCGCGAGCTCGGACTCTCGCGTCTTAGAGTCAAGCTCCAAGGACTCGTGCTTTTTGGCGAGAGCTTCGAGCTATTGCTGCACCTCGCCTACTCGGGCTTCTTGCTTCTCCCGCTCAATGCGCTCCTTGGCCACTTTGTCTTCGGCCTTGGACAGCGCCTTCCTCAGGGTCACCACTTCGGTCGTGGCCCCTGGTAAATCCATGATGATCCTATTACTTTACACCCGAACTTCTTTTAAAATATATAGACAAAGGTATTGCTTACCTTTGCTCTCCTCGAGTTGCCTCTTGGTAAGGCCGAGCTCGTTCTCGGACCGCTCTAGTTCCTGCTTCGGTGCAGATACCTCCGCAGTACGTGCGGCAGTGGCCAGCAGTGAAGCCTGCACATACACATAGATATATTCTGACTAGACTCCTGAGTCATCATTTGATCCTCTATTCGGCCTTTCTTCTTGAACGCCGAACAGAGCATCAGGGGCTACTATCTATGCGGTAACATTTTCTTATATTTTGATTGCTTACCTCAAAGCCTGTTAGGAGGCTGGCGCAAGCTTTGGTTAGTCCGTTTTTGGCGGACTGAACTTTCTCGACCACCGCACTCATGATAGTGCGGTGCTCTTCGTCTATGGAAGCGCCGCGAAGCGCTTCTAGCAAGTTGTCTGGTGCCTCTGGATGGACAGAGTGTTGGAAATATGCCCTAGAGGCAATAATAAAATGATTATTATAATTCCTTGTTCATGATAATTGTCTATTATTCATGCTATAATTGTATTATCCGGAAGTCGTAATACATGTGTGAATACATAGACCACAATGTGTCCCTAGTGAGCCTCTAGTTGACTAGCTCGTTGATCAACAGATAGTCATGGTTTCCTGGCTATGGACATGGGAATATCATTGATAACGGGATCACATCATTAGGAGAATGATGTGATGGACAAGACCCAAACCTAAGCATAGCACAAAGATCGTGTAGTTCGTTTGCTATAGCTTTTCTGAATGTCAAGTATCATTTCCTTAGACCATGAGATTGTGCAACTCTCGAATACCGTAGGAGTGCCTTGGGTGTGCCAAACGTCACAACGTAACTGGGTGACTATAAAGGTACATTACAGGTGTCTCCGAAAGTGTTTGTTGGGTTGGCACGAATCGAGACTGGGATTTGTCACTCCGTATGACGGAGAGGTATCTCTGGGCCCACTCGGTAATGCATCATCACAATGAGCTCAATGTGATCAAGTGGTTGATCACAGGATCATGCATTACGGTACGAGTAAAGTGACTTGCCGGTAACGAGACTGAACAAGGTATTGGGATACCGACGATCGAGTCTCGGGCAAGTAACATACCGATTGACAAAGGGAATTGAATACGGGATTGATTAAGTCCTCGACATCGTGGTTCATCCGATGAGATCATCAAGGAGCATGTGGGAGCCAACATGGATATCCAGATCCCTCTGTTGGTTATTGACCGGAGAGTCGTCTCGGTCATGTCTGCTTGTCTCCCGAACCCGTAGGGTCTACACACTTAAGGTTCGGTAACGCTAGGGTTGTAGACATATGAGTATGCAGTAATCCGAAAGTTGTTCGGAGTCCCGGATGAGATCCTGGATGTCACGAGGAGTTCCGGAATGGTCCGGAGGTGAAGAATTATATATAGGAAGTGTAGTTTCGGCCATCGGGAAAGATTCGGGGTCACCGGTATTGTACCGGGACCACCGGATGGGTCCTGGGGGTCCACCCGGTGGGGCCACCCATCCCGGAGGGCCCCATGGGCTGAAGTGGGGAGGGGAACCAGCTCATAGTGGGCTGGTGCACCCCCCCCTTGGGCCCCCTGTGCCTAGGGTTGGAAACCCTAGGGTAGGGGCACCTCCACTTGCCTTGGGGGGCACTCCACCCCCCTTGGCCGCCGCCCCCTTGGGAGATCCCATCTCCAGGGCCGGCGCCCCCCAGGGGGCCTATATAAAGGAGGGGGGAGGGCAGCGCCACCCCAAGCCTTGGCGCCTCCCTCTCCCTGCTACACCTCTCCCTCTCGCAGAAGCTCGGCGAAGCCCTGCTGCGATCACTGCTGCATCCACCACCACGCCGTCGTGTTGCTGGATCTTCATCAACCTCTCCTTCCCCCTTGCTGGATCAAGAAGGAGGAGACGTCATCCGCTCCGTACGTGTGTTGAACGCGGAGGTGCCATCCGTTCGGCACTTGGTCATCGGTGATTTGGATCACGGCGAGTACGACTCCATCATCCCCGTTCTCTTGAACGCTTCCGCTCGCGATCTACAAGGGTATGTAGATGCACTCTCCTCTCGTTGCTAGTTGACTCCATAGATTGATCTTGGTGAAACGTAGGAAATTTTTTTGTTTTCTGCAATGTTCTCCAACAGTGGCATCATGAGCTAGGTCTATGCGTAGTTACTATGCACGAGTAGAACACAAAGTAGTTGTGGGCGTCGATAGTGTCAATTTGCTTGCCATTACTAGTCTTATCTTGATTCGGTGGCATCGTGGGATGAAGCGGCCTGGACCAACCTTACACGTACGCTTATGTGAGACCGGTTCCACCGACTGACATGCACTAGTTGCATAAGGTGGCTGGCGGGTGTCTGTCTCTCCCACTTTAGTCGGATCGGATTCGATGAACAGGGTCCTTATGAAGGGTAAATAGAAATTGGCAATTCACATTGTGGTTTTGGCGTAGGTAAGAACCGTTCTTGCTAGAAACCTATAGCAGCCACGTAAAAACTTGCAACAACAATTAGAGGACGTCTAACTTGTTTTTGCAGCAAGTGTTTTGTGATGTGATATGGCCAAAGGTTGTGATGAATGATGAATGATATATGTGATGTATGAGATTGATCATGTTCTTGTAATAGGAATCATGACTTGCATGTCGATGAGTATGACAACTTGCAGGAGCCATAGGAGTTGTCTTTATTTTTGTATGACCTGCGTGTCATTGAGAAACGCCATGTAAATTACTTTACTTTATTGCTAAACGTGTTAGCCATAGTAGTAGAAGTAATAGTTTGTGAGAAACTTCATGGAGACACGATGATGGAGATCATGGTGTCATGCCGGTGACAAGATGATCATGGAGCCCCAAGATGGAGATCAAAGGAGCTATATGATATTGGCCATATCATGTCACTATTATTTGATTGCATGTGATGTTTATCATGTTTTTGCATCTTGTTTACTTAGAACGACGGTAGTAAATAAGATGATCCCTCATAATAATTTCAAGAAAGTGTTCCCCCTAACTGTGCGCCGTTGCGACAGTTCGTTGTTTCGAAGCACCACGTGATGATCGGGTGTGATAGATTCCAACGTTCACATACAACGGGTGTAAGACAGATTTACACACGCAATACACTTAGGTTGACTTGACGATCCTAGCATGTACAGACATGGCCTCGGAACACAGAAGACCGAAAGGTCGAGCATGAGTCGTATAGAAGATACGATCAACATGAAGATGTTCACCGATGTTGACTAGTCCGTCTCACGTGATGATCGGACACGGCCTAGTCAACTCGGATCATGTTATACTTAGATGACTAGAGGAATTTCTATCTAAGTGGGAGTTCATTGAATAATTTGATTAGATGAACTCAATTATCATGAACTTAGTCTAAAATCTTTACAATATGTCTTGTAGATCAAATGGCCCACGTTGTCCTCAACTTAAACGCGTTCCTAGAGAAAACCAAGCTGAAAGATGATGGCAGCAACTATACGAACTGGGTCCGGAACCTGAGGATCATCCTCATAGCTGCCAAGAAATATTATGTCCTAGAAGCACCGCTAGGTGACGCACCCATCCCAGAGAACCAAGACGTTATGAACGCTTGGCAGCAGCTTGCTGATGATTACTCCCTCGTTCAGTGCGGCATGCTTTACAGCTTAGAACCGGGGCTCCAAAAGCGTTTTGAGAAACACGGAGCATATGAGATGTTCGAAGAGCTGAAAATGGTTTTTCAAGCTCATGCCCGGGTCGAGAGATATGAAGTCTCCGACAAGTTCTTCAGCTGTAAAATGGAGGAAAATAGTTCTGTCTGTGAGCACATACTCACAATGTCTGGGTTACATAACCGCTTGACTCAGCTGGGAGTTAATCTCCCGGATGACGCGGTCATTGACAGAATCCTTCAGTCGCTTCCACCGAGCTACAAGAGCTTTGTGATGAACTTCAATATGCAGGGGATGGAAAAGACCGTTCCTGAGGTATATTCAATGCTGAAATCAGCGGAGGTAGAAATCAAAAAGGAACATCAAGTGTTGATGGTGAATAAAACAACTAAGTTCAAGAAAGGCAAGGGTAAGAAGAACTTCAAGAAGGATGGCAAGGGAGTTGCCGCGCTCGGTAAGCAAGCTGACAGGAAGAAGCCAAAGAATGGACCCAAGCCCGAGACTGAGTGCTTTTATTGCAAGGGAAGTGGTCACTGGAAGCGGAACTGCCCCAAATACTTAGCGGACAAGAAGGCCGGCATCACGAAAGGTATATGTGATATACATGTAATTGATGTGTACCTTACCAGTACTCATAGTAGCTCCTGGGTATTTGATACCGGTGCGGTTGCTCACATTTGTAACTGAAAGCAGGATCTGCGGAATAAGCGGAGGCTGGCAAAGGACGAGGTGACGATGCGCGTCGGGAATGGTTCCAAGGTCGATGTGATCGCCGTCGGCACGCTACCTCTACATTTACCTACGGGATTAGTTTTAAACCTCAATAATTGTTATTTAGTGCCAGCTTTGAGCATGAACATTGTATCAGGATCTCGTTTAATTCAAGATGGATACTCATTTAAATCCGAGAATAATGGTTGTTCTATTTATATGAGAGATATGTTTTATGGTCATGCTCCGATGGTGAATGGTTTATTCTTAATGAATCTCGAGCGTAATGCTACACATATTCATAGTGTGAATACCAAAAGATGTAAGGTTGATAATGATAGTCCCGCATACTTGTGGCACTACCGCCTTGGTCACATAGGTGTCAAACGCATGAAGAAGCTCCATGCAGATGGACTTTTAGAGTCTCTTGATTACGAATCATTTGACACGTGTGAACCATGCCTCATGGGTAAAATGCCCAAGACTCCGTTCTCAGGAACAATGGAGCGAGCAACCAACTTATTGGAAATCATACATACAGATGTGTGCGGTCCAATGAGTGTTGAGGCTCGCGGTGGTTATCGTTATGTTCTCACCCTCACTGATGACTTGAGTAGATATGGGTATGTCTACTTAATGAAACACAAGTCTGAGACCTTTGAAAAGTTCAAAGAATTTCAGAGTGAGGTTGAGAATCAACGTGACAGGAAAATGAAGTTCTTGCGATCAGATCGTGGGGGAGAATACTTGAGTCACGAATTTGGCACACACTTAAGAAAATGTGGAATAGTTTCACAACTCACGCCGCCTGGAACACCTCAGCGTAATGGTGTGTCTGAACGTCGTAATCGCACTCTATTAGATATGGTGCGATCTATGATGTCTCTTACCGATTTACCGCTATCATTTTGGGGCTATGCTTTAGAGACTGCCGCATTCACTTTAAATAGGGCTCCGTCGAAATCCGTTGAGATTACACCGTATGAATTATGGTTTGGGAAGAAACCTAAGCTGTCGTTTCTAAAAGTTTGGGGATGCGATGCTTATGTCAAGAAAGTTCAACCTGAAAAGCTCGAACCCAAGTCGGAAAAATGCGTCTTCATAGGATACCCTAAAGAAACCATTGGGTATACCTTCTACCTTAGATCCGAAGGCAAGATCTTTGTTGCCAAGAATGGATCATTTCTAGAGAAAGAGTTTCTCTCGAAAGAAGTAAGCGGGAGGAAAGTAGAACTTGATGAAGTATTGCCTCTTGAACTGGAAAGTGGCGCAACTCAGGAAAATGTTCCTGAGGTGCCTGCACCGACTAGAGAGGAAGTTAATGATGATGATCATGAAACTTCAGATCAAGTTGCTACTGAACTTCGTAGGTCCACAAGGACACGTTCCGCACCAGAGTGGTACGGCAACCCTGTCTTGGAAATCATGTTGTTAGACAACGGTGAACCTTCGAACTATGAAGAAGCGATGGCGGGCCCGGATTCCGACAAATGGCTGGAAGCCATGAAATCCGAGATAGGATCCATATATGAAAACGAAGTATGGACTTTGACTGACTTGCCCGATGATCGGCGAGCCATAGAAAATAAATGGATCTTTAAGAAGAAGACAGACACGGATGGTAATGTGACCATCTATAAAGCTCGGCTTGTCGCTAAGGGTTATCGACAAGTTCAAGGGGTTGACTACGATGAGACTTTCTCACCTGTAGCGAAGCTGATGTCCGCCCGAATCATGTTAGCAATTGCCGCATTCTATGATTATGAGATATGGCAAATGGACGTCAAAACGGCATTCCTTAATGGTTTCCTTAAGGAAGAATTGTATATGATGCAGCTAGAAGGTTTTGTCGATCCTAAGAATGCTGACAAGGTGTGCAAGCTCCAACGCTCGATTTATGGGCTGGTGCAAGCATCTCGGAGTTGGAATATTCGCTTTGATGAGATGATCAAAGCGTTTGGGTTTATGCAGACTTATGGAGAAGCCTGCATTTACAAGAAAGTGAGTGGGAGCTCTGTAGCATTTCTCATATTGTATGTGGATGACATACTGTTGATGGGAAATGATATAGAATTCTTGGAAAGCATAAAGGCCTACTTGAACAAGTGTTTTTCAATGAAGGACCTTGGAGAAGCTGCTTATATATTAGGCATCAAGATCTATAGAGATAGATCGAGACGCCTCATTGGTCTTTCACAGAGTACGTACCTTGACAAGATATTGAAGAAGTTCAAAATGGATCAGTCAAAGAAGGGGTTCTTGCCTGTATTTCAAGGTACGAGATTGAGCACGGCTCAAAGCCCGACCACGGCAGAAGATAGAGAAAAGATGAGTGTCGTCCCCTATGCCTCGGCCATAGGGTCTATCATGTATGCTATGCTGTGTACCAGACCTGATGTAAACCTTGCCGTAAGTTTGGTAGGAAGGTACCAAAGTAATCCCGGCATGGAACACTGGAAAGCGGTCAAGAATATCCTGAAGTACCTGAAAAGGACTAAGGAAATGTTTCTCGTTTATGGAGGTGACGAAGAGCTCGTCGTAAAGGGTTACGTCGATGCTAGCTTCGACACAGATCTGGATGACTCTAAGTCACAAACCGGATACGTGTATATTTTGAATGGTGGGGCAGTAAGCGGGTGCAGTTGCAAGCAAAGCGTGGTGGCGGGATCTACATGTGAAGCGGAGTACATGGCAGCCTCGGAGGCAGCACACGAAGCAGCCTGGGTGAAGGAGTTCATTACCGACCTAGGAGTCATACCCAATGCGTCGGGCCCGATGACTCTCTTCTGTGACAACACTGGAGCTATTTCCCTTGCCAAGGAGCCCAGGTTTCACAGGAAGACCAGGCATATCAAGCGTCGCTTCAACTCCATTCGTGAAAGTGTTCAAAATGGAGACATAGAAATTTGTAAATTACATACGGACCTGAATGTGGCAGATCCGTTGACTAAACCTCTCCCTAGAGCAAAACATGATCAACACCAGAATTCCATGGGTGTTCGATTCATCACAATGTAACTAGATGATTGACTCTAGTGCAAGTGGGAGAATGTTGGAAATATGCCCTAGAGGCAATAATAAAATGATTATTATATTTCCTTGTTCATGATAATTGTCTATTATTCATGCTATAATTGTATTATCCAGAAGTCGTAATACATGTGTGAATACATAGACCACAATGTGTCCCTAGTGAGCCTCTAGTTGACTAGCTCGTTGATCAACAGATAGTCATGGTTTCCTGGCTATGGACATGGGGATGTCATTGATAACGGGATCACATCATTAGGAGAATGATGTGATGGACAAGACCCAAACCTAAGCATAGCACAAAGATCGTGTACTTCGTTTGCTGTAGCTTTTCTGAATGTCAAGTATCATTTCCTTAGACCATGAGATTGTGCAACTCTCGGATACCGTAGGAGTGCCTTGGGTGTGCCAAACGTCACAACGTAACTGGGTGACTATAAAGGTACATTACAGGTGTCTCCGAAAGTGTTTGTTGGGTTGGCACGAATCGAGACTGGGATTTGTCACTCCGTATGACGAAGAGGTATCTCTGAGCCCACTCGGTAATGCATCATCATAATGAGCTCAATGTGATCAAGTGGTTGATCACGGGATCATGCATTACGGTACGAGTAAAGTGACTTGCCGGTAACGAGACTGAACAAGGTATTGGGATACCGACGATCAAGTCTCGGGCAAGTAATGTACCGATTGACAAAGGGAATTGAATACGGTATTGATTAAGTCCTCGACATCGTGGTTCATCTGATGAGATCATCAAGGAGCATGTGGGAGCCAACATGGATATCCAGATCCCGTTGTTGGTTATTGACCGGAGAGTCGTCTCGGTCATGTCTGCTTGTCTCCTGAACCCGTAGGGTCTACACACTTAAGGTTCGGTGACGCTAGGGTTGTAGAGATATGAGTATACAGTAATCCGAAAGTTGTTCAGAGTCCCGGATGAGATCCTGGACGTCATGAGGAGTTCCGGAATGGTCCGGAGGTGAAGAATTATATATAGGATGTGTAGTTTCGGCCATCGGGAAAGATTCGGGGTCACCGGTATTGTACCGGGACCACCGGATGGGTCCCGGGGGTCCACCGGATGGGTCCCGGGGGTCCACCGGGTGGGGCCACCCATCCCGGAGGGCCCCATGGGCTGAAGTGGGGAGGGGAACTAGCTCATAGTGGGCTGGAGTGCCCCCCCCCTTGGGCCCCCTGCGCCTAGGGTTGGAAACCCTAGGGTGGGGGCGCCTCCACTTGCCTTGGGGGGCACTCCACCCCCCTTGGCCGCCGCCCCCTTGGGAGATCCCATCTCCAGGGCCGGCGCCCCCCCAAGGGGCCTATATAAACGAGGGGGAGGGAGGGCAGCGCCACCCCAAGCCTTGGCGCCTCCCTCTCCCCTGCTACACCTCTCCCTCTCGCAGAAGCTTGGCGAAGCCCTGCTGCGATCACTGCTGCATCCACCACCACGCTGTCGTGCTGCTGGATCTTCATCAACCTCTCCTTCCCCCTTGCTGGATCAAGAAGGAGGAGACGTCATCCGCTCCGTACGTGTGTTGAACGCGGAGGTGCCGTCCGTTCGGCACTTGGTCATCGGTGATTTGGATCACGGCGAGTACGACTCCATCATCCCCATTCTCTTGAACGCTTCCACTCGCGATCTACAAGGGTATGTAGATGCACTCTCCTCTCGTTGCTAGTTGACTCCATAGATTGATCTTGGTGAAACGTAGGAAAAAAATGTGTTTTCTGCAACGTTCTCCAACACAGAGGACACCGGCACGGGCGGCTGGCCCCCCTTAACGGAGTATCGCCTGCCGGAGTCCGGAACCATTGAAGGTTCCGGTGCATTGTTTGGTTGGGGGCCAAACTCAGAGCCTATGGGAGTTTTGCTCCCTTTGCACCCAGGGTCTGGGAGGTCGCCTCGAGGTGCCCCCAGGACCACCTCCCTCGGCTCGGTGCCTTTCGAGACAACACCTCAACGTGGTCCATAGGGCGAGGGGTGGAGGCGGTCGGAAGAGAACCGTTGTTCATATCCGACGAGTCCAATGAACCGCTCGACAAAGATACGTCGAGATGAGCTCTGGAGGGACTGCATAATCATGTTCGGCATGAGGAGAAGCAGTGCAATAAAACATACCATGAATTACTATGGTGTCCAGATACTTATGACTTCGCCAGGGGCTTGACCCTGAGTAGCCACTCGTCACCGCTGTAGGCGACCGTCGTGGAGCAGTCCGGAGGGAGGGTCCTCCCCTTCTTAGACCCTTCGGCCTCCCCTGTTGGGTCGGCCTTCCTTTTCTTGCCCCCCCCCCCGGCTGGGCGAGAGCTTTCCTCCTCCTACTCCTCCTCGTTTTCATGGGAGGAGTGTGCGTCGGGGTTATCGGACGATGAGTCCGATACAACCTTGCGCCGAAGACCCTTTAGATTCCCCATAGCCTTCTTCTTGGCCTTCTTTGTCGGCGCCTCGTAAGGTGCCGGAGCCAGCATCTCCGTTAGGAGAGCACCTGCAGGATCTTCAGGTAGGGGGCTGGGCAATCGAGCTCCTCCGCTGTCTTTATCCAGTCCTGTTAATGACATGGAAGCTTAGATCCCGCACATGATTTAACTGGGGCAAATAAATACCCTATGAGATATCAAAACTTACCGGATTGGCATGGCGCTTTGTGCTGAGTCCGCGGTCCTCGGTGAGGGAAGGAGGTACCTCAGCACCCTTGAACAGCACCCTCCAGACATCCTTGTGCGTCGTGTCGTAGAGCCCTCGCAGCGTCTGGTGCTTGGCCGGGTCAAACTCCCACAAATTGAATGCCCGTCGTTGACACGGGAGAATCCGGCGGAAGAGCATGACCTGGACCATGTTGATGAGCTTGATTTTCTTGCTCATCATGTTCCTGATGCAGGTCTGGAGTCCGGTCAGCTCTATCGAAGAACCCCAGGACAGGCCCTTCTCTTTCCAGGAAGTGAGCCGCGTGGGGATTCCGAATCGAAATTTGGGGGCCGCCGCAGTTAGTGTTGCGCGGCTTGGTGATGTAGAACCACCCCGATTGCCACCCCTTTATGGTCTCCACATAGGAGCCTTCGAGCTAGGTGACGTTAGGCATCTTGCCCACCATGGCGCCTCTGCACTCTGCTTGCTAGCCGACCACCACCTTCGGTTTGACATTGAAGGTCTTCAGCCACAGGCCAAAATGGGGCTTGATGTGGAGGAAGGCCTCGCACACGACGATAAACGCCGAGATGTTGAGGATGAAATTGGGGGCCAGATCATGAAAATCCAGCCCGTAGTAGAACATGAGCCCGCGGACAAACGGGTAGAGGGGAAATCCCAGTCCACGGACGAAGTGGGTAAGAAAAACTACCCTCTCATGGGGTTCGGGCGTAGGGATGATCTGCCCTGCATCTGGCAGCCGGTGCGCGATATCCGTGGCTAGATATCCGGCTTCCCGTAACTTTGTGATGTTCTCCTCCATGACGGAGGAGACCATCCACTTGCCTCCCGCTCCGGACATGCTTGGAGTGGTTTGACAAGAAAGACGCGAACTTGGGTGCTGGAGCTCGAGTGTGCGAGAGTTGGTAAGCAAGGAGGAAGAAGGCGTGGGTAAAAAGAGTGAATCCTAATCCCTTTATAAGGGCGGAAGAGGCGATGCGCCTCCCCACTTGCCTGGCAAAATCGCTCATTCCCCAAGCGCCGAAATTGATGGCTTGGTTGGGTTACCCACGTCTGTATTGATGAGAATCCCGTAATAAGGGGAACACGATCTCTGCTTTGACAAGACGTGTCAAGAAAACTGCCTCGCGATATGTGCGGTGCTGGTTGAGAAGAATGGTTCGAATAATGACCGGGCCATGGCGTGATGTCATGCTGCCAAAACGTGTCAGCAGATTAGATTTGTGGAAATATTATTCTCTCTACGGTGGTATGTGGAACTTGTTTGCAGAGCCGGACACTATCCCTGGGTTCAAAATCTTCTATGGAGTATTCGGAGGAGGAACCCGCCTTGCAATGCCGAAGATAATACTGCACGCCGGACTCATCGTCATTGAAGCCTGGTTTCAGGGGCTAATGAGGGAGTCCTGGATTAGGGGGTCTCCGGACAGCCGGACTATATCCTTTGGCCGGACTATTGGACTATGAAGATACAAGATTGAAGACTTCCTTCCGTGTCCGGATGGGACTCTCCTTGGCGTGGAAGGCAAGCTAGGCAATACGGATATGTAGATCCCCCCCCTTGTAACCGACCTTGTGTAACCCTAGCCCCCTCCGGTGTCTATATAAACCGGAGGGTTTAGTCTGTAGGACAACACACAATCATACCATAGGCTAGCTTCTAGGGTTTAGCCTCTACGATCTCGTGGTAGATAAACTCTTGTAATACACATATCATCAAGAACAATCAAGCAGGACGTAGGGTATTACCTCCATCAAGAGGGACCGAACCTGGGTAAAACATCGTGTCCCCTACCTCCTCTTACCATCCGCCTTAGACGCACAGTTCGGGACCCCCTACCCGAGATCCGCCGGTTTTGACACCGACACGTGGCAAACAGCCGACTCGAATGAACTGTTTGCGATGATAAATTACAACACAGACGGTTAATATAGTTAGTCCGTGTGTGATTCTGTGTGTACAAAAAACTTTGAAAAATGCAAACTAGTTGCTTGCGGTGGCTAGGAGTATCGCACAGGATGCGTCTGCGAGTACTCGTGTGCGATGATTAGTAAGTTACACATACGTTTCCTTATGTTAACACTTGTGTGATAAATAACATGTGGCACCGGATATGGTATTTGGGTTGTGTGTGTGCTCCACTTAGTCTTTCCACGCTCCAGCGAATGCTTCCCGCGCTCCACATGGATGAATTGTAAAATCCATGCCTATTCCCTCACCGGTTTCCCACCACCAGCTAATGGCTTGCTGCATATAACCCAGGCGGCAACGCACTGCCGCGACACTCTGCGAAGATCTAGTCCTCACCCATCTACCATTAGGTATTCCAAGCATGCCAGGCAACGACCAAAGCTTGGAGTCGACGCCTACATGCGTTACATCTTCGGTGAGGAGAATGAGCCGGATCAGGTCGGGTTGCAAGAGCTTCATCGGCCGGTGCAGGCACCATGGCCCATTGGCAGCGATATCGACATCACAGTCCATGGGAGCACAATCGACATATTGCAGAGGAGGTGTGATGAGCAGATTGCCATCCACCGTGCAAAAGATCCAGAGCTGCTCGGCGGCATGATCGACGACCCACCCGAAGAGCCGCCGTCACCAGTGCTCATCGAGAGCCTGATGCCCCGCAAGGAATGGGCAGAGGACCTCTGTGATTCAGTCAAGATAAAGGAAGCCTACGGCTTCATCATTGCCCACGGCGGCCGTGTCAACCTCGATCCCGATGATGTGGTGGCCAGGCTCAAGTGCATCCTTGGTGGAGTTGACATCCCCGACGAAGTAGAACATCACCAACGTGATATCTTGAGGATGCAGGTGGTCGACGGAATTTGCTACCAGGCCAGAGAAATCGAAATGGAGCGGTTCCGCAGAATTGTCATGCGCGCGATTGCACGCTGTCAAGCTCTTCTGAAAGAGGCCCAGCATCCCCAAGAGCCTGCCAGCGCCAGCAGCTCCGTAGGCGGAGGCGGGTCGGGACACTCGGAGTGAACGGTCGCAAGGGTGCTATGCTGATCATGGAGTCCGAGAAGACCATCGTCGGAAGGCCACCAGCTCAGCCTTTTAGCTTATATTTTATTATAATTGTATGCATATATAGGTCGTGAGTGTTCTGGGCCTTGTTGCATTTGGCATTTTTAATTATCCTGAATATGTAAGACAATTATTAAGAATTATTAACAGTTGCCATTGTAACTTTGCCTCAACGGCGAGCAGAGCGCGCGCAGGGATGCCAGACCGGAGCGCACCGCGGCTGCCTCAACGGCGAGCAACCATGTGGTCAACCTTCTGCCATCAATAAATTTTGACCTTGTTTCTCGTCACATTGCTGATTACAACACAATAAGTAATTGCAAATCTGTTCACACTTATCAAACTAATATGTGTTCACACTTAGCACCGGGCTATAAAAACTACCCACTCAAAAATTCCTTCACAGTTCCTCTCCTCATCACCCACAAAACTGGTTTTCTCTGTCAAGTCGTTCTGTCATGACCGGTAGGAGGAGTTTAGGGTAGGCATATAACCAGGCAGCAAAGATCAAGGTCATGGAAGCACTAGAGACGTCACGCGGCAAAGCCGCAGCCGCTGCAGAGATGTCCGGGCGCGCCGCAGAGCCCTCGAAGGAGCTCTCACGGGCACGCGAGGGCTCTCACAAATGCATTCGCGGCGTCGGCCATCGCGATGAGCCTGCGTTCCTGAAGTCCTTCACCGGCGATGATGACATCCTCGCTGGAGTCACTATGCAGCAGGAGCTGGTCGATGGCTTGATGAAGCTACTCAAGATCAGCGATGCCTCGGTTGACAAGGCAACCGACCTCGTCGAGCAACTCATGGATGATAATGCAAAGCTCCTGAAGTTGGTCACCGAGAAGGAAGAGGAGGCCGCCGGTTGGAAGATGCTCCATGAGCAGAGCAGTGCCTCGGAGATGATGCTGAAAGCGGTCGTCGAGGAACTGATGGTGGCTTGAGGAAGCTCCGGATCGAGCGTGAGCGGGAGGTGGAGGAATCTGTGGCTGCTTTCAAGCAAAGTTGTGAGGAATTAAAGAAGGAGCTGGAGGATTTCACCGCTCGGTGATCCATCAACGAGTAGAGACAGTAGCGACCCAGATCGTTGTCTGCAATTTCCTTCTTCTCTTGCCCCCGTGTCTTCCGGGCTTTGCCGCATGTGGCATTTTAAATTGTCCGAAATATGTAAGACAATTATTATGTGCGCCATTGTAAATTTGTCATCGTATTATCCATTGCCATTTTATTTGTGGTCGTATTATCCGTTGCCCTATGTGGCAATTTAAATTAGGGCGGAATACTAGTTGAAAACACGAACAAAGCAAATCCTGCCATGGGATCACAAGCAAACACCCTCCGTCCATGTGCTTTAATTAACCCATTAATGGAGAAGTTGTGAGCGAGGCGGGTGGCGGCTGGTGCATGGAGGTCAAAGAGCTCGCTTCCCGGTGAGCATGGGCGGCCTTGCTGCTCGCACGTGTCCCGTCGAGCCTACGAGGTGGACAGGATGCATGCGTCCCGTCAAGCCAGCGCAGCGGACTACTCGCACGCGTCCCGTCAAAGCTGCATGGCGGACTTCTCGCGCTCGTCCCGTCTAATCAAACAGCTGCACGCACGCCACCGAGTATGGTTAAATTTTGACACGGTAAATATAATACAACCATTTGCGATATTAACGTGTCAGCTTTTTGTTTCAAAAAGGACTTCGTTGGCTACTAATGTGTGCGCCTCTTCTCAAACTGGACGTTTTTTACCACGGTACATATGTGCCATCTCATGAAACCATGTCAAGTTTCATGTTTTTTGGGTGACTTTTTTATTTACTGGGATTTAAAAACCAAGATTCTCATTGTTTCAAGACGATGACAAGTTTGTAATTCATTCTCATTCCTTAAATGAGACCTAAACATGCACCCAATGACACATGTACGATTTCCCACCCATTTTGCTTCACTGGAGCATGTGGTTGTAGTTGAAATTTGAATTATGGACTACATTAAATGCATAGAAAACTTAGTAATTCGTAATATATATACAATGGACAAACGAACCCTGAACAGTTTCAAATTTCAGCCTGACACTCCTGTTATTCTATGTTGCCTGTAGAAAACAAAGTTCAAGGCGAGAAGAGGCATCGATTATCGTTTCGACCACAAGAGAGGCATGTTTCCCTACCAGAACCACGAGGATTGCGACAGGCTCCGGTTTGTAAAAGGCTTGTAATATAGCTTCGCCCAAATTGGACAATTATATATACCATGTAGTGACACCATGCCAAGTTTCATGATTTCCTGGTGAGTTTTGGATTTACAGACATTTAAAAACCGAGATTCGCAATGTTTGTGGCCAGGCCAGGATGGCGAGACGGTTGAATTCGTTCCCGTTCGTTCCATGGGACCTAAACATGCACCCCAAGGAAACATGTATGTTTTTTCTAGCCATTTTGGTGCACTGGAGCATGTATTTGTAGTTCGGATTTGAATGATGGACATTAAATGCCTAGAAAACTCAACTAATGAATACAAAAGGTCAAACGAACCCTGAATAATTTCAAAGTTCAGCGCAAATCTCCAGTTGTTCCGTGTCGCGTGTAGAAGAAAATACGAGGCTAGAAGAGGGAGTGATTATCGTTTGGCCCACAAGGGGACACGTTTCCCTATCGAAACCATGAGGTTTCTTGCGACAGGCTCCGGTTTGTAAGAGGTTTGTAATAAATCTTGGCCCAAATTGGAAATGTTTTTACCACGGCATATATGTGCCATGACATGACACCTTGCCACCTTTGATGACTTTCCGGTGAGTTTAGGATTTATGGGGACTTAAAAACCGAAATTCGAAATGTTTGAGGAAGAGCCAGGACACCGGTACAGTTGTAATTCATTCCCATTCCTGGCATGAGACCTAAACATGCACCCAAGGACACATGTATAATTTTTCTAGCCACTTTGGTGAACTGGAGCATGTATTTGTAGTTCAAATTTGAATTATGGGCATTAAATGCCTAGGAAACTCAATTAGTGTATAAAAAGGCCAAACGAAACCTTAATAAGTTTAAATTTCAGCACGGATATCCTGTGGTTCCATGTTGCCCGTGGAAGAAAATAGAAGGCGAAAAGAGGCAGTGATTACGTTTTGCCCACAAGGGGAACATGTTTCCCTATCAGAACCACGAGGCTTCTTTGAGAGAAGCTCCAGTTTTTGTAAGAGGTTTGTAATAAAGCTTAGCCCAAACTGGACAATGTTTTTACCACGACATATATGTGCCATGACGTGACACCATGCCACCTTTGATGACTTTTTGTGAGTTTAGGATTTATCGGGACTTAAAAACCGAGATTCGAAATGTTTGAGTATGAGCCATGACACCAGTACGGTTGTAATTCGTTCCCATTCCTGGCATGGGACCTAAACATGCACCCAAGGACACATGTATAATTTTTCTAGCCATTTTGGTGAACTAGAGCATGTATTTGTAGTTCAGATTTGAATTATGGACATTAAATGCCTAGGAAACTCAATTAGTGTATAAAAAGGCCAAACGAACCCTGAATAAGTTTAAATTTTAGCACGGATATCCTGTCATTCCATGTTGCTCGTAGAAGAAAATACAAGGTGAAAAGAGGCAGTGATTACATTTCGCCCACAAGGGGGACACGTTTCCCTATCGAAACCATGAGGCTTCTTTGAGAGAAGCTCCGGTTTGTAAGAGGCTTGTAATAAAACTTGCGCCACAATGGACGAAAAAAATTCCTCAACATATAAGTGTGATGTCGTGACACCATGGTAGGTTTCACGATTTTCAGCTTAGTTTTGGATTTACGGGGATTTGAAAACCGAGATTCTTCTCACGAAATGTTTTGAAATAGCACATGGTTCACTCATGAAGCCGATATTCAATGAAAACTTCGTGGAAACCATATTTTAAAGTTTCATAAAAATCTGGAAAAAAAATGTGGGATGTTAAGAAGGTGATGTTTTATTGCAACACAAAATTTCAAGTTGAAAAACATTACAAGATGTGAGCTATGAAAAAGACAAATTCCGCCCTAAATGTGAGCTATGAATAGAGGTGCTGGTTTTGTGGTCCCTCTCGTGCGATGTTTATGATGGTTCAATCTATTGGTCCAAGCGGTTTATCGACAACAACAACTGTCATTTAACCAAACAAAAGATTCATTGGTCCGTCTTATGGTAGGTCATGGCGACATGCATGTATGACCAAAGTATCGATCATTACATGCATCCGCCCCGCTGACACGAAGTGGGAGGTGGTGGGCCAAGCATCCTAGCTAGGTACGACATTATGTCATTATATATATCCTAGCTAGGTGGTTGTTAGGGTGCTTTCGGGTTTGCGAGGCAGGTGCCACCAAAGTTATGCATTGTGTATTTAAAGTTTGAAACATCCCCAGTATTCGTACATATATTTGGCCACTTCCACGTGGTTCTTGACTTCTGGCCCCTCTCATCAATCTTCAATGACGCGCCCAACTGTGGGCCTGCGCGGTCAAAGTTGTGCATTGGAATTTTGAACATCACATACCACCCTTTTCACTCATATATATTTGGGCCACATGCTCGTGTGGCTGTTTGACCCTCCCTAATGTTATTTTTTGCTGCAAAGACTCTGATGATCCTCAACGGACACGGGGTATAATATCTAAACCATGTGCGATACAAGTGCGATGTGAATCACCACGATCGCGCAAGCACAAGCAAATTAAGGTGGAGGTACTGGCTCAACCGTGTGCGATGCAAGTGCACTAAAATCACCACGACCGCGCAAAGCGCGAGCAAAGGGTCGAGGTACGGGCTTAACCGTGTGCGATGCAAGTGCGCTGTAAAACCACCACATGTGGAAGCTAAAGGAGGGTAGGTTTATTTGGAAATTAGGACGAATCGTGTGCAATAGACCAGCTAGCTAGAAATATAAAAACAAACTACCCGCCTTGAGCGTTGCAAAAATCGGCGGGTCCGCGCCACTTTTCCTTATTATCATACACGCATATTGTTATTGGACCGTGCGCGATCTTGGGCACTCCCGCCCCGCATCAATTCCTTTACCCAAATTTTAGTAGTCGTCGTACTTCAACCATCGCCCACACTCCTCCAGCACCGACCTTATAGTAAAAATTTAGCAGCCGAGGCATTTGAACCATCGCCCTCCCTCGTCCACCACCATCTCCACCAACCATTACTAAAATTTTCAATAGCCGCGGCGTATCCTCAAACACCACCCCCCCTCCACAGTCCCCCACCCGCCCCCGCCCCCCTTCGAACCCTAGCTCACGGCGGCCGTCGCCGCCGCCGGCGCCGCCGCCAACCCTGCCGGTCTGCCCGTTCCTCCTAGCTTAGATAATAAAGTTCAGGTTATCTAGTGATTCCCATACCGTCGCCCCACTCCCCTCAGTTTTTAGATGAGGCATGCGGTGTCCCTCCCCGCCAGATCCACATCCCCTGCTCCAGAATGTCGCAGCCTAAGCTCGACCACGTATCCCGGGGAGCCCGACGAGCGTTCAGCCAAGAAGAGGTTTATCATGGCCTCTCCGGCGGACGTTGGCGAGGTGGCTGCCGTTCACCCCGACCTGTCAATCCCAGAGCAACACGTCGCCGCGAAAGACGGCGAAGACGTTGACTATGTTGCCATGCTGAAGGCTTCATGGCAGCGGGCTAGCGTATTACTGTATCTCTAGAAAGCTGGCTACGACATCAAGCTCGTCCACACCGACGGCTTCACGCAGGCCATGTCACAGGTTAAGTGGTCCATCCCCAACCCCTCTGGTTCAACCACCATTGATCTCTTCGACGGCCCTACTGTTGATCTCCTCCGCCAAGTGGTCAAGGATTTGCGAGATTTATAAGCCATCGAGCCCATTTTGTCACTTCTGAAGGACATGTTCTATGGCGGCGGCTTGGGATCCTCAATTGCCAAGTCAGATCTCATAGACCATGACCACGACCACGAGGAGGGCACACACGAAGGTTCTTCCAAGGTGAAACAGCCCATCTGTGACATCAGAGAGCGCACCATGGGTCTGTGCTCTTCCAACTGGAAGGATCCCGTCCATGAAATGTGAGGCAACATTCTATCAGCAAATATTACCTTTTCTAGCTTGCCAACCCGTACCCTTTGTTGTAGTAGCATTTTCCGTGCGGTGCTTTAATTGTGCCGTGTTTAATTATTTCAGTTATGCAAAAATGTATTGTTCAATAGGTCTATGTGATGTTTAAGTATGAATTGTCCACTTTAGTTTCACGAATGGCTATATTTGGTTGTTTATAGTGAGTAGATGCATTGTTTATCTGTATTTGATTGTTTGGTTGGTTGGAGTGAGCATTTTTTTAGTTATCGAGCAGATGCCTTGTTTATCTGTATTTGGTTCTTAGTTTGGTTGCAGTGAGTATTTGTCCAGTTATCAAGCAGATGCCTTGTTTATCTGTATTTAGTTGTTAGGTTGTTTTTTAGCATTTGTCAAGTTATCAAGCAGATGCCTTGTTTATCTGTATTTGGTTGTTAGGTTGTTTTTTTAGCATTTGTCAAGTTATCAAGCAGATGCCTTGTTTATCTGTATTTGGTTTTTAGGTTTTTTTATCATTTGTCCAGTTATCAAGCAGATGCCTTGTTTATCTATATTTGGTTGTTAGGTTGCTTTTTTAGCATTTCTCCAGTTATCAAGCAGATGCCTTATTTATCTTTATCTGCTTGTTAGGTTGGTTGCAGTGAGCATTTGTTCAGTTTTCAAGCATATGCCCTATTTATCTGTATTTGCTTGTTAGGTTGGTTGCAGTGAGACTCTGTCCAGTTTTCAATGGCTATATTTGGTTGTTATACTGGTCATTTATGCCTTGTTTATTTCAGTCATTCACAATGTGTGGTTCATTATGTGCAAGTCGGAACTGTGCCGCTCGACTACATTAATACCAGTTTAAACGGCTATATTTGGTTCCAGTTATTCCTGGTGTAGTTAACACATGCCCTTTATTTTCAGGTTTACACATTTATCCAGTGTGATGTTTAAGCATTACCTACGTTCTATTCATTTTAAACAATACCAGTTTGAATTGCAATATTTGATGGCTGTTAAGCCTGCTGTCGGTAACATTGTCTTCCATTTTATATCTGCTTTAACAACATGCTGAAACCAACACATTCAAGCTATCATTTGGAGATGATGTTGTTTATCTTTGCTATATTTGTTTAATGTTAAGATTGTTGTACTTATCATACCTTTCCACTACTTGTGCAGGACAACAATGGGAGTGGCCACCATTTTCCGCCGAGGTTAGCTTCATCCCTCGGCTTGTACTCCCCCCGTCGTTCCATAATGTAGTGCATATAGATCCAGGCCTGGACACTGGTTAGCTTCTAATATTGACTTGTTTCTTGTAGGTACATATGCCCTTGGCAAGGATCCATGCATCGACCCTTTTTGTGTATGGGGCAATGAGATATTGATGAACAAGCATCAAGTGAGGAAACTGATAAGGATTATTAGCAAAAAGATATGAATGGTGGCAAGCAAATTATTTTTTTATGCTCTATCCAACACAAGAGTGAGCTGTAGGATGGTAACTACAAACTCTGCAGCCTTCTCTTTTTACTGCCCATAATGAGTTGTTAGACAACAATTTCTGAATCTTTTTCGTTCCCAGTGGTTCCCGAAGCAGTTCACTCAAGATTACCTCGCAAAGTACATGATTGGTGGACACACAATGGATGTTAAAGTATTTCATCCAGACTACAATGAGCATCGAGAAGTCCTAATGAAGACAGTGAAGGATGGACGGGGAGCCATCACAAGGGGTTGGCCTAGAGTCGTGTGCGCCTTACGCATGGAGGAGGACACAATATGGGCATTCCGCTTCACCTTCTCCAGCAACCAGAATGTCTTTCGCCTCTCTCTTTATAGTCTTTGGTACAACTGTGGTTCATCATTCTTTACTTGGTGCTTCTATAGTTCTTCAGTATATGTACCTGTGCATTGAATTATGGATTCGTGGTTGAACCTATATTTGTAATAAACATGGTTGGATATTAAATAAGTGATTGCCTACTTTCAAATTCATAACATGTGATTTTTAAATTAGGGATTAATTTGATTAATTATGGATTAAATAGGGATTACACTGCACACGGTTTGCGAAAGTGAAACGTCTAAAATATATGTGGAGATCAGAAACGTCTTTAGGATCCACTACGTGTGCGATCAATCTCCACTGCACACATGACTTTCTCTTGAAAACTGTTTGCGTTAGGCCACCTTGCGCAAACGTTTATCACATAAAAAGTGTGTGATATGGACAGCCTTTGCCACACAGTTTCTTTCTATGCACCATGTGTGATGCATTCAATAATGCAAACGATAAAATTATTAATATCGTGTGCAATGGCAACACTATCACAAATGGTTTAATGGGAAAAATTGTGTGTGATGTACTTATGAACGGAAACATTTTCCTTGGAGCGATTGTGTGGGATGTACATACGAACGGAAACATTTAGCGGGGACTGACTATGTGGGATGTACTTGCGACTGGAAACAATTTCGTCGTATAATTGTATTTTTTTAGTTGTATTGTATGTATTTCCGTATTTGAGCACTCGTCGGTCGCACACGACCTCATTTTGCCAAACGTGTGTGCTAGGAGGGCATATCCCCGATGGTTTCTGGGTCCTGTGGGAAGGACCCCCCCTATCGCCCACACTCACTTGGTGACTGTTCCAGATGCCGTCGCGGAAAGGGGTTAAAACCTGTTTGTTTAGGACCGACAGGCACCAGTGTATCACCATCTCTTCGTCGAACTAGTGCACCTATACAATTTATCATTGTATTGGGTGTGTTGGGGACACAAGAGACTCTTTGTTATTTGGTTGTAGGGTTGTTTGAGAGAGACCATCTTCATCCTATGCCCCCCATGGATTGATAAACCTTAGGTCATCCACTTGAGGGAAATTTGCTATTCTCCTACAAAACTCGCCCTTGGAGACCCAACACGAGTCTACAAGAAGAAGGTTGCGTAGTAGACAGCAAGCTCTTTTCTAGCGCTGTTGCCGGGGAGGTTAGTGCTTGAAGGTATATCTTTAAGTCTTGCAATTGAATCATTTAGTTTCTTGTTTTATCACTAGTTTATTCTATAAAAGAAAACTAAAATGGAATTGAGGTTGCCTCATATGCTTCATCTTTTTAATGTCTTTCGTGAAAATGATGGAAAGGGAAACTGTGCTCAAGTGCTAGAGAAGAAGTTAATAAAATGTTTGGCACTAAATATTTGAATGATGAGCATGATTGCAATGTTGTTATTATGAATTCTTTGAATATCCATGATGCTAATGATAGGCAAAGCTACAAGCTTGGGATGCTATGTTTGATGAAGATGATACTTTTAATTAGTCCCCCCAAGTTTTGATGTGCAAATTTATTATGATGAAAGCATGCCTCCTATCTATGATTATTATTGTGATGACATGTATGCTATAAAGAATAATCGTAACCATGAAACTTGTCATCTTGATTTTCAATCCCATGATATTTATTTTGTTGAGTTTGCTCCCAGTATTATGAATGAGAAGAATTTTGCTTATGTCGAGAGTAGTAAAATTTCTATGCTTATGGATCATGAAAGTAATGCTTTATGTGATGGTTATATTGTTGAATTCATTCATGATGCTACTGAAAATTATTATGAGAGAGGTACATGTGCTTTTACATATTGCAATAATATTAAGTTTCCTCTCTATATGATGAAAATCTTGAAGTTTTGCATGTTTTACCTTCCTATGCTAGTTGATTCTTATTCCCATAAGTTGTTTGCTCACAAAATCCCTATGCATAGGAAGTGGCTTAGGTTTAAATGTGCTAGTCATATGCTTAATGATGCTCCCGTTATGTTTCAATTCTTATCCTTTATGTGAGCATCATTGAAATTATCATGCCTAGCTAAAAGGCGTTAAAGAAAAGCGCTTGTTGGGAGGCAACCCAACATTTACCCCTACTGTTTTTGTGTGTTCACGTGATTATGCTACTGTAGTAATCATGTTTTATAGCTTTTGTCTCAATAAAGTTCCAAGTAAAGCCTTTGGGATAGTGTGGATAGTTGTTTTTTTTTTAAATTTAGTGTGGATGATAGTTGATTTGATTCTGTGAGAAAACAGAAACTTTTGCACCCAGTAACAGAATTGACCTGATCTGCTGGAATGTGATAAATTCTTGAATTTTTACAGTTTATTGATATACAACTTATCTACATTGTCCTAATTTTTCAGAATTTTTGGAGTTACATAAGTATTCGAGAGTTACAGATTACTACAGACTATTATGTTTTTGACAGACTCTGTTTTCTATGTGTTGTTTGCTTATTTTGATGAATCTATGAGTAGTATCGGAGGTTATGAACCATGGAGAAGTTGGAATATAGTAGATATTACACCAATATAAATAAAGAATGAGTTCACAACATTACCAAAAGTGGTGATTTATTTTCTTATACTAACGGAGCTCACGAGTTTTTTGTTGAGTTTTGTGTTGTGAAGTTTTCAAGTTTTTGGTGAAGTTTCGATGGACTATGGAATAAGGAGTGGCAAGAGCCTAAGCTTGGGGATGCCCAAGGCACCCCAAGGTAACATTCAAGGACAACCAAGCATCTAAGCTTGGGGATTCCCAAGGCACCCCAAGGTAATATTCAAGGACAACCAAGCATCTAAGCTTGGGGATGCCCCGGATGGCATCCCCTCTTTTGTCTTCGTTCGACGGTAACCCTACTTGGAGATATATTTTTATTCACCACATGATATTTGTTTTGCTTGGAGCGTCATTTTATTTTATTAGGATTTGCTTGCTGTTTGAATAATATCCCAAGATCTGAAATTCTTAAATGTTAGAGAGTCTTCACATTGTCACATAATTATTCAACTACTCATTGATCTTCACTTATATCTTTTGGAGTAGTTCGTCATTTGCTCTAGTGCTTCACTTATATCTTTTTAGAGCACGGCAGTGGTTTTATTTTTAACAAATTGTTGAACTCTCATGCTTCACTTATATTATTTTGAGAATCTCTAAACAGCATGGTAATTTGCTTAGTTTATGAATTTAGTCCTAATATGATGGGCATCCAAGAGGGATATAATAAAAACTTTCATATAAAGTGCATTGAATACTATGAGAAGTTTGATTCCTTGTGATTGTTTTGAGATATAAAGATGGTGATATTAGAATCATGCTAGTGAGTAATTGTGGATTCTAGAAATACTCGTGTTAAAGTTTGTGATTCCCGTAGCATGCACGTATGGTGAACCGTTATGTAATGAAGTCGGAGCATGATTTATTTATTTATTTTCTTCCTTATGAGTGGCGGTCGGGGACGAGCGATGGTCTTTTCCTACCAATATATCCCCCTAGGAGCATGCTCGTAGTACTTTGTTTCGATGACTAATAGATTTTTGCAATAAGTATGTGAGTTCTTTATGACTAATGTTGAGTCCAAGGATTATACGCACTCTCACCCTTCCACCATTGCTAGCCTCTCTAGTACCGCGCAACTCTCGCCGGTACCATACACCCACCATATACCTTCCTCAGAACAGCCACCATACCTAACTATTGTAGCATTTCCATAGCCATTCCGAGATATACTGCCATGCAACTTCCACGTTCCGTTTATTATGACACGCTTCATCATTGTCATATAGCTTTGCATGATCATGTAGTTGACATCGTATTTGTAGCAAAGCCACCGTTCATAATTCTTTCATACATGTCACTCTTGATTCATTGCAATCCTGGTACACCGCCGGAGGCATTCACATAGAGTCATAATTTTTGTTCTAAGTATCAAGTTGTAAGTAAATAAGAGTGTGATGATCATCATTATTAGAGCATTGTCCCATGTGAGGAAAGGATGATGGAGACTATGATTCCCCCACAAGTCGGGATGAGATTTCGGACGAAAAATAAAAATAAAAAAGAGGCCAAAAAAAGAAGAGAGGGCCCAAAAACCAAAAACAAAAAATGAGAGAAAACAGAGAAGGGGCAATGCTACTATCCTTTTACCACACTTGTGCTTCAAAGTAGCACCATGATCTTCATGATAGAGAGTCTCCTATGTTGTCACTTTCATATACTAGTGGGAAATTTTCGTTATAGAACTTGGCTTGCATATTCCAACAATGGGCTTCCTCAAAATGCCCTAGGTCTTCATGAGAAAGCAAGTTGGATGCACACCCACTTAGTTTTCTTTTTGAGCTTTCATACACTTATAGCTCTAGTGCATCTGTTGCATGGAAATCCCTACTCACTCACATTGATATCTATTGATTGGCAACTCCATAGCATGTTGATATTCCTAGTTGATGTGAGACTATCTCCTTCTTTTTGTCTTCTCCACCACCATATTCTATGAAATTTGAAAAGGTTTGAGAACATCAAAAGTATGAAACAATTTCTTGGCTTGTCATCGGGGTTGTGCATGATTTGAATATTTTGTGTGATGAAGATGGAGCATAGTCAGACTATATGATTTTGTAGGGATGACTTTCTTTGGCCATGTTATTTTGAGAAGACATAATTGCCTTGTTAGTATGCTTGAAGTATTATTGTTTTTATGTCAATATTAAACTTTTTTGAACCTTATGGATCTGAACATTCATGCCACAATAAAGAAGATTATATTGATAAATATGTTA
The DNA here is from genome assembly GCF_056163025.1 of Triticum urartu. Taxonomy (NCBI): domain Eukaryota; kingdom Viridiplantae; phylum Streptophyta; class Magnoliopsida; order Poales; family Poaceae; genus Triticum; species Triticum urartu. Next base: position 72,443,912 of record NC_141879.1, on the reverse strand, counting down.
GGTAGAATTCCACATCAAAAATTCTGTTTTTATCATTTACCTACTCGAGGACGAGCAAGAATTAAGCTTGGGGATGCTTGATACGTCTCCAATGTATCTATAATTTTTGATTGTTCCATGATATTATATTATCTATCTTGGATGTTTTATATGCATTTATATGCTATTTTATATGATTTTTGGGACTAACATATTAACGTAGAGCCCAGTGCCAGTTTCTTTTTTCCTTGTTTTTGAGTTTCGCAGAAAAGGAATATCAAATAGAGTCCAATTGAGCTGAAAATTTATGGAGATTATTTTTGGAAAATATAAAATATACTGGAATGAAAAGATACCATAAAAGAGTCCCAAGGCCGCCACAAGGGTGGAGAGCGCCCCCCCCTAGGGTGCGCCCCCCATCCTTGTCGTCGCCTCGTGCCCCCCTGACTTATTCCCAATGCCAAACCTTCAGAGCAGGACCTAGATCGGGAGTTCCGCCGCCGCAAGCCTCTAAAGCCACCAAAAACCAATCGGGACCCTGTTCCAGCACCCTGCTAGAGGGGGGAATCATCACCGATGGCCATCTTCATCATCCTGGTGCTCTCCATGATGACGAGTGAGTAGTTCACCGTCGGGGCTGAGGGTATGTACCAGTAGCTATGTGTTTGATCTCTCTCTCTCTCTCTCGTGTTCTTGATTTGGCACGATCTTGATGTACCACGAGCTTTTCTATTATAGTTGGATTTTATGATGTTTCTCCCCCTCTACCTTCTTGTAATGGATTGAGTTTTCCCTTTGAAGTTATCTTATCAGATTGAGTCTTTAAGGATTTGAGAACATTTGATGTATGTCTTGCATGTGCTTATCTGTGGTGACAATGGGATATTCACGTGATCTACTTGATTTATGTTTCGGTGATCAATTTGCGGGTTATGTGACCTTGTGAACTTATGCATAGTGGTTGGCACACGTTTTCGTCTTGACTCTCTGGTAGAAACTATGGGGCACTCTTTGAAGTTCTTTGTGTTGGCTTGAATAGATGAATCTGAGATTGTGTGATGCATATCGTATAATCAAACCCACGGATACTTGTGGTGACATTGGAGTATCTAGGTGACATTAGGGTTTTGGTTGATGTGTATCTTAAGGTGTCATTTTAGTATGAACTCTAGGGCTGTTTGTGACACTTAGCTTATAGGAATAGCCCAATAAATCGATCAGAAAGAATAACTTTGAGGTGGTTTTTACCCTACAATAATATCTTTGTTTGTTCTCCACTATTAGTGACTTTGGAGTGACTCTTTGATGCACATTGAGGGATTGTTATATGATCTAATTATTTTATCATTGTTGGGAGAACTTGCACTAGTGAAAGTATGAACCCTAGGCCTTGTTACTAAGCATTGCAATACCGTTTTCGCTCACTTTTATTACTTGCTACCTTGCTGTTTTTACATTTTTAGATTAAAAAACCTATATCTACCATCCATATTGCACTAGTAGCACCACCTCTTCACTGAACTAGTGCACCTATACAATTTACCATTGTATTGGGTGTGTTGGGGACACAAGAGACTCTTTGTTATTTGGTTGAGGGTTGTTTGAGAGAGACCATCTTCATCCTATGCCTCCCACGGATTGATAAACCTTAGGTCATACACTTGAGGGAAATTTGCTATTGTCCTACAAAACTCTATGCTTGGAGGCCCAACACGAGTCTACAAGAAGAAGGTTGCGTAGTAGACATCAGGGTTATCAAGATCAACTACTGGTTCTATCTCAACATCATTGTCTGGTTCTTTATTATTTGTATGAGTATTTTCATGAACCTGAACCTCATCAGTATCTTTTTCATTATCTGAAGGTGAGTGTTCATTACCATATTGGGTTTCAGCATCAGAGATAGAAACTTCATTATCATTATCAGGAGGTTTTTCTACTTCAGGTTCACTAGAGGCATGCAAAGTCCTATCATTTTTCTTTTTATTTTTCTTTTTCTTTTTCTTTTTAGAAGGACTAGGTGCATCAGTGTTAATTCTTTGAGAATCTTGTTTAATTCTTTTTGGGTGTCCCTCGGGATAAAGTGGTTCGTGAGTCATCCTACCTCCTCTAGTCATTACTCTAACAGCATGATCATTTATGTTGTTGCTCATTTCATCTAACAACTCTCTTTGAGATTTAGCAACTTGTTCTAACTAAGTTTGAACCATAGAAGCATGTTTTCCCACACCTCTAACATCATTTGAAATTCTAAACAACAAGTCACTCAAGCGAGCAATCATATCAGAATTGTATTTCAATTGTTTCATAACATTTGCATTGAAGTGATCTTGCTTTCTAATGTACTCCCTTCATCCCATAATGTAAGAACGTTGTTGACACTAGTGTAGTGTCAAAAACGTTCTTATATTATGGGATGGAGGGAGTAATTTTCAAACTCATAAAGGCATTGACTAGGGTGCATATTGTGAGGATTATCATTACCATTGAATTTCATTAGAGAATTTACCTCTACCACCTTAGGTCGTGGTGTATCAAGCCCATGTATTACTTCAATAGGAGGTAAATTTTTGACATCCTCAACTTTAATACCTTTTTCCTTCATGGATTGCTTTGCCTTTTGCATATCTTCAGGACTGAGATATAAAATACCCCTCTTATTTGGAGTGGGTTTAAGTGGTGGTTCAGGAAGAGTCCAATCATCATAATTTTTCAATATGTTATTCAATAATTCTATAGCTTGTCCAATAGTTCGTTCCCTGAAAACAAAACCAGCACAACTATCTAGGAAATCCCTGGAAGCATCGGTTAGTCCATTATATAAGATATCAAGTATTTCATTTTTCTTAAGAGGATGATCAGGAAAATAATTAAGCAATTGGAGAAGCCTCCCCAAATCTTGTGGGAGACTCTCTTCTTCAATTTGCACAAAGTTAAATATTTCCTGTAAGGCAGCTTGTTTCTTATGAGTAGGAAAATATTTTTCAAAGAAGTAATAAATTATATCCTAGGGACTACGCACACAACCAGAAGCAAGAGTATTGTACCAAGCTTTAGCATCACCCTTTAATGAGAATGGAAATAATTTGAGAATATAATAATAGCGAACTTTCTCATCTTGAGCAAAAAGGGTGGCTATATCATTCAACTTAGTAAGATGTGCCACAACAGTTTTAGTTTCATAGCCATGGAAAGGATCAGATTCAACCAAAGTAATCAACTCTGGGTTGACAGAGAATTCAAAGTCCTTATCATCAATAAACATAGGTGAAGTACCAAACTGAGGATCACATTTCATTTTACCATTCAAAGTCATTTCTTTATACTTGCATAATAATTTTTCTAGATCATCTATATCCTTACAAGAAAGAATATCTCTAGTTGTTTCCTCATTCATAACATAACCTTTCGGAACCTTAGGCAATTCATATGAAGGAGGGCTAGTTCTAATAGGTGTTTTAAGATTTTTAGTTTCAAGTTCTTCATCAGTTTCATCGATATCATGTTGTCTTACTCACTACAAAAAAAGACACATCCGTGACATTTTGGGCCGAATGAATTTTTTTTCTGTCATACATATGACACTTCTATGACGATAATTGTGACAAAACCCGGTATCATCCTAGATGTGGTGGGCTCCTACTTCTATGACAAAAAATCATGACAGAAAATGGGCTTTAAGTCCTGGGCGGTCCGGAGACGCAGCTGCATGACATTCTTTGGGCCATCCATGACGGAAAAAACCGTGGTAGAAGCGAGGGGGAGGAAAATTTCGGGGAGTTCCCGGTTACGGTGGGAGGTCGGGGGCCGAGCGAGCACGTTTCTCTCGTACACGTATGCGCGTGTGTGCGAGGCGTTGGCTCTAACTGAACCCGAGCGAGGCATCGGGCTCTAACTGAACCCGAGCGATTGCACTGCAGGCTACGCGTTACTGAACCCGAGCGATCGATCGATGGCTGTTAACTGAACCCGATCGAGCGATTCCTTCGCTACTGCTGCTAACTGAAGCCGATCGATGCTGCCTCTGGGATGAACAGTGAGTGTTGCGGGGGGGTTGGATGAACAGTGAGCAGTGGCGTTGCCTCTGGATGAACAGGACCCCGTGGTGTGGTGGAGGGCTGGATGAACAGTAGACGGTGGAGGGGTGCCCGTGGAGGGGTGGTTGAACAGGACCCCGTGGTGTGGAGGGCTGGATGAACAGTAGACGATGGAGGGGTGCCCATGGAGGGGTGGTTGAACAGTAGCCGGTGGAGTAGCACGCGGTGGAGGCTAGATGAACAGGAGCCCGTGGAGGCTGGAGGAGGTCGACGGTGGAGATGAACAATATCCCGTGGAGTCCCGTTTGCGGTACGCCACACCCCTCCCGATGAACAGGACCCCCGTTTCGACCGTAGGAGGTCCGTTTCGTCCGTTTTGCAGTACGCCACACCCCTCTTGATCAACAGGACCCCCGTTTCGACTGTAGGAGGTCCGTTTCCTCCGTTTTGCGGTACGCCACACCCCTCCCGATCAACAGGACCCCCGTTTCGACCGTAGGAGGTCCATTTCCTCCATTTTGCGGTACGCCAGACCCCTCCCGATCAACAGGACCCCGTTCCGAACGTAGGAGGTCCGTTTCCTCCGTTGTGTGGTAAGCCAGGCCTCATTTCCATCGCATGTTCCGTCCAAGCCCTCCCGATGAACACGACCACGCATTCCATTCCGACCCAGCCGGTTGGCTCCCACGCGTTTCGTTGCCTCCCGATGAACACGACGCATTCCATTGCCTCCCGATGAACACGACGCATTTCGTTGCCTCCCCATGAACACGACGCATTTCATTGCCTCCCCATGAACACGACGACGACGCTGTTTCTCCATTCCGACCCAGCCATGTACACGGGCCCTGGTAGTACATATGTGCGAGTAGGCATTCGAGACCCCGCCCGTATGTACACATATGTGGCGTATTTTCTTTCTTGCACCCTGGCCGCTGTATGTACGTGTACATGCTACGTGCACGCCTCTACTATGACATGTACGCACCTCTACTACGACACGTGCGCGCCTCTACATCCACCAGTATATATGTACGTACATGTTCGCGACCAGAATGACAATGCTACGTATGCTTCGACCAGGTGGGTCTCGACTGTCAGGCACTTCCTTGCCTGCGAAGATGTAGCTGGTGGGTCCCAGCAGTCAGAGGGGGAATCATTTTTTCTTTGCCCGGACGCACTTCCTTGCGTGTGAAGATGTAGCTGGTGGGTCCCAGTAGTCAGGGGCAAATGTTTTTTTCGCCAAATACGGTGGCCTGTCCGGTGGGTCCCTGTTGTTAGGTGGAGGAATAATTATTTTGCACGTAATAAGGAGGCACTTCCTTGCTGCGGCCGTGGACCCAGCTGTCAGCCTCTCCACGTACAGTCCACGTCCGATGGAAGTCGTTCCTTGACCATGTTGACCACGCCGCGCCGAGAGCACCAGGGCGGTGGACGACGGTGAGGCCTAAGAGGGGGACAATGAGGAGCCGGGGAAGACGCGGCAGTGGATGCCCACGCGTAGAGGAGTACGAGGGTTCACTGGTCCACTACGGTGTGAGGCTGCCGTCGCCACAGAATAACAGGGGGTGTGGGTGAGTAGAGGGATGGCCTGGCCAGCGGTGGGAGTAGTAGGGGCGGTGAGGCCTCCGCCGCATCGCAGCCGGCCATGGGAGGCAGGAGCACGAGGCATGATCGGCGCTGGTTTGGGCGGCTGGAGCAAAAAGACCAGAGGTTGAAGAAGCACTACGGCCGTTAGATGGACATCGTACGGTCACTGGAGCTAGAATCGTGCATACTGACTAAGTTGACAAAGCCCTCCGTCCCCGTCAACTTAGTAGGCCCACAAGTAAGCCTGCCACTATACTGGGTCCCAGCTAACAGGGGGAGTATTCATTTTTTTGTGCGTAATAAGGAGGCACTTCCTTGCGTGCGAAGATATAGCTAGTGGGTCCGAGCTGTCAGCGGCGGTAACGTTTTTTTTTCACGAAATACAGAGGCCCTTTCGGTGGGTCCCTGATGTCCGGTGGAGGAATCATTATTTTGCGCGTAATAAGGAGGAATTTCCTTGCGTGTGGTCGTGGACCTAGCTGTCGGCCTCTCCACGTATAGTCCACTTCAGATGCATGTCGGTCGTTGACCATGTTGACCAGGCCACGCCGAGAGCACCAGCGCGGTGGACGAAGGCGAGGCCTAGGAAGGGAACGACACGGAGGCAAGGAAGACTCGGCAGTTGTTTCCCACGCGGAGGGGAGTACGACTGTACGAGGGTTTACTGGTTCGTCTGCCTTCGCCGGAGAATAACAGCAGGTGTGGGTGAGTAGAGGGATGGCTAGGCCAGTGATGGGAGTACAGTGGGGCGGTGAGGCCTGCGCGGCAGCAGAGCCGGCTGCGGGGAGGAGGGAGCAGGCAGTCCCGCCGGCGCTTGTTTGAGCGGCAGTAGCAGGAAGAGCAGAGATTGAAGAAGCACGACGGCCGTTGGATGGCCATCCAACAGTCACTGCTTGTGCGTCAACCTTTTTATTTAGGAAAGCCTCAAATCTGTGGAAAACAGCATACAGCCCATCTGCCATTATTTCTAATAATTTACAGCCCATTTGCTAATTCTTAAGGTTTTTTTAGCCCATATTCTTTTTGTTAGCATTACAGCCCATATTGTGGCCACGGTTAAAAAATTATACAAAATTTTGCATATTTCGGTGCGGTCTGAACTGTTTTTAATCCCAAAATTTCGACTCACATTCAAACTGATTTTTAAAATAAATGTATATCAATATAAAATTGAACAAATTCTCCATGCATAAAAATTAATGTAATTTAAAATCTCAAAATGAAAAAAAGATATTTGAAACTAATTGCCGGTTTGATGTGTTTTAAAAATGTACAGCCCATTTCTCATTACTGATAGGCCATTTTTTTGGCCAGCCGAATGAAGCTCTCCTCGTCTTGAAAGATTTGCAGCCCAACAGGCCTGACAAAGCGACTTACTTGGCAAATCACAAAAAACTGGGCTGTGGCCATGGACCCAGCTGTCATTCCATTTGTTTTCTTAGTCCATTTGGTGGGCTGGGTGAAACAATGATGTTGCATCTATGCAGCCCGTTTAAATCTCATTTGCATTTTTCTCAAAATCCGTGGACTTGCTGGGCTGGATAAAAATATCATGTTGGGCTAGACAGAGAAATGTTATAAAAACATAAACACATGATTGCACGTCAGTAAAATCTTTGCAAGTTTATGTACGCAATCACTAGGAGTTAACTTGCCAAGTTATATATAAACAATTATTATTATTATTTTGTAAGAACTTTCAACTTACGAAATAAAATATCATTTTAATTTGATGAGTTAATAATACATGGGGTATTATTATTTTTTAGGCTAGACGTGGGACAGTTGAGTTGGTTCTAGGGGAAAGTACTGGGAGAAAACTCAGTTTACATCGAAAAACAAAGTGGGAGAAAATTCAGAGACCTGCTGGGTCCACCTGAGGAGGGGAATATGTTGGGAGGAAGGAGGTTCAAAGCACAGCAGCCGAGTGAATTACTTTTTTACAGACAAGTGAACTAGTTTACATACATAAGCAAATAGCCACTAAAAAAGCAATCAGGTTAATGGGTTCTTAAAAGAAATATTTCGGACAAAACAGATAATTACGACACATAGGCTAATGCATGAAACACTCAGATGATAAAGGTGCTTATAAACAGATAAAGTACAACATCTAGACCTTCCTGGCACGCTTAATCATGACGCTGCGGCTGTCCGTGTACTCGTCGGTTACGGGAAGCACACACGCCCTCATGTCCAAGTTCTGCCTGTACATGTCGTAGCATGTGTATGCGTCCTTGGCCGCGTATGTTATGTAGGCTAGATTCAGAGGTACCTCCCACGTGTTCAGGTCGTCTTCTTTCATGTTGGCGTATTAGGGGTCGATGATGGTCTCAGCGAGGTCAACCACGGAGTCCTTCTCCTGCCCATTGCTGATGATATTGTATTGCTTCTGGATGTCGACAAGCTTGTTGCACCAGATGGCCGAATCGTCGCGTTCTTCCTTCTCTCCACCATAGCGAAGGTGTAGTCAGCGCTGCCGATGAAACGGGCGAATGCTCCAGAACCTGGTGCAGCCATAGGACTGAGGCGAGGCAGAGCTTCACCGAGTCTGTATCGTTGGTGTACATCACATTCAACATGGTGCAGCCATAGGACTGAATGGCGAACTCAAAGGGAAACTCCTTGCTGAAGTCCATATCCAGCAGGCGACAACAGTAAGCTGAGTGTGTACAGGAGACAACAGTTACTACCCCTCCCTCGTCCGCTGCACGCCCGGCAGAAGATGCACCCTCGGCCACACGTCGGTTCACGAGCGGGTCTGTATTGGTACTGTAATACCAGGAGTTAGTGGTCACTTTACTTAAATTTAATTAGCTTTAATAGAAATTTATACTTAAAACAAGCAATGCATTCGCTCGTTCTATCAATGCCACAGGATCAACATGCACAACAATTAGAATTATTATTCTCAGGACGCACACGATCAGCACATTTGTCGCACTTTCACAAAGATAATACTACCAAGTTTGAACTGTTTGTTATGGTTGTTTTCCTCTGCATCATCATGTCGTGTTTCCCAGCTTGCAAGATTCAGAACCAACAAATAAGATCCAAATAATAAGTACAACAAAGATGCCTACACATCTCATTGATTCCCAGCTTGCAAGATTCAGAACCAACAAATAAGATCCAAATAATAAGTACAACAAAGATGCCTACACATCTCATTGATTCCCAGCTTGCAAGATTCAGAACCAACAAATAAGATTCAAATAATAAGTACAACAAAGATGCCTACACATCTCACCGATTCCCAGCTTGCAAGATTCAGAACCAACCCATTAGAGCCTTTTGATAAAGTGAATATCGGGATTAAATCCATCTTGGCTAGCCATGTCATACAATCGAAGAACTTGCCGAATGCTCTTGACCGTCACAACATCTGTAGTTGAGTATTCCTGTTTGCACAGCATGTTTGCACAGCACAAACAAGGAGACATGAGAGCATGATTTCACTTTAATAGTGGCCTCCTTGAACTCAACCTCCAGCTCTACTTGGATGAGGTCTGCCTGGAGTTCCATGATTCAATTGATGCGCCTTTTTCTGCAGTTCTCCTGAAATGAAGCAAAGATTGCATCATTCAGCTAGCAAGAAGTACTTGCTCTTGTGAGCTGGCAGGTTCTTCTTTAGTAGTTGCACTAAAATTGAGGAACATTAAGGTTGGTTGTCCGGCTCATGTAAGGTGCAACTATAATTTTCTTATCCTTTTGTGCAGTTCCACTAAAATAAAGTGCCATTGTGGTGACAGTGACGGCTCCATCTTGCAAAGGCTAATAAAATGTTGCACGAGATTACCAGCAGAACTTGATGGAGATTTTGGAAACTCCAATCACCATTTTGTGCAGTTCCACCAAAATTGAGAGATGTTGCCCACATGACATTTTAGTTGAACTACACAAGACACACATTCCAAAAAAAGTGTTTTGTGCAGTTCACCAAAAGGTCACAATAGCAACAAGGTGAAATGGATATCCCTATTTGCACAAAAAGAAAGAAAGTAAACATTTGTTGGTCAATAAGAATATACGAAACATATACAAAATGAAAAGAAGCATCTTAATTATGTTCATGGCAATCACGCAAGGACAATAGAAATTTTAAAACGTCTGCAATGCTTCATGTTACCAGAAGCATTACGATCAACAATGAGATTCCTCAAATATGGGATTACTTTAATGGTGGCATTGCTTGTTTACCAGACATAGTAAATCAACAGCAGCTAAAGAGTTGGTTTAAGGGCATGGGACCGTGGGGACACCAGGACACTCAGCAGCGTAAAGGAGCAACTTACTTATCATACTGGGGAAAACAGCAGGAGTGCCATTGTACTATGTGAGGGTAGCAAATCTAATCCTGGAGACCTTGTACTATGTGAGGGCAGCAAATCTAATCCTGGAGACCTTTTACTATGTGAGGGTAGCAAATCTAATCCTGGAGACCTTTTACTATGTGAGGGCAGCAAATCTAATCCTGAGACCTTTTACTATGTGAGGGCAGCAAATCTAATCCTGAAGACCTTTTACTATGTGATGGCAGAAAATCTAATCCTGGACATACTTTGTTGACTTGTCCACCAGCCGCCACTTTCTATCCTTTTTTCAACCAATAATAGATCTGTTCCTTATCCAGTTTGTACTGCGTTTTCCCATTATTTCCCTTTTCAACCAAGAGACCGGTTGGGTATCCAGTCTCTACTACTTTCACCATATTATTTCCTCTTTGAATCAAGTCCTAGATTCATGCTACAACTTTCCCCCCTTTCTTCGTTGTTTCAAAAAAGCCCTAGATTCGAATGCATGAAGTAGCTTTACCTCTAATAATACTAAAAAATTAGGTGGCTTTGGAAGAGCTGATGGGAGTAGAAAAAGATGCACATGCAGACACGTGGGGAGCTGGGGCAGTAGAGCAAGGCCGCTTTCGAAGAACTTATACCTGAGGGTCACCGGGATGTCGGCGGCGGCAGGTTGGATCTGCGGACAATACGGCAGGGAGGAAGAAGGGTCGGAGGACCTCCCGAGCCGGCCATGTGTCGGAGAGAATGGCACGGGCAGAGGATCGGGCCCCTCCGGCAGCTGTGGGTTTCCTCCCTCGGCGGCGATAACCGCGTGAACGATGCACCTTTTAGTCCTCTACACACACCGGCCGAAGGGATCCGGCCGGATCTGTGACCAGCAGTGAGAAGAGAGAAAATGTCGCTACCGCTGTCTTGTTTATATCTAGAGAGGATGAGAGAATGAAGAGAGCAACCCTAGTAAAGCAAGCGCTCAGGCCCCTGCGTCCATATATAGTGGAGTGATTATCTTTTTTCTCTCCACAACAAGTGTTTCAATTTGTGTACGTGGCATTAAAGAAAAGAAACTCTCTATTTAAGGTGACTACTGTACGACTCCTACTTACTACTAGTAGTACTACAGTATTGTTCACTTGTGCTCCCCGCCCCTCCATTCATTGAACAACCCCACGGGTGAATAAACATACAGTAAGTACTGTATTTATATAGAACGAATAAGCTCTAACTATTTTCGCGTAGTTAAAAGTTGAGGGTGGGCCTTTTCCCGGGCAGTACGTGCGGCAGTTTTCGGGTAGGGCCAGAAGACTATTTTAATTTTTTTTAAACTTCGAGACGGCCACATAGCATGGAGCCGACCCCAACGATTTTAAGCTTACAGGCACGGTACACGCTATCCTAGACTACTCTACACATGAAACTGCCACACGAGCGTCCGGGCTGCTCTTGGCTCTTCGCCTCTTCGGGAAGTTGAACAATGATGGAATACTACTGCACTGAAGGAGTACTATAGTACGCTTCTGGCCATCTGACACCGATTGAACTGCTGCATGTCCATCACGTGCGGGAGGGAGAGCGTGTAGCGAAAGCTTATCCTAGTCTTGCCAGCCACCACGCTCATGGGCGGGGGAGGGACGCTCCTGCCTTTGCCTGTATGACAGGTGGGCCCGACAGGTGTGTGGCCAACCTGTCATACAGCCAAAGGAAGGTGCAGTTAAGTCCGCGAGGGAGAGGATAATCAAACTTCTCGTTGATGTACAAGTTGACGCGACACATCAAAGCACTGCGCTGTATATATTTCAATAATTTGCGTGTGTGACTCCCAGATGCAGAGGCCGGGGGTCATCATCCTCCTTTTCGAGAAAAAACAGACGCGTGTGTGAGAGGACGAGTGCGTGCGTGCACCTCTTCTCTTCCTGTATAACGTACTACTAAACTCAGAGTACAAGTTTTTTGGGTGGCACGATGGTGCGTGCGAGAAGTCCCGAGAGATAGGTTTAATGCGTCTGAAAAAAAGACTAGCCTAGAGCTCTCCACGCGGCTAATTTTTTTCTCAAAAAATTATGTTTATCAATGCATTAATTGCAATGCATGCATGCATAAAGTACATGCATTGGTCAATTTTCTCTTAATACTTGCATGCAATGATTTAATGCACCTTGGAATCTAAACATGTGTTGGGGAACAACCAAATTGAGCCTTATAAAATGGAAAAACTAAAATTTTGAGATAAGCCCTATAAAACCGGAAAGGAGGGAGTAGAAAAAGAAGTACTCCATCTGGGAATAGTGCCGCACTTCGAAACTAGAACCGTCAATAAATTTTGAGCTTGCGTCTCGTCACATTCCAAATTACTCCACGCTATATTAAATTGCAAACCTGTTCACACCGATCACAACCTAAACGGTTTCTCACTTAGGAGTGTATTAGTACTCGGTTATAAATACTAGTATGCCAAGATGACTGCACATTCCTCCTCAACTCCTCATCCACAAAAACAAACAAGTCATTCAGCATCCTTCCCTTGCGTCTGCCATGGCCAGCGTGAGTTCTGGGTCGAGAGATTGCCACCAGGGAGAGGCAAGCATGGAAGCGGAAGCACGAGGGATGTCCCGCCTCGCTGCGAGAGCACCCGACATGTCCCGCCGCGCGAAAGTAGTAGCACAGAGGTCCCGCCGTGCCGTCGATGCAGTAGACTGGTCCGGCCGCGCCGCGGAAGCAGCAGAGATGTCCCGCCACACCGCGGTGGCCTAGGAAAATTTCTCACGGGTAGGCGACGACTGTTACAGGCGCATGCATGCGATCGTCCATAGCCAGATGGATCAGATCTCCGGCTCGGTGAGGTTGTAGGACGACATGATAGCCTCGTTTGAACAGGCTACCGGCGTCATCCGGAAACTAAGGGAGGGCAATGAGAGGCTTCGGGCTGAGCGCGACCTGCTGAGGGAGAAGATCGTCCGAAGTGTAGACCAGCAGGAGGAGACCAGTGCCTTGTTGAAGAGGACCAGCGTCATCGTCAAGAAACTTATGGATGAGAATAACATGCTCCGCAACGAGCGCCAAAGGCTGGTGGAGGAATCCGTGGATGTTCTCAAGCAGCGTCTTGAGGACACGAAAGAGCTCATCGCCGCTCGCCACGGAGACTAGTTTCCTGGTTTCTTTTGATGTAATAATCGGTTTAGGATGTGGATTGTGTCGTCGGTTGTGAAATGTTGGGTTCTAGCGCGGATGTTTGGCCTTTGTTGGCCTCTTGGGATGTTGCGATTTCAATCTGGTAGCTTTTAGTCCTTCGTGTTAGGCTGGAGTTGTGTTGAACTTCTTGTGAATTGTGGTGGTTTTCAGTAATGAAAATCGAAAGGGGCAAGCCCTTCTTTGATCAAAAAAAATTAATCATCCTTATATATTCATCAGTCTTGCTATAAAGTCGCAGTAGATGCTATATAGGTCCGTCGGATCTTACATCGAGATCCGTGCTTTCAGATTTTCTTTTTTCTCTCTTAAATCTCAGTCGAGTGAGACATAGCCACACCATTAAATAGAGGATCGAGTGCCATTAATGGAGACCTTGGGAGAGAGGTGGACGGCAGATGGAGGTCAAAGGGCTCTCCTCCCGATAAGCACGCGCAGGGGTCTGATCGCACGCCTCTCATACTGAAATAGCTACCCTGCACGGCGCCTCCTAGCTAATAAAAAATGGGGACGCGTGGCGGCACGTAAATGGTACTAGTAAGTAGAACGCCCACGGTTTCAATAATACTTGTGTTTCCGATTGTAACGTGACAGCACTTGTTCCAAAATGACTTTGTTGATTGTTAATGTGTGCGCCTTCGCAAATCGGACTGCAAATTTACCACAGCATGTTGGTGCCATGTCATGGCACCAAGACAAGTTTCATTATTTTCATGCGTGTTTTGGATTTACAGGAATTAAAAAACTAAGTTTCTCAATGTTTCCAACCCAGCCACGACGCCCAGAATTTTGAATTGCATTCCCATTTCTTGCATGGAACCTAGAAATTTACCCGAGGACACACATGTGATTTTTCAACCAACTTTGGTGCACTGGAACATGTGCTTGTATTTCAAATTTGAATTATGCACACAAAGGTGACACATTCCCTCCCAGAACCACGAGCCTTCTTGAGAGAAGCTCCGATTTGCAAGAAGCTTATACCAAAATTTGTTCCTATTCAGCCAATTTTTTTACCACAGCATTGTACTACCATGACATGACACCATGCCAAGTTTAATGATTTTAAAACCGAGTTTCTCAATGTTCTCGACAGAGCCACGATGCCCAAATGTTTGAATTTTATTCTCATTTTTTGCATGGGACCTACTCCCTCCTTCCATCTATATAGGGCCTAATGTGTTTTTCAAGACAGCCTTTGACTATTGACAAGATTAATAGCACATGAGATGTATACTATGAAAATTATATTATTGGAAGCTCCTTTGACATACAAAATTGAAGGTATGCTTTGTGTAAGTTGCATGTCATATATTATTGCTCTAACGTTTGGTCAAAGTTAGCCTCGAAAAACGCATTAGGACCTATATAGATGGAAGGAGGGAGTAGAAATTCACCCGAGGACACAAATGTGATTTTTCAACCAACTTTGGTGCACGGGAGCATGTGCTTGTAGTTCAAATTTGAATTATGCACATTAAATGACCAAAAACTCAATTAATGTGTAAATAAGGCCAAACGAAGCCGGAATAATTCCAAAATTTAACAGGGCACACATGTAGTTTTATGTTGCCTTTGTAAATAAACTCAAGGGGGACAACGTATATCGTTTCACACTCAAAAGTGGCACGTTCCCTCTTAGAACCACGAGCCTTCTTGAGAGAAGCTTTGGTTTGCAAAAGCTTATACCAAAATATGTTCCTATTCAGCTAATTTTTTACCACAACATGGTAGTACCATGACATGACATCCATGCCAAGTTTCATGATTTTCAGACGTGTTTTGGATTTACAAGAATTTTCATACGATGCCCAGATGTTTTAATTTTATTCTCATTTCTTGCATGGAACCTAGAAATTCACCCGAGGACACAAATGTGATTTTTCAACCAACTTTGGTGCACGAGAGCATGTGCTTGTAGTTCAGATCTGACTTATGCACACTAAATGACCAGAAACTCAATTAATGTATAAAAACGACAAACGAACCCGGAATAATTCCAAAATTTAACTGGGCACTAATGTAGTTCTATGTTGCCTTTGTTAAGAAACTCAAGGGGGGCAGCGTATATCATTTCACACTCAAAGGTGGCACGTTCCCTCTTAGAACCACGAGCTTCCAAATCAGCCCAAATTTTTTACCACAACATGTTAGTGCCATGACATGACACCATGACAAGTTTCATGATTTTCAGGCGAGTTTTGGATTTACATGAATTTAAAATCAAAGTTTCTCGATGTTCCCGGTCGAGTCATGACGCCCAGATGTTTGAATTTCATTCTCATTTCTTCCATGGGACCTAGAAATTCAACCAAGGACACACATGTGATTTTTCAACCCACTTTGGTGCATCGGAGCATGTGCATGCAATTCATATTTAGATTATGCACGTTAAAATTCCAGAAACTCAATTAATGTATAAAAAGGCCAAATGAACCCGAAATAATTCCAAAATTTAACAGGGCACTCATATAGTTCTATGTTGCCTCTGTAAATAAAATCAGGGGGGAGGCAGCGTATATCGTTTCGCACACAAAGGTGACACGTTCCCTCTCGGAACCACAAGGCTTGTTGAGAGAATCTCCGGTTTTGCAAGAGGCTTATACCAAAACTTGTCCCAATTCAGCCAAAAATTATACGTATGAAAACAGGGTTTAGATTATCCCAAACATCTCGCTACCTAGACTAACTAGAAGAACGCCCGTGCGTTGCAACGGGGCCACATTAACTTTAAGAGTTCAATATTAATATTCTCATACATATCAATCTTTCTCCTCCTTCCGTCTGCCACCGAGACAGGGACCTAGACTTTGTGCTGCTCTTATTGATTTAATGAAAAAAGTTATTTATTTCTGTTAGAACACAAATGCTTAGATAGCATCTGCATGTCAGGGAAGGATAATGTGGCCTGGATAGCATCTGCAAGTTAGGGAAGAATTATGCGACCGTGTAATATTTGGATAGGAACAAACATGGACGTGCGTTGCCCCGTTGCATTACCGCCCAACGAACATGGACGCCGCCGCCGGCGGCCCGGTGGAGCTCGAACCCGAGAGACTCTGCTGCTTGCTGGGAGGGGTCGGGGAGGGTCGGAGCACAGGAGCATTGACGTGAAGAGAGAGTAGGCCGGGGAGATTACTGTGCACGCCGCACAGCGACTTGGACCTCAGAGGGCCTTGGCTCTGTCAGGAGGAGGTCCCGAGTTCCTGCCGAGGACAGCCTGACGGGGGAGACGCACGGCCGCTCGCGCTGCCCGCAACGCGACCACCCCCTGCCCTAGGGTTCTGCGACGGCGGCAGCATCGTCCACAGCCACACCCTCCCTGAGTCCTGCCCTGAACTGGGGTTCCGAGATGGCGGCGGTGGCGGAGGTCTCTGAGGTTGGAGAGGGGAAAGATGTAGGACGGCGGAGGCTGGAGCCTGGAGCGATGGCGGCGTCTCGGGATTGCAGGTAGGGGGACGTGCGAGGTGAGTGTTTTTTTCACCGGTTTATGTTGTGTTGCCTGCACGGATATATAGGAGAACAAATAGGTGGATTATAATTCCTTCCATTGTATCAGTGCTGGGAAAGGAAGCGAGGGACAAAAATCAATCGAGGGGTCTTTAAGAGTAGAGATTAGTTAATTGGATTTTTCTTTAAAGTCTGTTATTTGTTTCCTTAAAATTTATTATATGTTTCCTAAATCAAATTGCATTGATGGGATGGATCGATTGATTTGTATAGTCTATTATTTGTTTCCATCACATCCATTATATGTTTCCTAAAGCAAATTGCATTGATGAGATGGATCGTTTGATTTGGGTAATTTAGTAAAGTTAGATCTGTGTCTTTTTGTACGGTAGGAAAGTGTTTGTTTAGAAGGAAATAGTGAAAAAAATAAACCGATGGGGTGGTGGGAGGGGGGACGAAAAAACCCAGACGAAAGTGGTGGGAGGATGACGAAAATAAAACGGAGGTGGGAGGATGACGAAAAAAACCAGCGAAAAAAAACCGCGCAGACTATTCACCAAGTCGTCCATTAGGAGTAGAGATCCAAATTTTTATGTACTTGGTTTTTTTCCTTTTTGCTAATTTTGGGAAATCAGCACCAAGCAAGGCATTGCTTATCCTGGTAGTTTCTCTAATTTTGTTGAAATAGTAAACATGGTTTTGAGGATCTTGTCTTACAATTTTAACATCATGTCAGCTAAACTTACACATCACACAGGTAAACCAGCTAGAGATTGAGAAGTAGTGCATTTTGGTCACCAAGAGCATTCTCATATTTGACCAAAGAAAATTTTCCAAACAAAAAGCACGCCGTTGCAGCTGGATGGCTGTGCCAATGCATGCGCTAATTAACCCCATACGACCAGCAGCCAAGACAGTTCTGCAACTGCATGTTTGCTTAACCCATCGCTTCATCTGAGTACGCCAAAACTATGAAGCTATATTGGTTTACTACTTCCAGTCGCAAATCAGTTTCAATTCACCTGGCCAGGCAAAAGTTGCATCCAATGCGTAAGCACGATCAGGAGAATTGACAAAAATCCAGATAATTAGTGTACCTGTGACTTGGAGTTGACTTGATGCAACTGCCGCTTCTTGATTCGCCTACTCCTTCTTTGGTCTCCTCTCAACACTACCACTCTACCAGATCCGTGTCCATGGAATCGGACCCTTCGCCATTACGGAGGCAGGGGAGGTGGCGTTGGGAGGCGCCGAGCAAGGTGGCCAGCAGCGAGCGGGACGGTGGCGGCGGCAGCGAGCCATCGAAAGGACGACGGCATTTTGCAACGGGAGAGGCGGTGGGCTGCGTGCGAGCAGAGGTTAGACCTCTCGCTGGAAGTCCCAAAGGATGTGGGCGTTGGTTTTCTTTTGAGGGGTGCCCCATCATTGATTTGGTTTGGAGAGGATCGGAAAACGGGATCTGTTTCCTTTTTCGTGTGCGACGATATAATTGGAAGGGACGACGACTGACGAACGAAAGTACGAAACCGAGATAGCCTTTGAGGTAATTGAAATCTATTACCATATAATTACCGTATTCGAATTTTTCTGAGTTATGGCCTTACCATACCTGGATTGATAGCCTTTAGGATAATTTAAATTTATTACCATATAATTACCATATTCGAAATTTTCTGAGTCATGACCTTACCATATTTGGATTGATGAGATTTCTGAGTTTATAGCCTTTCCATGCGTGGATTAATTGTGATTGATTACCATAAATACGTTGGATATTGCCGGCCAGACGAAAAAGGAGGAAAACCATATAATTACCATATTTGAAATTTTCTTAGTCATGACCTTACCATATTTGGATTGATGAGATTTCTGAGTTTATAGCCTTTCCATGCGTGGATTAATTGTGATTGATTACCATAAATACGTTGGATATTGCCGGCCAGACGAGAGAGGAGGAAAACCATATAATTACCATATTCGAAATTTTCTGAGTCATGACCTTACCATATTTGGATTGATGAGATTTCTGAGTTTATAGCCTTTCCATGCGTGGATTAATTGTGATTGATTACCATAAATACGTTGGATATTGCCGGCTAGACGAGAGAGAAGGAAAACCGATGGAAGGGGGTGGTGGGAGGTGGGACAAAAATAAACCAGACAAAAATAAACCAGACGAAAATAAACCGGACGAAAATAAACCATGGACGCAATCCTACCAACTCAGTCATTAGGAGTAGAGATAATGTACTATGATTTGAATTCAACATAAAATGGATACAAATATTTGAATTGGAGAGCGTATGGTACATGTAGTTCATAGTGAAATATGATTACTGCTATATGTATGTTTTTTTATCAAGATAATATTTAAATTATTGTATAACTTGGCAACAATCGTATTCAAATAAGGAAAATTGATTCAAATTTAGTCCATATGGTAGACGACAATATATATGTTCACATGGTGGAGTAAAATGTTCATATATGATGGAAGATCAAAATGTACGACTACATCGATTATAAATCGCAAGGTCACCTGAGGATATATTCGAATTCAACATAACATGGATTCAAAAATTGAAATTCGAGATCATGGCATCTGTAATCATATAAAAAGGGACATTACTCTTTCTTTGGTGGGAATTGATTTGTTTTTTGTTGTTGTTGAGGGAAGTGCGAATCGATTTGGTACTGTGCAGGGTAATCTTGTTCTCCCGATTTTTTTTACATTTTTCTTGTAGTTTTTTCAATGGCATCTATAGCAATATAGTAAAAAGGGACGTGACTCTCTTGTGTCTTGTATGAATTGTTTTTTACACGTTAAGTTTGTTCTGCCGAACAAGGAATCCGCACCTTGTTATCCCGAAATTTTCAAGCTCGAGTATCTTTTGTCTCACCTGCTTTGAAACTCCCACTTCTTCAACCCGCGCCGCGCCTTGTTATCCCGAAATTTGGACGCGCGTGAGAACTCCCTCCTCATCCGAAATCGCTCCCGCAGCCCAGACACGTGAAATCCCCCTTCTACCCCTCAGCCGGAAATGAAGCTCCACGTCGCGGTGTCAAAACCGGTGGGGGTACGCTGGTAACATACCCTGCATTTCGGACAAGCACGTCCCTAAGCTTGGCTCCCCCCTCCCCCTTCGCCCCCCCCATTCGTACACCAAGGCCGCCAAAACCCACGAAACCCCACGCTCCTCCATCGGCCTCCCGACCGCCGCCCAGCCGGAGACTCTTCCCCGGCTACGTCGTCCACCGCAACAGCTCGTCGTCCCTCATCCACCGCACCGAATGAGGATCCGTTGTCGATCTCGTCATCCCGCCGGATCAGCCGCCCCGTCCTCCACCTCCAAGGAGCTGCCCTGACGTTCACCTCGTCTATCGCGCCACCTCAATCCCCACATCACCGTCTTGACCTGCCCCACCGAAACCGCAGCACCCTCACCAATTCCTCCGATGAAGCCGAGGCCAACTCAGCGCCACCAAGGAGGTACTGCACTCACCGCTGCATTTTATCTTTTATTCGATCTCACGGGGTTGCCGGTGCTCGATACCGAGCAGACATGGTGTGTCTCCATCGACTGCACCGTCGCCGGCCACAACATCCACGGCGTCTCTCCCCCATATCGTTGTTTCCTCGGCGGCGACTTCCACAACGGCACTAGCTGCAGCTGCTCTGTTCTTGCTATCGGTCGCGCTGCTGCACTGCTCCTGCTTTCGTTCGTGCTGCTGCTCTGCTCTTGCTCTTGCTTGCGCTGCTGCTGCTGCACGACCTCCGGCAGCTACAGGAGTTGCTGCTTTAGCACTCGCTCGCGGTGCTACTGCACAACTTGCTCTCTGCTAGTGCGTTCCCTGCTCGAGCGTCTGCTGATTTAGATCACTGTTTCTCTGCTACTAGTGCTCGAACGCCCTAAACATCTATTGCAATGCTCTGTTACTAGTTCAATCAGTTTCGACAGTAAAATTCAGTTTTGACTGTGAAGTTCATTTTCTTCAGTTAAGTTCAGAGTGAACAGTACTTATAGCATCTGTCGGAGCGGCCGTGGCGCAGCTGATGCGTTTTACATCTAGCACTTTTTGGTGATGTATTTTACATCATCTATTGCAGATGATATTAGGGTCCCACTTCAGATTAACGTTGTCTGTCCTGTCATGCTTCAGCCTCGTCGTCGTACACCTTAGCGGAGCTGCTCCAACGATGGAACCGTCCATCACACCGGAGCAGTACCCTTAGCGCCATTTCCAGAGGCCTCGGATCTTCTTCCCCGCCTCCGACAGTCACACCAGCATCATCACCATCCTCCACGTCCAACCCAATGATGCTGAGGTCCACAAGGCTATGCCAAAGAGGTTGTACACTCATCGCATCACTTTGTTTCTCCATTCCTCTGTTCTTCCAATTCATGTCAGCCAAACACCCAGGTTGACTGAAATCCTATGTTTCCAAATGCTCTGTTTTGCACATGCATTCCTATCCTATTCCTGTGTTTTTCCTGTCCCTACGTTTATAGAATCCTCCAATTCTAAGGAGCCCTTACAGATTTACTTCATTTTCAGATAGGCGTCAAAGAAAACTTTGTGTGTTATGTCATGCTCCTGCCGTGCCGTCATCCACCCCACCTGAGGTGCACCATCGACAGAAGTGTTCACTACAGCAGAGATCCCCCCTGCAGACTTCCTTTCGCCGCCTCAAATCATCTTCCTCATTGCCGGCAGCCATGCCAACTGCATTACCATCATCGACTGAGCAGATGAACCTGAGGACTACACAGTTCCAGAAGAGAGGTCGCAGTCTTTCATGTTTGCTTACGTTATACATCGGTTATTATTACCTGCTACTTTATCGTTCAATCTTGAGTTTTGAATTGCCCATGGGTCTCATATCGAGCCAGCAACGAATAGTATCTGTCTACTATCTGGTTCATCTAGGGTCTTCTATGTGGTTCATGTTGGGTGGGCAACAAACAATAGATGATTCATTGTCTATCTTTTTAAACTGAAGCTATAATTTACCTGCTATCATTAGTTTTGGATCCATCCACTCGTTTTCTACCATCAGTCTTGATTTTTGCATGCACCCCTTAGGCCTTACAAAATCTAACTATTTTTTTATTATGCATGTCAAGTATTGTACACAATCATACTGAACATGTAGAGAAAAAGAGAAGACCATTGCGTGTGAATATAATGTCATGCAGACGACGCTCCATGGTGGGCGAAGTGCCCCCCCTCCTGCATTTCCAGATTGTATTCCAGAGGAAGATAACTGTTCAGATGGAGATTCAGAAAGAGCCGACCACGCCTGTTTACCACCTGAGGTGTTTGCTCTAACCTGGCATGCTGATGTTGGTCATATCATGCATATGGCGCCTTGCATTGCTTACATTATACATCTTATATGTCATCAGCTTAGTTTAGATTTGCTTTGTGTGAATGCCACCTGTTTGGTTTCTATATCATACTCCCACCATTCCTAAATATTTGTCTTTTTAGAGATTTCAACAAGTGACTACATACGGAACAAAATGAGTGAATCTACACTCTAAAATATGTCTATATACATCCGTATGTGGTAGTCCATTTGAAATCTCTAAAAAGACAAATATTTAGGAACGGAGGGAGTATATGGGAATTATGCAATGCCATCTTCTTTAGCCAAGCATCATATACGTGAATCATGCAATGCCATCCTGTTTAGCCAGTCATCGTATATGTGAATTGTATCGTGCCATATTTTTTCCATAATGTATTCCATTTGTCAACAATGTTTATACATTCATCTACCCTTCTTGTGCATCAGCCATTTGAGTCAGTCATGGGAAAATCTGGAATGAAAACAAAGTCTTCTGAGCAGTCAGTGCTACCTATCGATGCAGATTTCTTGATGGTTACAGATAGCTCCTCAGAGGAGGATTCAGAGAGAGATGACCAGTCATATTCCCCCCCCCCCCCCCGAGGTGCATGCTCTAACTTGGCTGGGTTATATTGCTCATATCATGCATATGGTGTCTTGCATTGCCATGCCATCTGCTTAGATTAGACATGCTTTGTGTGAATGCCTCATGTTTACTTTCTATATCAGATATGTGAATTATGCAATGCCATGTTTTTCAGCCAGTTATCATATATGTGAATTATGCACTGCCATGGAGCTAGGCATCATATATGTGAATTATCTCATGCCATCTTTTTTTATTACGTATTCCATTTGTCGACAATCTGTGTATATTAAACTACTCTTCATGTGTATCAGCCATTTGAGCCAGTTATGGAAAAATTTGGAGTGAAAACAAGGTCTTCAGAGCAGGCAATGGTACCTGTTGAAGCATATATCTCGATGGTTACAGGGAGCTCCTCAGAGGAGGATTCAGAGACAGATGATCAGTCCTATATCCCACCTGAGGTGTATGCTCTAAGTTGCAATGTTTATATTTCTCATATGATGCATATGGTGTCTTGCATTGCTTAGTTTAGACATCATATGCACAATATTGAATTCTATCTGCTTAGTTTAGAGATCATACATGCGAGTGCCAGCTGCTTAGTATATGAATCAATTATGTCAATTATATCATGCCATCATGTATACTTAGACAACATGTATGTGAATTATTTCATTCCAACCTATTTTATAAAGACATCATATAGTTTTGTCATGTCATCATGTTTAGGTACTCATCATATGTTGAATTATGCCATTATATCCTGTTAAGTTATCCATCATATATCTGAAACTGTGTCATGCTATCCTGTTTAGTTAGGCATCATATATGTGAAATTGTGTCATGTTGTCCTGTTTGGTTAGACAACATATATGTGAATTACCACATCTGTCTATCATACAATGTCTGTACGTTCAATTTCTTTTCTTGTTTATCAGTCATTTGAATTGGAGGGGGTGATGGCAGTATCTAAGTGAGCAAAAACCCGTTCTTCACAAAAGACAGTGCTACCCGTTGATGCAGATAGAACCATCGTTGTACTGGCCCACAAACTAGCCCCACCACACATAATCGAGACTCTTCCAGATTGCACACTTACACCGTTGGGCAGAGAACCAGCTACAACCCATCTAACCGCAACCCCAACAGATAGTAACCCACTTATAGTTGACAAAGCACCATGTCCACCATAGAGTACCCCCACACGAGCAGTTTGTAAAGCTACTGCAGTGCCCAAAGCACGAAGACCACCACAGCTAACCCAAACTCCATGTTTAAAGCAGAAGAGCAATTGTTCTCAGGTCAGATTCCATAGCTATGGTCCATACTCCTTTGCTGTTGCATCACTGTATTTACTCATACCAACTACTTTCGAATTTGAAGGATCCAATTGAAACTACAATGGCGCAACAGGTATGTTTTAAACCTATTTCTTTAATTGGATTGTTGTTCTAACTTCTTGCTCTATGTTGATTTTAGTTTAAGTTGTATAAACAGTTATGTTCTCATGTGATGCACATTACAAGTGCTGCCAATGCTGTGTAGTTTCTCACACTTATATTCTGTCTATGCTGCTGTGTCTTAAAAATATATGAGTTGAACTGTGTCTCTATCTTGATTAGGGAACATAAACTAGAATGATATGGACAATACAGTGACCATAGTACATAGATATATGTTTGTTTCATGCTGTTATCCTGTCCACCTTACTACTGAACCGGTTTACCAAAATGAGTTTCGTATACTACAAGCTAAACCTGTGATGTGTCTGCTTGTTTCTCTTGTAGTATGCAAACAGAATATTGGAGAAGAGAACCCCACTATGCAATGGTAGAGAAAGTAATGCAGATAAGGTTCAAGATAGGGAGACAACCCTGTTGGTCTCCAAGAAAGGTGATAAAAACGATCTTGTAGACAGTGAGAAAACCCCCACAGTCCTGCGTTGATGTAGTGTTCGAGTTACTGGCCAGTACCGCTGGCACAAGCTCTTCGAACTCGCTGCCTGAATCACTTTGGCTTCTTTAGTCTCAGCTACAAGCTGAAAGGCATCAGTCAGTTGTGCTGCAGCAAGAAGCCGAAGGACTGAGGAAGTCCCTGCAGAATTCAAATGCGTACTTTCTTGTGCA
The DNA here is from genome assembly GCF_056163025.1 of Triticum urartu. Lineage (NCBI taxonomy): Eukaryota > Viridiplantae > Streptophyta > Magnoliopsida > Poales > Poaceae > Triticum > Triticum urartu. Next base: position 72,419,307 of record NC_141879.1, on the reverse strand, counting down.
ACAGGAAGCGCTAGAGGATTTAAGCGCCAAACAAGAGAAAGTTAATAAGCTTGCTAAGCATATTGCCAGCATTATGGGTACCCAGGATATTGTTTCTTGAACTCTTCTGAAGTGGTTTCAGTTCTGGACTTGTTTTGCTGCGGCGTTTATATGCTGCTTTGTTCCCTATATTTGCACTGGTGGTGAACTTTGATGCCCAGTGGATGTAATATGGGTAATAGCCGTGATAGCCTAGCATAAGTTGCTTGCTTATTTATTTCCTTGTTGTCTTGTTTATTTGTTTGCTTGTAGTCAGTGCAGTTCTTTTTTCGCGGTTTGCTAGTGGCTGCGATAACCTATTTTTTTAAAACTAGGCCACAATAACCATGGGCTAATATTTACTGTAGTGACACTGGGCCTCCTACGGGTCGTAGAAACAGTGGGCCTTCTATGGGCCGTAGAAACAGTAGGCCTTCTACGGGCCGTAGAAACAATGGGCCTTCTAAGGGCCGTATCATCAATGGGCCTTATACGGGTCGTATGATCGATTGGCCAAACATGGGCCAATAACAGGCCGCATTATGGTCGTAAATGGGCTAGAGTTGGAATCATCCGTTCATGGGCCGACCATAATGGGCCATCGTTAATAGGCCATATTTGATGACGCTATGAAAACGGCCCAACGTATTAACGAACCACAAACGGGCCGACTGTAACCACGGGCTGAATTTGGCCCACAAGCAGAAAATGATAGTAATGGGCCCTAAGTAAACGAATGCTGGAAATGAGCCCAAGAATAAATGGGCTCTGAGAAGGCCGAAAGATAACATGGGATGGAAACGGCCCAATGGAATAACGGGTCGTTAATGGGTATAAAGTGATACACTGTTTATTACGGGCCAGTTTCACCACGGGCCGTTAATGGGTGTAAAGTGATACACTGTTCATTACGGGCCAGTTTCACCATGGGCCGTTAATAGGCCAAGAGTTACATAGGGCCTCATATGGGCCGAAAGACGTCATGGGCAATACATGGGCCAGAAGTGAAAACGGGCTGGAATCATATTGGATGGCCCAGATGACGCTACTGGGCCTAATTCAGATAGGGCATAACGGGCCTTGGTTAGCAGGTTGTAAATGGGCTATATGCGAATAGGCCGTTAACAGGCTTTCCATGGGCCGGCCCGCCACCTTTTGACCAAGTCAAACGGGCTGGCCTTTTCACAAGAATGGGCCTCTATTGGGTCGTGCCACATGTCGACGTATCATAGGTGCCTTCTGTCCAATTAGTGGATGACATCTGTCCCAACGATGAGCCGACACGTGTTTCCTCCAGTCAATGATGATTTTACACGTGGAAAATCCCCATTGGTCGAGGCTGTTAACGGGTTATCGAATCCAATACCCGACCCAATAGCTTAACGGTGTTCCGTTACGGTGGATGCCACGTGTTGGTCACCCTTGACGAAAGCACTTCTGTGACGCGCGATTTATCTTTATGGAAGTGCACATGTAACGCCCCGGATATAACTTTCCCAATTTGTACTCCAACTCTTGCCGTTTCCGGTGTTAAGTTATATTTATTTTTCTCGGGTTCAGGTCTTTGTCTCCGTGTGTTGTTGTCTTTGTCATGCATCTCATATCATGTCATCATGTGCATTGCATTTGCATGCGTGTTCATCTCATGCATTCGAGCATTTTCCCCGTTGTCCGTTTTGCATTCCGGCGCTTCGTTCTCCTCCGGTGGTCATTTCTAGCTTTCTTTCGTGTGTGGGGATTAAACATTTCCGGATTGGACCGAGACTTGCCAAGCGGCCTTAGTTTACTACCGGTAGACCGCCTGTCAAGTTTCGTGCCATTTGGACTTCGTTTGATACTCCAACGGTTAACCGAGGGACCGAAAAGGCCTCATGTGTGTTGCAGCCCAACACCCCTCCAATTTGGCCCAAAACCCACCAAACTCTGCTCCATGTCCTAGAGCGTTCGATCACGATCGCGTGGCCGAAAACCGCACCTCATTTGGACTCTCATAGCTCCACTTATGCCTATAAATAGACCCCCCGTTTTCGGGTCTTCTCCTCCCACGAAACCCTAAAATCAGATCCGCCGCACACCGGACGTGTCCGGCCGCGCCGGACTTTGTCCGCTCTGCCGCCCGCGCCAACCCCTTACCGCCACGTGGCGCTTCTGCCGCCAGCCGCCGCCGAGGCCCGGGAGCCCGCGCCTGGCCCTCCCGGCCCGGTCGCCCCGCGAGCCGCCCCCGCGCCCCGCGCCTCCATCCGTCGCCGCCTCTCCCATCTCCGGCGGACGCCGCCGCCGCGGGCCACCCCGCGAGCCCGAGCCGAAGCTCGCCGCGCCACCGCCGCCCTTCGCCGCCTCCGGCCGCCACAGCCGCCGCCTCGCCCGGCCGTCGTCGCGCGCCACTGCGCCGGCCGCCGCCGACCCCGCCGTCCGGCAGCCCCTCGCCGGCGCCGACTACCTCCTCGCCGGAGCCCTGCAACCTCGCCGGAGAGCTTCGGTGAACAGTGCCGCCGCCGCCTCGGTTTCCGTGCAACCCTAGATCTGGGGTTGTTTTTTCTCTCCAAGTCATTAAATTTTCAGTCCAAGTTGCTCTGTTCAAGGCTCCATAACTTTGCATCCATAACTCCGATTCATGCATATAGCATATCAAATTGTTCATCTCAGTGAGCACATCATTTTATTCCATTGCATCTTTTTCATTTGAGCTCATCTCGATGCCCGAAGTGCTGTTAGAAGGAGGCTTCATGAGTTAATTGTCAGATCTGCTAGTTGATCTTAGACTTTTGTCATTTTTGCCATGATTATTGTGTGCATGATATGCCCTTGAGTCCTTCATATGTTTTGTTAAGGATTTTTTCTTCTTTACAGAGGTGCAACCCATGCATTTTTGTGATGTGTGTGGTGACTTGTGCAAGCTTGCAAAGTGAGGCACCCGGTGAATCTGTTTTCACGGACTTAGTAGTTTTCACTAAGTCTGGGATTATTTAGTTCATGATGCCATATGTTCTTGCTGTTTCCTAGTGATCCGTGCCTCTTTTGAGGATGATCAGTAAAGGAGTTTTGTTAATCTTGTTATGATCTGTCCATACATGTCTTTACTTACAATTATGGAGCACCCTAGCTTGAGTAAATCGAGCTCTACTTTTGCTTTGTTGTGAATCTGGGCAGATCGTCAACTCGTTTGCGATTTTGCCGATGTTGTTGTAGTTGATCCGTGCATGCTATGCCATTGTTCTTGCCATGTCTAGCTTGTATTTTGTGCCTTGTTTATGGTTGTATGCTTGCCTTGCCATGACTTGCACCGTAGTGAGTGCATCGAGCTCGTTTACATGCCTTCGTGAGTTATATTTCAGCATGTCCCAGTTTTCACTAAGTCTGAAAACTGATTATGTTTTTGCTATGTTCGTGTGCTCGTTAGTATATTTTGTGATCCCTTTTGGCTCAAGGTCACTAAGGGACTTTTGTTAAGCTTGTTGAGTAGCTCCATGCCATGTCTTTCTTTGTCATGTTCAGGTCCTGTAGCATGTTGTTTTGATGCTCCGAAGAGGGCTATATGATCTGAAATTTCAGACAAGTGTTAATTCCACTAAGTCTGAAATCTGTTTTGCATTTGTGTTTTTGACATGCTTGTTTGAACCTCATAATGGATGATTTGGCCATAGCTCAGTGCTAGACTTTTGTTAAGAATCTTGTGTGCATCCCTGCCATGCATTTTGTTGTCATGTTTGGGTGCTGTAGCATGTTCATCTCATTGCATTTAGATGCCTACTTGCTGTAAATCGTAGACCGGTGTCAATTTTGAATCGCTTGCCATTTCCAAACCGTAACTCCGATTCCGGCGTTCTTTATATCGTTTTCAAGAGATTTCATATCATTTTTCTAGTGGCACCCTTGGAATTCCAAGTTGAGGCCAGATTCATGCATTTCCTGTCATATCTTGCATTTTGCATCCCGCATCGCATCCCGCATAGCATATCAGCATTGCATCATATCGCTTGATCCTTGCACGTGGTTGATTGTGTCCTTGTTGCTTGTTTGTCTTTTTTGGGTAGAGCCGGGTGACGAGTTCGCTACCGAGGAGCCCGTTGAGTTTGCTTGTGAGGATCCAGTCAACTCTGACAACTGTGCAGGCAAGATGATCATACCCTCGAAATCACTACTATCTTTGCTATGCTAGTTTGCTCGCTCTTTTGCTATGCCATTGCTACGATGCCTACCTTTTGCTTGTCAGCCTCCCAATTGCCATGTTGAACCTCTAACCCATCATGGTCCTAGCAAACCGTTGATTGGCTATGTTACCGCTTTGCTAAGCCCCTCTTATAGCGTTGCTAGTTGCAGGTGAAGATTGGAGGCGTTCCTTGTTGGAACATTTATTTACTTGTTGGGATATCATTATATTGCTATGTTATCTTAATGCATCTATATACTTGGTAAAGGGTGGAAGGCTCGCCTCTCGCCTAGTGTTTTGTTCCACTCTTGCCGCCCTAGTTTCCGTCATATCGGTGTTATATTCCCGGATTTTGCGTTCCTTACGCGGTTGGGTTATAATGGGAACCCCTTGATATTTTGCCTTGATTAAAGCTTTTCCAGCAATGCCCAACATTGGTTTTACCATTCGCCACCTAGCCTTTTCTTTCCCTTGGGTTCTGTAGACTCAAGGGTCATCTTATTTTAACCCCCCCCCGGGCCAGTGCTCCTCTGAGTGTTGGTCCAAACCGTCAGCCGCCGGTGGCTACCAGGGGCAACTCTGGGCTGGCCTACCGGAAGTTTGGACAATCTGAGTGTGCCCCGAGAACGAGATATGTGCAGCTCCTATCGGGATTTGTCGGCACATTTGGGCGGTGTTGCTGGTCTTGTTTTAACCTGTCGAAGTGTCTTGAGTTACCGAGATACTGAGTCTGATCGGAACATCTTGGGAGGAGGTCTATTCCTTCATTGACCGTGAGAGCTTGTCATGGGCTAAGTTGGGACTCCCCTGCAGGGATTGAACTTTCGAAAGCCGTGCCCGCGGTTATGGGCAGAAGAGAATTTGTTAATGTCCGGTTGTAGATAACTTGAACCTTAATTAATTAAAATGAATCAACTGAGTGTGTTACCGTGATGGCCTCTTCTTGGCGGAGTCCGGGAAGTGGACACGGTGTTGGAGTAATGTTTGCGCAGGTTGTTCTCTAGTTTCTCGCTCATGCTTTGCCTCCTCTTCTCGCTCTCCTTTGCGAATAAGTTTGCCACCATACTTGCTAGTCCCTTGCCGCAGCTCCACTCATATTTTACCTTGCCTTACCTATAAGGTTGAATAGTCTTGATCGCGAGGGTGCGAGATTGCTGAGTCCATGTGGCTCACAGATACTATAACTCCAGATGCAGGTCCAGGTGATCCCGCTTCAGGTGACGAGTACGAGCTCAAGTGGGAGTTCGACGAAGACTCTCAGCGTTACTACGTGTCTTTTCCTGATGATCAGTAGTGGTGCCTAGTTGGGGTTTGATTCGGGGCCTTGTCGCATGTTGGGTTCTTTTCTATTTTGGCGCTGTAGTCGGGCCATGAGTGTTTGGATGATGTAATGTTATTTATGTACTTGATTGATGTGGCGAGTGTAAGCCAACTATGTTATGTCCCTTTTATTTATCATATTGCATGGGATGTTGTGAAGATTGCCTAACTTGCGACATATGCCTTCAATGCGATTATGTCTCTAAGTCGTGCCTCGACATGTGAGAGCTATAGTCGCATCGAGGGTGTTACAAGTTGGTAATCAGAGCCTTCCCCGACCTTAGGAGCCCCATTGCTTGATCGTTTTGAGCGGCCGAGTTGTGTCTAGAAAAATGTTTTGAGTCTTTTAGGAATTATATATTTGAGAGATTAGGAATTATTTTTACTTCCCAGTCTCCTCATCGCTCTGGTAAGGCATCCTGACGTAGAGTTTTGACTCTTCTCTTCTCAAATTTCACTAAAAAAATTTTAGGATCACGCGGATATCTTGGAATCGTTCCGATGGTTTTATGATGAGAACATTGACTTGGTGCCTCCTGTCAGGGGTTTAGTGGAAGTGTCCCGGGGAGTTGAGCTCTGAGGTGTTGTCATCATAATTTTATCATTGCAGTTCTGGAATACCTAAGTTTAGTACGCCGACATCGAAAATCTCTTTTATGCAGTTCGTTGGTGAGATAACCTCGACGCCACCCAGTACTGGGGCGGGAGTTCGGGAGTATTGCCATAACTTGTATAACGGATGCTTTTCGAAGGTTGAGGTAGATGGTTTCCGAAGGTTTCTTGGTTATGTGTTGAAGGATGGATACAGCTGGATGTAGGATTTGCTAGTTTGGGTGAGATATTATGCTTCCCCTGTATCCCCAACACCTGATTGCATAACCGGAAAAGTTCGGGAGTTTCATAGGTGGGAATTCTAGTAGCTCTAGTTCTTCTTCCACGGATATTGGTTTGAGATTGGGATTTCTTACCGATTATTCGTTCTCGAGCCGTATCTTGTTGTTTTACTTCTTCTACCTAATTCTACGTGGCTTCGCAATTTAGGGATATGTGACCACTTCAAGAGGAATGCATTCGTTCATTTTGTTCGGATGTGAAGACTTTATGTTGCAATTTTCATTCCGTTGGTTTCAGCTTCATTTATCTGTCTATGTGCTAACGGTGGTCAACCTCTTCAGGATGGCTCCCGCTAAGAGCACCAGTCAGAACCAGAATCAAGATCCGCCACCTCCTCCAGAGGCATGGCAAGCTGTGATGGCCGCAACCAATGCAAACACACAGCTGATCATGCAAATTCTCCAAGAGCGCAATCAAGGCAGTCAAGGAAATCAAGGCAGCAATCAGAGTCACTTTGCTACACTCAACCAGTTCCTTGCTAATGGGCCAAAGACTTTCAGCAATTGTGTTGAGGCAACCGATGCTGACGATTGGCTTGTGGATCTGTGTAAGCATTTCGAGTGCAGTAATGTCAGGCCTGAGGACTTTGTCAAGTTCGCTTCCTTCCAACTCAAAGATCAAGCTGCAGAATGGTTCCAGCAGTACAGGGACTCCAGAGGTGGACGTGTTATCACTTGGGATGATTTCCGTCGAGATTTTCGAGCTCATCATATTCCGCAGAGTGTGGTTGAAAGCAAGCGTGAGGAATTCCGCAATCTGAAGCAAGGCTCTTTGTCTGTCTATGACTACAACAAGTTGTTCCAGAAGCTCGCCCGCTTTGCCAACCAGGACGTCCCTGATGAGAAGAGCATGATATATCAGTTCAGGGGTGGTCTCAGAGAAGAAATTCAGCTCGCTCTTGTCCTCTTTGAGCCCTTGAGGTACAATGAGTTCTACAACATGGCACTGAAGCAAGAGGCTGCTCAGTTGAGGTGTGATGCTTCCAAGAAGCGAGTCAGAGATGTTACTCCTTCTTCCTCTACTCAAGTGGCCAAGCAGCAAAAGTTTTGGCTTCCTCCTCCTCCGTTCCGTCAGCCGTATCAGCAGAAGAGCAAAGGTGGCAGTGGTTCTTCCCACCCACCCAACCCTGGCTTTCAGAATAAGGCTTCGTCTCAAGCTCCAAGATCGAGTGCTCCGTATCACCGTCCGCTTTCAGAGGTCACGTGCAACAAGTGCCAACAGAAGGGTCACTATGCCAACAAGTGTTTCAACCAGAGGCGTCTTCCTCCTCCTCCTCCTATCAGATCGGCAAGTACGGCTGTGGTCAAGCATAACCCCAAGCATGCCAAGGTCAATTTGATGAATGCAGCTCAGGCAGAGGACTCGTCAGATGTGATCATGGGTAACCTTCCTGTTAATGATAAACCTGCAAAAGTTCTTTTTGACACTGGTGCATCACATTGCTTCATCTCAAAACCTTTTGCATCTAAGCATGAGTTGACTTCCCAAGTTATGCATAAACCGTTAGCAGTCGTCTCTCCGGGTAAATGTTTGCTTGCTAATCACGAGATTCCGGATATTTCTATCATGATGGGTGATTTCAAGTTTCTGGCTTCTCCAATGGTTCTTGGTAACTCGGATATTGATCTTATTCTCGGCATGGATTGGCTTTCTAAGCACAAGGCTCGGCTTGATTGTGCAGCCAGGCAGATTCAATTGACTCATTCGTCTGAGGATGTAATTGTCTTTGCCGCTCGGGATAATTCCATCCGTCTGTTTTCTCTCAATGAGAAGGGTGAATTGGATGCCATCTCTCAAATTCCAGTCATTTGCGAATATCAAGACGTCTTTCCAGAAGAGCTTCCAGGAATGCCTCCGCACCGGCCAGTTGAATTCGTTATTGAACTTGAGCCTGGCACAGAACCTGTGTGCAAACGTCCTTACAAGCTCGGACCTGAAGAGTTGAAGGAGCTGAAGAAGCAACTCGATGAGCAAGAGAGAATGGGTCTCATCCGGCCTAGTTCTTCTCCGTGGGGTTGTGGTGTTCTTTTGTGAAGAAGAAGGATGGAACGGACCGACTTTGTGTTGATTACCGTCCAGTGAACAAGAAGACCATCAAGAACAAATACCCACTTCCCAACATCAATGAGCTGTTCGAACAACTCAAAGGTGCCCAAGTATTCTCCAATCTTGATCTCCGCATGGGTTACCACCAGATTCGCATTCGTGAAGAAGATATTCCCAAGACAGCATTCAGAACAAGCTTTGGTTCATATGAATACACTGTCATGTCTTTTGGCCTCGCCAACGCTCCTCCGACGTTCTCTCGCATGATGAACTTCATCTTCAATGCCTACACCAATGACTTCGTTTTGGTCTATCTCGACGACATTCTGGTTTTCTCCAAGAACAAGGAAGATCATGCCAAGCACTTGCGTTTGGTGCTTGATAATCTCAGGGAACATCAGTTCTACGCCAAGTTCTCCAAGTGCGAATTTTGGCTCGATGAGGTTCTTTATCTTGGTCATATCATCTCTGCCAAGGGCATTGCCGTGAATCCTGAGAAGGTGTCCGCAATTGTGAATTGGGAACCTCCTCAGAACGTGAAGCAACTCCGCAGTTTTCTCGGTCTCGCAAGCTATTGCCGAAGATTCGTTGAAAACTTTTCCAAGATCGCGAAGCCTCTCTCTAATCTTCTTCAGAAGCACGTCAAGTACGTTTGGTCTCCGGAATGTGATATTGCTTTCAACACTTTGAAAGAGAAGTTGATCACTGCTCCAGTTTTGACTCCGCCTGATGAATCCAAGCCGTACGAGGTCTTTTGTGATGCCTCTCTCCAAGGTCTAGGCGCAGTATTGATGCAAGAGAAGAAAGTTGTTGCTTATAAATCTCGCCAGCTGAAGCCTAATGAGAAGAACTACCCCACTCATGATCTCGAGTTAGCGGCAGTTGTGCATGCTCTTTTGACTTGGAGACATCTTCTATTGGGGAGAAAAGTGGATATTTTCACTGATCACAAGAGTCTCAAGTACATCTTCACTCGGCCTAATCTCAACCTCAGGCAAACTCGATGGGTCGAAATGATTCAAGAGTATAATCCGAGTATCGAGTATACTCCAGGCAAGGCCAATGTGATTGCCGACGCTTTGAGCAGGAAAGCGTATTGCAACAGTCTTATTCTCAAGCCTTATCAACCCGAGCTTTGTGAAGCCTTCCGCAAACTGAATCTGCAAGTTGTTCCTCAAGGTTTCCTCGCCAACCTTCAAGTCTCTCCTACCTTAGAAGACCAGATTCGCCAAGCCCAGCTTCTTAATGCTATGGTGAAAAAGGTGAAGATTGGGATTGCCAAGAGTCAGTCCAAGTACAAGTGCTACCGCCTTGATGACAAGGACACTCTTTTCTTCGAGGATCGTATTGTTGTGCCCAAAGGTGACCTCCGTAAAGTGATCATGAACGAGGCTCACAATTCTCTCCTCTCCATCCACCCTGGGAGCACGAAGATGTATCAGGACCTTAAGCAAGCTTATTGGTGGACTCGAATGAAGCGCGAGATCGCTCAATTCGTGAATGAATGTGATGTCTGCAGAAGAGTGAAGGCAGAACACCAAAGGTCAGCAGGTCTCCTCCAACCTCTTGCCATTCCAGAATGGAAGTTTGACCACATTGAAATGGACTTCGTGACTGGGTTTCCAAAGTCCAAATGTGGCAATGATGCTATATTTGTTGTCATCGACAAACTCACCAAAGTGGCTCACTTTCTGCCTATCAAAGAGTCGATCACTGTAGCTCAATTGGCGGAACTCTATACCTCTAGAATTGTCTCTCTGCACGGTATTCCTCAAGTGATCTCTTCAGACTGTGGCAGCATCTTTACCTCGAAGTTTTGGGATTCTTTTCAGAAGGCCATGGGCACGAACATCCGCTTCAGCACAGCTTTCCATCCTCAAACTAGCGGTCAAGTCGAGCGTGTCAACCAGATTCTTGAAGATATGCTCAGGGCTTGTGTGATCTCCTTCGGCATGAAGTGGGAGGATTGTCTTCCTTATGCTGAATTCTCCTACAACAATAGTTTTCAAGCAAGTTCGGGCAAGGCCCCTTTTGAAATTCTGTATGGCAGGAAGTGCCGCACCCCTCTCAACTGGTCTGAAACCGGTGAACATCAGCTTTTGGGTAATGACTTAATCACAGAAGCAGAAGAAATGTGCAAAGTCATTCGTGATAACCTCAAAGCAGCCCAATCCCGCCAGAAGAGCTACTATGATAGTAAGCACCGTGATTTGGCTTTTGAGATCGGAGATCATGTTTACCTCCGCGTCTCTCCTATGAAAGGTACTCGTCGCTTCGGTATCCAAGGGAAGCTTGCCCCTAGATATGTGGGACCTTTCAAGATTGTCAGCAAGAGAGGCGACCTCGCCTATCAACTCGAGCTTCCTTCAAACTTTGCAAATGTTCATGATGTGTTCCATGTCTCTCAGCTTTGAAAGTGCTTCAAGACTCCTGACCGCACCGTCAACTTCGAGGACATTGAGCTCCAAGAAGATCTCTCTTATCGTGAGCACCCAGTTGCTATTCTTGAAGAGACTGAACGCAAGACTCGCAACAAGTCAATCAAATTTCTCAAAGTCAAGTGGTCACACCATTCCGACCGTGAAGCTACCTGGGAATGCGAGGATCACCTCCGTTCTGAGTACCCGGAGTTCTTTCAGTCCTAGATCTCGGGACGAGATCCTTTCGTAGTGGTGGAGTGTTGTAACGCCCCGGATATAACTTTCCCAATTTGTACTCCAACTCTTGCCGTTTCCGGCGTTGAGTTATATTTATTTTTCTCGGGTTCGGGTCTTTGTCTCCGTGTGTTGTTGTCTTTGTCATGCATCTCATATCATGTCATCATGTGCATTGCATTTGCATACGTGTTCGTCTCATGCATTCGAGCATTTTCCCCATTGTCCGTTTTGCATTCCGGCGCTTCGTTCTCCTCCGGTGGTCATTTCTAGCTTTCTTTCGTGTGTGGGGATTAAACATTTCCGGATTGGACCGAGACTTGCCAAGCGGCCTTGGTTTACTACCGGTAGACCGCCTGTCAAGTTTCGTGCCATTTGGACTTCGTTTGATACTCCAACGGTTAACCGAGGGACCGAAAAGGCCTCGTGTGTGTTGCAGCCCAACACCCCTCCAATTTGGCCCAAAACCGACCAAACTCTGCCCCATGTCCTAGAGCGTTCGATCACGATCGCGTGGCCGATAACCGCACCTCATTTGGACTCTCCTAGCTCCACTTATGCCTATAAATAGACCCCCCGTTTTCGGATCTTCTCCTCCCACGAAACCCTAAAATCAGATCCGCCGCACACCGGACGTGTCCGGCCGCGCCGGACTTTGTCCGCTCCGCCGCCCGCGCCAACCCCTCGCCGCCACGTAGCGCTTCTGCCGCCAGCCGCCGCCGAGGCCCGGGAGCCCGCGCTTGGCCCTCCCGGCCTGGTCGCCCCGCGAGCCGCCCCCGCGTCCCGCGCCTCCATCCGCCGCCGCCTCTCCCATCTCCGGCGGACGCCGCCGCTGCGGACCACCCGCGAGCCCGAGCCGGAGCTCGCCGCGCCACCGCCGCCCTTCGCCGCCTCCGGCCGCCACAGCCGCCGCCTCGCCCGGCCGTCGTCGCGCGCCACTGCGCCGGCCGCCGCCGACCCCGCCGTCCGGCAGCCCCTCGCCGGCGCCGACTACCTCCTCGCCGGAGCCCTGCAACCTCGCCGGAGAGCTTCGGTGAACAGTGCCGCCGCCGCCTCGGTTTCCGTGCAACCCTAGATCTGGGGTTGTTTTTTTTTCTCCAAGTCATTAAATTTTCAGTCCAAGTTGCTCTGTTCAAGGCTCCATAACTTTGCATCCATAACTCCGATTCATGCATATAGCATATCAAATTGTTCATCTCAGTGAGCACATCATTTCATTCCATTGCATCTTTTTCATTTGAGCTCATCTCGATGCCCGAAATGCTGTTAGAAGGAGGCTTCATGAGTTAATTGTCAGATCTGCTAGTTGATCTTAGACTTTTGTCATTTTTGCCATGATTATTGTGTGCATGATATGCCCTTGAGTCCTTCATATGTTTTGTTAAGGATTTTTTCTTCTTTCCAGAGGTGCCACCCATGCATTTTTGTGATGTGTGTGGTGACTTGTGCAAGCTTGCAAAGTGAGGCACCCGGTGAATCTGTTTTCACGGACTTAGTAGTTTTCACTAAGTCTGGGATTATTTAGTTCATGATGCCATATGTTCTTGCTGTTTCCTAGTGATCCGTGCCTCTTTTGAGGATGATCAGTAAAGGAGTTTTGTTAATCTTGTTATGATCTGTCCATCCATGTCTTTACTTACAATTATGGAGCACCCTAGCTTGAGTCAATCGAGCTCTACTTTTGCTTCGTTGTGAATCTGGGCAGATCGTCAACTCGTTTGCGATTTTGCCGATGTTGTTGTAGTTGATCCGTGCATGCTATGCCATTGTTCTTGCCATGTCTAGCTTGTATTTTGTGCCTTCTTTATGGTTGTATTCTTGCCTTGCCATGACTTGCACCGTAGTGAGTGCATCGAGCTCGTTTACATGCCTTCGTGAGTTATATTTCAGCATGTCCCAGTTTTCACTAAGTCTGAAAACTGATTATGTTTTTGCTATGTTCGTGTGCTCGTTAGTATATTTTGTGATCCCTTTTGGCTCAAGGTCACTAAGGGACTTTTGTTAAGCTTGTTGAGTAGCTCCATGCCATGTCTTTCTTTGTCATGTTCAGGTCCTGTAGCATGTTGTTTTGATGCTCCGAAGAGGGCTATATGATCTGAAATTTCAGACAAGTGTTAATTCCACTAAGTCTGAAATCTGTTTTGCATTTGCGTTTTTGACATGCTTGTTTGAACCTCATAATGGATGATTTGGCCGTAGCTCAGTGCTAGACTTTTGTTAAGAATCTTGTGTGAATCCCTGCCATGCATTTTGTTGTCATGTTTGGGTGCTGTAGCATGTTCATCTCATTGCATTTAGATGCCTACTTGCTGTAAATCGCAGACCGGTGTCAATTTTGAATCGCTTGCCATTTCCAAACCGTAACTCCGATTCCAGCGTTCTTTATATCGTTTTCAAGCGATTTCATATCATTTTTCCAGTGGCACCCTTGGAATTCCAAGTTGAGGCCAGATTCATGCATTTCCTGTCATATCTTGCATTTTGCATCCCGCATCGCATCCCGCATAGCATATCAGCATTGCATCATATCGCTTGATCCTTGCACGTGGTTGATTGTGTCCTTGTTGCTTGTTTGTATTTTTTGGGTAGAGCCGGGTGACGAGTTCGCTACCGAGGAGCCCGTTGAGTTTGCTTGTGAGGATCCAGTCAACTCTGACAACTGTGCAGGCAAGATGATCATACCCTCGAAATCACTACTATCTTTGCTATGCTAGTTTGCTCGCTCTTTTGCTATGCCATTGCTACGATGCCTACCTTTTTCTTGTCAGCCTCCCAATTGCCAAGTTGAACCTCTAACCCATCATGGTCCTAGCAAACCGTTGATTGGCTATGTTACCGCTTTGCTAAGCCCTCTTATAGCGTTGCTAGTTGCAGGTGAAGATTGGAGGCGTTCCTTGTTGGAACATTTATTTACTTGTTGGGATATCATTATATTGCTATGTTATCTTAATGCATCTATATACTTGGTAAAGGGTGGAAGGCTCGCCTCTCGCCTAGTGTTTTGTTCCACTCTTGCCGCCCTAGTTTCCGTCATATCGGTGTTATATTCCCGGATTTTGCGTTCCTTACGCGGTTGGGTTATAATGGGAACCCCTTGATATTTCGCCTTGATTAAAGCTTTTCCAGCAATGCCCAACATTGGTTTTACCATTCGCCAACTAGCCTTTTCTTTCCCTTGGGTTCTGCAGACTCAAGGGTCATCTTATTTTAACCCCCCCCCCCCCCGGGCCAGTGCTCCTCTGAGTGTTGGTCCAAACCGTCAGCCGCCGGTGGCTACCAGGGGCAACTCTGGGCTGGCCTACCGAAAGTTTGGACAATCTGAGTGTGCCCCGAGAACGAGATATGTGCAGCTCCTATCGGGATTTGTCGGCACATTTGGGCGGTGTTGCTGGTCTTGTTTTAACCTGTCGAAGTGTCTTGAGTTACCGAGATACCAAGTCTGATCGGAACGTCTTGGGAGGAGGTCTATTCCTTCGTTGACCATGAGAGCTTGTCATGGGCTAAGTTGGGACTCCCCTGCAGGGATTGAACTTTCGAAAGCCGTGCCCGCAGTTATGGGCAGATGGGAATTTGTTAATGTCCGGTTGTAGATAACTTGAACCTTAATTAATTAAAATGAATCAACTGAGTGTGTTACCGTGATGGCCTCTTCTCGGCGGAGTCCGGGAAGTGGACACGGTGTTGGAGTAATGTTTGCGCAGGTTGTTCTCTAGTTTCTCGCTCGTGCTTTGCCTCCTCTTCTCGCTCTCCTTTGCGAATAAGTTAGCCACCATACTTGCTAGTCGCTTGCCGCAGCTCCACTCATATTTTACCTTGCCTTACCTATAAGCTTGAATAGTCTTGATCGCGAGGGTGCGAGATTGCTGAGTCCCTGTGGCTCACAGATACTATAACTCCAGATGCAGGTCCAGGTGATCCCGCTCCAGGTGACGAGTACGAGCTCAAGTGGGAGTTCGACGAAGACTCTCAGCGTTACTACGTGTCTTTTCCTGATGATCAGTAGTGGTGCCTAGTTGGGGTTTGATTCGGGGCCTTGTCGCATGTTGGGTTCTTTTCTATTTTGGCGTCGTAGTCGGGCCATGAGTGTTTGGATGATGTAATGTTATTTATGTACTTGATTGACGTGGCGAGTGTAAGCCAACTATGTTATCTCCCTTTTATTTATCATATTACATGGGATGTTGTGAAGATTGCCTAACTTGCGACATATGCCTTCAATGCGATTATGTCTCTAAGTCATGCCTCGACACGTGAGAGCTATAGTCGCATCGAGGGTGTTACAGCACACTTCCGTGATGATAATTTTGGTAATGTCATGGAACACTTCTACGACAGCACAGGTATGACTATCTTGATTCTGTCATAAAATCGTCATGGATGTACATGCATGACAAAAACGCGACCTACTGTGACAAACACGTATCATCACGGAAGTGTATTTTTTTGTAGTGACTCTAGCAATTTGTTCATCAAGAAATTCACCTAGTGGCACATTATCATCAATCAAGGTACTAGCGTCATCAAGAGTAGCATTCATAGCAGAAGTAGCATCATCAATGACTTGCGACATATCAGGATTAATAGCATGTGATGGTGTTGCAAGTTTACTTATAACAGAAGGTGAATCTAAAGCGGAGATGGATGGCAGTTCCTTACCTCCCCTTGTCTCAGAGGGAAAAATCTTAGTCTTAGCATCCTTCAGATTCTTCATAGTGATAAATTGGTAATAATCCCAAGTGACTCAACAAATATAGCTATGCTCCCCGGCAACGGCGCCAGAAAAAGGTCTTGATAACCCACAAGTATAGGGGATCCCAACAGTTTTTGAGGGTAGAGTATTCAACCCAAATTTATAGATTCGACACAAGGGGAGCCAAAGAATATTTGTAAGTATTAGCAACTGACTTGTCAATTCAGTCACACCTGGAGATTAATTATCTACAACGAAGTGATCAGTAGCATAGTAATATGATAGTTTTGATAGTAGTAGCAATAGCAATAGCACCGGTAACAGTGATAGCAATAGTTTTGTAGTAGTGACGATAGTAACAGCGACATTAGTAACTTAGCAAGATCAATATGTAGGAAAATCATAGGCATTGGATCGGTGATTTGTTGGATGATATTCATCATATAACAGTCATAACCTAGGGCGACACGGCACTAGCTCAATTTCATAAATATAATGTAGGCATGTATTCCGTAAATAGTCATACGTGCTTATGGAAAGAACTTGCATGACATCTTTTGTCCTACCCTCCCGTGGCAACGGGGTCCTATTGGAAACTAAGGGATATTAAGGCCTCCTTTTAGTAGAGAACCGGAACAAAGCATTAACACACGGTGAATACATGAACTCCTCAAACTATGGTCATCACCGGGAAGTGTCCCGACTATTGTCACTCCGGGGTTGCCGGATCATAACACGTAGTAAGTGACTATAACTTGCAAGATCGGATCTAGAACATAGATATAATGGTGATAACATAAACGGTTCAGATCTGAAATCATGGCACCCGGGCCCAAAGTGACAAGCATTAAGCATAGCAAAGTCATAGCAACATCAATCTCAGAACATAGTGGATACTAGGGATCAAGCCCTAACAAAACTAACTCGATTACATGATGAATCCCATCCAACTCCTCACTGACCAGCGAGCCTACGAAGGAATTACTCACTCCCGGTGGAGAGCATCATGGAATTGGTGATGGAGGAGGGTTGATGATGACGAAGACGGAAGATCCCCCTCTCCGGAGCTCCAAACGGACTCCAGATGTGGCCTCCCGATGAAGAACAGGAGGTGACGGCGGCTCCGTATCGCGAAAAAAGATAATTCTTCCTCTCTGATTTTTTCTAGAAAAATAGGATTTTATAGCGTAGGTTTTAGGGTCTACGGGGCCACCAGGTGGGGACAACCCACCTGGGTGCGCCTGGGGGGTAATGGATATTTGTGTTGGATAACATTCATCATATAACAGTCACAATCTAAAGCGATACACGATAGCTCCAATTCATCAATGTCATGTAGGCATGTATATATTTCGTATATATTCATATGTGCTCATAATAAGAACTTGCATGACATCTTTTTTCCTGCCCTCCCGTGGCAGCGGGGTCCATAAGGAAATCTAAGGGATATTAAGGCTTCCTTTTAATAGAGAACCAGAACAAAGCATTAACACATGGTGAATACATGAACTCCTCATACTACGGTCATCACCGAAGTGGAACATCAATGTATCAATAATTCCAAGGTACATAATTTTTTGGAGTTGAGATTACCCTAAACCACACAATATACATAACCCTAAAGCATGAGTTGCAATTTCTCACATTTGAGTCATTTAGATGAGTTATAGCTGAACTCCTTCTGGAAAGTCGAACAACATTGGTGATATCACTAGCAGGGGGCTAGTGTGCATTTATCACCTCCAACTATTCAAGTCACATGTGGTGTCGGTGATCTTTAGCCAGATTTACCATTGACATGCGAGATCCTACTATGTTTAGCCACCGCGGTTACGGTCAAGTATAAATGAATATGTAATAACACAAATAGGTGTATGCCCCTAGGCCAACCTAGAATGTACAGAACTGTAAGCCCTGAAGTGTAACTTTCTCATACTGCCTCTAAAATTGGACTCCTTTGCAAAATTTGCTCAACATCAGAGATATGACCAAGGGGGCTTCAACATATATTTGTCGCCTTCACCTCTTCAAGTGTCATGGTCTGCTAGAGTTGTCTATTACATGTAGAAGATACCATCTCAAACGAATGAACTTTTTCTAAACACAAAGAAAAAAGCTCTCATGTATATCTCAAAGTAAAAAAAAGAAACTTGTGCAACAAACTTGTAGTGAACTAATGTTCCTTTCCACCTAACTGGCATTTACCCCAGTCTTTATGGATAAACCTACTATTCTTTGACAAGATGCATAAGATTATTGCAATGAAATAAAAGGGCAACTAAGGGATGTATCAAGACAAGGTACTATGAGGCCTCTTTGATTCGCAAGATTCTAAAAACGCGGGAATAGGAAAAACATAGGATTGTCATGCCATGCCCATCTCAATCCTACAGGATTTTGGTTTGTTTGATTGTATCACATGGAAAAACAAAGGATTCTTTCAAAGAGGTTTGAGTGGATGTTAGAAATCCTACATGAAGTAGTACAAAGAAATCCTTAGGAAAAAATCCTATGGGATTCAATCATGTGAATCAAACAACTAAAATAGGAAAACTTTTTAAGGATTCTAATCCTCCAAAGTTCCTATGAAAATCCTCATAATCAAACTAGGCCTAAACTTGTTTTACTCGATTGTTGATGTTGTTATATATATTCCTCTCTAAAGTTCCTATGAAAATCCTTTGAATCAAACGAGACCTAAACTTGTTCCACTTGATTATTGATGTTGTTATATATATTTCTCTCGACCTAGTAGATGTCATGTCTAAATTGGCTATAATCTGGATCATAGCTATTTGCAGCTTCAAAAAGAAGAAAACATCATGGGTCCAAAAAAGTTGATGCAAGGATCTATAGTTGTGTACAATAATGTTGTCGTGAAACTGAAATTGATGCATATAGAACGGATGTGCCATGTCCACTTGGTCCAGAACTGAAAACATTGCATACATTTTCTGCCAACGGGGTACATGCGACAACCTTTTGTTCTCTTGGTGTGGACTATCCAGGATTGGAAAAAGAGCATGAGGGGTGGCGGAAGGGACTTCAGTGATGAGAACCGGGTCGCCACACTAAAGGTTAATACGTCTGTGTAGAGGCTGAGAATCTATTGAAGATCCTCGCCAGAGGCTTGAACTTATAGACCTAGTTGCGAGAGGCTTGTATGCATAGTCTTTGTGTGGTGATTTTTTGTTTGATGATTGAGTTGTTGCGTATGGCAGTGGATCAGATACGGTTGTTGTCGTGTACATATCTTAAGAAAGGAGGTAGATAGTGGGGAGATTTTTGGCTGGTGATTTATTTATTTACTAGCAAAAGGGCTTGTGCGTTGTAACGGGAGAAAAAATAATTCATAATCTTCAATGGCCATGACCACATTTTGTTGCATCATCAAGATACACTACCACTCTCAATTTCGTGAAATCATGTACATTTTTTAAACTCATGCATATATTTTAAATTGTGAGCATCTTTCAAATTCATGAACACTTTTACAAATTTTTGAACGTTTTCTAAAATCAATAACATTTTTTGAATTCATGAACATTTTATAGTATTTGAAAACATTTTTTAAAAATTTTAAACATTTTTATAAACAATTTTGTTGAATTGGTGAATATTTCTAGATTGTATGGACATTTTTTTTTAAAATTGGTGGAACAATCTTTGAAATTCACAAATATTTTTTTGATTTAACAAACATTTTTTCAAATGCATGTTCATTTTTTGAATCAGTGAACATTTTATGAATGAAAAAACTATTTTGTAAGTCACGAACAGTTTTTGAATTTTTATGATATTTTTCCCTTCAAGAACATTTTTTTAATTGAAGAAATTTTGGTCAATTTCATTAACATTTTGTAATACACAAACATTTTTAAAAATGATGAACATTTTTCTCCAAAATTTCGAATATCTTTTGATTAAGAAAACATTTTTTACAAAATCACATACATTTTTTAATCCACAAACATTTTATGTCAAAAATATATTTTTTATTTTCGGAACTTTTTTGAAGTCCCATATTATTGAAAGTAGAAAAAAACGAAAAAGAAAAAGAATGTAAAACAAAATAAACAGGCTGCCCGGACATGGGCTGGTCCAAACGGGGGCGTTGCGTCTTCTCCCAGTGCGCGCAGAGCGCAGCATAGAAGGTCCTTACCACATTTCCTCAAAAAAAAGAAGGTCCTTACCACATGGGCGGGCTCAGGCAGGGGATTATCCTGTGTGAAACGTTTTATTATCACTTATAAGTGCCACTGGATTCGCTCTGAAAAAAGTGCAACGGGTGGGTAATATTTTGCGAATTTAAATTTTTTTGAGGGCAAATCAATAGCTTTATAACTTAACTGCTCTTGGGCATATCGCCCAAGACACAAGCGCCCATATGGGCGGGTACATCAGACCACTCTAAGAAGTGGTTGGGGTCACATCCACGGCCAAGATTGGCAAGTTCATGAGCGACAGAGTTCGCGCTACGTCTACAAAAAATAGCAAACTTGGAAAACCATAGTTTTAAGTGGTATTTTATATCTTCTATGACAGCCGCATAAGCCGAAGAGTCAACCTTCTGCATGTCCAACGCGTCCGCCACTAGCTGGGAGTCCGTCTCCAGCTCGACCCGAACGATACCAAGATCAGCCGCGATATGCACTGCATGCGACATGGAAATGATTTCCGCAGCAAAGGCGTCCTTGACATGCTCCTGTCTTCCAGCTCGAGCGTAGGCCAGGCTGCCATCCTTCATTCTAACAGCCACACCCTAGCCCGAATGGTTCTGCCCAGGCACGAGGGATCCGTCCACATTGATTTTAAATTCAGCATGCATCGGCGGCCTCCATTTGTCAGGAGCTGGTTTGACTGGCTGCTTCCCGAAGATCTCACGAAATTCGAACACGCTGCTCCTCGTACGGCAGGCCACCGTATCGGCCGACCAAGCCAACTCGCCCTGCCTTATTTTATTCCGGTTCGACCACCACGACCACCAAAAGGTTAGGACATGCAGCCGCATTTTTACATCAAGCCCCCAGAGAAAATCCAGCACCGCATGCACGGGCCCGATAGATTCCAGCTTCATGCGTACTTCTTCCATCTCCATCCTCCTCCACACCTCCTTCACACTCTTGCACTTGATGGACAGGTGGGCTCCATCCTCGTCCACTCGGCCACAGAACAAACACTTAGTGTCAGTGATCGGGACCCCCTTTCTTGCCACATTAGTTCGGAGTGCAAGTGAGTCATGCTTGAGACGCCAAGTAAACATTTGAATGTTGGGTGGGCATGGCAGCTTCCACAACCTCTTCCAGGAGTCATCGCTCGTACTATCCAGATTGCCAGACACGTGTGAGCTCCCTCCCAACCCTCCATCCTGCTTCATACGATCAAGTTGGACTTGTAGTTTGTAGGCACTTTTGACAGAGTGGATCCCCTTGGTGTCATATTGCCATGCAATAAAATCCTGAGTCCCCTCTCTTAGCGGAATTTGGAGAATGTGCTTGACATCATCAGGCCAGAAGGTATCGTGTACAAGTTGCTCATCCCAGGTTCCCGTACCCGGGTCAATCAGGTCACTCACTCTATCCAGTAAGTTTGTGCCTCGAGGAGTGATCACCCCACGCGACCATGGACGTGGCAGCCACGGATCCGACCATATTTTGACTTGTGTGCCATCTCCGATCCTCCAGATGTAGCCCTCATTGAACAGTTGCAAGCCGTGTAACAAGCTTCTCCAGGAGTAAGAGATACCGTCACGGGGTCGAGCTTCCAGGAGTTTGCCGTCGGGGAAGTAGCAGGCTCGCATGATACGGGCACATAGCGAGTCCGGGAACTGTATAAGACGCCAAATCTGCCGCGAGAGCATCGCCAGATTGAACCCGTGCATATCCCAAAACCCTAGCCCCCCTTGTGACTTGGGCAATGTCAGTTTCTTCCAGCCGATCCAATGTGTTGTGCGATCTTTATCCTGTTGACTCCACCAGTAATCGCAAAGAAGTGAACTCAATTCCTCACAAAACGTCTTTGTGAGGTAGAAGCATGACATTGCAAACGTCGGAATGGCTTGCGCTACGGCTGTGATCAACGTTTCTTTCCCGCACATTGCCATTAGCCTCTCCTGCCACCCGTACACTCGGCCGGCCATGGCCCCTTTGACAAAAGCAAACGCCTTCCTTCTGGACTTGCCAACATGAACAGGTAGGCCGAGATATTTGTCGTTCCAAGTCTTGCTCTGTATCCGTAGGGCTCCTTTCACCGCCCCTTTGTCCTCCACCCTGGTATTCGGGCTAAACATAAGAGCTGATTTCTCTAAGTTAATGCACTGTCCCGAACAGGTTTCATATAGATCCAAAACATCCCGGAGGGCTTGAGCTTCATCCTGCTTGGCCTTCATCAGCAACACCGAGTCATCGGCAAACAAGAGGTGCGAAACAACCGGAGCGTTGCGGCAGAGTTTCACTCCTGTGATCCGCCTGTTTGCCTCAGCGTCATGTAGTAGGGCCGAAAGCCCCTCCGCACATATGACAAACAAATATGGTGATGTTGGGTCACCTTGACGAAGCCCTCTCGAAGGGGAAAACTGCTCAGTCAAATCACCATTCACCTTGATCTGATACCTCACTGTGGTTACGCAATTCATCACCAAATCAATCCACCGCTCCCCAAAGCCAAGTTTGTGCAGCATAGCACGCAGGAAGTCCCATTCGACTCGATCATACGCTTTACTCATATCTGCTTTAACCGCAGCAACTCCATCATTACCATTTTTCTTGTTGAGCAAGAAGTGTGAGAGCTCGAAAGCAATGAGGACATTATCCGTGATTAACCTCCCTGGCACGAAGGCACTTTGGTTATTCGAGATGATCTCTGGCAGAATCAACTTTAGCTGGTTGGCCAAAACCTTGGAAACCAACTTATAGACCACATTACATAAACTGATTGGCCGCAAGTCTTTGATCCTGTTTGGGTTCTTCACTTTGGGGATAAGAACAACCACTGTATCATTCCACCCTTCCGGCATTGCGCCCCCATTTAGAACCGCCAAGACCTCCTCAACCACCTTGTCCCCCATAAAATGCCAATGCCTCTTATACACGATGGAGGGCATACCGTCGGGGCCGGTGCCTTGAGGTCTCCGATGTGATCAAGAGCTGCCTTGACCTCCTCCCTGGAGTACTCGGCCTCAAGGATGGCCCGCATGGCCGGGGTTACCCGTGCTTGCACTTTGTCGATGAGTTCCGGCAACCGGTCACCGTGCCCCGACGTGAACAATTCCTGAAAAAATGAGCAAACATAGTTATTAAGCTCCTCTCCCTCCTTCACCTCCGAGCCGTCTTCCTTCCTCAACACTCTAACTCTGTTTGCCTTCTTCTTAGCAGACGCCACAGCCATGAAGTATTTTGTACTCCTATTACCCTTCTTCAACCATGTGACATGAGAACGTTGCTTGGCTTTGGTATTCCTCCTCTCCTCAATCTTTTCCACCCTACACCGAAGCTTCGCCTCCTCTCTAATTTTCTCTTCACTCACTGGAGCACGCATACACCTTTTTAGATCCCGACGTGCTTGCTTCAGCTTCTCCTCCAAGTCACCTGCCACTTCCTTCCCCCACTTAGACATACGCCCCGCCACTGACCTCAACGCTGTGGCAACATCACCTCTCCCTTCTAAGCATCCTTCTTCCCAAGACCCTTGCACCTCCTCACTACATCCCTCCTCCTGTAGCAACCATGCTTCAAAACGGAATCCACGGTCTTCGTCCCGCTCCCTTCTATTTTCTCCCTGGGTGCAAACAATGATGGGCCTGTGTGGTCTGAGTGGCGGGGAGCCCCGTTGAGAACACTGAAGTTGGGGAACCAGTCACACCAGGAAGCATTCGCCATGGCCCTATCAAGGCGCTCACAAATGTAGGTGCTAAGTTCCTTACTATGATTTCGCCAGGTGAATTTATCGCCCTCATACCCAATATCACTGAGCGCGCAAGATTCGAGGGCCTCTCTGAAGTTATCCAACAGCCTTTGTGGTCGAACCGCACCCCCTATATTCTCATCCAGTGACAATATCTCGTTGAAGTCTCCTAGACAAAGCCACGGACGATCCCCTTGGTGTTGTTGACCCAGAACTCGTAGGGTTTTCCATGTCTGCACCTTCCGATCAGCCGCTGACTCTCCATATACCCCCGTAAGCCGCCAGATTCTACCATCCTCCTCCTTCACGTCCACATCCACATGTCTTCTTCCGAACGATCGAAGCGTAATATCCACCTCGCGTCTCCAGAACAGCACCACCCCCCTGCTTCGCCCTTCTGCACTCCATGCCGCCATATGAGGCAAACCCAACATCCAACGAAACCTTTCCAACTCCTTCTCCGACAGTTTTTTCTCCGCCAAAAACAGTACATCGGGCACCTCCATCCTCCCCATCTCGAGGAGGCTACGAACTACCGGGTTGTTCCCGAGTCCCCGGCAGTTCCATCCGATTATTTTCATTGTGTTCGGCGGGGCTGCTCCTGCAGCCCGGCCGATAAAACGTTGATAGGCGAAACTGTCCTTGCATCCGTCTCCTCTCCCACCCCCTGCACTCCTTCCTCCTCACGACTCTTCTTCCCCACTTGCTCCTCTCCCTCATCCATCCTCCCCCTCTTCGAGCCCAGAACCATCTCATTGTCCTGCCTCACCCTCCCCTCTGGCCGATCACGCCCTTTCTTATGATATCGTTTAGCAGTGTAATTCTTATGCGGCTCAGCAGTCTTCTGATGCCGGGCTAACTGAGTGTTCTACTTCTCCAGTGTCCTACCTTCCACCTTTCCATCTACATCCATGACTATTTCCTTCCCACACTGACTCTGGGATGCATTGGAGGCATCTAACTTTCCTTGATCAGTAGGGTTTTCCTTGGACCTTCCAAGCATCAACTTCCTAGGGTTCCCTGCCTTACTCGGTGGCGGTGCCAATTTGCTCGGGCTCGTCACCTCCTCCCCTCCCTCCTTTCCTCCTTTAATCCCATTGCCTGATTTCGATTCAGATTTTCTCCATGTGAGGCTGTCACTCCCACTCCCCGACCGGCCCCCGGAGCGGCTGTACCCGTAGCTTCGGCCTCCACCAGAACCACGACCCCCCGATCTCCACGTACCCTCCTCAGTTCTACCCCTCCTCTGCCCAAGATCAGCCTTGAGCCATCTGCTGAATTGTTGCTTCTCTCCCTTACTGGTTTTAATCAGGCAGTACTTGTCCCCATGTCCGATCATACCGCATGTGTAGCAGAAATCCGGTAAGAACTCATACTCAAACCTACACCAGTCCACATCTTCCTCATCTTCGGAACCGATAGGCTTCTCTCCTTTTCCGCCCCTACTCTCCTTCCGATCCGCACCATCGTCCAGGGTGAAGCCCCTCATGATTGGTTTATCAATCCGCATCCGTACCTTGATTCAAAGGAATCTACCAATTGCACTTCCATCCGCTCCTGTATCTGCCTCCACAAATCTACCAATGGTGTTGCCAATGTCCTCCGCCGAATCCTCATTCATCATACCCAAAGGGAGGTTAAAAACCCTGACCCAGATCGGGATATCATTAAAGGCGTAGTCTTCGGGCCGCTTGCTAGGCACATATTCCTCCACCACCACCAGATCCTTGTCGAACATCCATGGTCCGTCCTCCACCGCTTTCCGCTTCCCCGATTCCTGGTGAAACGTGAAGAGGAATTTGTTTACCCCTATCTCCGTACAGGTGATCCCCTTGATCGGGCACCACACCTTACCCAGGGTGAGCGAGATCGCGTCTAGATGGGCCAACTTCTCGGACATGATCTTCCCCACCGCCTGGAACGCCACCTCTTTGCCCTTCTCCTTCACCGAACACCGGATCTTCACCCCCTTCCTCTCCTCCTCCGAAAGCTTCAAACCCCGCATCAGCCCCGCCACACCCTCCATCACTTCCTTCAAACCCCCTCTCTCCCTCCTAGGGTGGATTGTGTCTTACGACCACGCGCCCTAGGGAGCACGCAGAAGGCCTATGGTGGATGGGGAATGGGATCGGAGTCGGGAATCGCTCGCACGTAGGAGATGCCGGATGCCCGGCCACAGAAACCCTAGATCACGAGGCCCAGGGCACAAGAACCTCGCGATTGCTTCCGCAATCGTCGGACCTAACGTGAACCGTCACCCAACAGGGACAGACCCATCCCAGGTGTCTGTGTTGTTCTTGGTTGCGAATTTAATTATTAGGGCCAAAAGCCAGTGGGTGGGTTCTGTTTGTAAAAAAAGTTCGATGGGAGTTGGGAATCGGTCAAGCAAAAAACTCAAGGTGTATGGGAGGGGTACCAAATGACGACGTACAAATTCTCTTTAATAGTAGAGATGTGAGAGATGAGTGTGTAATTTTGATATAGTTAGATGTCCACCCACACAATTCTTTTTCTGACGGGAAACCTTTCAATCTATTCATCAATAGTCATGGAAACATAAAGAACATTAGAAGTAACAAAAATTACATTCAACTCAGTAGACCATCTACTAATGACTACAAGCACTAGAATGAGCCAAAGTTGCACCACCGTCATCGGCCTTCCTTTACCAAAGCCGGCCTCTTAGAACCAACACACCATGACAACAACTGTTACCATTGAATAGGCGTGTAGATCGAAAGTATCAGCATGTAGACACATGAACATGAACGACGAAGACCGGGTCCAAGTAGATTCAACGAAGACAAACGCCGATCGAAAATGATGGAATCCACTAGACACACACCTCCACACACCCTCCGACGACATTGGACACACTGTCAGGACGGAGGCTAAGCGGGAGAACCTTATTCCATCTTCAGGGAGCCGTCACAATCTGGTCTTCCTAAACAAGACACAAACCCTAAATGAACACGAATTTACCATCCTGGTCAATGTAGAAGATACCATCTCAAATGAATGAACTTTTTCTAACCACAAAGAAAAAGCTCTCACATATATCTCAAAGTAAAAAAAAGAAACTTGTGCAACAAACTTGTAGTGAACTAATGTTCCTTTCCACCTAACTGGCATTTACCCCAGTCTTTATTGATGAACCTACTATTCTTTGACAAGATGCGTAAGATTATTGCAATGAGATAAAAGGGTAACTAAGGGATGTATCAAGACAAGGTACTATGAGGCCTCTTTGATTCACAAGATTCTAAAAACGCGGGAATAGGAAAAACATAGGATTGTCATGTCATGCCCATCTCAATCCTACAGGATTTTGGTTTGTTTGATTGTATCACTTGGAAAAACAAAGGATTCTTTCAAAGAGGTTTGAGTGGGTGTTAGAAATCCTACATGAAGTAGTACAAAGAAATCCTTAGGAAAAAATCCTATGGGATTCAATCATGTGAATCAAACAACTAAAATAGGAAAACTTTTTAAGGATTCTAATCCTCCAAAGTTCCTATGAAAATCCTCAGAATCAAACTAGGCCTAAACTTGTTTTACTCGATTGTTGATATTTCTCTCTAAAGTTCCTATGAAAATCCTTTGAATCAAACGAGACCTAAACTTGTTCCACTTGATTATTGATGTTGTTATATATATATTTCTCTCGACCTAGTAGATGTCATGTCTAAATTGGCTATAATCTGGATCATAGCTATTTGCAGCTTTGAAAAGAAGAAAGCATCATGGGTCCAAAAAAGTTGATGCAAGGATCTATAGTTGTGTACAATAATGTTGTCGTGAAACTGAAATTGATGCGTATAGAACGGATGTGCCATGTCCACTTGGTCCGAAAACATTGCATACGTTTTCTGCCAATGGGGTACATGCGACAACCTTTTGTTCTCTTGGTGTGGACTATTCAAGATTGGAAAAAAAAGTGCATGAGGGGTGGTGGAAGGGACTTCAGTGATGGGAAGCGGATCGCCACACTAAAGGTTAATACGTCTGTGTAGAGACTTGAACTTAGAGACCTAGTTGTGAGAGGCATGTATGCATAGTCTTTGTGTGGTGATTTTTTGTTTGATGATTGAGTTGTTGCGTATGGTAGTGGATCAGATACGGTTGTTGTTGTGTACATATCTTAAGAAAAGAGGTAGATAGTGGGGAGATTTTTGGCTGGTGATTTATTTATTTACTAGCAAAAAGGGCTTGCGCGTTGTAACAAGAGAAAAAAATTCATAATCTTCAATGGCCATGACCATATTTTGGTGCATCATCGAGATACACTACCACTCTCAATTTCGTGAAATCATGTACATTTTTTAAACTCATGCATATATTTTAAATTGTGAGTATTTTTCATATTCATGAACACTTTTACAAATTTTTGAACATTTTCTAAATCAATAACATTTTTTGAATTCATGAACATTTTATAGTATTTGAAAACATTTTTTAAAATTGTTAAACATTTTTATTGAATCGGCAAACATTTCTAGAATGGACGGGTTTTTTTAAAAAGTTGGTGGAACAATCTTTGAAATTCACAAAAAAAATTTGATTTAACGAACATTTTTTTAAATGCATGTTCATTTTTTGAATCAGTGAACATTTTATGAATGAAAAAACTATTTTGTAAGTCACGAACAGTTTTTGAATTTTTATGATATTTTTCCATTCATGAACATTTTTTGAATTGAAGAAATTTTGGTCAATTTCATTTACATTTTTTAATACACGGACATTTTTAAAAATGATGAACATTCTTTTTCCAAAATTTCGAATTATTTTTGATTGAGAAAACATTTTTTAAAAAATCACGTACATTTTTTTAATCCACAAACATTTTACGATTTTTAAACATTTTATGTCAAAAATATATTTTTTATTTTCGGAACTTTTTTGAAGTCCCATATTATTGATAGTAGAAAAAAATAAAAATGAAAAAGAAAAAAATGTAAAACAAAATAAACAGGCTGCCTGGACATGGGCCAATCCAAACGGGCGTTGCGTCTTCTCCCAGTGCGCGCAGAGCGCAGCATAGAAGGTCCTTACCACATGATCGGGCCCAGGCAGGGGATTCTCCTGTATAAAATGTTTTATTACCACTTATAAGGGGAGGTCCTAGTCGGCGCCTTAAGCTCCCCGAAGTGGGCGTCGCTGGGGATCGAACCAGTGGCGGAGGCAGGAATATGTATAATCTGATGTTAGGGAGGGCCGGCTGCAGGCAACAGTAAAAAAATATCACTGTTCATATGCATAATACAAAGAAAATTAGGATGTTGGGGAGGGCCGGGGCCCTGGCTGGCCACCCCCTGCCTCCGCCACTGGATCGAACTCACGCCGCGACAGCACTACAAGAGACTAGCTACCACTGTATCACTCGCGCGCTAGCAATCAAAAGCAGCGCACATTTGTAAAAGACTACTACGCGCAAGTTCACTAATTTGAGAAACAAATGTTCACCAATTGAACGGTGTGACTAGTTGACCGTTGGCTGTTCAAAAAATATGTGTATGCTTTTTTGAAAAATCAGGAATTAAAAAAATCATTCACAACAAAAAGTTCACGGGGTCAACAAAGGTTGACGAATTTAAATGAAAAAAAAATCACAAAAATGAAAAAAGTTCAACGAATTTGAAAAAAGTTCGTCATTTTTGAAAAAAAGTTCATCTAATTTTTGAAAAAGTTCATCGAATCTGAAAAAAGTTCATCGTATGGAAAAAAGTTCATCAAATTTGAAAAAAATCCATTGGATTTGAAAAAAGGTTCATTGATTTCGAAAATAGTTCATTGATTTTGAAAATAGTTCACCGAATCTGAAAAAAGTTCACCGGATTTGAAAAAAGTTCATCGGATTTCAGAAAAAAAGTTCATCGGATCTAAAAAGAGTTCATGGAAATTGAAAATGAATTCATTGATTTCGAGAAAAGTTCACAGATTTTGAAAAAGGATGAGGAAAAAAGAAAAAAGGAAAAAGAAAAAACCAAACTGACATGAATAATAAATAAATAGACTGAATTATTTATTAATACAAGCCGTCTTGGCCGGGTGGCTAGAGCATTGGTTCGATCCCTCGTTCACCCACTTTTTTTTGATGTTTCTCTAAAAACAGAAGAAGAAGAAAAAAAAACGGGCCGAGCCCAGTTGACTCGGCTGCAGGCGCCCGTTTGCAAATTACACTGTAACAGGCGCCTGCAACGCCAAATAGGAAATGCCCTTATAAGTGCCACGGGATTCGCTCTAAAAGAAGTGCCACTGGTGGGTATTTTTTTGCAAATTTAATCATTAGGGCCAAAAACCAGTGGATGGGTTCTGTTTGTAAAAAAAGTTCGATGGGAGTTGGGAATCGGTCAAGCAAAAATCTCAAGGTGTATGGGAGGGGTACCAAATGACAGACGTGCAAATTCTCTTTAATAGTAAAGATATGTGAGAGATGAGTGTGTAATTTTGATATAGTTGGATGTATACCACCCACACAATTCTTTTTCTGACGGAAGACCTTTCAATCTATTCATCAATAGTCATGGAAATATAAAGAACATTAGAAGTAACAAAAATTACATTCAACTCAGTAGACCATCTACTGATGACTACAAGCACTAGAATGAGCCAAAGCTGCACCACCGTCATCGGCCTTCCTTTACCAAAGCCGGACAAACCTTGTTGTAGTAGATGGTCATGAAGTTGTCGTGCTAAGGCCTATTAGAACCAACACACCATGACAACAACTGTTACCATTGAATAGGCGTGTAGATCGAAAGTATCAGCATGCAGACACATGAACACGAACGGCGAAGACCGGGTCCAAGTAGATTCAACGAAGACAAACGCCGATCGAAAATGACGGAATTCACTAGACACACACCTCCACACACCCTCCGACGACATTGGACACACTGTCAGGACGGAGGTTAAGCGGGGGAACCTTATTCGATCTTCAGGGAGCCATCACAATCTGGTCTTCCTGAACAAGACACAAACCCTAAATGAACACGAAAAGACACCAAAATATGGAGCAAGGGCTCTCCCTCGGCCAGGGATGAGAACTACCACGCCTCCATGGCCTAAGGCGAGAGAGACGAGGCAGACCCGCGCGCGTCGCCGACAGGAGGCGAGAAACCCTAGTTGTCGGGGCGAGCGAACTCTCAACATACATCATATACATCTGATATAGACATACACACATCAATGAAACTCTCAAAGCTTGTGTTAATGTTCATGGACTACACAGCCCCTTCCACGAAAGATGCAAGAAAAAGGCCCATCAACCTCGAACACGAATATTAAGGCACCATCCAACGGCTGAGACCCACGGCAGCAGTCCTTTAAACATCCCTACCCCATAAACCCTAGAACCGAGCAGCCATCCTCCCAAACCGCAGGAAAACCCCTCCCCTCTTTCCTCCTCTCCCGCCCCCACACCCCTCCCCATGGCGTCTCCCCCCAACGGCGCCGCCGCCGCCGCCGCCGCCTCCTCGGCCGCCGGGGGCGCGCCCCCCGTCGACAAGGAGGTCGACTTCGCCAACTACTTCTGCACCTACGCCTACCTCTACCACCAGAAGGAGATGCTCTGCGACCGCGTCCGCATGGACGCCTACCACTCCGCCGTCTTCCGCAACCCCCACCACTTCCGCGGCAAGGTGAGAACAAACGGCCCCTCCCTCCCCGTCCCGCGAATCGATGGAAGTCCGAGGTTTGCTGTAATTTGGGGCTCCGGCTTGATTGATTTGGCGGATCTGTCAGGTGGTTCTTGATGTCGGCACCGGGAGCGGCATCCTCGCCATCTGGAGCGCTCAGGCCGGCGCCAGGAAGGTGTACGCCGTCGAGGCCACCAACGTGGCGGAGCACGCCCGCGAGCTCGTCCGCGCCAACGGGGTCGCCGACATCGTCGAGGTCATTCAGGGGACCATGGAGGACATTGTGCTGCCAGAGAAAGGCGAGTCTTGTCGTTTCTTGAATCCCTGTTACATTTGTTCGTTCCTGAATCGATGTCAAACCTTTGAAAGTACTGGTCTTGGCTGGTGGAGTGATATCCCAGCAATATTGTTAACAACAAAAATGCGAAGTCTTTCATCTTGAAAGGGGTTTTTTGTTCCAAGTCTTATCAGAATATGGAAGATATGATGTATATTGAGTATTGATCAGTTTGTTGTGTGTATTGTTTTTGAAACTGCAGTTGATGTCATTATCTCTGAGTGGATGGGCTACTATCTCTTGAGAGAATCCATGTTTGATTCCGTCATATGCGCACGTGACCGCTGGTTGAATCCAGGTGGTGTAATGTAAGTAAAGAGAAGCATTCTTGAATTTTAGGCTTGCTAACATGCCCTGTACTGGTTTGGAATTTTCTTACCCAGAACTGTGATTGTTATATGCAGCCTGATCAAATAGTCTGTAAATCAAGTTAAATTAACAAACACACAATCTTAAATGCTTTGTTTCTGAAAGATAGCAATCAAGACCCTCCTGATTTTGTTGTCTGCACAAATAAAACGCAGATGCACCTAATGCACGATCGATCTTTTGCAGGTATCCTAGTCATGCTCGGATGTGGTTAGCTCCAATAAGAAGTGGTTTGGGTGACAAAAAGATGGAAGATTTCGAGATTGCTATGAATGACTGGAATCATTTTGTTGAGGACACTCAGGCTTATTATGGGGTCAACATGAATGCCTTGACAAAGGCATATCGTGCAGAACATGAGAAGTTCTATCTCAAGGTATCTCTTAGCACAAAGGCATCATATTTTTGTCTTTTGGTTGGATTGGCATGCTTTTGGTCTGAAAAAATGTGATACATCTATACAAACATAAGTCTTATAATGATATTTTTTGAAGTAGCTCCTATGAATTTATATTCATCAAAAAGGACAAAGTCATGCCAAATGTTTGTGTAGTTCTTTGTTTCTCAAATAACTCCAGTCTTGGGATGTAAAGTTTAGTTTTTTTTGAAGCTTATAAATGACTTGCACCTAATAGGCCTGTAATATACTGTACTCTCTCCGTCCGGAAATACTTGTCGACGTATTTTAGTTTTAGATACATCTATTTTTATTCATTTCACCGACAAGTATTTCCGGACGGAGGGAGTATTTCACAATTAATCACTACATACTTCAAGTAAGGACCCTCAGTTCTTTATACAAGACATTTCTCACTTCCATAACCATTCTTCCTATTCTTCTGCAGTCTTCGATTTGGAACAATCTTCATCCGAACCAACTTATTGGGCAACCTGCTGTCGTCAAGGAGATGGATTGCTTGACAGCAACCGTTGAAGAGATTCGAGAAGTTAGAGCACAAGTTACATTGCCAATCAACCAGGATAGAACAAGGCTAGCTGCATTGGCTGGGTGGTTTGATGTTCACTTTAGAGTATGTCTAGCTGAATTATTTCACAGATTTCTCATGTTTTACTCAATGGAAGACACTCACTATTTTCCACTTACAGGGTAGCAAGCAAAACCCTGCAGTTGAGGAAGTTGAATTGAATACAGCCCCAGATGAGAATGGTGGGACACACTGGGGTCAGCAGGTTGGTTTTCTAGAATATATATCACTATCCTTTTCTGTTGTTGCTGAATTTTCTAACGGCAATCATATCAAGTTGCCTGTCAGTCTGTCTGACAGCCATTTGTTTCTTCCCCAAGGTGTTCTTGATGACTCCAGCTCCGAGAGTAAATGAAGGGGACAGTATCAATGTTTCTTTCTCGATGGTTCGCTCAAAAGAGAATCACCGGCTTATGGATATGGATATCACCTATGAACTGCACGAGGCATCTGGAAGGAAGCTACCAGCAGTCGCAACCAAGATTTTCTTAGAGTAGAGCAAGGTCTGGCTCACAGAACTGCAATACGCTTTTGAATTATACCCATTCAGTTTTTAGCGTCAAGGTGCACAATACATTTGGGATGAAGCACTTTGGTTAATGGTTCAACACCAGGATTTAACCTAATCTTTTTTTTTTCTGTTTTAACAGATCACTGACTGGATCTGACTCGGTTGATGGGATGTCAGGGCATTGTGTGCTATCATGTGTCGTGCTGCCGTATCAAAAACCTTGCCCACAGTTCAGAGAAACATTGGTCCCCGGTGTGTTTGTTTTTCATAGTATGGCCTAATGGCCAACCTTTGTGTAATACATACTATGCGGGGTTTGTAACAGTGATACCATGAGGCATGATCAAGTGCCAGAGATTTTGTTTGTTGTATCAGTAATTTATTATTGTCATTTGATTGGTTGAATGATTCGAGCTGTTGCCTCTAGATTAGAAGTTGGTTTTCCGTGCCTGTCAATTAGTTCAACTTGGGTTCACTGAATTTTAAAGCGAAGATGCAACCAATCTGAGCTGTTATTCAGTGAGATCCTATACCTAGTAATTCAGATTGACAGAAGTTGAGGTATTTCTGGATGAACTCTTTGCACTGACAGCAAACTAAGGTGTTTAGAGATAAACTAAAACAGATGAAAATTGCTTGGCAATTTTATCTGATGTTCTGAAAGTTTTTTTTTAATCTTTGCCTTTTGACATTTAAGTTTTGAAAATTCCGAAGTGATAGCATTACCATTGTGAGTGCATTTTGTACTTCTGTCACAGATTTTGCTTGCTGTATCAATAATTTTGTTGGTTTTCCTTCCAATGCCTGTGATGTAACTTTCGTGCAACTGATGTGTTTGTGCTCACTACATTTTAAAGGGAAAGATAGACTGAACTGTTTTTGCTGTCAGTTTTAGCTGGTCGGTAATCTAGTTCCATTTTGACTATAACTAGATTGGTTTGAATTTCCATAAAAAAGATTAGGTGTGGCTAGATCTCAGTCGATTGAGATTTAACCAGGTCTCTATCATGTGATAGAACATATAAGAAAGGAGAAAGAAAACATAAAATAATTCTTTTTGCACGGATCTTCATGTAAGATCCAACGAATATAGCATCGACTGAGACCTAGTTAAGTCTTAATCGACTGAGATAAGCAGATTTGGTTTGAATTTTGCTGACAGTTTTGAAAACTCCCCGAGTGATGGCATCAACATTGTGAGTGCATTTGTCAGTTCACTTGCTCATACTCAGCTCAGTCAGTAGCAGCTAGCAGGCACTGTGAAAACGATAAGGTTTGGATCAGCCGAGCCGGCAGCCACAGCCTTTCCCTCTCCCTCCCGAGCGCCGGAGCTCGTCTCCTCTCCTCGCCGGCGCCACCGCCCCCATGCTCCTCCCAATGCGCGGCCTCCCGGCCGCCCCACCCCGCCCGCTCGCCCACCCACACACCGCGCCCGCGCCGCCGCCCTCGCTCCTCGGCCCCCGGCGCCGCCGTCCGTCCCAGAGGCTCTCCAAGGTCGTGTCCTACTACGGCCTCACGACTCCGCCGTACAAAACCGTAAGCACGGCCGTCTTATCTTTCCCAGCAGATTCGCCCGCCGCCGCGCCGCCATTAAAGAAGATGCCACCTCCAGCTTCAGCTTCAGCTTCGCGTGGTTTCTTGCAGGACGCCCTGGAGCCGTACATGAGCAGGCGGGCGGTGGAGCTGCACTGGGGCAAGCACCAGCAGGACTACGTGGACGGGCTCAACAAGCAGCTGGCCATCAGCCCGCTCTACGGCCACACCCTCGAGGACCTCATCAAGGAGGCCTACAACAACGGCAACCCGCTGCCCGAGTACAACGACGCGGCTGAGGTAATGCCGCGCACTGAGATTTCATCTTCTGGTAGCTTTCAGTTTGATTAACTGTTGCAGACAGATAGCTGAAGCAGAGTGGATGCTGCTGTATTTGATTGCTGCAATTCTGAACCTGTATGTTATTTTGTGGTGTGTAGGTCTGGAACCATCACTTCTTCTGGGAGTCGATGCAGCCGGAAGGCGGTGGCTCACCCGAGGCAGGCGTGCTGCAGCAGATCGAGAAGGACTTCGGCTCCTTTTTTAATTTCAGGGAGGAGTTCATGCGCTCGGCGTTGTCATTGTTGGGGTCTGGTTGGGTTTGGCTTGTCTGTAAGTCCCCCTCCATTACTACTGCTTCTTTCAAGTACAGACAGGCAATATCTGTCTGAAAGTCCGGTTAATGTTCATTCACAGCTGAATGTTTTGCGCATTGCAGTGAAGAGAAGCGAGAGGAAGCTCGAGGTGGTTCACACGCGAAACGCTATCAACCCACTTGCTTTTGGGGATATTGTATGTTTGCTCAACCCTTTTCTGTCGAATTATATGAGGCATTTCCAATTTTAATCTTTGCAATGACATTCCGTGTCTTCTTCTCTTTCAGCCAATCATCAGCCTAGACTTGTGGGAGGTAAGGGAATCGAAGAACCCCTGTTTAGATCCTACCATGCGCCATGTACTGATATTTCTCTTTATCCTTTTCAGCATGCTTACTACTTAGATTACAAGGTACCCTACTAGATCCCATTTTTCTGCTTGCTATCAAAACTTTAGAAGTTAAGTGCTAATATACCTGAAAACCGATCTGGTTCTTTTTAATGATGTAGGATGACAGGCGAACATATGTGTCAAACTTTCTGGATCACCTTGTCTCTTGGCATACTGTCACTCTACGCATGATGCGCGCGGAGGCTTTTGTGAACCTTGGTGAACCAACTATCCCAGTGGCATGAGATGATATGGACATGACCTGGAGTTGTCTCTAAATATGTCAATCTCACGAGGTAATAAGTTTTGCAGCATTATACCTGGCATATGTGCATCTTATAATCAAGTAATATACGATTCAATCCCCTGCGGATGAGGTGGTATATAACTAATCAAATCAGGGTTCAGGGCATCTGTACCCTATGATGTTTCTTTTTCTAGCTATGAGGTAAGTACTAGAAGCATTATGTCTGCCATATTTGCAGCTTAATCACGTAATATGCCTTTCGATTCCCTGCGTGTAAGGTGGTATATGAATAATAAAGCAGGGTTCAAAGTATTGGTGCCCTATTATGTCTCTTTTCCAACTATGAGGTAAGTGGTAGCATGGCAGTACCAGAAGTTCTGCTGCATTATTACCAGGGATGTTGATATACCATGTAATGTTTGCACTTCCTGCACAAGTGACAATAAAGCTTCTCTTGAAAAGCTAGCGCATAAGGCAATCAAATATTGGGTTTCAGACTTAGGCACATACAGTTGGGAAGATCAAGGTAGTATTGACTTGACGCTGTTTCTTTGGTTGAGGACTTGAGCTAGGGAGTAGGAAGTATGCAGCTTGGAGGCCAGAGCAGAAAAACATAGTGAAATTTCACCGCATCTTAGTATTAGAATGTCCAGGGGTATATATGTAGGCATGTAGCAGGTGGGGTTGCATTGTTTCTTTTCTTCTTGGGGTGTGCAGTTGATCAGGTGTCTGACTGGACGGATTTTGGTTTTCACAGTTTATGGCCGGAGAAGAGACGTTGTGCAAAATCACCTTACATCGTTCTCATGAACAAACTAGTACCATCAATATGGATATATGGTGTTAAACTTTACCAGTGATATCATTTTATCTGCGCGAACTACTTCACAACTTTTTACATTGGTAGACATAAGTACCTTTTCTCAGTAGCAGCAATAGTAAGCTGAACCTGAAGAAAATATTTTTTTTTTCTTCCGGACCTTAACTCCACATACCAGTAAGAAGAACTCCTGTCGAGATTTTTTTTAAAGTTTCAAAGTACCCTACCTCGTTCTTTCCCATGAACAAACTACTAGGTGTCATGAATATGGATATATAGCCTTGAACTTTACTAGTGATATCATTTCATCTGTGTGAACTACTACTTCATAACTTCTTAAAATGGTAGATACAAGTACCTTTTGCCAGTTGAAGCAGTAGTAAGTTGAACTTGAAGAAAAAGTTGAGTAGTTTTTCTGCCGGGCCTTAGTTAATCTACCATGCCCTAGTAACAAGAAACCCCGTTGAGGATCTTTTTTTAAAGTAATCTGGGAGGTTATATGAAGTAAGATGGAGGTTTTATGCAAGGTTATCCTTTAACAAGGACTCTGAACCTGCCACCTTCTCCGAGTCTTTTAGCCATAATTACTTTTTTGTGGGGTTTTTGCCATGATTCACAACGTAAGCATCACACTATGCTATATTCTGACAACAAAATAATGACATCACACTGAGCTATATTCTGGCAACAAAAGATTAATCATATCATTGAAGAATCCACTAGACATTGCTTTCAGGCTTTCCATGTCCTGCACTGAGCTATTCGATGCAATGTTCGTGCACCCCATTCTATGTCCATCGCAATCCCCGAGGCCCACGTTTGTTTTAAACACACCAAGTGGTCTGCTAGTCTTCCTTACGTAGCAAGGCAGAATGTTCAAGCCTTCTAAAATATCTTGATTCCTTTTTTTCCGTCTATTTGTCAGGGACGCCAAGGAAAATCCTGAACCACATCCTACTGGATGAGACGGAGAGTTTGCGGGGGGCAGCGTGATGTAACCACGTCATGCGATGCACGGTGAACAAGTAAGCTCTGCCTGGAGATAAGACAGCTGATGTTTCGTCGTTGTCCTCATTCGTCGCTACAGGGAAGTGACCTCCCATTTCAAGTTATTATGCAGTAAAAGCAGGCATGGACGCTTCAGAGCAGGGTGACTTAACTCTAGAGTATGGACTATCGATCTAACTTGTGCTTGAAGCCACGGAAGTTTCTGTCTTAGAGCAATCTCCCATGGTGCTGTTAGAACAGCCCCTAGTTTTCCACGGCTTGTAGTCACAGCTTTTCATCATTCTGTTGCAACAGAATTCAACCATTGTGCGCTGAGGCATATAACCCCATGAATGTTTGCCTTGCTGAAACATATTCTTCTTTTTCATGAATATTTGCCTGGGCATATTATCCTCTCTTTTCTCCGCCTGATGCTTTGGAACATATCGAATGGTCCCTGCGCAGCCACAGACGACTTTTTTATGCTTTACAGATCTTCTTGATGGTCGTACCTTTTTGACGGTTGAACCAATGCCTTTTGTTAAGCAAAAAGGCTTGGAAAAAGCTGTACTATCATGTCGACGGTTTGCACTAAGGAAATTAGCGTGCAGTTTGCCGAACCGTCTACCTAAGCTACTGGTTGGCATGGCAGGTTAACCTGCTCAACCAACATTTGTGAGCCACAGCAGTTTGGGGAATCATGATTAGGTTGCACATGTTCATTCCAAAATTTCAGATGATTTCAGGGTGGAAAAATAAAATAATTCGGAAAACGACGCAGCGGTTTGATGCCAGGGAACCGGAATCTTATGCTAATTAAATTAAGATGCAGCACAAACCATAATCGATGTTTACAGTGATAGCCTTGTCCTGGACATATAATATTACAGCAATATCTGATACAGTTCTCATCGAGCTAAGGCACAAGACACATATGCTTATTATGAAAGGCGGCGGAGGCCGGTGGATCTCTGCTGCTGCGCCTTGCGGCCTCCGGCGGCCTGGTCTAGTTGCAGCAGCAGCAGAGGCAGTCGAGGCAGCACTCGCACGTCTCGTAGCAGCAAAAGCAGCACAGCGCCGTGAACACGCTGCAACAGAAAATAAAGAGACAATTGATCAGACACGAAGAAACAAAATCATACTCCCTTCGTTCTGAATTACTTGTCGAAGGTATGAACGTTTCTAGATGTATTTTAGTTCAAGATACACCTATTTCTGCGACGAGTAATTTGGAACGGAGGGAATAGAAGGGAAGAATGCATAGAACACAAAGGAATATCAGGAACTAGTACTAGGGGAATCAGTCCCAAGATGCTCCTGCCCTGTCTCTATGATTTCTCCCAGGATTTTTCAGATGGTAGAAGAGGCTGTTTATCTCTCTCTCTGTCTCTCGGCCTTTGCATCGACCGACGCACACGGCCGAGAGATTTTACATCTCTCGGCAAGACGAGCAGAGCAAAACTCAGAGGGAGAGTGAGAGTGGATGAACAAATACAAAGTGTGTGTGTGTGTGTGTCTCACCATGCGTAGATGCAGCCCTTCTCCTCGTGGCGCTTCTGCACATGGTCCGTGTAGGACATCTCCTGCCCCGACGGAGCGTTGTACATCTTCGCAGAGGGTGGGTTAGGTTACTATGGAAGAAGAATTGCCTCCAAGGATTCTGCTCTGCCTGCTCTCCTGTGGCTTTGGGAAGATGCTGGATTGCAACAGGAAGGAGTGGGTGGGGTTTTATAGGCTGGGAAGGCAGCTGCACCCGTGCCACAGTTTTTTTCCCCTACTCATCAGCACCACCTAAGCACAAGTGGCAGCGCTGTTTTGTAACTGACACAGCTCGATGGGCCCACGCGTCGGTGGCCGTGGTGTTTGCTGTTTGTCTTTTGTATAGGTGTGGAACACACGGCTTCGTGCTAGTCGACCTCTAGAAATCATAGAGAAAAATCTCCCAGAACTCCCAAATGGACCGGGGAAATTAAATATCAGTTTTGTAGTACATATGAAAATAAAGAGAGGGTTAAACATGGTCTGTCCTTGTTAATTTTCTCCATTTTGCGCCAACAGACCGGGTTAAATATGGACCCGGACCAGAGTCTCTTGTGCCTCTCTTGGTGGTTTGATTGTGAATCCTGACCTTCTTTTTGGATGAAGAGGGGATTCCTAGCTAGTCTAGGTGAGTGGTCGGTTGTGATGGGCTGGAATAAATCCACCACCTATCGATGAGGACTATGAGGTCATGAGGCCATGACCATGATGGATCAATTTGCCTCGGTCACCACTAATTATTAATTAGCCTGCAAAGTTAGCTACTACGGCCTCACTGTCTGCATATCTGTTCTTAGTGCAACCATCACATCATGCTTCAGAAAAAGGTTCTATATGTACGATGGGTGCAGATCATATCTTACCATGCGTAGAGGCAGCCCTTCTCCTCGTGCCGCTTCTGCGCGTGCTCGTAGTAGGACATGCCCTGCGGCGGCGGAGGGTTGTTATACATCTCGCCGCCGGCAGGCCGGGCTCCTCTCCTCTCTCCGGCTAGTTTTAGATCTCTTCTACCTTGTCTAGTTCTTGTGTGTATGCAAGCAAGGTTATTATTGCATATTGCATTCGGATGGGTGTATTTATAAGTCAGGGGAGGTCCAACACTTGTCAAATCCCAGCTGCCAAGTGTACATTCACTCACATCCGAATGTATCTTCTAACATAAATTAGAAGTATTGTAATTGAGACAAAAAAAGGACCTCATTAGTTTCCTTCGACCCGAAGGTTTCAAACCTGTTAGCTACCTAGTGTGATTCCCATTGAATTGATTCACTACACTGCCATATTTGACCAGAAAGGGTCCAAAATAAGACGTCCCCAACATTAATAGGGCAGGGGATGTCCAACATTTGTCGATGCCCAACGACAAGTGTACATCATATCTGAATTTGCCAGTATCTTCTAAACATAAATTACAAGTATCCTTGGGGAGACAAAAACGAGACTTGAGACTTGATTGGTTTCCTTCGACCCGAAGATTTCTAAAATGTCATCTACCCACTGTAATTCCCATTGAATTGAGTTACCACACTGCCATATTTGATTGTCAAAAGTCCAAATTAAGAAACAGACCATGCAGGGGATGGGGTCTCTCTTCAGCCTCATATGCTTCCAGCTGATGGTATTTTTCTTAGCAGCTAAGGAGTGTACCAATATTGGCAGTACTAGTGCAGCACCAGAATGGATGACAAGTGGATGCCTCTTACCGTCGTGTTCTTGGTTTTATCTTGGCGTGGATTTTTTTCGTCCGCTGGTGAGGTCACTGATTACCAACTAGTCGACGTTGTATTCTAGAAGGAAAATCCATCAGCGTCGACGGGGACATCGAGGAGGATTTGTTTCATCCGGCCTCTACTGGTCTTACTTGGCGTACATTCATTTGCAAGGAGAAGTGACCACGAATGTATAAGTGATCATG
Source organism: Triticum urartu (assembly GCF_056163025.1). Taxonomy (NCBI): domain Eukaryota; kingdom Viridiplantae; phylum Streptophyta; class Magnoliopsida; order Poales; family Poaceae; genus Triticum; species Triticum urartu. The sequence continues at coordinate 72,377,762 of NC_141879.1, read as the reverse complement.
AAAGAATATCGCTCGCGCTTGACAATTAATGGCCACAAGAGATTAGACTATAACATGTATGTTATCATGATATGATTGGTTAAATTCCCATGGCAGATATCCTTGTAATGTTTTTTCTAGCAGTAACGATGATCAATATAAAGATTTAGGGAACTGCGCTGTAATATTTCCATCAAAAATTGGACCTGAACTGCTGCCTTAAGTATGTATTATGCGTAGCAATAACATAAGAGTCCAAATTCAAACGAGGACCGGAACCCAGAGGTGGGTGTACACCGCCATCATAACACCAACGTGTTATTTTTGACATCATCATAACACCAACATCTCCCATAACTTGCACATAATGATACACGTACGCTATCATGCTAGTACTTGTCTGTCCATTAGATGTAGTGTACATGCTTGCTATGTGTACAGTCATATCAAAGGCCCGTGAGCATATGACACGGCGAGGATATGGTTCTATCATAAAAGGCAAGGATAGCAAATCAAATTGACTATAGCAGAAGTAGTGCATGGAGACACCCACTGCTGCATAAGCAGATAAATGCAGTGCAGTGAGCTACTGAAGCGCCATCACATTAGCAATTCCTAACAGATAAATATAGTTGCATTCCAAGTCTCCCAGGTCCAGTTCCTCTAGTAATGATGATGAGAACATCTATATATTCATTAAGAGTGATCATCATCTTATTTAAATGAGTTGCATAGGTGTGAGAGGCATTAGGGATTATTCTATGGCAGGGGAGTAGATGAAAGTGAGACATTTGGAACTATACGGTACTTTTATTTCTTCCATAGGAGACAATTGGGCAAATGCCTCGTAAATGTCATTTGATACCATGTAATGTTAACAGCGCCATGCGGGATGTAATGCTCTGACGTTTAGGATAGAGATGTCTGCGGGTACAAGGTTTTCTGCATCTACATGTATCTTGTAATATAAAATTAGAAATATCCTTACGGATAGGAAAACACAACTAAATTAGTTTCCTTCGATCCGAAGATTTCTATACTGTCGCATCTCCACTTCCTGCATCCTGTTTGTTGGCCCCCTTATGTTTTGTGTCCAATTTTGATCATATGTATAAATAGAAAAATATGAATTATATTCCACAAAAATTACATTGATTATGAAAGGGGGTTTAATTAGAGGTCGAGGCCAAAGGCCAAAATATAAAACATTCCTCTCGCTGCATTACATTACACAAATGCTTAGCCCCCATAAGACACCATAGAAAAGTCTGTTCTTTGATTCTAGCAACAATAACTCCAAACGGCACCACGTGCATTCCACTCTTTCCAGATTTCACACGAGATAATCACCATTAGGAAAACAAGCACCCTTTGCGATTGAGTCCTCTTGGGCGCATTGAGACTCTACCACTCCTTCACGGAATCCATGCCACCCCAATCTGGAGGATGTACATCATGAAGACCAAGCCAAGTTTAATCATGCCCCAAACTCTGACGGTGTAGCCGTGTAGCAACACTGAAAAAGAAGATGAGCCGCCGATTCTTGAGACTTTTTGCAAAAGGGGCGCAAGTTTTAGTTAGACCATCCCTGGCGTTGGAGTCTGTCAGCCGTCCAGATCCTATTTTGACTAGTAGAACGCCCGTGCGTTGCAACAGGCTTTTGGTAAATTTTAAAATCTACCCACGGAGGTAAAATAACCAAGAATAATGTCGTCTCAACTAACTCACATCTTTTTCTTGACAATCAGCTAACACACATCAATAATATCGAAGCCTTCCCCACCTTCGGCCCTCGATTAATTGGACATTCACAAGAGGGCGCGCCCCAGACTTGGTCATCTACGGCGTTGGCAGCCGAACATCGAGTTGGACGTGGGGGTGTAGGGAGGGAAACAAGCACGCAAGCAACAACGGCATCGCGACGGGCAATCGTGCCACGGCCTTTACCTTTTCCTGGGCAACGACCAGAGGCCACCGTGCTCCTCTGCTCTCCCTCCTCTCTTCCATGCCTGGCAGCAAGATGGGACGAGATAGACAGGAGGCAACCCCTCGAGATCTAGATCGGGTGGAGTCAGGTTTGGAAAGAAAAAACTGAATCGGGAGGATTGAGGGAAGGAGATTGAAAATGAAATGGAATATAACAAATTAAAAACTGAGAGAGACTAATTAGATGGTTTTATGTTTCATGAATGTGTCATGTCCAACAAACATGTTTATCCCAATTTCCAACCATTTCTTTCTATATGGCCACCAAGATGTTTTTGTTTACCCGAGCCACAGATTCCTTACAGCCCCACCCTCGAGCGAAAAATTATCTCTTTTTTCCTCATTTATCTTCTTTTGCCACTTGGTTTTTCATTATTCTCGTCATACAAGAATTGACTTGCTAGATACCCTCGTCAAACTAATATGATACACTTTTACGGATCCACCAATATGAGTTCGTTATTATTTCATTACTAAAGAGGATGGAACTCTAAAATGCTAAACAACATGCTACACCAAATAATGTTAATTGATTGTATAATCAACCAATCTGATTTAGAATTATAAGATCTTAGGAATTTAATTATAGAACCGATAATGTGTTTGTGTTGACTATTATATTTGATCACTTTTGCAACCAAGATCTTCCTGATATAAGCACTCACATTTTAAAGCAGATGCAGAGTAGCAGAAACGACCATTCTCCCTTTTTCCTTCTTCTAGAGATCTAGCAATAGACTTATGATATACTCCCTCAATATAAGTCTTTTTAGAGATTCCCCTACGGACTATATATGGAGCAAATTGAGTGAATCTACATTCTAAAGTATGTCTATATACATTTGTATGTAGTTTATAGTGGAATCTTTAAAAAGATAAATATTTAGGAACGAAGGGAGTAGACTGCCCTGTTTCCTTTAGATGTAGGGTCCTCCTTGATTATGATGTAGGGTCTCGTCCAGCCATCGAAGGCCCTCCGTCGTCACTCCCTCCACATGACTACATCTTCCTCCTTGAGTTACCGCGCCTCCCGCGTCAGCCTAGGCGGCTGGGCGCCTGGCAGTTCCCGAGCGTTACTCGCCCAACCACATGATGCGCGACTCCATCACCAGCATGCCCTTGCACCACCTAATGCATGCCTCCTTCAGCGACCAATAGCGGCCACGGATGATGTCGACACGCGCTCAGCCCTCGACCACTGCTGCGTGCGCTGCTCTCCCTGCAACAGTGTATCAATTTTTTAAACGGTGTATCGATTAGCTCGGGTGTTCTACTTATGGCTGAAATAAATTATCTTTTTTTACCCGATTGAAATTAAGTGAGTGCAAGACTACTTCACTATATCATACTACCACTAGTAGAAAACAGGGCTATGGTCCAGGCCGGCTCAGCCCATTAGTCCCGGTTCAGTCTAGAACCGGGACTAATGTGAGCATTGGTCCCGGTTCGTGCGGCTAAGGCATTAGTCCCGGTTCACTCGGGCCCTTTAGTCCCGGTTTAAGACATGAACCGGGACTAAAGGGTGCGATGACCTTTAGTCCCGGTTCGTGCCTCAAACCGGGACTAAAGATTAGACCTTTAGTCCCGGTTTGAGGCACGAACCGGGACTAATGGGGTTGAGACCTTTAGTCCCGGTTCGTGCCACGAACCGGTACTAAAGGTCCCATTTTCAAACTCTACCCCCCCCCCCCCCCCCGTGGATCGCCTTTTCAGTTTAAAAAAAATAAAAGAAAAATAATGGAAATGTCAAAAAAATAAAAGAAAATAAGTTTCTCATGTGATATGTGGTCTAGTTGTTGGGAAAATTTGCAAATGTGAATTTTGACTTTATTTGCAAAATCTCTCTGAAATTTGTAAAAATGGGCATAACTTTTGCATACTAACTCGGATGAAAAAGTTTTTTATATGAAAAATCATCTACTCGAAAAGTTACATCCAAATTTAACAGGGACATTTTCAAATCCTCAAAAACCTAATAGAAAAAAAGTTACGGGGCTTTTAAGATCTAGAGTGGAAAAAATTGAAAAATATTCAAACAGTGGGCAAACTGTGGTCAAACAGTGGGCAAACTGTGGTCAAACTAATTATTCTAGAATATTAGTGTTACTAAATAATTATTTTAGTTATTTCAATTTTGGTCAAATCTGGTCAAACTGTGGTCAAACAATGGTCAAACTAATTATTCAAGAAATATTAGTGTTACTAAATAATTATTGTTTTTTAAAACAATAGTTTCAAACTCAAACAGTGAAATGTGTCACTTCATGCTCAAGCAAAATTCCTGAAGGTTAATAGGATTGACATCTTACTATTGTCAGGAAAACAACAAGTGCGGACTTGGAGCGAGGGAGAATAGAACCCGGAAGTTAAGCGTGCTTAGGCTGGGGGAGTGGGAGGATGGGTGACCGTTCGGGAAGTAAGATGTTTTGAAATGATGAGGGGTGATTAGAGGATAAATTGAGAAGTGATGAGGGGTGGTGATTACAGACTAGAGGTTAAAATAATTCAGAAGTTTGAAAATAAAAAAATTCAAATTTTTTTACAAAAAAAATCATAAAATTTCCTTTAGTCCCGAGCTCCACGTGGCCGCGCCCTTTAGTCCCGGTTCTGGATTGAACCGGGACTAAAGGGTCAGGGCATTAGTACCGACACTTTAGTCCTGGTTCAGGAACCGGGACTAAAGGCCCTTACGAACCGGGACTATAGGCCCTTTTTCTACCAGAATCTATTCTAATTAGATTCAAAGATAATATAATAGCAAGACCTTAAAGTACCAAATTCTTTGAAAACACACATAAGAGAAACTTAGATAACTGTGAACTCCGAATGCCCGAACAACGAATCAAAGTTTTAGAATCTGCACAAGCATGAGCACAATTTTTTTTATGGGGCCCAGGAAAGGTTTCATGGAGAACAAATATTCTATTCTACATAATGTATCACACTCCTTGGGACTTATTTATACAGTTTTTCGCTTTGCTCTGACCTAGCATGCTGACCAACCCCCCATATTTTCCCCCATATTTTTGTTTTAGCTCTTTATCTCTCTGTTTTTATCTGTTCGATCAAAATATCTCGTCCTGCAAGTAATATAACAACCGGTGGGGTGCTACCCCCCAATTATTCTTCAATGAAAATGGCTTTATTAATTTTATTCCAATTTTTATCGTTGACAACAACAACTAACTATCATGGATACATTTCCACTTCAAACATCAAATGGTGCATATGGTTTCTACTTCAGAAACCATATGAGCTTGTTATTATACTTCTGAAACCATATGAGCTTGTTATTATACTTCTGAAACCATATGAGCTTGTTATTATACTTCTGAAACCATATGAGCTTGTTATTATACTTCTGAAACCATATGAGCTTGTTATTATACTTCTGAAACCATATGTTATGTAGTATTTATACCTTCCAATACTCATTGCCAGTTGGAACGGTCCTTTCTTAGTTCTGTGGATACTGCAATATGCAATGCTATGTCAAACTGGACATATCCATTTAGGATTGCCCTTAGTTTATAGCACACTCTCAACATACTTGCAATAGTTATAAAGTCTGAGCCCAAAGATGGTAATGAAGTGAAAAGGAAAAAAACAGCACACATATAATAACCCAGTTGTAGGGTCCATGCATAAAAAAATAAACATATTCATTGATAATATGAAACATAATGTATATGAAAATTAGTCACCATGTATCAGACCGCAAACACAATAGTAGTACATGGATGGTGTTAATATTACCTTTTATTAAAAGAAAGACTGCAACATGATATATAAAATGACCAAGGAGTAGAACTGATGGCCAAACTTCTCAAAATTCTAGTAAGGAAATTTTGGGCAATCCTAAAAAAATTAAACAAGGCAGCAGCTAGTCATTTGCAATGCTTGATTGTACATGATACCTTGCCCTTTTACAATGTTATTCTTATCTGAATCCACGAAGACGCTATCCGATCCTCTGTAGTGGTAAACCATGTCTTCTTCTCATCATGTGCTGTCAATCCTGCAAAAGATACATATAAATCTCTCTCTCTCTCTCTCTCTCTCTCTCTCTCTCTCTCTCTCTCTCTCTCTCTCTCTCTCTCTCTCTCTCTCTCTTTTACAGTGTGTGTGTGGTGTGTGGACCTGATATTTAAAGGTAACAAATTAGCCTTGTTCAAAAGACTATTGTTCTCTTGTTAAGTTCCTTTGCATGTACCTACTATAGATAAGTTCATGCCATCAGACATGAAAAGGTTAAAGAATCCGCAATAGTACTAACGCATAAACCTTCCATATGAGAGCACAAAAATAGATGCAGATTAAGAAAATTTACATTTGCAGCAAAAGCTATGAGAGCACAAAGAACATCATTCTGTCAGTACTTCTATAGTCTATTTTGCTTAAGTATTCCTTGGATACAAAAGATATTATCAATCAGACCATATCAGTACTTCTATAGTCTATTTTGCTTAAGCATTCCTTCCGTACAGAAATTTTTAGCAATCAGACCACATGAAAAACTTAATGATGACAAAGTAGCACACCTTGGCGGACCAAATACAACAGAGCAACTCTATGTATCTCCTCCTACAAACCAAACTAAACACCACGATGCAAGCACATGAGAAATACTTAATATAGGGAGGAATCTGTAGAGGAACCTAAATAACATCCTTAATTGCCTTAAACTCTGAACTACTGCAAAAAAAACATTTATGTAACACGTCAGGTGAGAATAGTGGGAGCACCATGATTTGGTCATGATTCGGAAACTGATAGAGATGCTGTAGTCAAGTTCAATGAACGTCTGACCTGGCCGAGAGGTCCTATATATGCTCCGAGAACAAAACCTGTGTGCCAAAAATAAATACAGTAAAGATGAACACCGGTTTTTTCTGATCAAACCAGGCATAAACCTCTTGTAAAACAACCTTCTCGTTGTTTGATGTCCGCAGGAACTCGGTGACAGTGCAAGACACGCTCATAGCTATGCCATATATACCAAGCAAGCAACATGTATGGAGGAGGAGGGGGCCCGCACTAGTATCGCATAATCTTGCACGCGGCGCACTTCTTGCTGCTGGTGCTGGGGATGCCGCAGGCGTAGCACGAAATTGATCGTGTTCTTCGGCTCCAGCCTAGTGAAGTCGACCGCAACTTCGGCCGCTGACTGCTAGCTCGCCTACCAGGCATGACCTGAATGCCATCTGACTCTGCTAGAGTGTTAGAGGAGGCGCCCGACCATGTCCCCAACGCACCAGCAGCCTCCCCAGCTCTTGGTCATCACTCACGACCCTCCACCACCACGGCACTCCTCTTCGTTCTCCAACCATGCCGCCAGCCCGTCACACACATCAAATGCCCCACCAACATCGCCCTTGGTCAGCCGCTCTAAATCTCGATTTTGATCTAGAAAAAGAAGGGTGAGCGAGAAACGAGAAGTGATGGCGTGGGAATCTCTGATGTCGAGGACGACACGGAGATTAGATGAGACATTCCCGCGACTTCCATCCGGCTACCTGCTGCTTGCCGCCGTCATCCCACTGCTGCGCCGCGTGTCTCTCCCACGCTGCTGCTGCTATCAGGAGGAGGGACGAGGGAGAGGAGGATTGGGGCGGCGGCAGCATCACGTGTGTTTTTTCTTTCCTAACAATTGTGCATCGGGCTTGTACGAAAGGGGAGGAGGAACGGGTGGGGTAGACTGTTTTTTAAGGCCTTATTCTGGCAGGAAATCGGTAAATACCCAAAATGAGACGTGGGCTATGTTTGGAAAATATCGATCGAAGGTGGCGAGATCCTTCCTTCGATGGAACGAACGAAACCAAACGAAGGACTTAGAGACGTACCATCACCGCCGCAGACTCCTCATTTAGGAGTAGAGATAAATTATGTGATTGAATCTTTCTTCTTTTTTGTATGGGGGAATTACGTGATTGAATCATCACTTGCCAAATCAGGAGGTGGGAAAAATGGGTGGGGCGTGCGTTGGGGGAGACCTTCGATTGATGGGGTGGGGCGTACAAAGTGAAGAGAGTAATTACCATATTCAAAATTTCCTGAGTTATGGCCTTACCATACCTGGATTGATTTATTACTATAATTATCATATTTGAGATTTCTGAGTTTATAGCTTTACCATACGTGGATTAATTGTGATTGATTACCATAAATACGTTGGGTATTGCCGGCGAGACGAGAAAAGAGGAAAACCGGTGGGAGGGGAGGTGGTGGGAGGTTGGACGAAGAAAAATCAGACGAAAAAAAACCAGACGAAAGTCGTGGGACTATTCAACCAACTCGTCCATTAGGAGTAGAGATAATTAGCCATGCGAAGAATTTGCATTTGGGGGGCCGGGGGCAGGGGGAATTCCTCCACATGTTCTGGAGCATGTCCGTGTCATTGTCAACCAAACCAAGGAATTGTGCGCTAGCTATAGGCCGCCGCCGCTGAGTAATGTCAACCAAACCAATGCATTCATGAGTTGTGCGCCCTAGTTGATGTATTATGTTGACGGTTTGCAAAAAGAAAATCAGCGCGCAGTTTGCTGAACCGTCTTCCTAAACTACTGGTTGGTATGGCAGGTTAATCTGCTCAACCAACATATATCAGGCACAACAGCTGCACACGTTCATTTCAGTCACAGAAAAACAAAGTTCATTTCAGTCTTGAAATAATTTCAGGGAGACAAAGCGAAGTGTCAAAGGAAAAGCACAGTGGACAGGCGAGGACCAGAATCTGATGCTAATTAAAACAAGATGCAACACAAACCATGATGGATGGTGATTAACTGATTATAGTGATAGTGTTGTCTGGTGCAGATAATATTATGCGGTACCTGATACAGTTCTCATCGAGCTAAGCTGCTAGCTAGCTTATTACGAAATTGTAATTTTTTGGGGGGAATAATTAACAGTAGTGGAGGCCGGTCGATCTCGCGCTGCCCCTTTCTCCGTCCATCCGTCCATGGTGACCATGGCTGGTTTAGTTACAGCAGCAGCAGAGGCAGTCGAGGCAGCACTCGCACGTCTCGTAGCAGCAAAAGCAGCACAGCGCCGTGAACACGCTGCAACCCAAACATCCAATTATATCAGTCAAACAATAATAGCAGCGTCATAGAAGGGAAGAATGAACAGAACACAAAGGAATTAACAGGAACTGGTACTAGCCTACTAGGGGAATCAGTCCCAAGATATTTTCCTGCCCTGTCTATATGATTTCTCCGAGGATTTCTCAGATGGCAGAAAAGTTTATCTCTCTCCCTTGGCCTTTGCATCGACCGATGCACACGAGAAGACGAGCAGAGCAAAACTCAGAGGGAGAATGAGAGTGGATTAACAAAGTGTGTGTGTGTGTCTCACCATGCGTAGATGCAGCCCTTCTCCTCGTGGCGCTTCTGCACATGGTCCGTGTAGGACATCTCCTGCCCCGACGGAGCGTTGTACATCTTCGCAGAGGGTGGGTTAGGTTACTATGGAAGAAGAATTGCCTCCAAGGATTCTGCTCTGCCTGCTCTCCTGTGGCTTTGGGAAGATGCTGGATTGCAACAGGAAGGAGTGGGTGGGGTTTTATAGGCTGGGAAGGCAGCTGCATCTGTGCCACAGTTTTTTTCTTACTCATCACCACCACCTAAGCACAAGTGGCAACACTGGTTTGTAACTAACTAACACAGCTCGATGGGACACGGCTTTGTGCTAGTCGACCTCTAGAAATCATAGAAAAACAATCTCTCAGAACTCCAAAATGGAACAGTTTAAATCTTACATGATGGGTGTGTCGTGCATGCTCCGGGTATGGGTATGGTCGGGAACGAGACTAAATAATCAGGCTCGATCTCCACTACTAGTTAATCATGCCTGCAAAGTTAGCTACTACGGCCTCACTGTTATCAGTGCTCTTATTATTAGTGCAAGTATTACATCACATCATGCTTCAGAAAAAGGTTCTAGGTATATGAGGGCTGCAGATGTCTTGTCTTGCTTCAGAAAAAGTGAGAAGCTGAATCAATTACCAGGCATAGAGGCAGCCCTTCTCCTGGTGGCGCTTCTGCGCGTGCTCGTAGTAGGACATGCCCTGTGGTGGTGGAGGGTTGGTATACATCTTGCCGCTGGCCAGCTGGTCTCCTCTCCTCTCCGGCTAGCTTTAGATCCCTTGTACCTTGTGTTTATACAAGTAAGGTTATTGCACATTGCATTTGGATGGGTGTAGTTATAAGTCAGGGGAGGTCCAACACTTGTCAAAGCCCAGCTGCCAAGTGTACATTCATATCCAAATGTATCTTCTAACATAAATTAGAAGTATCCTCATGGAGATAAAATCGGGACCTCATTCGTTTCCTTTGACCCGAAGTTTTTTGTCAGCTACCTAGTGTGATTCCCATTGAATTGGTTCACTACACTGCCATATTTGACCGGAAAAGCTCCAAATTAAGATGTCCAACATTTGTCAATGCCCAACATTAATAGGCTAGAGGATGTCCAACATCTGTCGACGCCCAACAAGAATTAGAAGTACCCTTGGGGAGACAAAACGGGACTTGATTGGTTTCCTTCGACGCGAAGATTTCTAAATTATCATCTACTCACTGTAATTCCCATTGAATTGAGTTACCAGACTGCCATATTTGACCGTCAAAAGTGAAAATTAAGAAACATACCATGATAAGTGGACTATGCCTACTTTACTATTAGATAATGTCAAACGGGAGGCAAGAACTTGGGGCCTTCCGGGGCGAAACATTTGTGCACTTTGATGCCGCGAGAGTAGGCTTTTTCTTCCATTTGTTGAGGTGTAATGGACCTCGTTGAACTTTGTTTGGCTCTTCTTCTTTGTTAATGAGATGAGGCAAATCTTTTGCCTCCGTTTAAAAAAACAGACCATGCAGGGATGGGGTCCCTCTTCAGCGCTGATGCTATTTTTCTTAGCAGCTAAGGAGTGCACCAATATTGGCAGTACTAGTGCAGCACGGTAGCACCAGAACGGATGACAAGTGGATGCCCCTTACGTCGTGTTCTTGGTTTTATCTTGGCATGGATTTCTCGTCCACTGGCCAGGCCGCTAACTACCGACTAGTCAACGTCGTATTCCAGAAGGAAAATCTGTCAGCGTCGACGGGGACTTCAAGGAGGATTTGTTTCATCTGTCCTGTGCCTGGTCTTACTTGGCGTCCATTCATTTGGAAGGAGAAGTGATCAAGAATGTCGCTTGACAACCGCCACAAAAGGGATTAGACTATAGCATGCTATCATGGCATGATTAGGAAGTTCGAATCCATTTCAGATATTTAGGATCACTTTAAATCCCCGTCGCAGATCTCCTTGTAATGTTTTTTTCTAGCAGTAACAACGATCAATATAAAGAATTAGGGAACTGGGTTGTAATTTTTCCATTAAATTAAGGACCTGTACGGCTGCCTCAAGTATGAATTCTGCGTAGTAATAATACAGGAGTTCAAATTCAAACTAGGACCTGAACCTAGAGGTATTTTTGACCTGATAACACCGACATCTCCAATAACACATAATGATACATGTACGCTATCACGCTGGTACTCGTCTGTCCATTAGATGTAGTGTACATGGTTGCTATATGTACAGACATATCAAAGGTTCTATCATAAAAGGCAAGGATACCAAATCAAATTGACTGTAGTAGAAGTAGTCCATGTGCTGAAATTAGAGACACCCACTGCTGCATAAGCAGATAAATGCAGTGCAGTGAGCTACCGAAGCACCATCACATTAGCAATTCCTAACAGATAAATGTAATTGCCATTCCAAGTCTCTCAGGTCTAGTTCTTCTAGTAATGATGATGAGAACATCTATATATTCATTAAGAGAGATCACCATCTTATTTAAATGATCGCATCTTATTTAAATGAGTTGCATAGGTGTGAGAGGCATTAGGGATTAATTCTGTGGCAGGGCAGGAGATGAAAGTGAGACCTTTGGAACTATATGGTTCTTTTAGTTCTTCCATTGGAGACAATTGGGCAAATGTCCTTTGATACCACGTAATGCTAACAGTGCCATGCGGGATGTAATCCTCTGGCGTTTAGGATGGTACAAGGTTTGCATCTACATGTGTCTTCTAATATAAATTAGAAGTATCCTTACGGAGATGAAAACACAACTAAATTAGTTTCCTTTGATCCGAAGATTTCTAAATTGTCGCATCTCCACCTGTGTCTTGTTTGTTGGCCCCCTTGTATTTTGTGTCAAATTTTGACCATATATTTGAGTAGAAAAATATAAATGACATTTCATAAAAATTACATTGTGAGATTCGTACTTGAAAGAAGTTTCCATTGACATTGTTTTTGCGCCATATGTTTTATATCTTGCTAGGTAAATCTACGATCAAATTTAGCCTGAAATACGAGGGGGGTAATAAACCTGGAAGGAGGAAGTAGTGTAATTAATTCCCACTGAATTGATTTACTAATGACTACACTGCCATATTTGATTGGCAAAAGGCCAGATCAAGCGCTGGTACATTAACAGTTCAGCTGAGGATACAATTTTAGCGGGTAACCAGGTAATTCATGAAAAAATAATCAATAAATATGCCCCTTTTTACAGCCCCATGCTTCCAGTTGGCAGTAATAGTTTTCTTAGCCACCAAGAGATGTGATGAAACTTAATTAAGAAGTGTAGCAGCAGCAGCAGCAGCACTAGTGTGTCCTGTTCTTGGCGTGGTCAAAAATTGAGTACATTATGAAAGGAGGTTTAGAGGTCGAGGCTGAATGCCAAAATACAAAACATTTACTCTTGCTGCATTACATTATGCAAATGCTTAGCCCCCAGAAGATACCACAACAAAGTGTCCTCTTTGATTCTGGAGACAATAACTCCAACCGGCACCGCGGTGTTGCAGAAGACACGCGCATTCCGCTCTTTCCAGATTTCTCACGAGATAATCAACATTAGGAAAACAAGCGCCCTTCCCGATTGAGTCCTTTTGGATGCATTGAGGCTCTACCACTCCTTTATGGAATCCATGCCACCCCAATCTGGAGGATGTACATCATGAAGACTAAGGTAAGTTTAATCGTGCCCCAAACTCTGACGGTGTAGGCATGTAGCGACACTGGAAAAGAAGATGAGCCACCGATTCTTGAACCTGTTTGCAAAGGGGGCATAAGTTGTAGCTAGACCATCCCCGGCGTTGGATCTTGTAGTTGTGGAGAATGATAGAAGCGTCTCAACCCTCATACATGAGAGCCCGCATGTATATATTGATACAATCGAGGGGATTACAGGATTCGGTGGAGATTGCCAACCGAAGGGAGATACATTAGGAGATAGAGAAGAAGAGATAAGTAGTTTAAACAGATAACAATAAAACCTACCTCTATCTCCTATATTTGAGGCGCAAGATATGTTTAACAGTAGTCATCTGTCCAGATCCTATTGTTGATAAATAGCGATGTGACGAAGTAATGTCAACCAAACCAAGAAATTGTGCGCTAAGTAATGTCAGCCAAACCAAGGAATTCATGAATTGTGCGCCCTAGTTGATGTATTATGTTCACGGTTTGCCAAAAAGAAAATCAGCGTGCATTTTTCTGAACCGTTTACCTTACTACTGGTTGGTATGGCAGGTTGATCTGCCTAACAAACATATATCAGTCATAACAGTTGCACACGTTCATTTCAGTCTTCAGATAATTTCAGGGTGGCAAGCAAAATGTGAACGAAAAGCGCAGTGGGCAGGCGAGAACCAGAATCTGATCCAAATTCAATGAAGATGCAACACAAACCATGATTGATGATTACAGTGATAGCGTTGTCTGGGACAGATAGTATTATATTGATGCAATATCTGGTACGGTTCTTCTCATCGAGCTAAGACACTAGACATATATGCTTATTATGAAAGGCGGCGGAGGCCGGTGGAACTCCGCTGCGCCTTGCGGCCTCGGTCCATGTCGGTCATGGCGGCTTGGTTTAGTTGCAGCAGCAGCAGAGGCAGTCGAGGCAGCACTCGCAGGTCTCGTAGCAGCAGAAGCAGCACAGCGCCGTGAACACGCTGCAAACCCAACACCCAATTAGTCAAACAAAAATAACAAAATCATAGCAGGAAAAAATTAGTAGAACACAAAGGAATTAACAGGAACTAGTACTAGGGGAATCAGTCTCAAGATATTTGCCCTATCTCTGATTTCTCTGAGGATTTTTCAGATTGCAGAAGAGCTTTATCTCTCTCCCTCGGCCTTTGCATTGACAGATGCACACGGCCGAGAGATTTTACATCTCGAGCAGAGCAAAACTCAAAGGGAGAGCTAGAGAGTGGATGAACAAAGTGTGTGTGTGTGTGTGTGTGTGTGTGTGTGTCTCACCATGCGTAGATGCAGCCCTTCTCCTCGTGGCGCTTCTGCACGTGGTCCGTGTAGGACATCTCCTGCCCCGACGGAGGGTTATACATCTTGGCAAAGGGTGGGTTGGGTTACTATGGAAGAAGAAAGTCTCCAAGGGTTGTGCTCTTGTCTGTTCTCCTGTGGCTTTGGGAAGATGTAGGATGGGAACAGCAAGGAGTGGGTGGAGTTTTATAGGCTGAGAAGGCAGGGAGGGGAACTTTTGGTCTATGGGGACATATGCATCCTATATGGGAAAAAAAATTAGTAATTCAACAAAAAGTCGAAAATTCCTGAAAATATTTTTGAAATAAACTTGACCTTCTATTGTATTCGTGAGAAAAAAATATCCCTTTGACTTCTTTTCAAAAAAGATAAATTTTTGGCTAAAATAGCGTGAATAGTGATCTATAATAGCAAATAAATTTTGTCTTTTTTGCTGTGAGGTCAACTTTTGTTTTTTTTTTGTCGGGATTTTTATACTAGTGCAAAAGTAAGTCAAGTATTTTGTCAAAATAGTTCTTACCTATTTTGACTTTTTATTAAAAATTTAAAAATAAATCCCCATATAGGGTGCATATACCACCAAAAACACAAGTGTATTTCCCGGGAAGGCAGCTGCATCTAAGCACAAGTGGCAACGCTGTTTTGTAACTAACACAGCTTCATGGGCCCACGCATTGGTGGCCATGGTGTTTGCTGTTCGTCTTTTGTAGGCGTGGAACACGGCTTTCTGCTAGTCGACCTCTAGAAATCTCTCAGAGCTCCGAAATGGACCAGTTTAGCTGCTGCTACATGAGTAGGGGAAACTAAATATCGGTTTTGTAGTGTATAAGAAAATAAAGAGAGGGTTAAACATGGTCTGTAGTTGTTTTCTTCATTTTGCGCCAAAGCGGACCCGGACCCGGACCGGAGTCCCTTGTTCTTCTCTTGGTGGTTTGATTGTGAGTCCTGACTTACTTTTTGAAGAACGAACCGAGGATTGAGTGGTCAGTTGTGATGGGCTGGAATAAATCCACCACCTATCGATGAGGACTACGAGGTCACGGGCCCATGACCATGATGGCTGTGTGTGCATGCCCTGGGTCTATGGTGGGAAGGAACAACACAAATTTGCCTGCGTTACTACTAATTATTGATTAGCCTGCAACCACCACATCTGCATATCTTTTCTTAGGCTGGTCATAGTGGGAGTAACTTAGATTAGTGTCATGCATATGGCACTAGCCTAAGTTACTATCTTTAGAATGCAAAGTAACATAATAGTAGTAACTTAGATGGCTTCATTAATCACCTTGTAGACTCATTTTGTCTTGAAAATCGCTATGTTACAGTAACATATTATGTTACCACCTCTCATTAATTACTTGCCACATAAGCAAAAAATTCTTAAAGTGCGCTATGTTACTAGCTAAGTTACTCCCACTATGACTAGCCTTAGTGCAACCATCACATCACATCATCATCATGCTTCAGAAAAAGTTCTACCTGGCGTAGAGGCGTAGAGGCAGCCCTTCTCCTGGTGGCGCTTCTTTGTGTGCTCATAGTAGGACATGCCGTGTGGCGCCGGAGGGTTGGTATACATCTCGCCACCGGCTGGCTGGGCTCCTCTTCTCCCCGGCTAACTTGAGATCTCTCCTACCTTGTGTAGTTGTGTGTATATTAGTATGGTTATTGCACATTGCATTTGGACGGATGTATTTATATAAGTCAGAGGAGGTCCAACACTTGTCAAAGCCCAGCTGCCAAGTGTAAATTCACATATGAGTGTATCTTTCTAACATAAATTAGAAGTATCCTCATCGAGACAAAAACGGGACCTCATTAGTTTCCTTCGACCCGAAGTTTTTTGTCAGCTACCTAGTGTGATTCCCATTAAATTGATTCACTACACTGCCATATTTGACCGGAAAAAGTCCAAAAAATAAGATGTCCAACATTTGTCCATGCCCAACATTAATAGGGCAGGGGATGTCCAACATTTATCGATGCCCAACGACAAATGTACATCATATCTGAATTTACTAGTATCTTCTAACATAAATTAGAAGTCTTGATTGGTTTCCTTTGACCCGAAGATTTCTGAATTGTCATCTACCCACTGTAATTCCCATTGAATTGAGTTACCACGCTGCCCATGTTTGACTGTCAAAAGTTCTAATTAAGAAACAAACCATGCAGGGGATGGGGTCCCTCTTCCAGCTGATGATATTTTTCTTAGCAGCTAAGGAGTGTACCAATATTGGCAATAGAATGGATGACAAGTGGATGCCTCTTACGTCATGTTCTTGGTTTTATCTTTGGCGTGGATTTTTTTAGTCCACTGGCGAGGTCGTTGAAAACCCACTAGTCGACGTCGTATTCTAGAAGGAAAATCCATCAGCGTCGACGGGGACATCAAGGAGGATTTGTTTCATCTGGCCTCTGCTGGTCTTACTTGGTGTACATTCATTTGCAAGGAGAAGTGACCACGAAAGTATATCGCTCGCGCTTGACAAATGCCACAAAAGAGGTTAGGCTATAACATGTATGTTATCATGATATAATTGGAAAGTTACAATCCATTTAATATATTTAGGCTCACTAATTCCAGCAGATACCATTGTAATGTTTTTTTCTAGCAGTAACGACGATCAATATAAAGATTTAGGGAACTACGTTGTAATTTTCAATCAAAAAATGGACCTGAACTGGTGCCTTAAGTATGTATTCCGCGTAGTAATAACATAGGAGTCCAAACTCAGAGGTGGGTGTACGCCATCATAACACTAACGTATTATTTTTGACCTCATCATAACACCAACATCTCCAGTAATTTGCACAGAATGACATATGTATGTTATCATGCTAGTACTCGTCTGTCCATTAGATGTAGTATACGTGCTTGCTATGTGTACAGTCATATCAAAGGCCCGTGAGCATACGACACAGCGAGGATACGGTTCTATCATAAAAGGCAAGGATAGCAAATCAAATTGACTATAGTAGAGGTAGTGCAGGTGCTAAAATTGGAGACACCAACTGCCGTATAAGCTGATAAATGCAATGCAGTGAGCTACGGAAGCGCCATCACATTAGCAATTCCTATAAGATAAATATAGTTGCATTCCAAGTCTCTCAGGTCTAGTTCCTCTAGTATATGATGAGAACATCTATATGTTCATTAAGAGTGATCACCATCTTATTTAAATGAGTTGCATACGTGTGAGAGGCATTAGGGATTATTCTATGGCAGGGCAGTAGATGAAAGTGAGATCTTTGCAACTATATGGTACTTCTAGAGATAATATCAGTGGCAATCTACTTGCATCTGATGTTTAATTTAGTGCTAAAAGTTGTAAAATACATCATTGCTGTCATATAACTTGCCTATGCGTGCATATGCGGTCACTTCTTCCATATCCAGCCACATCTAATGCTCCTATCGCATGTCAGCATGAATGCGGCCCACATGTCAGTGGGCAGGAGTGGTGAGGCGTTGGATGAGCCACTAATTGATTGCTTTTATTTAATTACGCACCTTTAGGCTTCAACACATAAGAAACATGAACAAAAAATAGTGCCAAGGGGATTCGATCCGACGTCCCGCACTCCATAAGCTAACTTCACTATGCACTCAACCAGGAATAAATTGATGCAAGTAAAACAAACGAAATGTTCTTTAACACAGTGTTCGCTCAGCTCAACAAAAGGAATAAACCAAAACTAAAGACCAGCCGTGCTCCCCGCAGGAATAAATTGATGTAAGAAAACAACTTAAATTCTGTTGTTTCAAACAAAAAATTGTTCACGCATTACAAAAAAATACATGACATCTAACAAATTTTTTAAGCATTGTAAGAAATATTTGCGTAATTAGTAAGTTGTGTTTTAAAAATGCTCATGCATTTAAATAAAAGTCAGACGGGAAATATAAATGTTCGCGCATATGTTGTTATTTATCTTGTTCTATTTAAGAAAACTACACGGGGAATAGAAATTCTCCATGACATCTGCATATTATCACGAGAGCGGGATCATTATGATTGAGCGTCCATTTTTTCAAATTTAAAATTATTCAAATTTTAAATGTCTTTCGGGCAAATCAGATGAACTACATTTTCTTTTATTTACATTTTCAAATATAAAGCTATTTGAATTCAAACAAAATTTCCATTGATTTATCTGAAAGAAATTTACGCACATTCATTCTGCACTATATCTTCTTTTGTCTAGATTATTTAATTTCAAACTATTAAAATTCATAATAAATAGTTGATTTTTCGAAAAATTTCAAAAATAAACTAAAGACCTGCCATGTTATTCCCCGCAGGAATAAACTGATGTAAGAAAACAGCTTAAATTCTTTTGTTTGTGACATTTAAAAAAATGTCCATGCGTTACAAAAAAATACGTGACATCTTAAAAAAGTTTGAACACTGTATGAAATATTTTGTAATTATAAAAAACATAAGTTGCATTTTGAAAATATTCACACATTTAAATAAAAACTCAAGCGGGGAATATAAATGTTTGTTCATATGTTGTTATTTATCTTCTTCTATTTAAGAAAACTATGCAGGAATATAAATTCTCCATGACATGTGCATTTTATGATGAGAGTGGGATCATTCTGTTTGAGCTTCTATTTTTTCAAATTTAAAATTATTCAAATTTAAAATTTCTTTCGGACAAATCAATTGAACTATATTTACTTTTGTCTAGATTTTCAAATTTAAAGCTATTCGAATTCAAGCAAAATTTCCATTGATTTGTCTGCAAGAAGTTTACGCATATTCATTATGCGATATATCTTCTTTTATCTATATATTTTTTAATTTAAATCTATTCAAATTCAAAAGAAAGTTGGTTTGACCTATATTTTTTATTATTGAGATTTAATAATTTAAAATTGTTTGAATTCAAACAAAAAATTAGTTGATTAGTTCAAAAAAATTACATACATTTGTTTTGCACTATATTTCCTTTTATCTAGATTTTCAAATTTAAAATTATTCGAATCAAACAAAAATTGTTTTGTCAGAAAAGTTTATCTAGAATATAAATTGTTTGCTAACATAGAAAAAATAAAGAACACAGAAGATTAATTGTCTATATCTCTTTAATTCATGTCAAACATCAGTCGGTCGAGTGGTTATCAAGCGCTGCTAATTGCAGCAGGTCGTCGGTTCAAATCCGAGCTCTAGTGTGTGTTTTTAATTTTATTTGAGGATTTTCAGCGTAAATAAATAAAATGCAAGGGTGGTTTCTGAAAAAAAGTGCTCATGGATCCCCTTGATGCTACTATGTGCTGATAGGTGCATAATTAAATAAAAATCAAACGCGTTTTCTACAAAAAAAATGTGTGGCTCACCCAACGCCTCACCACTCTAGCCATTGACATGTGGGCCGCATTCATGCTGACACACCATGTGTGCACTAGATACGTCTGGGGGAAAGTATCTAGTGCTCCCAGGCCTAGGGTGCTCCCGGTGCTCCGATGCGAAAAACATTTTAAAGCCCAACTTATGTTATGTACAAAAATTTGTCATTTTTGTATCTCGAGCAATGTTTCGAATTTTGATTTGAAATTTTGTGACAAGAGACATCGATGTTCCGTCGATCTGCTGCATTTTTTTCAGAATTTTTTGAACATTTTAAAAATGTTTTTCGGATATTTGGAGCACCGGGAGCACCCCAAGCGTGGGAGCACTAGATACTTTCCCATACGTCTGGATACGAAGAAGTGACCGTATCTGCACGCACAGGCAAATTATATGACTGCAATAACGTATTTTATAACTTTTAGCACTAAAGTGAACATCATATGCAAGTTTTACGACTGCCACTGATATTAGCTCGTACTTTATTTCTTCCATAGGAGACAATTGGGCAAATGCCCCGTAAATGTCATTTGATAAAAGTGCCATGTGGGATGTAATCCGAAAAAGGGTTTCCCCCGCTTTATATTATAAAGCCATCGACCAAGCATCCAACACAAGAGACAGGTACCAAACAAGTCAACAAGTCATGCTGGGGGCACAACGAAACAAGCCCCAAAAAAGAAGAAGAAAGAAAAAGGGAGCTAATCCGGCTCGGGTGGGGGTGGCGGTGGAGGAGATGCTGGCGAAAGGGCTGCTGCCGAAGATCGAAGGCCTGCACTGATGTTGTCAAGGGTGTCCCGATCACACCGCTTGCTAAGCGGTCTCCAGAGCTGTAAGAAGCCACACATTTTATAGATAGCGTCAGTCGCACGGTTGGGAATCACACGCTCAATGACAAGCTTATTGCGGATACACCACAGGGTCCAAACAAGGGTCCCCAAAGCCACCCAAGTGGCGGCTTTCCGGGGGGTAGGGAGGCTAAAGGCCTCCCCAAACAAGTCCGGGAGGTTTCCTGGCACCAATTGCCACCCACGACCTCCCGGAAGCAACTCCACAGGAATTGTGTTGTAGGGCAACGGAAGAAAATGTGGTTGCAATCTTACGGGACCAAGCAGAGGGGGAAGAGGCCATCCCCAGGGCCACTACACTTGCGGACCTCCGTGCCCGAGGGAAGTCGGCCTCGAACCCACTGCCAAAGGAAGATGCGGATCTTCAGGGGAAGTTTGATTTCCCATATAACAGATAATTCTGCCAGTCCCGGAGTGGGTACAATTGCCTGATAAAGGGACCTAGTTGAGAAGCGGCCATTTGGCTCAAGATGCCAAGATAGCGTATCCGGCTCGAGGGAGGGGGAGCGGAGTGCAATACATTTGACTAGCTCGTCCCATTGTTCGCGTTCCGCCGCCCCAAAGGTACAGCGGAAGGTAACAACCCCCAAGTCTGCTAAGGCAACTGCCACCGGTAAGAGTGGGTGGGTGCAGATTGAAAATAATGAAGGGAAGCGCACCGCAAATGAGCGGGGCCCCGCCCATCGATCTAGCCAAAAGAGGGTACCAGCACCAGACCCTACAGAGATGGCGGTCCCAATGCGTAGCACAGGCATCAGACGGATCACCGATTGCCAGAACTGGGACCCGCCTAACCTAGAGGCAAAGGCCAATGGTTGACCACGAAGGTACTTAGCGCGAATAATCTCCATCCATAGGCTTCCCTCCTCAGTCTGGATCCGCCAGAGCCATTTTGAGAGGAGGGCAATATTCATCCGCTTGGATGAGATGACCCCAAGACCACCCTAGTCCTTAGGCTTACAGATCTCGTACCACTTCACCATGTGGTATTTCTGTTTATTATTCTCGCCGGCCCAAAAGAACCGGGAGAGGATTTTGGTTACCTCCTGATGGAGGGATTCATGTAAACTATAGAATCCCATGAGATACATCAGGAGGCTAATAAGGGAGGAGTTCATCAGAATCACTCTAGTGGCCTTGGATAGCCATCTCCCTTGCCAAGGCTCCATCCGTGGTTGGAGCCTGGCAACTATAGGGCGGAAGTCTTTCTCTAGTAGACGGTTGTCACTGACCAGCAAGACAAGGTAAGTAGTCGGAAATGACCCCAACTGACAATTCAAGCGGTTGGCAATGCGCTGGGCTTCCGACGGTGAATATCCGAGCACCATGACCTCACTTTTGGCAAAGTTGATCGTGAGGCCCGACATCTCCTGAAAACAGAGGAGGAATTTGAGGTTCCGGATATCCTCATCCGAACCCTCCACCATCATAATGGTGTCATCAGCATATTGGAGATGGGTCAGGCCTCCATTGACCACAAGATGGGGGCAAATCCCCATGATGTGGCCTGCCTGCCTTGCCAAATCAAGAATCGAGGCTAACGCATCAACCACAAGGTTGAAAAGGAAAGGGGAAATCGGGTCCCCTTGCCGAACACCTTGTCTTGGTGTGAAATAGGGTCCAATTTCCCCATTGATATTAACGGCAGTACGACCGCTCGTCACAAGCTGCATCACCCGAGCCACCCAATGGGGGTCGAAGCCACGTTTAAGCAATACTTCCTGAAGGAAGGACCAATGGACGGTATCATATGCGTTGTGAAAGTCAATCTTGAAGAACACCGCACGAAGGTGTTTGGTCTTGACCTCATGAATGATTTCATGGAGGACAAGAACCCCATCAAGAATATATCTACCTTTCGTGAAGGCCGATTGGTTCGGTGGTGAATCCGAGGAGCGATCAGGGCCGCCCTAGTTGCGTACCCCTTGGCCAGAATCTGAAATATCACATTAAGGACGGTGATGGGGCGGAACTGCCTAATGTCGGCAGCTCCGGGGACTTTAGGAATCAGGGAGATGGTCCCGTAGTTGAGACAAGACATGTCCAATGTCCCCCTGGCGAAGTCCCGGAATAGGTCCAGAATGATCTCCTTAACCATCGGCCAGAAGGCCTGGAAAAAACCGACTGGAAGCCCGTCGGGGCCTGGGGCCGAGGCCAGGTTCATCGATTTGACGAACGCTTCCACCTCCGCAGCATCAAATGGGGCCATTAACGCCGCATTTTCCGCCGGGGAAACTAGTTGGTCATGTGACCAGATATGGTCGGCCAGGGCGAGACCGCCCCTGGCACGGCCCATAAATAACGACTTATAAAAGTCGTCCACCAAAGCGCGAATCCCTGGTGGATCCTGAAAAGGCTGGCCGCCTTCCCATAAAAGGGGGATGGAGCAACGTCTCCTACGGCCATTGGCGATCGCCTGGAAGTAAGTTGTGTTGGCATCACCAAACAGCACCCACTTTATAGATCCGCGTTGGCGCCAAAATTCTTCCTCCTTGGAGTAGATCTCCATGAGGGACTCTTCCAGGTTGTATCTATATGCCCATTCCTCTGCAGAGATCCCTGAGGTATCAGCGCGCAGGTCCAACGCGCGGATTTCTTCGAGAAGGGTAGCCTTTTGGACACGAAGGTCCCTCCCAATATTGGCACCCCATCCCTTCATGAATTGCCTAGCTAGAGCGCTTGGATAGGTGATTCCACTCATCAAGGAGTGACATTGCCCTATGGGGTTCGGATAAAGCCGAGGCCCAGTGAGCCTGGACGGCAGCCGTGAAGCCCGGTTGCCGTAGCCAAAAAGTTTCAAAACGAAACCGCGGTGGGGGGCGAGGCCTCTCATCATGAGAGGACAAGAGAAGGGGTACATGGTCCGACCCGATGCATGTAATGGCCTGGAGGGAGGCTAGGGGGAACCGCAACTCCCAGTCGGGGGAGACAAATACCCGATTGAGCACACTAAGGGTTGGGTTAACCTGTCTATTGGTCCAGGTATATCTCGCCCCAACCCTGTCTAACTATAGCAGTCCTAAGTCTGCAACCCAGTCGTTGAAATGACGGATTTCCGCGAGGTCAACCCTTGCGTTGCTCTTCTCCTCCGCTGAGCGAAGGAGGTTGAAATCTCCGCCAACCACGACCGGAAGCGTCGCGGAGGCAATCTTGGTGTGGAGTTCGGCCAGGAAGGCAGCCGACCTACTATGATCGGCAGGGCCATAGACCACAATAACCCCCCACTTGAAGTTAACATCACGCTCTGACAGCTCCATACTAACAAAGTGGGATCCATGATCCATGGATCCCACCTCAAAGGTGGCATCCTTCACACCCAGAAGGATCCCACCGGAGTGTCCGGCCACGCCACTAGATGGCAACCAGTGCCAGGCGAATAAGTGATGGCTCAAGCGCTCGAGCTCGGCCAAGGAAAAATCCACCCGCATCATTTCCTGAATCGCAACCACATCCACAGACTCGTCGCGGATGTAATCAATCAGTTGCCTACGGCGGCCATCATGGCCGAAACCCCATAGGTTCCAGAATAACGCATGCATAACTACTCGCCTACAAGGTCCTCCCGGGACCCCACTGTGGAGTTGGCACTCAAGGCACGACGTAACTGAGCTGTCCGCGAACGGGTCCTGCCACGGACCTCCTCGGGGGCTGGGTCCCGAGGCGATGATCTATGCGTCAGGCGCGGAGTCGGCGGGGGGGGGGGGGGGGAGGCTGCTTCATCGACCGCAGCCGCCTCGCGAGCCCGAGCAGCCGCGAGCCGCCCCTCCAAGACCTCCTTGGCCTGAAGGGAGGCAATTTGTTCTAAGGGGGGACCTTTCTCCCCTGGGAAAACTATGGTGGAATCCGCCGCGACTTTCGCTAAGTGACCCAACGGAACCCCGGCAAGGACCGAAAAGGAAGTATCCTCAATCATCACATCATCATTGCAGAAGAGAGCCGGTGTAGGATGGGTAGACGGACCTGCATCAAGGTTCCGCGCCGCGGCACGGCGGGAAGCCTTCTCCACGGCGGTGGGAGAAGGCCCCACCAGGGGGGTCGCCGACCCGAGCCGCGCACTCTTCCGAGCCGACGACGGTGGAGTGGACGTCGACCGCGGGCGCCGCTTGGCCGCGGGAGGGCGGGGAGGGGCGGCCCGCGCTGAAAGCCCCGAGGCCGGCACCGGACCGGACAGCTCGAGCAATGCCGGAGGCACGATGAGGACGGCGCCGGAAGGATCTTGAAGCGGGGCAGGAGAGGAGGGACGGGGCGAAGAGGCCGGGATCACCTCCATGCCCACACTGCTCATGTCGCTGGCGCCATCGTCAGAGGAGGAAATCTGCGCCTCCATGAAGATTGGAATGATGGCGCCAGGAGGTAAGGTAGCCGCCTCATCAAGCATAGCAGCGATCACCGCGATGTCCTCCTCCCCCTCACCCGAAGCATCCGCGGGGAGGACCGTGGTGATGGCCTTGGAGCGGGACGGAGGGACCGCCGCACCAGTCCGGGGCGAGGCGCCACGGTCATCCTCGGAGGCTTCGTCCGAGCGTTTCGACGCCGGGGAATGGCTCCGGAGACGGCAGTGCTGCTCGCGCCCAGAAGGGGGCCGCCATTGCCCTCACGGTCCAGGTCGGCCTCCGGGTCCGAGCCATCCATGGGGTCCACAGGGGGAGCGGAGAGCGGCTCTTCGACGGAGACGTGGAGAACGTAACCAGCATCATTGAAGAACATCCGAAAGGTCATCTGGAGCTTGGAGGGGTCCGGGGTCTTGAGCTGGACACGGACGACCGGCCCCTTGAGCAGCGAGTAGGGGTGGGCATAAAAACCGAGAACCAAAGACCGGAGCCGAAAAAACCGAGACCGAAGCCGAAAAAACAGATAACCGAAACTTCGGTTGGTCGTTCGGTCAGCAAACAGCAGAAACCGAAATTAATTCGGTGAGTTCGGTCACTAGAGTCTGTTAACCGAATCTCCCGAATGAACCGAGTATTTTAGTAGCAATATATTATTAAAGCCCATCCAGCTAAGCCTAATAGCCCATCCATGTTAATTGGCCATACCGATCAGTAAACGACAATGTTTCCCAACCTTTTATTCCCCTTAAAAATAGATGTCTTGGCCTCATGCAATGCATGCGATGGCCCACTTCCTAACCGCTTTGCTACCCAGCAGATTTTTATAGTCGCACCTCGCACGATGCACCACGAGACAAGCTTGCACTTCTCAGTTCAAAAAAAAAGTCTGGCATCCAGCTCTCAGCGCCCAGCGGGGTTCTCCGGGGCCAGTGCCCAGCGGCATCTGCTCCCTCTCACTCGCGCGCTTCTGCATCTTGTTTTTTTCGCCCCGACATCCTTTGTCGATGGGCTTCAATCTCTGACGGCAGGTGCTACTGAAGTGTATCGGTCCTGCTCGGTCAACCCGAGAACTGAACCGAATTACTGCTGCACCGAATCCTCGGTTATCTCTTTTCTAGATAACCGATCGGGTAGCATATTCTCTAAACCGAAATTAAAAATAACCCGAAATACCGAACCGAATAGTTCGGGGGAACCGAATGCCCAGGCCTAGCAGCGAGAGAGGGTCAATCGACACAATCTTGCACAGGAGCCGGGACATGCCCCGGATAGCCCCCTCCACACGAGCAATGGGAGGAAGCCCACGAATCTGCACCCACACGGTGGAGAGGGAGGCCACGACGAGGGGATCCACAGATGGCACCGAAATGCGCACCTTCAGCTGATGAAGCGCAAGGGTCAACTCCGCACTGTGGGTGCCATAGCGGAGGCTGACAGGATCACAGAAGACTGCGGTGAACTCCCGATCAGAAATGGGAGCCACCTCCCAGTCCCAATCCGGCTTGAACAGGTGGCGAAGCTCTTCATCAATGATCTCCGGGGACGCCGTCTTGCCGTCGAGGACAGAGATGAGAGCAGTCAGGGAGGAGGAAGCCGCCGGCACAGGGAGATCCATCTGGAAGAAGCCCAAATCATCAAGCGCGTAGCCAAAGAGGACAAGGATCCCTGTTGTCGGATGATCAGGGCAGAGCGCGGCGGGGTGGTCTGCGCGCTTGCACTTGAAGCAAGCGGGCGGCCGAGTGCAGTCGACCTGGCAATGCCCCTCGTAGGCACAGTGGGGAGTTCCCCCGAACTATTCGGCTTGATGATTTGGGCTTCTTCCAGATGGATCTCCCTGTGCCGGCGGCTTCCTCCTCCCTGACTACTCTCATCTCTGTCCTCGACGGCAAGACGGCGTCCCCGGAGATCATTGATGAAGAGCTTCGCCACCTGTTCAAGCCGGATTGGGACTGGGAGGTGGCTCCCATTTCTGATCGGGAGTTCACCGCAGTCTTCTGTGATCCTGTCAGCCTCCGCTATGGCACCCACAGTGCGGAGTTGACCCTTGCGCTTCATCAGCTGAAGGTGCGCATTTCGGTGCCATCTGTGGATCCCCTCGTCGTGGCCTCCCTCTCCACCGTGTGGGTGCAGATTCATGGGCTTCCTCCCATTGCTCGTGTGGAGGGGGCTATCCGGGGCATGTCCCGGCTCCTGTGCAAGATTGTGTCGATTGACCCTCTCTCGCTGCTAGGCCTGGGCATTCGGTTCCCCCGAACTATTTGGTTCGGTATTTCGGATTATTTTTAATTTCGGTTTAGAGAATATGCTACCCGATCGGTTATCTAGAAAAGAGATAACCGAGGATTCGGTGCAGCAGTAATTCGGTTCAGTTCTCGGGTTGACCGAGCAGGACCGATACACTTCAGTAGCACCTGCCGTCAGAGATTGAAGCCCAGCGACAAAGGATGTCGGGGCGGAAAAAACAAGATGCAGAAGCGCGCGAGTGAGAGGGAGCAGATGCCGCTGGGCACTGGCCCCGGAGAACCCCGCTGGGCGCTGAGCGCTGGATGCCAGACTTTTTTTTTGAACTGAGAAGTGCAAGCTTGTCTCGTGGTGCATCGTGCGAGGTGCGACTATAAAAATCTGCTGGGTAGCAAAGCGGTTAGGAAGTGGGCCATTGCATGCATTGCATGAGGCCAAGACATCTATTTTTAAGGGGAATAAAAGGTTGGGAAACATTGTCGTTTACTGATCGGTATGGCCAATTAACATGGATGGGCTATTAGGCTTAGCTGGATGGGCTTTAATAATATATTGCTACTAAAATACTCGGTTCATTCGGGAGATTCGGTTAACAGACTCTAGTGACCGAACTCACCGAATTAATTTCGGTTTCTGCTGTTTGCTGACCGAACGACCAACCAAAGTTTCGGTTATCTGTTTTTTCGGCTTCGGTCTCGGTTTTTTCAGCTCCGGTCTTTGGTTCTCGGTTTTTATGCCCATCCCTAATTTCCAGTGTTGCACTCGTACCACGTATTTTTTTTACTCTCGCCACCACCAAAGTAAAGTGGAAACACTGATTTGTAACTAACATAGCTTGATGGGCCCATGCATCGGCCACGGTGTTTTGGTTTTGTCTAGAGAAATATGTCTTTCGTAGGCATGGAACACAAGACTTCGTACTAGTCGGCCACTAGAAATCATAGAAAAATCTCTCAGAACTCCCAAATGGACCAGTTTAGTTGCTACTACATGAGTCGGGGAAATTAAAATATCAGCCCCGTAGTAAATGGAAAAAATAGAGAGGGTTAAACTTTGGTCCGTTCTGAAGAGAGGATCCTAGCTAGTCTAGCTAGTTGGGTGGAAAGTCTGGGCAACTCCGAAATGCAAGTTCTTCGCTTGGTTAATCATTCACAACAGAGTATGGACGGCAGACAGGCTACAACGAAGAGGATGGCCGAACTGCGGTTTATGTCCTCTTTGCAGCCAAGTTCAGGAGTCTGCAGCGCACCTCCTTTTCCAATGCCGGTTTTCGGTTGCGGTTTGGAATGCGGTAAGGGCGAAGATCGGGCTGAGCAATATTGTCACGGTGGACTGGGCGGCTATGCGAAGTGTCAGACATTGGTGGGCCGAGATTGCACTCGCGCGCTCGCCAAATGGGAAAGGGATGGCCTCCCTACTCATGCTTATCTCTTGGGAACTTTGGAAGGAGAGGAACGCTAGGGTCTTTCGGAACGTCTCCGCGCCTACGACGATTATTGTGGAAAAAATCATGGATGAGGCGACTTTGTGGACGCTGGCAGGTGCCAAAGGGCTGGGTGTAATTTTACATCGCGAGTAGTTGCTTTATCTTCACCTCTGTTCGGCCTTTGTTTGGCTGTGGTCCTCGAACCTTGTTAAAACTCTCTCTTATTTAATGAAATGGCAAATCTTTTGCCTTGTTTCAAAAAAAATGCTAGTTGGGTGGTCAGATCTGAGGGGCTGGAATAAATCCAACACCTATGGATGAGGACTATGAAGTCATGGGCCCATGACCATGATGGGTGTGTGTGTGCATGGGCTGGGTATGGTGGGAAGGAACAAGACCAATTAGCTGAGTAATAATATAGGACTCCAAATTAAAATTTGGAGGTGAAGCCCTGAACCCAGAGGTGGGTGTACGCCATCATAACACTATACTGACATCTCCAATAACTCGGCACGGTGTGATACATGTACGCTATCACGCCAGAACTTGTCAGTCCATTAGATGTGTATATGTGTACAGTGTAGCGCGCAATGTCTGCGAGCATATGGCACGATGGGAATATGGCTCTATCATAAAAGGCAAGGATTGCAAATCAAATTGACTATATTAGAAGTAGTTCATGTGCTGAAATTGGAGACACGCATTGCTCCATAAGCCGATAAATGCAATGCGGTGAGCTACCAAAGCACCATCAGATGGTATTCCGATACACCATTGTAGGCTGACAAACAGAGAATGGAAGTGCATCGAGGACCGATTTGAGAAGGAACTGAGTTGCTGGAAGGGTAAGCTCATGTCATATGGAGACCGATTAATCTTGATAAATTCGGTGTTCACGAGTATGCCTATGTTCCTCTTATCGTTCTTTGAGGTCCCAGTTGGTGTTAGGAAAAGACTGGACTTCTATCGATCGCGTTTCTTTTGGCAGGGTGATGAACTTAAAAGAAAATACCGACTTGCCAAATGGGATATCATCTGTCGACCGAAAGACCAAGGGGGTCTTGGTATTGAGAATCTTGAAGTTAAGAACAGATGCCTTCTTAGTAACTGGTTGTGGAAGCTCTCATCCGGGACTGAGGCCATGTGGGCACAGATCCTTCGCAGCAAGTACCTCCAGACTAAAACATTGTCCCAGGTCACAGTCAGGCCAACTGACTCGCCTTTCTGGAAAGGACTAATGAAAATCAAACAATCAATGTTCAATAGGACGAGGTTTGTTATTGGAAACGGTGCTAGTACACGTTTCTGGGAGGATACTTGGCTTGGCGACTCACCCTTGGCCATTCAATATCCGTCTTTATATCGGATCGCTCAATGAGGTGTTCGTTGCAACGGTATTTCAATCTATCCCCCTTAATATTCAGTTTAGACGATCGCTAGCGGGCAATCGTTGGGAAGAATGGCTCCATCTAGTTAGGAGACTCATGGAGGTTCAATTTTCTGACCAACCCGATGAATTACGTTGAAAACTGACTAGGTCTGGAGTATTTACAGTTAAATCAATGTATATTGATGTTATTAATTCGAACTCCATTCCAACTTCCAAGAATGTCTGGAATGTCAAAGTTCCTTTAAAAATAAAAGTGTTTATGTGGTTTGTCCATAAACAAGTTATTTTAACAAAAGACAACTTGATAAAGCGTAATTGGACAGGACCTACTAGGTGTAGTTTCTGTGATTGGGATGAGACGATTAAGCACCTCTTTCTTGATTGCCCGTTGGCCAAAGTCCTTTGGCGGACGGTCCACATTGTTTTTAATATTACTCCACCGAATTCTATCAACGCATTATTTGGGACATGGCTTAATGGGATTGAGCCTGACTTAGCAAGACATATTCGGGTTGGAGTTTGCGCTTTGCTGTGGACTATCTGGAATTGCAGAAATGATTTGGTTTTTAACAGAACATCACGTATTCATTTTTTGCAGTTTATTTTCCGAGCCACGGCAGTGATCCGTTCGTGGTCGCTACTCACTCCGATGGAGGCCAGGGAGCATTTGGTTACTGGATTTATCTGTTGGGAGATGGTAGCTCGGGATATCTTCAACCGGTTTGGATGGCGGTCATGTAATAGGATAGGCAATTAGTTTTCCTATCTATTTTTAGCCAGCCGGTTGTGGCGTCTTCTCTTGGATAATTTGTGTCTCTAGCCTTTTAGGCTCTGTGTGAGTTGTCTTTTCTTTTTTTAAATTGGAGACTTTGGAACCTTGTTGGCACATTTTGTTTTTTGGTTAATAAGATGGCCGTATGCATCACTCTAATGCAGAGGCCGGGGAGCCACCCCTTTTCGAAAGAAAAAAAAGACAACACCATCACTATAATCACCATCCATCATGGTTTGTGTTGCATCTTATTTTAATTACCATCAGATTCTGTGGGTACGATTATACAATATGCATCACACAATCTCAGATTCATCTATTCGGCCAACACAAAGAACTTCAAAAGAGTGCCCCCAAAGTTTCTACCGGAGAGTCAAGACGAAAACGTGTGCCAACCCCTATGCATAAGTTCACGAGGTCACGGAACTCGCAAATTGATCATCAAAACATACATCAAGTGGATCAAGTGATATCCCATTGTCACCACAGATAAGCACATGCAAGACATACATCAAGTGTTCTTAGATCCTTAAAGACTCAATCTAATAAGATAACTTCAAAGGGGAAATTCAATTCATCACAAGAGAGTAGAGGGGGAGAAACATCATAAGATCCAACTATAATAGCAAAGCTTGGGATACATCAAGATCGTGCTGACTCAAGAACACGAGAGAGAGAGAGAGATCAAACACATAGCCACTGGTACATACCCTCAGCCCGGAGGGTGAACTACTCCCTCCTCGTCATGGAGAGCGTCGGGATGATGAAGATGGCCACCGAAGAGGGATCCCCCCTCCGGCAGGGTGCCGGAACGGGTCTAGATTGGTTTTCGGTGGCTACGGAGGCTTCTGGCGGCGGAACTCCGGGTCTAGGTTTCTTTCTAAAAGTTTCTATATATATAAGAGGTTTTGGCATCGAGAACAAGTCGGGGGGGTCTCCGGGCTGTCCATGAGGCAGGGAGGCGTGCCCAGGGGGTGAGCGCGCCCCCCACCCTCGTGGGCAGCCTGGGACTCTTCTGGCCCAACTCTTTTACTCCATGGCCTTCTTCTGGTCCAAAAATAAGCTCCGTCAAGTTTCAGGTCAATTGGACTCTGTTTGGTTTTCCTTTTCTGCGATACTCAAAAACAAGGAAAAACAGAAACTGGCACTGGGCTCTAGGTTAATAGGTTAGTCCCAAAAATCATATAAAATAGCATATAAAGCATCCTAGATGGATAATGTAATAGCATGGGACAATCAAAAATTATAGATACGTTGGAGACGTATTAGTTGTCGGGGGCAAACTGCAAGATGAAAACCAAAATTTTCACAAATGTTCCTTATATACATGAAGCTTTAGTCCCGGTTCTTGGCATGAACCGGGACGAATGTACCCCTTTGGTCCAGGTTCGTAACACCAACCGGGACCAAAGACCTCTTTTCAGCAGTCCAAAGGACGGGAAACAGAGACCTTTGGTGTACATTCGTCCCGGTTCGTGCCAAGAACCGGAACCAAAGGGGGCATTGGTCCCGGTTCATGGCACCAACCGGAACCAATGGCCTTGCATAGCGGCGTGGTGGGAGTTCAGTCCCACCTCGCTAGTTGAGAGAGTGCCGCACCTGTTTATAAGGCGCGGTGCGCCTGAGCCTTCGAGCTCCTCTCCAAAGCAGGCTTACAGGCCTAGCCACTCTGTATCTGCTTGTGGGCCTGCTGAGCCTTCTGCGGGCCTGAATCCTCGCCCAAGAGGCTGGTTGGGTTTCTAGTCGTATTCACGCCGTGGTGGCCCAATAGGCGGCATTTTTAAAAAAAATCCTGTATTTTTGTTTTGTTTTTTTCATTATTTATTTTCTTTTGTTTTTTGCTTTATTTTTTTAATTCTTTTTTCTTTTAGGTCAGAAAAATTATAAACTTTGTGTTAGTGTCATTAGTTTTCAAATTTGAATAGTTTAAATTTGAATTTTTTGAAATTTGTGTGAATCACTAGTTTGTGATTAACTTTACTATAAAAATAGTTTTTGGAGTGATTCTTTTTCCTGCTATTATTACTATGTTTTATTATTATATTCAAAAGCAGTTTTTGTTATTTTAGTTTCTAACAAAAAAATATTTATGATAATTCTTTTTGCTATTAAAGTTTCTAACAAAAAAAGATCTACATGAAAATTCTTTTTGTTTATAATGCTTTGAACAAAAAATAGTTTGATAATTTTAGTTGATTCCTTTTGCTATTAGAGTTTCATGAAAGTTTTCTAGTTCATTTTTTTTCTATTAGAGTTTCATTAAAGTTTTCTAGTTCATTATTTTAGTTTATTATTTTTGCTATTGTAGAATATTATAGATTTATTTTAGTTTTGTTTGGATAAAAAAACACCTTTGGTCCTGGTTCCAGACACCAATCGGGACTAAAGGTGGTGGGCCAGGAGCAAGGTCCATTGGTCCCGGTTTGTGTCTGGAACCGGGACCAATGGTCCCCGAGGCCCGGCCCGCGCCCTGGCCTCATGAACCGGGACTTATGCCCTCATTGGTCCCAGTTCATGGGTGATCCGGGATTAATGGGCTTTCCCTATCTAGACCAAAGCCCTGTTTTCTACTAATACCCGCAAAAAAGTATACTTCTAATTTGAGCATGTAAGAAGATACATTCAGATGCGAAACCTTGTGTCCGCAGACTGCTCTATCCTTAACGTGAGAGGATTACAGCCCGCATGGCACTGATAGCATTACGTAGTATCTATGACATTTACGGGGCATATGCCCAATTGGCTCCTATGGAAGAAATAAAAGTACTGTATTGCTCAATCGGTCTCACTTTCATCTACTGCCCTGCCATAGAATAATCCATAATGCCTCTCAAACCTATGCAACTCGTTTAAATAAGATGGTGATCACTCATTAATGAATATATAGATGTTCTCATCCTCATTACTAGAAGAACTGGACCTGAGAGGCTTGGAATGCAACTATATTTATCTGTTAGGAAATGTTAATGTGATGGTGCTTCGGTAGCCCACTGCATTGCATTTATCGGCTTGTGCAGCAATGGGTGTCTCCAATTTCAGCACATGCACTACTTCTACCATAGTTAATTTGATTTGTCATCCTTGCCTTTTATGATAGAACCATATCATCACCGTGTCATATACTCATGGACCTTTGATATGACTATACACATAGCAAGCATGTACAACTACATCTAATGGACTGACGAGTACTAGCGTGATAGTGTACGTGTATCATTCTGTGCAAGTTATTGGGGATGTCGGTGTTATGAGGTCAAAACTAATATGTTAGTGTTATGATGGCGCACACCCACCTCTGGATTCATGTCCTAGTTTTAATTTGGACCCCTATGTTATTATTATGCGGAATTCATACTTGAGGCAGTAGTTCAGGCCCATTTTTTGTGGAAAAATTACAACACGGTTCCCAAAATCTTTATTGATCATTGTTACTGCTAGAAAAACATTACAAGGAGATCCGTGACGGGGATTTAAAGTGAGCCTAAATATATTAAATGGATTGGAACTTTCTAGTCATAACATAATAACATATAGATGTTATAGTCTAATAATCTATTTGTGGCGGTTGTCAGGCGCGAGCAATATACTTTCGTGGTCATTTCTGCTTGCAAATGAATGGGCGCCAAGTAAGACCACACAGAGGCCAGATGAAACAAATCCTCCTTGATGTCCCCGTTGACACTGATGGGTTTTCTTCTAGAATACAATGTTGACTAGTCGGTTTTGAACATATGAGCAAGTTACTACGAGATTTAATCCGAATAACCACAAAATAAATCATGACGACTATAACAAAGAATAAACTAATCATGTGGACTAGCATAGTAAATGAACAGATCAAATCTAGGACACGGACTAGAAGCATGAATTCTATCACGATCTCGAACATGCAGGACAGAAACACATACGGTGCAGGTCGGGGAAGAAGTCGCTGCCAGCAGTCGCGCGAGTGCGCTCTCCAAAAATCTGATCGCCCCTCTCCCGTACAAGATCACAAGAACACGACGAGGTCGCTGGCGAGGTCGCTGACGAAAAAATCCATGCCAAGATAAAACCAAGAACACATCGTAAGGAGCATCAACTTGTCGTCCATTCTGGCGCTGCACTATTACTGCCAATATTGGTCTATTACTGCCAATATTAGCCGCGAAGAAAAATGCCGTCAGCTAGAAGAATATGAGGCTGCCCATCCCCGTCATGGTCTCTGACGGAGTTAGTGAACATAGAGCATTATCAATTCATAAATTACTTGGTTACATGGGGCGGAGCCAGGATCGGATCACGCTCCTGCTCTGGGCCAAACACGACGAACACTATAGAACAATAGCAAAAGTTATACAGTCAACTAAGGATTCCGTGGCCACGACCCAGGCCTAGGGCCCTGGGTGCGTTGGGTCTGTCTCCGCCAGTGCTTGTTACCCGTGAGATCATCGATCAGTATACATAAGTTATTAATTTGGTGAAAGTGTGAACATGTGTTTTACCTGGACTACAAATGTACAAGCAGGCCTGTTTATTAATTTGGACTTTTGATAGTCAAATATGGCAGTGTGGTAACTCAATTCAATGGGTACGTAGTACAGTGGGTACATGACAATTTAGAAATCTTCGGGTCGAAGGAAACCAACCAAGTCCCTTTTTTGTCTCCCCATGGACACTTATAACTTATTTTAGAAGATAGCACATTCAGATGTGATGTACAATTGTCCTTGGGCATCGACAAATGTTGGACATCCCTTGCCCTATTAATGTAGGGCATCGACAAATGTTGGACGTCTTTATTTGAAGCTTTTGCGGTCAAATATGGCAGTGTAGTGAATCAATTCAATGGAAATTGCACAAGGTAGCTGACATGTTAGAAACCTTATGGTCGAAGGAAACTAATGAGGTCGGTTTTCTGTCTCCATTAAGATACTTCTAATTTTATGTTAGAAGATGCATTCGGATGTGAATGTACACTTGGCAGCTGGGCTTTGACAAGTGTTGGACCTGCCCTGACTAATAAATACACCCATTCAAAAGCAATGTGCAATAACCTTACTTACTTACGTACAGAAGGTAGGAGAGATCTAAAGCTAGCGAGAAAATTGCACAAAACCATCATTTTGAAGACTAGGTTTGCGAAAAACATTACAATACATTTTTTGCAGAAAACACCACGTCTACGGTAATCTTTTTGCAAATAACACTAATCGGCCGCTTTGGCTCGGTTGACCGCGTTTATGACAAATGGGGCCGCCAGTTAGGTTGACGTGGCACCACTTAACATCTCACATAAGGACGACAATTGATACCGTTATCATCATGTGTGACCTTGTGGGATCCGCCTATCATTGAAAGAAAGAAAAGCTGGTTCCTCCACTGTGCCGCACCAAATAAAGTCAATCACCCCGTCCTGCCGCCGCCCGTCCCGCCGCCGCCGTCCACTGTACCGCCGCCGCCCGCGGCGAAGTGCCCGCAGCCGCACGTGCCGCCAGCCAGCCACGAGCCCGGCTTCATCTTCCCCCGCCGGCGTGGTCTGCTCGTCCCCACGCCCCGCCTTCTTCCACCGCCCCCAGATCCGGCCCAACCGCGCCGCATCGCCGCCATGCCGTCCTCGATCTGGAACGAGCCGCCACTGCTCCTTCCTCAATCTGGACCGAGCCACCTCCGCGTCGTCCTTGATCTGGCACTCCCTCTTCTCTTCTCCGTCCCACGAGCCTTCTCGGAGAGCCGGCCGCCGAAGTAAACCAGCTTGGCGTTGGCGGCGCTTGCGCCATGGCTCGGGTCCGCGCGACCGGCGGCAGGCCAAAGAGAGCCAGCTGGGCGAGCCCCACGCTGCCGAGCAGGTGGTACCCTGCCATGGGCGAGAGCAGCTGGTTCGCCCCGTTCTGCAGTGGGGACAGCATCTCCGGCCACCGGCATGAAGTTCTGCAACGGGGACGGCATTTCCGGCCACCGGCACGAAGTTCTGCAACGGGGACGGCGTCTCCAGGGTTCGGGCACCGGCGTGAAGTTCCACGGTGGGGACAGCATCTCCGGCACCGGCGCGAAGTTGCCAGCGAGCTACATCACCGGATCGACGCTGCTGGGCAGCGGCTACAGCTCGATTCTTGCCGGACCGGGACGAGTGTTGGTTAACGGCGGCGAAATTGGTGGAGCTCAGGGGCCATGTCGATGGGCGGCGGCGGCGCTCTGCTGGTTCGGGGAGAGAGAGAGAGATTAGGGAGGAGAGAAGAACGGGATGAAATGCTGACAAATGGGTCCCGTGTCCAGCAAAACGGTTCAACTAACGGCGTTAAAATTTTGTGCCACATCATCCCAATTGACGGGTCCCATCTGTCATAAACATGCTCAGCCGAGGCAAATCCGCTGATCAGTGTTATTTGCAAAAAGATTACAATAGACACGGTGTTTTCTGCGAAAAAAATGTATTGTAGTGTTTTCTACAAATCAAGCTTTCAAAGTGGTGGTTTTGTGCAATTTACTCAAAGCTAGCCGGAGAGGAGAGGAGGCCAGCTGGCCAGCGGCAAGATGTATACCAACCCTCCACCACCACAGGGCATGTCCTACTACGAGCACGCGCAGAAGCGCCACCAGGAGAAGGGCTGCCTCTATGCCTGGTAATTGATTCAGCTTCTCACTTTTTCTGAAGCAAGACAAGACATCTGCAGCCCTCATATACCTAGAACCTTTTTCTGAAGCATGATGTGATGTAATACTTGCACTAATAATAAGAGCACTGATAACAGTGAGGCCGTAGTAGCTAACTTTGCAGGCATGATTAACTAGTAGTGGAGATCGAGCCTGATTATTTAGTCTCGTTCCCGACCATACCCATACCCGGAGCATGCACGACACACCCATCATGTAAGATTTAAACTGTTCCATTTTGGAGTTCTGAGAGATTGTTTTTCTATGATTTCTAGAGGTCGACTA
Organism: Triticum urartu; assembly: GCF_056163025.1. NCBI lineage: Eukaryota > Viridiplantae > Streptophyta > Magnoliopsida > Poales > Poaceae > Triticum > Triticum urartu. The sequence continues at coordinate 72,340,157 of NC_141879.1, read as the reverse complement.
GCACAAAGCCGTGTCCCATCGAGCTGTGTTAGTTAGTTACAAACCAGTGTTGCCACTTGTGCTTAGGTGGTGGTGATGAGTAAGAAAAAAACTGTGGCACAGATGCAGCTGCCTTCCCAGCCTATAAAACCCCACCCACTCCTTCCTGTTGCAATCCAGCATCTTCCCAAAGCCACAGGAGAGCAGGCAGAGCAGAATCCTTGGAGGCAATTCTTCTTCCATAGTAACCTAACCCACCCTCTGCGAAGATGTACAACGCTCCGTCGGGGCAGGAGATGTCCTACACGGACCATGTGCAGAAGCGCCACGAGGAGAAGGGCTGCATCTACGCATGGTGAGACACACACACACACTTTGTTAATCCACTCTCATTCTCCCTCTGAGTTATCACATCACCCCCCATCCCAACTGTAATTGTAGCTCGCGCTTGTGACGATCCCAAATCACGTGAAACGTCTCAATCTTCCTGCCAAATCTCGTACCATGTCCTCCATGACAAGGAAGCTCGAAATGGCAAAAGCTGCCGCTGCTCTTCCACTGACGCCTCCAGCGACTGGCGAAGAGGAGACTAACTGCGTCGTTGCTGACAGGGCAAACGCTGGGCAGCTACATCACCAATGGGTCCTCCCTACCCTTGGGTGCAGGATCCTGGATCCGGAGACTGAGCACGAAGCACAATCTGCATGGCCGTGCTTCCTCTATTCTAGATGTTGTTGGACCGCAAGTGCAGATGTTTGTAGGCAAACACCAATTTTCCTCAAGTGAATAACCTTAAGATTGAACCAGCAGGAGTATTTGGACTACGATCAATGATCAACACCTGCACACACACAATTACAATACTTGTCTTGGTCCCCAACGAAACCTGTGAGATTGTCAGTCTCAGTAGCCTTGCTAATTACAAAGGATTAATGCAACATGTATTCAGTAGCCTTGATATTTTTCTGAGGATTTCAGAGATTTTTATCTCTCTCTCGGCCTCTGCATCGACGGGTGCACACGGCCAAGAGATTTCTCAAACGACAAGACAAGCAGAGCAAAACCCAGAAAGAGGGAGAGCAAGCGAGTGGATCATGAAGCTATGGGTCTCACCATGCCTAGATGCAGCCCTTCTCCTCGTGGCGCCTCTGCACGTGGTCCATGTAGGACATCTCCTACGCCGACGGAGCGTCATACATCTTGGCCGGCTTTGTAAAGGATGTCGTTACTATGAAAGAACAACTAGCAAGGGTTCTTACTTTCTTTTCTGCTCTCCTCTCCTCTCCCGTGCTTGCGTTGTGGGATTGGTTGTTGTTTTATACGCTGGGAAAGGTGAAAATGGACAAAACTGGAACTTATCTGAAACTTCAACACAAAATGAACCCAATCTAAAAATATTTCACGAAATGGCCCCTTTTGCATGACACCCCATGCTAGATAGCATGACACCCCGGACTAGGGCGTCATGCTATTTGGCACGGTGCCCTAGGCCGGAGCGCCATGCTACATGTCGCTACCATGGGCATAGATATATTGTCATGGCGCCCTAGGCCGGGGCGTCATGGTTTGTATCTTCCTAACTTGTGTATGTAAGTACGGCGACAACATTCTAATGCGTTTTTTTAGAAAGGGGATTCCCCGGCCTCTGCATCAGAATGATACATACGGCCAACTTTCTTAATAAGCAAATAGGTTCAACAAAGGGCATCAAGCTGAAGTGAAAGTAAACGAAAAGCTCAGAAAGAGCCTATAAAAAAGTAGCCACAGCGCCACAATCAGGCGGCATCAATAAGATAAGGAAACTAATTGCCTATCCTATTACATGACCGCCATCCAAACCGATTGAAAATATCCCGTGCTATCATCTCCCACCGGATAGATCCAGTAACCAAACGCTCCCTGGCCTCCGTCGGAGTAAGTAGCGACCACATACGGATCAAAGCAGTGGCTCGGAAGATAACCTGCAAAAAATAAAAATGTGTTGTTCTATTAAAGACCAAGTCATTTCTGCAGTTCCAGACTGCCCACAATAAAGCACATACTCCTATGCGAATATGTCTCGCTGTTCCGGTCGGTATCCCGTTAAGCCACATTCCAAATAACGTGCTGACAGAATTCAGAGGAGTAATATTAAAAACTATGTGCACCGTCTGCCGTAGCACTTTTGCCAGCGGGCAGTCAAGAAAAAGGTGTTTGATAGTTTCATTCCGATCACAAAAACTACACCTAGTAGGTTCTGTCCAGTTACGCTTTGCCAGATTGTCCTTGGTTAAGATGACTTGTTTATGAACAAACCACATAAACACTTTAATTTTCAAAGGAACTTTGACTTTCCAAACGTGTTTGGAACTAGGAATGGAGCTAGAGTTGATAACATCGAGATACATTGATTTAACTGTAAATTCCCTAGTCCTAGTAAGCTTCCAGCGTAATTGATCGGGTTGTTGAGATAGTTGGACCTCATCAGTCTACGCACCAAATGGATCCAAGCTTCCCAACGATTACCGGCTAGCGTTCTCCTGAATTGAATATTAAGGGGGATGGACTGAAATACTGTTGCAACAGACGCATCACGTCGTTGAACAATATTATACAGAGTCGGGTATTGAAGCGTGAGGGGTGTCTCTCCTAGCCAAGTATCCTCCCAGAAATGCGTGTTGGTAACATTTCCGATAATATACTTGATCCTATTGAAAAAGGCTGATTTGACTCGCATCAACCCTTTCCAGAAAGGCGAATCCGTCGGCCTTGCTGTCACTTGGGACAAAGTTTTGGATTGAAGGTACTTACTACGGAAAATCTGTGCCCATGTGGCCTCAGTCTGTATTTTCGTTTTAGTTCATCGTTTTGCCAGAAAAAACGGGATCGATAAAAGTCCAGTCTTTTCCTAACTCCAACTGAGACCTCAAAAAAAGACAAAAGAAACATAGGCATACTCGTGAGAACCGAGTTAATGAGAATTAATCGGCCTCCGTATGACATGAGCTTGCCCTTCTAGCAACTCAGTTTCTTCTCAAAACGACCCTCAATGCACTTCCATTCTCTATTTGTTAGCTTACGATGGTGAATTGGTATACCTAGATATGTAAAAGGTAGAGTCCCCAATTCGCACCCAAACAATTGCCTATAAGCCTCTTGTTCCTCATTGAACCTTCCAAAACAGAACAATTTGCTTTTGTGAAAGTTAATCTTTAACCCGGTCAATTGTTCAGATAAGCATAACACCAGCTTCATATTTCTTACTTTTGCCAAGTCATGCTCCATAAAGATGATAGTATCATGAGCGTACTGTAGAATGGATACACCTCCATCCACCAGATGAGGCATCAAGCCACCCACCTGTCCAGCTTCCTTAGCCCTTCCTATTAGAATTGCCAACATATCAACTACAATATTGAACAAAATAGGCAACATCGAATCACCTTGTCTAAGGCCCTTATGTGTCTGAAAGTAATGACCATTATCATCATTCACTTTAATTTCAACGCTCCCTTTGTGCGTGAAAAATTCTACCTGTCGTCTCCAGGCTTCATCAAAACCTTTCATACGCAAGGCCTGTTGAAGGAAAGCCATTTGACTTTGTCGTACGCTTTCTCAAAATCCACCTTGAAAACAACTCCATCTAGTTTTTTCGTGTGAATTTCGTGGAGCGTTTCATGAAGGACCACAACCCCTTCTAGGATGTTTCTATCCAGCATGAAAGCAGTTTGGGAGTGCTGTACCATAGAATGCGCAATCTATGTGAACCTATTAGTCCCGACCTTAGTGAAAATTTTGAAACTAACGTTAAGAAGACAGATTAGCCTGAACTGCTCAATTCTCACAGCCTCTGTTTTCTTAGGAAGCAACGTTATTGTTCCAAAATTCAAGTAAAATAACTGAAGTTGTCTAGAGAATAAATCATGGAACATCGGTAACAAATCCCCCTTAATAATATGCCCGCATTTTTTATAGAACTTCGTCGGAAATCCATCCGGCACTGGAGCCTTATTATTTTTCATCTGCGAAATGGCTTCAAACTCCTCTTTCTCCGAAAATGGGGCAGTCAAAATACCATTCTCATCTGCAGCCAATTGAGGAACATCCTCAATTCTAGACTCATCCAGGGATACACAATTATCCTCCGAAGGCCCAAATAACTGCTTGTAGTATTCGGTTATGTATAGTTTTAGGTTTTCCCGCCCTAAAATCGTTCCTTCGTCTTGTTCAAGCTGAAAGATCCTTTTCTTCTTGTGCTTGCCATTAGTGATCATGTGAAAGAATTGCGTGTTCGCGTCCCCCTGGACGACTTTGCGAACCTTAGCCCGCAGCGCCTACTTCAATTCCTCTTCACGAAGAAGCTCTTTTAATCTCATCTCCGCTTCAAGTTTAGCATTAAGCTCTGAAGTGAGAAGAATTGTGGACTCGGCTTTTAAATCTAGGGACTGAATAAGAGTAAGGAGCCTCTCCTTTTCAACCTTATAAATCCCGCTAAGATGCTTAGCCCACCCACGCAAAAAACTCCTCAAGTGCCGTATCTTATTCTGCCAGCGCTCAACCGAAGTTCTACCTCCTGCATCCTCAGCCCATTCCCTGGCTACCAGATTCAAGAAACCTTCTCTTTCAAACCACGCCAGTTCGAAGGAAAAGGAGTTTTTGTTCTCCACGTGGGTTGCCTCACCGGAGTCCACCAGTAATGGTGTGTGGTCCGAAAGTCCGCGCGAAAGCGCCTGGACTGTTACCAAGGGAAATTTTTGTTCCCATTCAACGCTCACAAGGACTCGATACAGCTTCTCAAACGTCGGGTTTGGCAAGGTATTAGCCCAGGTGAATTTTCTACCCGAAAGCTCAATCTCTCTCAGATCCAAGCTTTCAATAATGGTATTAAACATAAACGACCACCTGCCGTCGAAGTTATCATTGTTCTTTTCCTCTCTCCTTCTAATAATGTTGAAATCACCCCCAACCAAGATTGGAAGCTGCTCAGAACCGCAAATTCGAACTAGATCAGCCAGAAACTCGGGTTTGAGTTCGGGCTGCGCGGCACCATATACCGCCACCAGTGCCCAATTGAACCCATCAGCCTTCGATCTAACCCGAAGCTTAACTACGAAATCTCCCATCACAACACTTCACACTTCCAGCGATTCGCATCTAACTCCAAGTAAGATCCCTCCCGATCTTCCTCTCGGAGGAAGGCAGTGCCAATCAAAATCAACACCTCCTGATAAGGTATTGAGAAACTGGGGTGAAAAATTATCTCGACCAGTTTTCGAGAGTGCAATAAAATCCAACTTATAGTCAATGGAAGCATCTGCAAGAAATCTTCTTTTAGCCAAGTCTTTCAGACCTCTGCTATTCCAAAAGATTCCTTTCATATTTCGTCATGAATTTTTTTAGAAGTACGGATCCTAGCACTCCTGCGCACCGCCAGAGCCGGGTAAATCTTCCGTTTCCACTTGCGTTTAGGTTTGTTTTGATCCTCCACCCGGTCCTCACAACCGGGCTCCATGGATCTAACTACTTCACATCATCCTCTTCCTCGGACTCATGAAAGGATGGTGCAAGGTCCGCACAAAAATTATCCAGTACCCTAACTCCCAACGCATCTATATCGGAGTCAGTCATGGGTTTAACCGCTGCTAAGTTGCAAATCATTTCTAACGCACGTTCAGCTTCCAAATCCAGGATATCATTAATAGAATTAGAGATTTCACTATCATTACTACCTAGTGAAACTCCTAATTGGTTTGCATTATTAATAATCTCATTATCAGTAAAATGCAAGATCGAATTAGCGGTGTTGACCGACATACCAGTAGTGACCTCAATGTCACGAAGCTTGGCCGCCCTCATAGCGCACCTCTGCTGCATGTCGTCAACCTCAAGAATATCCTGGAGCCTGCAACTCATCCGCCACCCCACAGATACCGGATCCGAAATCCCTCCAAATGCGATAGCCTCCTCCCAAGTGGCCCCGCACGAAGTAAAGCCTCCAGCCTCACCTTGAACACAATACGGGGCTACACCCGTCGAAGAAGCAACAGGAGCTGCCTTGAGCAGCGGAGGGCTCGGAGGCCTCGTCGACGTCGACCTCGAACCGAGGCCCTGGGGCGCAGGCGCGCAAGGGGAGGGGAGTACGTGGGCCGCCTGCCCATACTCCCCGCCTGCCCCGGCCCTCTGGCTGGAAGGCGTCACGGGCGCCACAAGCGGCGCGGCAACCAAGGCCGCTAGAGGAGAGGAAGGAGCCGAGGCCACCTGCCCAGGACCCCCTCCCCTAGGCTCAAACATCGTCATCGGTGAGGCCACGGCTAGAGCGGGAGAAAGAGGGGCCTCCTGCCCAGTCTCCTCCCCCCCTCCATCGACCAAGCCCCCGAGCACCGGACCCTCAGCAGCATCAAATTCCAGCAGAGTGAGCGTAAGCTCCAGCACGTCATCGGACTCCACCCGGTCACTCCATAGTCTGGGAGGAGCAGAAGCCGGCTCAAACGACCCAAATCTCAGCGCATGCATCCGCACCGAAGGGGATGGTGTTGTCCCGTCCCCGGGCGTCTGAGAGACGGCCCCCGAACCGTTGGACACCTCTCGTCCAGTATCATCCACTAGCGCCTCCTTGGCAGCAGAACTATCATCACCCTCATGCATGTCTGCATCAGTCCCATTAATGGCCTCAGCGAATAGGTCGGTATCCTCAAACTCAACATCAAGGGTGAAAATTTTGCCCCTATATGTCCAGTTGACCACATTAGGCACAAACTCAATATCCCGAACACTCACCAACAATCGAGCCACCCCGTGAGCTCGGGTGAAAGCCATAACATTCTGATGCGTAGATCACAAGTGTATTAATATGGGCAGGGGAGGCCCAACATTTGTCAATGCCCAATGCCACCAACAAGTGTACATCACATCTTAATGTAGTATCTTCTGACATAAATTAGAGGTATCCTTGTGGAGAAAAAGGGGATGCCATCATTAGTTCCCTTCGACCGTAAGGTTTCTAAAGTGTCACCTACCTACTGTAATTTCTATTGAATTGATTCACTACACTGCCATATTTGAACGGCAAAGCTCCATTTTTTTTTGCAAAGATGGAGTATCCATCGGCCTCTGTATCGAGTGATGCACACAACCTTTTATTTATTATTTCATATTTCATTATCCGATCACAATAAAGTTCAACAGGAAAACGGTCACACATGGCTGCCAAAAGGGCAAAGCTCCAAATGAAGAAACCGGCTTGAAGGTGGGCCTAGAGGATAATAACACTGGCACGTGAGCATAATAATACCAACAAATGAGTATATAGGCAGTAAATATATGGTTCATTCGTTTTAATATCCAAGGTTGATATGCGTACAATTGTATCAAATGCATGTGAGGATATGACATGGTAAAGATATCATTCGACCATAAAAGGGCAAGATAGCAAATCAAATAGACTAGAAGAGAAGTGCCACATGTGCTGAAATTGGAGACAAGTGCAGTCTCACAAACTGATTAATGATTGCAATGAGCTAGCGAAGCACCTTAAGAGAAAAGGCTATTTAAAACCACCAATATAGTTGCAAGGCTATTTGAAGCACTTTCACATCAGCAATTCCAAATTGATAAATATAGTTGCACTGCAAGTCTCTTAGATCTCATTCCTCTAGTGATGGTGAATGAAGATCATCTATGTATATTCAAGAAGTTGACCATCACTTCTTATCTAAATGAGTTGGCATAGGCTTGGGAGGCATTGGGGATTGTTGCACCACAATTTAGCAGCGACAATGAGCAGTCGTGTCCTGGATGGTTATTCGATGTATTTTTCATTAACTCGGAGCTCTAGAGTCGTGGAATGCTACCTCGTCCTCAGTGCAATGGACATTCCTCTTGGAAGCCACAAAACTTTTTTGTAAACATCTTGTCCTTGAATATCAGCTTGCAGTTTGCTGAACCGTCTACCTAGCTGCTGGGCCTGGTTGGTATGGCAGGTTAACCTGCTCAAGCTCAGCCAACATCAGCCACACCAGTGTGGAGTCATTAGTAGTTGCATATGTTCATTTCAATATTCAGATAATTTCGGGAGCCCAACAAAAAAAGAAAGATAATTTCAGGTAAGAAAGAAGAAGAAATGGCACAGTGGTCCAGTGAGAACCAGAATCTGATCTCTTTTTTTTTCTTTTTTCTTTACAAAAAGAGCTCCTCTCCGATTTCCTTTACCAGAAACCAACGGCGGAGACTAGTCCCAGTCGGTGGCCTAGGGCGTGAGCCTTGTTTTCGTTCGCTGTAGCATTTTTGCACTGTTTGCATGGGGTTTGCCTGGGTCTTACCACTGATCCTGGCGTTGCCACTACTAGAAACCAATGTTTTAAATAGCGGGCTATGAAAAATAGCGGCGGGTCTCAAATCAGATATAGCGGGCAATAGCAGGCTATAGCGGGACATGATGTATTTGAGCCCGAGCTCAAATAAGCTCGGGTGAACAGTAACCCTGAAAACAATTTTAAAAAGTTTTAAAAAATTCTGAGTTTTTGTGTGTGCAAACCTTGACCAAAGTCCTCAATTCTCACAAATTTTCATCACAAAATAACATTCTTGGAAGTCGCAGCAAAAAAACCAAAATTGATGCTCCAAAAATGTTATTTCCAAAAACATTTTGGAGTACTAATTTTTTTGCCACGACTTGTATGAATGTTATTTTTGGATGAAATTTTGCAAGCAGTGAGAACTTTTGTCAATGTTTACACCCAAAAAAATTCAGAATTTTTTCAAATGTTTTTCATTTATTTATTTGTTTTACTGTTCATCCCGAGCTCAAATGAGTTCGGGAGCAGAACATGACTTTCGGCTATAGCGGGCTATTTATGATGACGACCATTTAGCGTCCGCTATAGCCCGCTATTTAAAACTATGCTAGAAACCACATGTCTTTCGTTACAAACTAGTGAAATTGGAAAAGGAAACCTGCAAACAATGCATGGTCCATGTGAGCTGGAAAGGAAAACTACCTATCAACAACACTAAAGTCCACAAGGATGAAGATGTGCACTACATTACACACTTCCAATAAGCCAAACGACGGACTCCACACATAAACCCTTATCCCCTGTGAATCCCACAAACCAGAACCTCCAGGGAAAACGAAAACGACTAGAGCACGATGAGCAAAGGCTACTATAAGTTTTATACGGTAAAAGTTTTCAGCTACGAGAATCTGATGCTAATTAAGAAGGTGCAACACAAACCATGTTGAATAATTACCTATTGAGAAACAACACACATTTTCTGAATTATAACTTGGATACTGTACAAAGCTCAAGAGATTCTGTACCGCCAGTACAGTGCCTACAGTTAAACTGAACCAGATTGTTAACTTTTGTACCAATGCCTACTTGTCTCCTCAAGAGAGGAGAGCTGGCGTGCTGCATTATTTCATCGTGTAGATAATCTGTACTGGAATTGTTGACTGCAGCAATCGTCCAGGTCTCAAGGTCACGAGCAACATCGTTACAACACTCAAGTGCCCAATCTGCTAGTAGTACTGATCTTGTTACCACTGCAAATGATCGGCAAGATCAAAATTTAATTGACAGTGATGTATACATATGAGGCGTGTATTAAGCTGTAACAACCATAAGCAGACATATATAACAGCATCTGAATTTGTGAGAGCTAATGGGAAGAGCTTATCAAGTGTTTAGTCCAACTGTATCAGTGGGCAGTGGCACAACAGCTTTGCTTGATGCATGTCTGGCTTGCCAAAGAGCATGTTCAAGCAAGAATGAGGACTACGATGACAAAAGAGCCAAGGAAAAAGGGAATTATCCTAAGTTGTACTTCAGGAGAATTAATTAACAGGACGAATGGTAACCCAATAATATTAAACCAAGGCAAAGAAGCAATTAATGGCAGTACACTAGCCAATTTCACTAACATCAGTCAGGATTGTATGCCCTAGCTCACATACTATCATCAGTTCTCTATCTACGTACAAATTGGATTTTGTAAAAAGAGATATGCATAACATTTTACTGCATAAATGTGATGGGAAAAAAAGGAGCGAATCAAGGAGAAACTTTTGTTAAGACAAGACAACACTCTGTCAGCTGAATCATGCAAGGCGTGTCCACATTTTTCCAATTTGAGCTTTTACCATAAACTTCCTGTAGAAAGCTTTGTTCATACTCAGGGAATCACAACCATATGAAAATGTTTTATTCAAGCACAAATTCAACAATATTGTATCACACGGACTCCACATGTCGTCATATGTAAAATATGAAAAACATGGATGTCATAGATAATACATTATGTTAGAATAAATCCGAGACCACCATCAATCTATCGAGAACCAAGCAATCACACGAGGCATGACACCGAGATTTGTTAACGAGGTTCACCGATATGGCTACATCCCCGGGGCTTGACTACGGGCGCTCCTCCCCATGACACCATCACAATACCGCACCCCGGTCGCCCGGGCGCCGGCACACGCCGCCGGCTCCCCCCGCGTGCCCGTGCTATTATGTTGGCATAGGTTACATCGTGTGTCTACCCCCGATATATATGAGAGGACTAGGATACAGGTGTCCTATTAGGACACAATTCCTACCCTGTCTACACACAGTCCAAAACCAAGTCCAACTGTAACCTACCTTGTACAATAATATTCGACACAATTCTAACACATTATCCAACAGAGAGAGTACAGTGTGCTGGCGTATCATAAAGGAGAGAAGTATGGAGCTAAATACTCTTAAACATGATAATCGGCTGGCCGGATGAGGAGAGGCAACTCCCTCGTTCCTGGTTCTTAGCTTGTTTAATCAAAGCTGGGCCTTCCAGACAAATAAAATCTGACATCTCTCCAAAAGAGTAAACTAGGGTGATTGGGATGTGTGCTGGCTGCTCTCTCCATGGCAGTCTGTATGGCTCTAAAAATGCCATCGTCGGCATTTGTACTACATTTACCGTAATGAGGCACGGGAGGTTCTTGATTCCAAATACCAACTAGTCGACGTTGTATTCTAGAAGGAGAATCCGTCTACTTTGACGGGGACATCAAGGAGGATTTGTTTTATCTGGCCTGTATGTGGTCCTACTTGGCTTCCATTCATTTCAGTTGCAAGGACAAGTGACCAAGAATGTATATCGCTCGCGCTTGACAACCACCACAGAAGAGATTAGAGTATAGCATGTTATCATGATATGATTGAAAAGTTCACTTTACATCCCCATCGCAGTTCTCCTTGTAATGTTTTTTTCTAACTGTAACAATGTTCAATATTAAGTTTTAGGGAACTGCGTTGTAAATTTTCCATCAAAAAATAGAGCTGAACTTCTGCCTCAATTATGTATCCTGCGTAGTAATAACATAGGATTCCAAATTCAAACTAGGACCTGAACCCAGACTTGGTTGTACACCATCATAACACTAACGTATTATTTTTTATCTCATAACACCGACATCTCCAATAACTTGCATGGAATGATACATGTACGTTATCACACTAGTGCTCATCTGCCCATTACATGTAGTGTACATACTTGCAATGTGTACAGTCATATCAAAGGCCGGTGAGCATATGACATGGCTAGGATATGGTTCTATCATAAAAGGCAAGGATAGCAAATCAAATTGACTATAGTAGAAGGGAGACACACAATGCTGCATAAGCCGATAAATGCAATGCAATGAGCTACCGATGCACCATCATATTAACAATTCCTAACAGATAAATATTGTTGCATTCTAAGCCTCTCAGGTCCAGTTCCTCTAGTAATGATGTTGAGAACATCTATATATTCAATAAGCAGCGAGCGCATCTTATTTGAATGAGTTGAATAGGCTTGAGAGGCATTAGGGATTATCCTACCACAAAGAGTATATGGAACTGGAAGTGATAACCTTTTGAGCTACCTAGTCCTTTTATTTCTTCCATAGGAGCCAAATGAGCATGTCGTGTGGGGATTCATTCGTTAGTAGCCCCAGGATCCGTCAGTGTCTCATTTAGAAGAATGACCGTGCCCTCCACGGGAATGGTCCCGACTGTCAGCCACACATGTAGTGTGATTGAGTTACTCATAAAAGGCACTTTATGGACTCAAGAGAGATTGCCTGAAAAGGTATGTGTGAACAAGTAGAGGTAATACACGATGATATCCGACAATCTCTATGGAAGAGGTTGGATAGCAGCCCGCATGTTAAATTTTGAGTGCAGAGCCAAGGCATCTGGCTCGCGAGTGTGCGGTGTAAGTCACTATCCCGGAAGAACACATTCTATGCTCCTAACTCAAAACCTGGTCTACGAACTTCAGTATTTGGCTTTATGCTCAAAATAAACGTATGTCGTGGAGTTTGTCCCCTATTCCGGGTGTCGCTGAGTAATTTGACAATTTCATCGAGGCGAGCCGTCAGCACCCAAATAGGTAGAACACATTTGCTCCGAGTAGTGCGACCTATGGCACTTGGAATGCATTGTTCAATCAACATGACAAATACTTTGCTTGGGACTGGCCTCGTAACAACTCTTGATGTCATCTGGCCCAGCCGAACTCAATCAAAACCGACTAAGAAGATGTGGAGCATCGTGGCGGTGAGTGATGTCACGACGAATATTTTGTGAAACGTCACATCACCCCCCACGTATTGAATGCCCAGAACCGACCGATCATTAACTATATCTTCTTGAATACTGCACGAGAGATGCTATATGGCCGACTGACGACTCACCTGGGTAACTGCCAGGTCGATGATGATGCCTCCAGTTTCGCACAAAAGTGCACGAGGTTGCCGTTTGGACTTCACGATGTTGCCACATGTATGGCGGGATATCTGGGATGGTTTGATTTTCAGACCTTCAAGTTGAGGATCGGGGGAGAGAGTGAAAAACCGTTACCGTCCTCAATCTTCTCCTTCTTCTAGCCATCCCAACTGTAACCACAACCCGCGCTTGTAACATTCCCAAATCACGCAAAACCTCTCAATCTTCCTTCCAAATCTCGCACCATGTCCACCAAGACAAGGAAGCTCGAAATGGCAAAAGTTGCCGCTGCTCTTCCACTGACGCCTCCGGCGATTGGCGAGAGAAGACTAGCTGCCGTCGATGGTGACAGGGCGAACGCTGGGCAGCTACATCACCGATGGGCTTCTCCCTACCCTCGGGTGCAGGATCCGAATCCGGAGCCGGAGCGAGATCTATTCTAGATGTTGTTGGGCCCCATGTGCAGATGTTTCTAGTTAAGCAACAATTTTCCTCAAGTGGATAACCTTAAAGTTAAACGAACCAGCAGGAGTATTTGGACTACGATCAATGATCAACACTTGCACACATAATTACAGTAGCCTTGCTAATTACAAATATTGTCTCAGTAGCCTTGCTAATTACAAAGGATTAATGCAACCTGTGTTCCTGTGTTTGGAAGTAATTATTGCAACAAAAGATATTTAAATTCAGATTGTAAACAGAAATAAAAGAGCACAACCACGAAAGACTTTTTAAACATTCCAAATATTGTCGATGCTCATGTCTTATCAACAGTTGAGCCGATGTCTTCTTTATTTCATCTGCTTTAAGCAAAAAGGTTAGGAAAAAGGTGTATCATGTTGACGGTTTGCTGAACCGTCTGCTAGCAGTTGCTATGGTAGGTTATAATCTGCTCAACAAACTGCTAGGACATAATATTATTTGGAAAATCTTCCTAAGTTGAGAATCATCAGTAGTGGCACATGCTCCATTCCAATCTTCGGAAAATTTCATGGATGTATGAAAAATACAAGGAAAAAAGGGCGCAGTGGTTTGATTTCGAGGAACCATAATCTGATGCTAATTAATTAAGATGCAACACAGACGATGATCGATGATTACGGTGATAGTCTTGTCTGAGACAGAAACTACTATAGCAATATCTGATAAAGCTCACATCAAGCTAAGTTGAGAGCTAGACACACATGCTTATTATGTCTTACGAATAATATTATGAAGGGAGGAACAACTAGAACACGAAGGAATTGACATGAACTAGGCGAAGGTCAGTTCCTGCCCTGTGTCTAAGATTTTTCCGAGGATTTTTTAGATGGGGGAACAGTTTTATTTCTCTCTCTCTCTCTCTCTCAGACTCTGCATCGATGGGTGCACAGAGGGAGAGCGAGTGAGTGGATCATGGAGCTGTGTGTCTCACCATGCGTAGATCACGTTCATCTTGACCCGCTTTGTAAATGGTGGCGTTACTATGGAACTATGGAAGAACAAAGAGCAAGGGGTTCCTTTTTTCTTGTCCGCTCTGCTCTGCACTGTACATCTCCCGTGCTTGCGTTGTAGGATTGGAACAAGAAGGAGAAGCGGACGTTGTTTTATATAGGCTGGGGAGGATAGCTGCACTTGCGCATAGCCTTTGTAGAGATAACCCTGTGGGATTCCCAATAGAAAAAAAATTGAGTTCAGCTTTTTTACTTTCAAGTTCGGTTTTGTAGTGAAAAAATAGTTGTTTTTTCAAGTTAAAAAAGAGAGAGTGAAAAAATGGAGTTTTTTTTTCCTCTTAGTAGTTTGGTTGTGAATCCTGACTTTGTGTACAGATGACTCCTGGTCTAGTTGAGTGTTCTGTTCTGATAGGCTGGAATAAATCCACCACCTATCGATGAGGACTATAAGCATGGACCCATGACCATTATGGGTGTGTATGGAGAGGAACAAGATTACAAGACTAATTAGCCTCCATCTCCACTAATACTAATCAATCGTGCCTACAAAGTGAGCTACGGCCTCAGTGCATATATATCTTGGTCTTAGCGCAACTGTCACATCGCGCTGCAGAACAAGTTCGGTATGTATACGAATATACGAGTTCCTCTCTAGCATACACGATAACAACACTAGCATGTGAGCATAATAACACCAACAAGTGAGCATATGAAGCAGTAAATATATGGTTCGTTCAATTTAATATCCAAGGTTGATATGCGGAGAATTTTATTAAAGGCAAGTCAGGCTATGACATGATGAAGATATGGTTCGACCATAAAAGGGAAAGATAACAAATGAAATAGACTAAAATAGAATTACCACATGTGCTTAAATTTGAGACAGGTATAGCCTCAGAAGCCGATAAATGGTTGCAAGGCTAGCGAAGCACCTTCACATCAGAAATTCCTAATGGATAAATATAGCTGCATTCCAAGTCTCTTAGACCACGTTCCTCTAGTGGTGGTGAATAAAGATCACCTATGTATATTCAAGAAGTTGGCCATCATTTCTTATCTAGATGAGTTGAGTAGGCTTGAGAGGTATTGGGGATTATTCTACCACAGTTTAGCAGCGACTATGAGCCCTCGTGTCCACTTAAGCCGCTGTGCAGTATTCAGATGGGTATTCCATGTATTTTTCATTACCTTGGAGCTCTAGAGTCGTGCAATAACCCGTCTTCAGCGCAACAGAGCTTCCTCCTTGAAGCCACAACAGTTGCATGCCAAGTTGGAGTTGTGCTGCCTACGGCTCCCACTGCAGGTACCGCAGACCACATCGGCCGCAGGAGGTAGGGGCGGAGGCAGCCCGGGACACGACGATGAGGTGAAGATCGCCGGACACATGGAGGCGGTCGACCTCCTGACAGGATCTAACTAGTACAGGTGGTGGTCTTTAGAGAAAGTACGCAGAAAATACTCGAATTGATGAACTTTTGGGGAAGATTCACTCCAAATCAAAAGGGAAAGTAGCTAAGGTTTGTGCCTGCCAGAACACGGTAGCTTAGGCATAGCCCGATTACAATAGAGATGGCTTTCAACACTCGGATTGCCTTCTTAATTAGTCCCTCATAAAGTGAAAAAGTAAAGAAAAGACATGCTCAAAGAACTACAATACTCGTGGTAAAGTTTGATTGTGAATGTCGCATCCACGCCAAAGTCCAACTATTTAAGCCGATCGGCATCCCTAGCCCTAGCCACAACCTCTTCCCCCCTCTCTGTGCCGCCAGCCCGAGCACATTTTTCTCCGTCTCCATCT
Source organism: Triticum urartu (assembly GCF_056163025.1). NCBI lineage: Eukaryota > Viridiplantae > Streptophyta > Magnoliopsida > Poales > Poaceae > Triticum > Triticum urartu. The sequence continues at coordinate 72,324,213 of NC_141879.1, read as the reverse complement.
CCCTCTTCCCTTGTCGTCCGATATGGCCTCACAGAAGAAGACCACCTACGCTGTGCTAACGCCGAAGCGCCTCTTTCAGGTCGAGGAGAAGATCCGGGTGAGGCGCGCCGCCCGAATCATAGTGGGCCTGCCTCCAGACTCGCCGGAGGAGGTGGAGGGGAGCAGCAGTCAGAGCCCATGGAGGGGGCGGATTTGTCGGAAATATGCCCTAGAGACAATAATATTATATTATTATATTTCCATATTCATAATTGAGAGTTTATATTTCATGCTATACTTGCTATGATTCTGGAATATGCGATTCAATGAAAAACTCATATGTACACGTGGAGTGATAAACGATAAAGAATAGGTTCCTAGTCTTGCCTCTAAGATTGGCCAAGTGTTGTTGGTGATCACATTTTTCGGATCTTAGGATACCGTTAAGTGTAACGATGGTTCTAAAATAACATTGAAAATATGACATTGGAAGAACAATGATATTGAATTGACCACGCGCAAGATTACAAGACTAATTAGCATTGATTTCGACAAATCTACTTCAAGTTTATGCCCGGCTAAAATGAAGAGCGCTGAGGGCAATTGCAGTAGTCTGTCTATGACATGTGGACCCATGCAGTAAACACTCGGCTGCACTTGGTGAGAGCTGCAGCTGTGTGGGCCCTCCACCCAAAGAGACAGCGAATTCATCTGTCCCCACTTCTGCCTAGCGCCAAGAAAGGGAGAGGTCCGGTGTCTCCAGGCTCCATCCATCTTCTGTGCCACCGTCGGCATTCACGAGGTGACCTTGGCAAGCGACACCGGCGGAGGGTCTCAATTTGATGTGATGGCTTCACAGTTTTGATTTTCGGCCGGAAAAAATCAATTTCGGCCATCTCAGCTGGGCCTGGAATATGTTCCTTTCGCTTCAAAAATTTTGGCCTGTTTTGAAAGTTATGGCCCAGCCTAACATCTAGAAGGCCTCCACTATGGTCCGGTTAAGAAAACGCCATCAAACTGAACGCCCGAACTCTAAACTTCTCGTTTCCTCTGTCTTTCCCTGTGCGGCGCCGCCGCTGCCCGCCTGCTGCTGCCTTCCCACGCCCGTCGGGAGCTCCTCCGGTGAAGAATCCGCACTCCTCCGCTGCATCAAGCCGCCTCGTTGACTGGTACCTCCCGCCCGCTTGCTTGCGTCTGAGCGCGTGGACGCACAGCCTCCATCAGGGCCACCTCACGCCTCCTCCATCACCGCCTAGTTTCTTATCTGTTGCTTCTTCAAGGCCACGGCATGGTGCATGATGTCTGCGGCAGTGAGGATTGTTTTTATATGTTGGACTGATGCATAGGTAGCATCAGGGCACTTCCTTCTTCGTTTGCTTATTCAATGTTTATTCTTGGACTGATTCAGTTTTTAATCCCTTGAGCTCGATCTGCTATACCTTTCCTTTGCTGATTGCAAAATTTTGGCCAGATTTCGGTCAAATTTCATTTAAAAATTCAAATTTTGTTTATGCAATTTCGTCCGAGATTTTGCCGAAATTTTTGAATTGACTGAAATTCGGCTGTTTCGTTCAGGGGCGAAAAAAAACCCAATCCGAAAATCAAAACGCAGGATGGGTTCCGACCACACGACGGTGTGCTTTGAGCTGGATTAGATCAGCGTGTTGTGGCCGGCCTGCGAGGGCGATGAAAACGTGGATATGTGGTCACTCGGGCTGCTGCTTCGGGCTATAACTGCTCCTTCTTGTGGACGCAGTGGTGGCAGTGAGAAGCAACATGCGCAGAGCATAAGTGCACGACGATGGAGAGGCGGTGAGAAATACGATGCAGATGGGGTAAGCCGGTAGGGGCTGCCACTGGGAGTATGGAAGCCGTCGAAGCCGTGGGCGGAGTCATCAGGGACAGTGATTGGTGAGCATGGACGAGGAACGGGGCAAGGATCGTGGGAGGAGGCGTTGCCGGGATGAAGAAGCGCCCACGCGCAAGTGTGAGCAGCTCTTGCATGCCCCGGCTACCGCGACACCGGCGGGACCTGATGTTGAAAGCCTGAAACAGTCTAGCCTCGTGTCGAGCCAAATCAAAACGTATATGCATTGTAGAGATATTCTTGCGTGAGTTGTAAACCGGTTGGGTTGTTGTGATGATCTTTATCTTGTTGTTAGCTAACTTAAGGATCAATCCACAACCCAACTACCAAATCTTGTAACCCTGGCCTCTGGCTATATATTAACACGCATTGCGTCCCAGCTGCTAGGCATACGCTTAACGTCATCTTTCAAGGTCGAGTACCACTAATTGATGGGTGTATGCGAGTGCGGCGCCATTGATCGCTAGCGTTCGTGCAGGCTTATTCACGTGGCCTGCTAATTGCTAACATTAAAAGCAGGCAACAAGCAATAGGTGCACGCAGAGTAAACAAACCAGTCAAGTTTAAGAACTTCATTTGCCTGTGTAATAATCTGCACAAAATCAGCCAAGGCCCGGACTCTTTTAAATTTAATCAGCAAGCACATCTTATCCATTATCCACACCCATGCTTTCCAAACCTCCCAGCTACAAAACAAACACAGATAGCATCGCTTTGATTGAATCCTCCCAGCTTTCCACCCTGTATGTAAGAAAGTTCTTGGTAAAGCACATGATTCGTAGTTAAATGACTTAATTTGTTCATGTTGGAAACAGAGAATGAATGTAATATGCAAACACTTAGCTGTTATTCTAGGAACACGTACGAAGACCCCCGACCCCCACGTCGCCAACCCTAGGCGACATGGGGGGAAACCGCGCCGCCGGCCCTCGGCACCTCGCCCCAATCTCTCCCTCCCGCCGCCGCCAGAGTTGATGCCGGCAAAGCCCAGACTGTGGGTTGTGACGGCGGCGGCGGGGTCTTCTTCCCTCGCGCGCGGTGGCGTCCTCCCATGGCGGCGGCGACATGGACTTCGGTGACCCGGTGCCGTGGGATCCCGGCGGCAGACATGGCGGCGGCGACAACGGCGGTGTGCCTTTCCCGCGGGGGAGGCGCCCCTGTTGCGGCATCCGGAATCTCGGATCTCGTCGGGCCCATATGGGCTTTGGCAGGCCAACTGGTTTGGTATGCAGCGGCATGCTGGAGTGGTGGGCCTGGCAAAGCTGGCTGCTTTGGCACCATTGTGGTGCCGCGGCGGGTCAGGCTGCGGCGGCTGGATCCTTTTGGTCTAGTCTCCGGCAGAGAAGGCGGCGATCCGTGCACAAGAAGCTGGATGGAGTTCTTCTAACAGATCTGGGTGAAAACCTGCTCTTGGCTAGATTCCAAGGCCGGCGATGGCGGCGCTCTATGGTGTCGTTCCCTTCTTGAAGGTATCGCCATGGAGAATTTCTAGACCACTATCTGCTACCTCCGGAGAAAACCCTAGATCGATAGATCAGAAGACGGCGGCGCGCTTGTGTCGTTTCCCCTTTGGGGCGTCGTTCTTGGAGGGGTCACGGGCTCGAGGGATCAGTGGACGACATCTTCGGTGGAGCGGTGTTTCATCCTAAACATTGATGGCGACTGATTTCGATGGCATGGCGCCCTGGAGATTAGGCGTCTGATGTGCGAAGATGGACTTGCACAGGAGGGTGACGTTGTCTGGCGTCGTGGTGGCATTGACGACAGTTAGACCAGGGAAGGTAGATGCGTCAGTACAACTCTGAAGATGGATTGGTGGCAGTTGGCGGCGGCGGCCTCTGAATGTGCGCCGGACCGGTGGGTGTCCCATACCTAGCAGGTGGCTTGGTTGGGGCCTCAGGTCGTAGATGTTAGGTTTGGCTGCGAGGTCTGTTTGGTATTAGGCCCAGACTATCAGCATCCCTTCATCAACTGGATAGGAGTAGCGATATATGTTGCATAGACGGTGGCTTCAGTCTTACTGTTGTATTACTTTATAAGCTCTTTTGTGAATAATTAATAAAGTGGTTGTATGCATCGCCGGAATGCAGAGGCCGGGGGTCTTCCTCCTTTTCCAAAAAAACTGTTATTCTAGGAAAATATCAGAGATGTTTGTCCTTTTTAAATCATGTTTTTAGGATGTTATGGTCCTTACATCTGATTATGTTGGACAATAATCTTGCCCCTTTACCATGTCATTTTCAGCCAGTTCAGATTCTTCCCAGGATGGCCCTGCCAATGCATGGTCACATCAAAAAATTGCTGAAGGATTAGCTCGCACACCTATGTGTAAATGAACTGGATTTATGTTAGAATAAATCCGAGGCATACCGTCGATCATCCGAGGACCAAGCAACCACACAAGGCACGACATCGAGATTTGTTAACGAGGTTCACTGATATGGCTACATCCCCGAGGCTTGACTACGGGCGCTCCTTCCCGTGACACCGTTACAATACCGCACCCGGTCGCCCTGGACACCGGCACATGCCGCCGACTTCCCCTGCGTTCCGGTGCTATTATGTTGGCATAGGTTACATCGTGTGTCTACCCCCGCTATATAAGAGAGGCCTAGGATACAAGTGTCCTACTAGGACACGACTACATATCCTATCTAAACACAATACAACTCAGAGTCCAACTGTAACCTAACTTGTACACTATATTCGACACAACTCCAACAAACTCCGCCTTGGCGAATATTCTCCACCACCTTGAATTCGTCCATGTGTCAAACTTCCATGTACATTGGACTTGAGTTTATCCCGTGAGCATCGCTGCTACTCCAAAGACTTCATATGACTCCACCTGCAACTTGTAGTCCCTTCTTTTCATGACCACAGCCAATGCTCGAGCAAAATTGAGTTCCTCTTTACTCTAGTCTGTGCTCTCAACTTCCAGAGTATCAGCCCAACGCTATCACACACCGATCACTGACCTGCGTGAAAGTGAACAACTCACATATTGGGTGTCACACATAAGAGTTACCTGAACTCAACGTCACTGCTCCTTTCTTGACCGCCTGTCTGAAACTTGAAGGAATTTCACAATTGCTTGTAATCACCCGGAGTCAAATTCGCAGTTGTCTCACCACATGTATGACCACCAGAGCCCTGGCCCGTCTCCATGTCCCGTGCTACCGCACGCCTCGCCGCTATTACCGCGTCGAGCCTCCGCTGTCCCGGTCGAGTCTCAAGGGTCATGAACCCACACCACTCAACCCCCACTGCAAAGTATCACCGGTCATCACCGACCGATGACGAGTTTCACGCTTCCATCAGACCACTGGGCTCCCATCCGAATTGCGTGTCTCTCGCTTTTTTCCCTCGCTGAATAGGCTTCGACTCTCTGTCGACTTACGCCGTAGCCTCTCAATCCAGCTCCACCTTCAACATGACTCCATGGTGGTTGTACGTGCCACCCCGCGCCTCGTCGACATCAAGCTCCGTGTATACACCACCTTGACTCAACCTCGCGCCATAGTCTTGTCGAAGCCACACAAGCCCTCGGGCCTGCGCCACGTGTTTCCACGCCCCAGAAGTCGGTCACTATCAGTATCGTGCACCTATGTCGTCGTCGCTGATTCCACCACCGTCTTCTGTACCAACCGACTTGCGTCGATCCGTCACACTGACAAGTCTGACCCAGCCGAACTATCCCGACTGCAACCATCTGCAACTCCTCACAGTCCTCATCGTCCGTCTGGCTTGACATCCCGCAACACCTTCAAGCATCCCTGTTGTGCCAATAATTTTTACACTTATCTGTCATAACCCAAGGTTTTCGGTTCCGTCGAACTTCTCCACATCAAACCTAGTACCCGTTGGCTCCATGGTTCTTTGTATAACTGACCTGTGAAAAATATCAAGCACTCTTTTCGTGATCCCAAGTACACCGAGTATACTAGTTGCAAATCCAACAAGATTGCTTCTGGTCTTCACGTAGAGTGGCTCCCGTGGCTCAACTCCGATGCTAGCTTTGCCTTGCCAATCCTTTTCCTTTACGATGTAGTACTTTCCATTGATGTTTGCACGTCCGTGTCTCGGCCTCCAAGAGAACGCGTCTCCTCCAGGGACTCGGTCCCTTTTTTCCAATAACAAATCTCGTACGTACTCCTCGCACCGTATGCATCTGGCCTCTACACGGCTGCTCAGCCATCCACGCCAGGGCCTTGGGCCACCATCTGCCACGTGCCACATTGCTGCTGCCGCAACTCGCGTTCGTCGCTTGACGCACGCCCGATCGATTAGCGGGTCGATCACCGCACGTCCTGCCTACCGACCGCAGTTCGTAGCCATGCAACCGTAGCAGTTTCCGCGGCTGCCCGCTTCCAGATCGATCTCGTCCGAGGTTTCGTGCCTGCGTGCCACGAGTCGCCGACCTGCTGCGTCCGATTGCTTCTTGAAGATAAAAACACGACCAACTCTGCATCTTTGATCACAACTCGCCGAGGATCACTCCCGTATCGCGATCGCTCCTGCAGATTTCTGTTGATGCTTCCTTCCTCCTCTAGATCAACCTCAATCGCCTCCCGGACCTCTTCAACCTTGCTCATGATACCACTTGTTAGAATAAATCCGAGGCATACCGTCGATCATCCGAGGACCAAGCAACCACACAAGGCACGGCACCGAGATTTGTTAACGAGGTTCACCGATATGGCTACATCCCCGGGGCTTGACTACGGGCGCTCCTCCCCGTGACACCGTCACAATACCGCACCCGGTCGCCCTGGACACCGGCACATGCCGCCGACTTCCCCTGCGTTCCGGTGCTATTATGTTGGCATAGGTTACATCGTGTGTCTACCCCCGCTATATAAGAGAGGCCTAGGATACAAGTGTCCTACTAGGACACGACTACATATCCTATCTAAACACAATACAACTCAGAGTCCAACTGTAACCTAACTTGTACACTATATTCGACACAACTCCAACAATTTAGGTGAAGTTCATTATGCCAATCCTCTCACTCACTCAGAGAGAAGATTTTGTTTATGCCTCAAATGTTGCTGGTTTTGATTAATTCACAAGATGAAGAAGTTGTAGGATGGGTGTAGGCCAAGTCATCAGACAACTTACTCTTCGTTCGTACCACATACGTTGTGCGACTCACATTGACCATCTGTCGGGAGGAGAAAATGATAGACATACACATGGGCTGCTGCTACCTACCATCAACGAATGTATGACCCAAGTACAGCTTAAATCACATACAAATAGCGCGACTATAGTCGGGCGTGGCAGAGTGCGCCATTCCATCTAGTACTAATTAATTTGTTGGTGAAGCCCTCTCTCTCACTCAAGACTAAAGGTAAAAGAAGACGGATACACTAGAGTTTCACCCGGCTGCACAAACAGTCCCGTTTTTCTATTTCAGAGTACAAACTCAAATACAGCACCAATACGTGGCTTATATAGCCGGACTCACACCAGGCACACGCTCACGCATGCCAGCCACTAACTGCATGACCAAAAATGCTAGACATACAAAGATTTATAAGTTTTTACAAGCTTTTTTCATCTAATAACCAATCAGAAACATTTTCCCCCTGATTTTTAAGGGGTGGACTGTCCCGCTTACTTGTTGACCAATAAAAATTAATCCATATGTAAAAACCTGTAAACTGTTTGTACGTGTAGCATTGCCGCTGCATGGCCTCTTCCTACGCATGCACTAACACACGCCCCAGCCGGCTTTGTAGCTACAACACCTACGCACGCCCATGCTCCTGGTGATCCGGTCTTCTCCCAACGTGAGCACCAACTCATCCGTAATACCTGGTCACCATCACGCATAGCCAGCACCCGCTGCAACTAACCACTCTACTTTACGATAGTGAATCAAACGCACGCACACGGGCCATACACTGCCCATACACACACGTACGCACACGCCACGCTGCTGCGTCCCACACGTCCCGTTCGTCCTGCGCGTCACCGACAAAGTCGACGACACCAGTGTGTCCTACCTGTCCCGCGCGCATCCGTCGCACGTGACGAGACCGACCACACACGTCGTGGCTTATTCCAACACACACCCCTAAGCCACGGCCTCGTCGCACGGCCTGCCGACAGGGGCCCTGACTCGTCGTCGTCGCCTCGTCGCCATGTACGCCTCCGCTGCGTCTCTGGCACAAGCCGCCGCTCGCTGCCACTGCAGCAGTCCGCAGTCCCGTGCGCCGCCACGCCGCGTCTCTGTGCCACGCGCCTCCACGGTTGTCGTGTCGAGCCGTCGCGACCTCTGCGCCACCACGCAGGTCCTTCGCGACCTCCTCATCTCCACGATCGCCGTGCCCTTCGCACGCACGACATCACACCGCACAGCCGTGGACTCGCCGCGCGTTGCCGTCGCCACGCGCTGGCCGCGCGCCATAGCCGATGCCTCCATGTCGGCCGCGCACGCCGCGCTCGCCGCGGACGCCACCGCGTGCCACGGCCACCCCTTGAACCTTGTGACTCTAATACCAATTGTAGTTGAAGCCCTCTCTCTCTCACTCAAGACTAGAGGTAGAAGGAGAGGGATACACTGAAGTTTCACCTGGCTGCACACGCAGCCCCGTTTTTCTATTCCAGAGTACAAACTCAAATACAACACCAATACGTGGCTTATATAGCCGGACTCACACCAGGCACACACTCACGCACGCCAGCCACTAACTGCATGGCCTCTTCCTACGCATGCACTAACACACGCCCCAGCCGGCTTTGTAGCTACAACACCCACGCACGCCCATGCTCCTGGTGATCTGGTCTTCTGATCAGTTCAAAATATTTGGGAGGGAAAAACAGATCAGTTCAAAATATTTTTTCTCCTGAAAATGCCCCTCGGGATCTGATATAATACACGTGACATCAGTGTATTGCATCGGATCTGAACCGTCGATTTCGCTCCGACGGACGGTCCATATCGTCCGGTGCACTGTAAAATGACTCCTAATTAATTGTGCCTATAAAGTTAGCTACGGCCTCACTGCCTGTATTATATCTTGTTCTTATTGCAACTTTCACATCACGCTGGCCAGCCGGGTTCCTCCCTTCTCTCCTCTCTGGCTTGCTTTAGTTATCTCCTAATTAGCTTGTCTGTGTAAGTACGGAGACAGCATCCAGATGCGCAGATCAAGGTGTCTATCAATCGATGCCTAACCGCCAAGTGTACATTCAGGTCTGAATATTGTATCTTCGAACATAAGTTAGAAGTATCCAACTATCCATGCAGAGACAAAAACGCGACTTAGATAGTTTCCTTCGACCCTAAGAATTCTAAATAGTCATCTACCTACTCCGATTCCCATTGAATTGATTCACTACACGTCTACACTGCAATATTTGACCGCAAAGCTCCAATTTAAGAAACCGGCTTGAACGTGGGCATACACGATAAATAATGGATGCAATGAGCATAATAATTAACACCACGAGTGAGCATAATAATTAACACCAACGAGTGAGCATAATAATTAACACCAACAAGTGAGCATATGATGCAGTAAATATATGGTTTGTTCAATTGAATATCTTAGGTTGATATGCGTAGAATTGCATTAAAGGCATGTGAGGATACGACGTGGTAAAGATATGGCGCGACCATAAAAGGGAAAGATAGCAAATCAAACACGCTAGAAGAAAATTAACACATGTGCTGAAATTGGAGACAAGTGCAGCATCACAAGCTGATAAATAATGGATGCAATGAGCTAGCGAAGCACCTTCACATCAGCAATTCCTAACGGAAAAATATAGTTGCATTCCAAGTCTCTCTTAGATCTCGTTCCTGTAGTGATGGTGAATAAAGATCATCTATGTATATTCAAGAAGTCGGCCATCATTTCGTATTTGAATGAGTTGCGTAGGCTTGAGAGGCATTGAGGATTATGGCACCATAGTTTAGCAGCGACTATGAGCACTCGTGTCCACTTAAGCTTTTGCACAGTATTGGGATGGTTATTCCATGTGTTTTTCATTGACCTGGAGCTCTAGAGTCATGGAATGCTACCCCGTCTTCAGTGCAAGGGAATCTCCTCCTTGAAGCCAGAATTCTTTTTTGTAGACATCCAGCATCAACCACACTAGTGTGGAGTCATTACTAGTTGCACATGTTCATTTCAATATTCAGATAACTAGCAAAGTGGCCTGCTCAATGCGCGGGCTAGGACTTTTAGTCAATATCTCAGCCTTTTATCTCGGGAACATACTATTTGATTTTTCTAAAGAAAAATGTAGACCAGAGTTAATGACTTATTCAAAATGGTGCTTTTGCAAACATAATTTTGTATTAGATATATTTGGTTTTCCCATTGAAATTTGAAAACATATACAAATGTTTTACGTTAATAATATACCTGTGTTATGCATAGTGCACTAACTATACTTCTTTATGATCAAACCAGTTGCGTAATTTATGTTTATTTATTTTTCTAGTCTTTCTAGAGTGGTTATCTATCTTTCTTGGGTAATAATTAATTGTTACTGGTGTCATGTAGGCATAGGTGAATTTCCGAAGGAATGTGTAAAAACACGTGTACTTATTAATTCTACATGTGTGAACCTGTATTATCTCTACATGTTTTGTATATAGGAAATATATGAAACTATAGATATGGACATTCAATGGCAATACAATTGTCATAGTAGCAATACAATTAAGGACATTAAAGTTGCTAAGTTACTGTGGCTCCATTGTACTGTTATTTGTCCTATCAATGTTGGAATGGTCATTCTTAGTTCCTAATTGGAGATGTACAATTTTGAAACAAATATCATACACAACATGATGAAATATCTTTTCACCTTCTGGTCATTATGGTTCTTTCTGTTGTCCATCTTCCGTGTGTCCAACTTCTACACACCCTGCCTAATTGCAGGATAAACTCTCTTCCCCACTGCATGTTCCACTTCATCCCGCGGAATTTCGGGGTGATGCATCAATGAGGCCATAGAAGGAAGTAAAAACAAAACAAAGCACCACTGAGAAGTGAGAACACCTATCTGCATGCACTAAAAGTTATCTAGTATTTTGTAGAATATATTTTTAGATCTAAAGCGCATTGCAATGCTACCGGCTACAACTTACACAGAACAATTTGCCGATATGCAAGAACTTGGGTAATGAACAAAACATAACATTGTATAGGCCTATAAAAGTATCAGGCAACTAATAAATAGATTAGACAGAGAAGCCTGAATACTAATTGTCTTATGTCCCTTCCATTTTCTACATGTGTATACACATACATGTCATGTGCGTACGCAAAATGGACATGAAAAACACATGTATATACTAAGTATATCATTAGCGTATCACCACCAGAATAACTTTTGATGTGAGGGCATCTCCAACGACAACCCGCAAATTTCCTCCCGCATCCTTCGGGGGACAGGGGATGACCAGTCCACAGACATAGATGTGGGAGGCCATCATCCAACCGTAACCGCATACATTCGGCCTCCCTCATTTACATAGAGTACATACGCTCAAATAGCCGCATGCATCACTAGGACCTGAACCCAGAGGTGGGTGTACACCAACATAACACTAACTATTATTCTTGACCTTAAAACCGACATCTCCAATAACTTGCACATAATGAAACATGCACGCTATCACACGGGTACTCGTCTGTCCATTAGATGTAGTGTACCTTCTTGCTATGTGTATAGACATATCAAAGGCCCGTGAACATATGACACGACGAGGATACGGTTCTATCATAAAAGGCAAGGATAGAGAATCAATTGACTATAGTAGAAGTGGTCATGTGCTGAAATTGGAGACACCCACTACTGCATAAGCCGATAAATGCAGTGCAGTGAGCTTCCGAAGCACCATCACATTAACAATCCCTGACAAATAAATATAGTTGCATTCCAATTCCTCTAGTAATGATGTTGAGAACATCTATATATTCAATAAGTACTATCGCGTCTTATTTGAATGAGTTGCATAGGCTTGAGAGGCATTAGGGATTATCCTACCACAAAGAGTAGATGGAAGTGAGAACTTTTGGAGCTACCTAGTCCTTTTATTTCTTCCATAGGAGCCAAATGGGCATGCCGCATGGGGATTCATTCGTCAGTAGCCCCCAAGTCTGACAGCGTCTCATTTAGAAGACTGAATGTGCCCTCTATGGGAATGATCCCGACTGTCAGCCGGATCAGTAGTGTGATTGAGTTACTCATAAAAGGCCCGGATGGAATCAAAAGAGAATACCTGAAAAGATAAGTGTGAACAAGTAGTGGTAAGACACGGTGATATCCGACAATTTCTGTGGATGAGGATGGATAGCGGCCTGCATGTTAAATTTTGAGTGGAGAGCGAAGGCGCCTGGCTCCTGACTAAGCGGTGCCAATCACTATCTAGGGGGAACACATTTTATGATCCTAACTCAGAACCGAGACTACAAACTTCAGTACTTGGTTTGTGCTTAAAATAAATAAAAATTGTGGAGATATTGAGTCTGTCTATTATTCTAGGTTTCGCTGAGTAATTTGGCAATCGCGTCAAGATGGGCCGTCAGCACCCAGATAGGTAGAACGCATTTGCTCTGGGTAGTGCGACTTATGGCACTTTGAATTCATTGTGCAATCAGCATGAAAAATACTTTTCTTGGGACCGACCTAGTAACAATTCATGACATTATGTGGTCCAGCTGAACTCAATCAAAACCGATTAAAAAGATGTAGATCGTCGTGGCATTGAGTGATGTCACGACAATCTTTTGTGAATCCTCACATCACTCCCCACACATTGAATGCCAACCGATCCTTAGCTATATCTTCTCGAATACTGCATGAGAGATGCTCTGTGGCCAAGTGACCACTTGCCTGGGAACTGCCAGGTTGGTGATGACGCCTTGAGTTTCGCACGGAAGTGCACGGTGTTGCCATTTGGGCTTCACGATGTGGCCACGTGTATGGCGGGATCTCCGGGGTGGTTGGATTTTCAGACCTTTTGGCCTCTTTGGGTTTATAGGATAGGATTACCATAGAAATAGGAATTTTGTAGAAAATGAGATGACATGTATCTCAAATCCTATGAGTAGGGATAGGAAACAAGATCTCATTTGGTTGACACCAACGGAATTTTTTCATTGAGTCTAGGCTTATTTTTATTTTCATATGAAATATGGAGGATATGAACCAATCCTAAGCGCCGCCACCAAGTCTTCCTCCTCACCGGAGCCACCCGCTCCGCCGTCGCCGCCGGTGCGGCGGGGTTTGCCCACCTGGACGCGGCGCTCCCTCCCGGCGGCGCGCTCCTCTCCCATGATGGCCTATTCCTCGAGGCGCAAACAGCCGGATTGATCCCGTTGTGGCTTGGCTGCAGTCCGATGGTTGCTGGAGGCTGCAACGTGACCAAGAGGGCTAAGCGGCAGGATTCTCGTGCCTTGGATCGCAGTGACCGTTCTCAAGGACGAGTGGCCTTCGGGTTGTCTTCGGCGTACAAATCCGTTGGTCTCGGGTGACTCCAGATCTATCGCTGTGGGATGCCTCCCCTGGTTGCGCTTGGTGCCTGCTGCGCGGCAGGATCCTCCACATAACGGCGTGTGGCGATGTGTATGCGATGACTTGAGGCAGCAGTGAAGGTTGTGCAGCAGCGGTGGCGTTGAGAACAACCGGCAAGAATATTGTTCGACCATACCTCCTGGTATGATGTCGGCTGATGATTTGTTGCCACAACTGAGGATGAAAGAGTAAAAGTTGGCATATGGTGGTGTTGTCTGTACAGATCTGCCACGAGTTGCCACTTAGGAGGATGATACTTGACTGCCTGACTGTTCCTGTTGGGGATTTTTGGCAGTGCTATGACGTTCCTCCCTCGTCCATGGCGTTGTGTGGCGATCAAATCTTGTCGGAGCTCGGTCACCTGTTTGTGAGGGCATGGTTATCGTTTGCGTGGAATACATCATGACTGTGCACACTTGTAACTGTTGGGATCGTGGAAAGTGGAGGCGACAACATAGGAGGACTTCGAATTGGTGGTGCTTTTCAAGTACCTAGTCTCGAGCTCTAGGGTGAAAACCCAAGGTTGGACCCTAGTTGGTCATACATGGCAATGACGTTGCTTTCCGACGTCACCTTGTTGAAGGTTTTGCTTGGAGCTTGTTGAGACTTAATCTTCAGGGTGAAAATCCACGGTCTCACCTCTGATGGTTGGACCCAGCGACGACGGCGCTAGCACGTCGTTCCCTTCCTGAAGGCGTTGCTGTTGAAGAATCTTACTCGTAGTCATCTGTTGTCAAGGTATGGTTGGTGCTGATGGTTGTTGCAGCATTTTGTCGATGGTTGCTTCGATGGCTTTGATTTTTTTTTCTCACGTAGGCAGCTTTGGTCTTGTATGACTTTGCTTTTGCCAACGTGATTTTTTTTGTGTGTGTGCGTGCGTTGATATTGGCTGTGTGCATCTTAGCTATGCAGAGGCCGGGTGTATACTGATTGTGTTTGTATCCTCTTGATGCTTCATTATGAGTTAATAAAAACGCCCTTTGTCGAAAAATGAACCAATCCTATGTAGGAATAGGAATCTATTCCTATGAACCAAAGGGCTCTAAAAGAAAAAATCCTATAAAAATCATATCCTCTAAAATTCCTATGAAATTCCTCCTAACCAAAGAAGGCCTTAAATTGAGGAGGGAAGGGGAGGGGGGGGGGGGGGGGGTAGAGAAACCGCAGCCCGCACTTGCGACTTTCTCAAATCACGGCAAACCCCTCAATCTTGCTGCCAAATCTCGCACCATCTCCTCCAAGACAAGGAAGCTCAAAATGGAAAAGTTGCCGCTGCTCTTCCACTGATGCCTCCGGCGAATGGCGAAGAAGAGGCTAGCTGTCGTCGATGGTGATGAAGCGAACACTGGGCAACTACATCATCGATGGGCTTCTCCCCACCTCTGGTGCAGGATCCCGGATCTGGAGCTGGAGCAGGAGCGCGCTCCGTGCGGCCGTGGTTCCTCTATTCTAGAAGTTGTTGGGCCCCAAGTGAAGATGTTTGTAGGCAGGCAACAATTTCCTACAAGTGGATGACCGTAAGGTTGATCAAACAGCGGGAGTATTTGGACTACGATCAATGATCAACACCTGCATACACAATTACAGTTCTTGAACGAAGCCAGTGAGATTGTCAGACTTGGTAGCCTTGCTAATTATTCCCTCTGCTCCCAAATATAAATCTTTCTAGAGATTCCAACAAGTGACTACATACGGAGCAAAATGAATGAATCTACACTCTAAAACATGTCTACATACATCTGTATGCTGTAGTCCATTTGAAATGTCTAAAAAAAACTTATATTTAGGAACGGAGTGTGTTTGGAAGTAATCATTACAACAACAGATATTAAATTCAGATTGTAAACAGAAATAAAAGTGGAGAACCACGAAAGTCATTTTAAACTTTCCAAATCTTGTCGATGCTCGTATCTTATCGACAGTTGAACTAATGCCTTCTTTATTTCATCTTATTTAAGCAAAGAGGTTAGGAAAAAGGTGTATCATATTGACTGTTTGCTGGACCATCTGCTAGCAGTTTGTATGGCAGGTTAATTAATCTGCTCAACAAACAGCTACCACAGCAGTATGGAGAATCATTAGTAGACTACTGACACATGTTCCATTCCAATCTTCAGAAAATTTCATGGATGAATGAAAATTACAAGGAAAAGAGGGCGCAGTACTCTCATTTCAGGAAACCATAATCTGATGCTAATTAAATTAAGATGCAACACATACCATGATCGATGATTACTGTGATAGTCTTGTCTGAGACAAAAAAATACTATAGCAATATCTGATAAAGCACTCATCGAGCTAAGTTGAGAGCTAGACGCACACGTTTTTTTATAAAATTCAAAAACTGTCAGGGTAATTAAAGACATGGCGGCCATGTCGGATCTGGGCGCGCCTTTCTCCATCCGTCCGTCTGTCCATGTCGGCCATGGCAGGTTTAGTTGCAGCAGCAGCAGAGGCAGTCGAGGCAGCACTCGCAGGTATTGTAGCAGCAGAAGCAGCACAGCGACGTGAACACGCTGCAACCCAAATAGCCAGTCAATCACACACACAAGCAAGGGACTGCTTGGTAGAGGAGCAGAATCATAAACGGAAGAATGAGCAGAACACAAATGGAGTGAACAAGTGTTGGCACCGCCGCTTCTCGCAGCGCCGCTCTTCTTCTTCCTCACAAAACTCTCACTTGTAGTTCTCTCAAGAACACACATCGCCAAGGAAGACACTAACACCAGCTTTGGCAAGAGCTCTCCTCCTTGATCACACAAACGCTACATTTTTGCCCAGCCCTCTCGGCCACTTTTCTCATTCTTTTTCTTGACTTAAATAGGAAGTATAAGATAATGACTCACACACATATCTTGGTCCTCAACTTACGGCATGGCCATGCACCCCTGAAATCTCTCCACGATGCACAAGACTCGGCCATCACGCACACACCTAATCAACTAACCAATGCACTAGCTAATCCCTGACTACACGCACACGTCCACTACTTGCGCATCGTCCACTCAACGGCCAGCATGCACATGCACATGACTAGCTAACATACTCCATGCCTGACTACATCAACTAACTCATCCATGCACTAACTAACTAATCAGGTCACCTGACTAGTTAGTACTGTACTGGACATCACCTAACGTGGTTTACTCCAACATATTCCCCCTAAACCATGATCTCGCCGTCGTCGGAGTTGTTGCAGTTCCTGTCATTGTCGTCGTCACGGCCGCGACCCAGCCCGCGGATCCGACCCGTCACACTGACACCGGTCGCACTGTGCTCCGTCACGACCCCGGCGACATACGCCAAGCTCCTTCTCCGCCGGCGACACACGCCTGGCGTCACTCTACGCCCCGCACGTCCCGCGCGCAACCGACGCGCCCGACGAGTCCGACCGCACCAGTGCATCCCGCACGTCCCGCGCGCACCCGACGCGCCCGACGAGCCCGACCGCACCAGACGCTCACCGTGTGCCGTCTCCGTGTCCGCCATGGCAGCCGCGAGCGACAAACGCCGGAAGGATGTAGCCAAACTCGAGCACGGACTCGAGCACCACAGCGACATACGCCTCCTCCCAACGTCAACCACACGCTCGTACGCGTGCCCGCGGTCCCGACGCGCCCGACGCTTCTAGTGCGCACCCATAACACGCACCGGTCGTGCCCGGCTCGCCGCCGCGGCTTATTGCCCTGCACCGTTGCGGCCTCAACCGCAGCACACCACCTCCATGCCGTCACGCCGCGCCACCGCAGCCTCTGCGCCACCACGCAGGTCCACCGCGGCTGCCGCGCTCCCCACCGCCGCACGGGACGAGCGCCATCGCCGGCGAGCTCCTCCGAACCCGATGCTCTGATACCAAATGTTGGCACCGCCGCTTCTCGCAGCGCCGCTCTTCTTCTTTCTCACAAAACTCTCACTTGTAGTTTCTCTCAAAAACACACACATGATGAGAAAACTCAACACATACACACGCACACGCCAAGGAAGACACTAGCACCAGCTTTGCCAAGAGATCTCCTCCTTGGTCACACAAACACTACATTTTTGCCCAGCCCTCTCGGCCACTTTTCTCATTCCTTTTCTTGAGTTAAATAGAAAGTACAGGATAATGACTCACACACATATCTTGGTCCTCAACTTACGGCAAGGCCATGCACCCCTGGAATCTCTCCACGATGCACAAGACTCGGCCATCACGCACACACCTAATCAACTAACCAATGCACTAGCTAATCCCTGACTACACGCACATGTCCACTACTTGCGCATCGTCCACTCAACGGCCAGCATGCACATGCACATGACTAGCTAACATACTCCATGACTGACTACATCAACTAACTCATCCATGCACTAACTAACTAACCGGGTCACCTGACTAGTTAGTACTGTACTGGACATCACCTAAGGTGGTTTACTCCAACAACAAGAACTAGGGGAAGATCAGTTTCAATATATTCCTGCCCTGTCTCTACGATTTTTCTGAGGATTTTTTAGATGGCGGAAGAGTCTTATATCTCTCTCGGCCTCTGCATCGACGGGCGCACACGGCCGATAGATTCCAAGACTAATTAGCCTCGATCTCCACTCCTACTACTTAATCGTGCCTACAAAGTTAGCTACGGCCTCACTGCCTGTATATCTTGTTCTTAGTTCAACTGTCACATCACGCTGCAGAAAAAGTTCGGTATCTATATGATGTCTGCAGATGATATCTCGCAATGGATAGAGGCAGCCCTTCTCCTGGTGGCGCTTCTTCGTGTGCTCGTAGTAGGACATACCCTGCGCCGGCACCGACCGTGGGTTGTTATACATCTTGCCGCCGGTTGGCTGGTTTGGGCTTTCTCTTATCTTCCCTCCGGCTATCTTTGGATCTCTTTTATCCTTTGTATGTAAGTACGGTGACAGCATTCAAATGCACACATCACGAGTGTATTAATAAGGCAGGGGAGGTCTAACATTTGTGGATGCCCAACGCCAACGACTAGTTTACATCACATCTGAATGTAGTATCTTCAGACATAAATTAGAGGTATCCTTGTGGAGAAAAAAAGGGGACGTCATTCCATCGACCTTAATTGTCACCTACCTACTGTAATTTCTATTCAATTGATTCACTACACTGCCATATTTGACCGGCGAAGCTCCGATTTTCTCCTTTTTGCAAAGACGGAATATCCATCGGCCTCTGCATCGCGTGATGCACGCAACCTTTTATTTATCATTTCAAATTTCATTATCCGATCACAAAAAAGTTCAACCGAAAAACGGTCACACATGGCTGCCCCAAAGGCAAAGCTCCAAATGAAGAAACCGAAAACTTGAAGGTGGGCATAGAGAATAATAACACTAGCACGTGAGCATAATAATACCAACAAATGAGCATATAAGTAGTAAATATATGATTCATTCATTTTAATATCCAAGGTTGATATGTGTACAATTGTATCAAATGCATATGAGGATATGACGTGGTAAAGATACCGTTCGACCATAAAAGGGAAAGATAGCAGCAAATCAAATAGACTAGAAGAGAAGTACCACATATGCTGAAATTGGAGACAAGTGCAGCCTCACAAGTTGATAAATGATTGCAATGAGCTAGCGAAGCACCTTAAGAGAAAAGGCTATTTAAAGCGACCAATATAGTTGCAAGGCTATTTGAAGCACCTTCACATCAGCAATTCCAAATGGATAAATATAGTTGCATTCCAAGTCTCTTAGATCTTGTTCCTCTAGTGATGGTGAATAAAGATCATCTATGTATATTCAAGAAGTTGGCCATCACTTCTTATCTAAATGAGTTGCGTAGGGTTGAGAGGCATTGAGGATTATTGCACCATAGTTTAGCAGCGTCTATCAGCACTATTAAATAAATCAAAGTGTTACTTATGAACTAGAAACTTCAACTAACCCTACTAAATCAAAATGTAGTAGGGAGGAGGGCATGTACTAGAGGGAGGAGGAAGGAGGGAGGAGGGAGGAGGAGGGCTAGCTGGAGGAGGGAGGAGGGGCGGCAGATGGAGGAGGGAGGACGAGGGCCAGCTGGAGGTGGGAGGAAGGAGGAGGGGAGACGGATGGAGGAGGGAGGAGGAGAGGCGGCTGGATGAGGGAGGAGGGGAAGCTTATCGAGGCCGACGACGGCGGGGACAGCGGCAATGCAGCGACGACGATGCGGAAGGGCCGACGGCGAGAGTGGAGAGGGAGCAAGACTGAGGGCCGACGCGCATGGCAGAGGATAAGGTCCGCATTACCAGTAGTGCGGGGCAGAAGGCCCGCGCTACTGATACGCCTAGTGCCTATAGCGTGGGTTATTCCTATAAAACTCCCCTGATGCTAAATGGGGCCAGCAGCTAGCCCCACATAGGACCCGTGTAAAGGTAGGGGTAGCGCGGGCTTTAGGCCCCGCACTACAGCTACCAAATTTGTTGTAGCACGGGTTTGTAAGCCAACGCTGCTACTACGGCTTGACCTGGGGTACCTAGGCACTAGTAGAAAAAGGGCCTGTTGTCCCGGTTCGTAAGGGCCTTTTGTCCCGATTCCTGAACCGGGACTAAAGGGTCGGTAATAATGCCCTGCCCCTTTAGTCCCGGTTCAATCCAGAACCGGGACTGATGGGCCTCCACGTGGCCTGTGCGCGGAGCCCAGGCAGGATACCCTTTGGTCCCGGTTGGTGGCACCAACCGGGACCAATAGGCATCCACGCGTCAGCATTTCTGTGGCTGGGGTTTTTGTTTTTTTTTTGAAAGGGGGGGGGGTTTGGGGGTTTTGGGGGGTTAATTTAGGTGTTTCATATATTGTGTTAGCTAGCTATAATTAATAGAGAGAAGTGTCCTCTCTTATGTCCGTGCTTGGTAGACGCTACGTACTATACATACGTATAGAGAGGACTAGACATGCTAGCTAGCTAGTAAGCAAACGAAGGAAACAGAAGATCGTCATGAACATATATGCATACAGAGAGAAGTGATATCGACCACCTCTCCTTCTCCGAGAGATTGGTCGAACAACAAGTTCTCGTATATCTATCCGACACTACTGGCTACATATATACAATAATTATCTCTTACAAATATAATCATACGGACCCATGGTCCATATAGTATTCTCCGTCTTGAGCGATCACGTGGTCAAGAAAGAATGCCGCCAATTCCTCTTGAATTGCTCGCATGCGAGCTGGTGCTAGGAGTTCATCCCGCTTCCGAAACATCTAATTTGAAGAAGGGGGTCAATACATATATATATGAATGAATGAAACTCAACACAAATGATGGTAATAAAATAAAATTGTGAATGTTGTTATTTACGTACTTCATATTGTTCGTCAGTGTAGCCCCGCTCACAGGTCGTGTGGCGGATGGACTCGCAAAGGTAGTATCCACAGAAATCATTCCCTTTTTCCTGCCACAACCACTTTACAAGAAATAGAGGTCAATCAAGCTGACAAGCAAGAATGCCAAATCAATAGGAGATGCGCGGAACATGCTACTATAGTACTTACTTTCGGGTGTATAAATTGCAGCTTCTTCGGGAGTCCTGGAGCTTTTTGGAGAATTTTTTCCAAACCCTGCCAGACAAAGAAAACAATTACTTGATATATCAGCAAATGAACAAAGTTGCTGATATGGTGGATAATGATCGATTTAACTTACTTCTCGAGCATTTAAGTCATGTCCGCATAGTCCTAGGGATCTTTTCGTTTTGAGTCTAAGACAGTTACTAGTCCCTGCTCAAGCTTAATCTCTAGGAGAATATAGTGGTAACTGCACACACATGCATAACTCATCAATTACATTACTATAACCTTGACTAATATATATATATAAGGGAAACCGAATACGCACAAGACAGTAACACTCACTTGAAGTTGTAAGGAAAGAGTATTATATCTTTGTTTTCATTTATTACCAACGATCGTAGCAAGTTGGCCTCGGTATCTGCGGCATGAAATTTAACCTGAGTTGCATCTATGAGATATGTGTTAATGAACCCAATATCACCGACTTGTCTTTTCTTCAATTCGGCGATCTTCAATCTGCATAATATAGTGAGGATGATTATAAATACATGCAATGAAAGAGCTGAGCTATATAGAGAGACTTAATGACAGAAGTAGTACTACTTACAGATAGTAGCAGGTGACCATTGTTTTATCGAGGGCCAATTGATTGAAAAACTGAAAGAACTCCTCAAATGGAACAGGCAACAGTTCAATTCCAATGAGGTCATGCTCCTTTTTAACTTTCACATACAAAGTACTCCTCCCCCCAGAGTCTCTGCAGATTTTCAAGTACCAATCATGCAATCTTCGCATCATCGTTGATAGAGATCTTTCATCTTTGACGAGAGGCTTCCCGTACTCGTATCTTTGTATCTGCACCTCCATGGGTTCATAATGTACATCGTCGGGCAGGTAATCGGCAAGATTGCTATAACCGGGCACCATCCTCGGATCATTAGCGACGTTGTCGCTAGGCACCTTGAGCGGGGGGCACGATTGCTTCGCTTGTTCGCCGAGCTGGGCAATTTTTTTCCCAACTCGTCGTTCTTTCAGCCTTTGATCACTGATAGTACTTCCCGACCGCTCCGCTTTGGCAAATTCCTTTCCAATAATGCGCTCATAGTTTCCTTTCGGCGGAGACTTGGGTGGTTTTGTCAGGGCAGCGAGAGTGCGCTTCGCTTTCACCAGATCTACCTTCTCCTCCGGAGGTGGATGTCTCTTTGCTTTCAACCCTTGAAACCAGTCATCCACTTCGGTTCGCGCGATCTCGGCGTTCTCCTCCGGGGTCCTCTCGTATGGTAACTTCTCTGGAGTCTTCAGAGAAGGACCGAATCTGTATGTCCTCCTGCCTCTGGCTGTACTGCTAGACGTCGGCCGAGCAGACGGAGCGGTTGTCTTCTTTACTTGCTTACGAGGCGGAGGAGAAGGACTACGACGCGCCGGAGCAGCCGGAGCGGCGGCAGGTCTCTTCCGCCCTTGCTGACGAGGCGGAGAAGGAGGCGGCTGGCTGCTCGGGCGCGTCGGCGCAGGCGGAGAAGGAGGCGGAGTACCGCCACGCGCTGGAGAAGGAGCCGGTCGAGTGCCCTGATCGTCACTCGCCGGAGGAGGAGGCGGTGGAGGAGGCGGAGTGCCCTGACTCGCCAGAGGAGGAGGCGGTGGAGGAGGCAGAGTGCCCTGACTTGCCGGAGGAGGAGGAGGAGGAGGCGGAGGCGTCCAGTTCGGAAGGTTGATGAGCTCCTTCCGCCATAGGCATGGAGTCTTCAGAGCAGACCCCAGCCTAGTCTCCCCTTCACCGGTAGGGTGGTCAAGCTGGAGGTCCTCAAATCCCTCCGTTATTTCATCCACCATCACCCTAGCATATCCTTCTGGAATCGGCCGACAGTGAAAAGTTGCGCCGGGTTTAGTAGGATAAACAGAGCCAACAGCCGCCTTGACCTTCAAATTCATCCATTGCGTCATAAGGTGGCAATTTTGAGACTCCGTGATAGCATCCACGGGATAGCTGGCAGGAGCCGTCAAGGCATGCTCCGGCTGAAGCAGCTCGGTGGAAGCCACGCTGCTTCTCCGCTGAGATGGCGGGGTAGCTTCGGCAGTACGTTTGCTGCGATTTGCTTCTCGTTCCTCTATCGCTTGTACCCTTGCTTGCAGCGCCTGCATTTGGGTTTGCTACACTTTTTTCCTCCTCTCATGGGATTTGTAACTGCCTGCATCCGGAAACCCAACCTTCCATGGAATGGAGCCTGGCGTGCCTCGTGTCCGTCCAGGGTGCTCAGGATTCCCGAGGGCCATTGTGAGCTCATCGTTCTCTCTGTCTGGAAAGAACGTCCCTTGCTGCGCTGCTTCGATATACTGCTGAAGCTTCCTGACTGGTATGTCCATTTGATCGTTCGTCCAAATGCACTTCCCTGTTACAGGGTCCAAGGTTCCGCCAGCCCCGAAGAACCAAGTCCGGCAACGGTCTGACCAGTTAATTGTCTCTGGTTCGATCCCTTTATCAACTAGATCATTCTCAGTCTTGGCCCACTTAGACCGGGCTACGAGGTAGCCACCTGACCCCGTGCGATGGTGATGCTTCTTCTTCGCAGCATTTTGCTTGTTTGTCGCCGATATCTTCTTACTCTTTTCCGATGTCTTGTGGGCCACAAATGCGGGCTAGTGATCTCTGATCTTCTCATATCCGCCCTTGAATTCTGGTGTCTCATTATTTTCGACAAACTTATTCAGCTCTTTCTTCCACCTCCTGAATAGTTCTGCCATCCTCTTAAGAGCAAAAGACTTGATTAATTGCTCTTTAACTGGCTTCTCTGGATTATCCTCTGGCGGTAGGGTGAAATTTGACTTCAGCTCAGTCCAAAGATCATTTTTCTGCATATCATTGACATAAGACACCTCAGGGTCTTCTGTAGCCGGCTTAAACCATTGCTGGATGCTGATCGGGATCTTGTCCCTAACCAAAACCCCGCACTGAGCAACAAATGCGCTCTTTGTCCGGAGGTGTTCAATCGGTTGGCCATCGGGCGCGATTGCTATGATCTCAAACTTTTCATCCGAGCTCAACTTTTTCTTCGGGCCTCGTCTCTTTACCGAAGTTGTGCTCGATCCGGAGGGCTAGAAAAAAGAATAAAGACTTAATTAATATGTGTACATACCAAAACAATGAATGCATCAATTAGCTAGTCAGCAGAAGCCTAACTAATATATATACCTGGCTGGACTCGGTTCGGTCACCGGAGACGTCATCACGGTCTCCTTCTTGCACCGGCATTGGGTCACCGGAGCCGTCCTCACGGTCTCCTTGCACCGGCATTAGGTCACCGGAGCCATCATAATCATAGCCAACTGCTTCCAGACCATCGGTGTCGTTGAGAAACAACGAGCAGACGGCATCACTTCCTCGTGCGATTATGTCCCCCAACAACTCTTCTTGTACTTCGTCTCGGGCGGTGTCCATAGTTTCTACAAATATTGACAACATGGTAATTATTATTCAAATATGACAGATGGATATATTAGTGGAAAACGTAGAACTAATATTAATTAGTGGCCTCGACGCTGCTTCTCTAGGGTTTGGGGTGGCCTCGACGCTGCTTCTCTAGGGTTTGGGGTGGCCTCGACAACGCTTCAAGGATAAAAAAAGAGGAAGAAGAAAAAAAAAGAGGAGAAGAAAGAATAGAGGAGTTTTATCGGGAACGAGGGTCATCGAGGGTCACCGAGCGGTAGAGGAAACCCTAAATAGCAAGTATCGTGGGTGTGAGATACATGTGGCCGTCGGTGTCGGACACTACATCCACGTCCCACAAGTGACGTGGGCGTCGAAGCCCGCGCCACTTGTGGGACGTGGATGTAGTGTCCGACACCGACGGCCACATGTATCTCACACCGACGATACTTTCTATTTAGGGTTTCCTCTACCGCTCTTTTTTTTCTTCTTCTTCTCTTCTTCTCTTTTTTTTTCTTCTTCTTCCTCTTTATTTTATCGGAAACGAGGGTCGTCGAGGGTCAGGGTCGCCGAACGGTAGAGGAAACCCTAAATAGCAAGTATCGTGGGTGTGAGATACATGTGGCCGTCGGTGTTGGACACTACATCCACGTCCCACAAGTGACGTGGGCGTCGAAGCCCGCGCCACTTGTGGGACATGGATGTAGTGTCCGACACCGACGGTACATGTATCTCACACCGACGATACTTTCTATTTAGGGTTTCCTCTATTCTTTCTTCTCCTCTTTTTTTCTTCTTCTTCCTCTTTATTTTATCGGGAACGAGGGTCGTCGAGGGTCGCCGAGCGGTAGAGGAGAAACCCTAAATAGAAAGTATCGTCGGTGTGAGATACATGTACCGTCGGTGTCGGACACTACATCCACGTCCCACAAGTGGCGCGGGCTTCGACGCCCATGTCACTTGTGGGACGTGGATGTAGTGTCCGACACCGACGGCCACATGTATCTCCTCTACCGCTCGGCGACCCTCGACGACCCTCTTTCTTCTCCTCTTTTTTTTTCTTCTTCCTCTTCTCCTCTATTCTTTCTTCTCCTCTTTTTTTTCTTCTTCCTCTTCTTTTTTTATCCTCTTCTTCCTCTCATGTTCGACGACCCTCGACCCCTCGGCGACCCTAGACCCCCTCTTTCTTTTCTCTTCTTATTTTCTTCTTTGTATCCTTCTTTTTCTAAAATTGTAACTTTTGCATATATAAAACTTTTCTAAAATTGTAACTTTCTATATATGAACAAAAAACTTTCTATGAACAAAAAAACATTTTTAACATATATATTTAGCAAATTCTAGCCACATACATCACATACACATATACAGTATAGCCACATACACATATACATCACATATGAACAAAAAAAATAAACTAATAAAAAAACATATTGCAACATATGAACAAAAACATATAGCCACATACATACACATACATTATATATATATATGAAAAAAAATAAACTAATAAAAAAAGTGGTGGCGCCGGCGGGGCAGAGGGGCATGGCGGCAGCGGTGGCGCCGGCGGGGCAGGGCAGTGCAGGGGCGCGGGAGCGAGGCAAGGCAGGGGCGCGAGGCAGGTGCTCACAGAGGGGTGAAGGAGCACGGCGGGCGGCGTCGGTGCGCGGGGACGACGGTGAGGTGGCGTTCGAGGGCGGCGGCGGCAAAGTTGAGCAGCCTGGCGGCGTCGGAGGCGGCGACGACGGTGAGGTGGACCAGCCTGACGGCGTCGAAGGCGGCGGCGACGACGAGGTGGAGCAGCCTGACGGCTCGGCGGCGACGGCAACGAGGCAGAGCAGCGGGCGTCGGGCAGAGAAGAAAGGGATGGATTTTGGAGAAACTGCTAAGTGCTGCTTATATAGCAAAGCCTTTAGTCCCGGTTCGTGGCACAAACCGGGACTAATGCCCTCCTTTAGTCCCGGTTGGTGCCACCAACCGGGACCAAAGGCCTTGTGTTGCCCCGCGCCCAAATGTTTAGTCCCACCTTGCTAGTTGAGAGGGAGCCGCACCTGTTTATAAGGTGCGGTGCGCCTTCCCTCTCAAGCTCCTCTCTAAAGCAGGCTTTCGGGCCTAACCATGCAATGTGTGCCTATGGGCCTACTGGGCCTCCCGCGGGCCTGAATCCTGGCCCATGGTAGGGTTTCTAGTCGTATTCAGGCCGTGGGTGCCTATTAGGTGGCACTTTTTTTTGTTTCTACTTACAACAAAATACTTATTGTTGCTATATTTAATTTTTTTCCAGTTTTTTTGTTTTCTTTGTTGCTTTATTTATTTTATTTTGTTTCTACTTGCAACAAAATACTTATTGTTGCTATTTTTATTTTTTTTCCAGTTTTTTTGTTTTGTTTTCTGTATTATTTTTTTTGTTTTTTGCTTTATTTTTTAATTCTTTTTGCTTTTAGGTCAGCAAAATTATAAACTTTCTATTGCTTTATTTATTTTATTTTGTTTCTAGTTACAACAAAATACTTATTGTTGCTATTTTTTCAGTTTTTTTGTTTTGTTTTCTGCATTATTTATTTTCTTTTGTTTTTTGCTTTATTTTTTATTCTTTTTGCTTTTAGTTTTAGAAAAATTATAAACTTTCTGTTAGTGCCATTAGTTTTCAAATTTGAAAACACTTTTTTAGTTTTTTTGTTTTCTTTGTTGCTTTATTTATTTTATTTTGTGATTAAATTTACTATAAAAATAGTTTTTTTCCTGTTTTTTGATTTGTTTTTTGCATTATTTATTTTCTTTTGTTTTTTGCTTTAATTTTTAATTTTGTTTGCTTTTAGGTTAGCAAAATTATAAACTTTCTGTTAGTGCCATTAGTTTTAGAAAAATTATAAACTTTCTGTTAGTGCCATTAGTTTTCAAATTTGAATAGTTAAAATTTGAATTCTTTGAAAATTGTTTGAATCATAAGTTTGTGATTAACTTACTAAAAAATGAGAATAGATGCGCTTATAGAAAAAATTCAACCTAAATTCGTAGTAAATTTCTATGAATTTCAGAGAAATTCACTTTGAATTTAGGTTAAACTTTTCTCTATTAGGGCATCTATTTTCACTTTGAGAGGAGCTCAACAAGGCAGAGAGGGAAGGGCTTATAAACCGGTGTGAGCCCCCTTCGGTTGGCGAGGTGGGACTAAACTCTGTCCGCAACGAGGACCAACCCTTTAGACCCGATTTGTGGCACAAACCGGGACTAATGGTCATGGGCCAGGGGAGAGGAGCAAAATTATAAACTTTCTGTTAGTGCCATTAGTTTTAGAAAGTTGAAAGTTGGAAGTTGGCATGGGCCAGGGACTAATGGTCATGGTATTACGAGGGCCGAACCATAAGACATGAAAGCATTTCAAATGAACTCTGAAAAAGTTGAAAGTTGGCATGGTATCATAATTTCACCCACATAGCATGTGCATGTACAAAACGGACAATGGTAGCATGTTCGTGTGTTACAAAGTTGGCATGGTATCATCATAATAGTTGCGGGAGAAAGTCTTCATTTTTTCTTTGCTTGTATCATTTGCTTATTGCGCCGTAACCATGGATAATCTTCATTGTTTATCAGGATACTTGGGTCAGCCTTGACATTAAAGGGAGGAATTTCATGAAACTTTTCATAATCTTCAGACATGTCTGTCTTGCCGTCCACTCCCAGGATGTCCCTTTTTTCCGAAAGAACTATGTGGCGCTTTGGCTCATCGTATGATGTATTCGCTTCCTTATCTTTTCTTTTTCTCGGTTTGGTAGACATGTCCTTCACATAGATAACATGTGCCACATCATTGGCTAAGACGAACAGTTCGTCAGTGTACCCAAGATTTTTCAGATCCACTGTTGTCATTCCGTACTGTGGGTATACCTGTACCCCGCCGCCTA
Source organism: Triticum urartu (assembly GCF_056163025.1). Lineage (NCBI taxonomy): Eukaryota > Viridiplantae > Streptophyta > Magnoliopsida > Poales > Poaceae > Triticum > Triticum urartu. The sequence continues at coordinate 72,295,975 of NC_141879.1, read as the reverse complement.
ACAGATTTACCCATTTGCACTTAAACAAAGAGACCTTAAAATCAGGTCCGTAGTCAAGTTCCCATATGTCCACTATGTAACCATAATATGTGTCCTTTCCGCTCTCGGTTGCTGCATCAAAGTGGACACCGCTGTTTTGGTTGGTACTCTTTTGATCTTGGGCGATCGTGTAAAATGTATTCCCATTTATCTTGTATTCTTTGTAAGTCAATACAGTCAAAGATGGTCCCCTAGACAACAAGTACAACTCATCACAAATAGTGTTGTCACCTCTGAGACGTGTTTCCAATCAACTGCTGAAAGTCCTTATGTGTTCACATGTAATCCAATCGTCGCACTGCTCCGGGTGTTTGGAGCACAGACTGTTCTTGTGTTCATCGACATACGGGGTCGCCAAGGTAGAGTTCTGTAGAACTGTGTAGTGTGCTTGAGACCAAGAATATCCGTCCCTGCATATTATTGAGTCTCTTCCAAGAGTGCCTTTTCCAGTCAGTCTCCCCTCATACCACGATTTAGGGAGACATATATTCTTAAGGCCAGGAATGAAGTCAACACAAAACCCGATAACATCCTCTGTTTGATGGCCCATGGAGATGCTTCCTTCTGGCCTAGCGCGGTTACGGACATATTTCTTTAGGACTCCCATGAACCTCTCAAAGGGGAACATATTGTGTAGAAATACGGGCCCCAGGATGACAATCTCGTCGACTAGATGAACTAGGACGTGCGTCATGATATTGAAGAAGGATGGTGGGAACACCAGCTCGAAACTGACAAGACATTGCGCCACATCACTCCTTAGCCTTGGTACGATTTCTGGATCGATCACCTTCTGAGAGATTGCATTGAGGAATGCACATAGCTTCACAATGGCTAATCGGACGTTTTCCGGTAGAAGCCCCCTCAATGCAACCGGAAGCAGTTGTGTCATAATCACGTGGCAGTCATGAGACTTTAGGTTCTGAAACTTTTTCTCTGGCATATTTATTATTCCCTTTATATTCGACGAGAAGCCAGTTGTGACCTTCATACTGAGCAGGCATTCAAAGAAGATTTCTTTCTCTTTTTTCGTAAGAGCGTAGCTGGCAGGACCTTTATACTGCTTCGGAGGCTTGCCGTCTTTTTCGTGCAAACGTTGCAGGTCCTCCCGTGCCTCAGGTGTATTTTTTGTCTTCCCATCACGCCCAAAAAGCCTAGCAGGTTCACGCAAAGGTTCTTCGTCACGTGCATCACGTCGATTGAGGAGCGGACCTATAGGTCTTTCCAGTAGGGTAGGTCCCAAAATATAGATTTCTTCTTCCACATGGGTGCGTGTCCCTCAGCGTCATTCGGAACAGCTAGTCCACTGGGACCCTTTCCAAAGATTACGTAGTGTAAATCATTGACCATAGCAAGTACGTGATCACCGGTACGCATGGCGGGCTTCTTCCGGTGATCTGCCTCGCCTTTGAAATGCTTGCCTTTCTTTCGACATTGATGGTTGGTCGGAAGAAATCAACGATGGCCCAGGTACACATTCTTCCTGCATTTGTCCAGGTATATACTTTCAGTGTCATCTAAACAGTGCGTGCATGCGTGGTATTCTTTGTTTGTCTGTCCTGAAAGGTTACTGAGAGCGGGCCAATCGTTGATGGTCACGAACAGCAACGCCTTAAGGTTAAATTCCTCCTATCTGTGTTCATCCCACGTACGTACACCGTTTCCATTCCACAGCTGTAAAAGTTTTTCAACTAATGGCCTTAGGTACACATCAATTTCGTTGCCGGGTTGCTTACGGCCTTGGATGAGAACTGGCATCATAATGAACTTCCGCTTCATGCACATCCAAGGAGGAAGGTTATACATACATAGAGTCACGGGCCAGGTGCTGTGATTGCTGCTCTGCTCCCCGAAAGGATTAATGCCATCCGCGCTTAAAGCAAACCATACATTCCTTAGGTCCTTTGCAAACTCATCCCAGTACTTTCTCTCGATTTTTCTCCACTGCGACCCGTCAGCGGGTGCTCTCAACTTCCCATCTTTCTTTTGGTTCTCACTGTGCCATCGCATCAACTTGGCATGCTCTTCGTTTCTGAACAGACGTTTCAACCGTGGTATTATAGGAGCATACCACATCACCTTCGCAGGAACCCTCTTCCTAGGGGGCTCGCCGTCAACATCACCAGGGTCATCTCGTCTGATCTTATACTGCAATGCACCGCATACCGGGCATGCGTTCAGATCCTTGTATGCACCGCGATAGAGGATGCAGTCATTAGGGCATGCATGTATCTTCTCCACCTCCAATCCTAGAGGGCATACGACCTTCTTTGCTGCGTATGTACTGTCGGGCAATTCGTTATCCTTTGGAAGCTTCTTCTTCAATATTTTCAGTAGCTTCTCAAATCCTTTGTCAGCCACAGCATTCTCTGCCTTCCACTGCAGCAATTCCAGTACGGTACCGAGCTTTGTGTTGCCATCTTCGCAATTGGGGTATAACCCTTTTTTGTGATCCTCTAACATGCGATCGAACTTCAGCTTCTCCTTTTGACTTTCGCATTACGTCCTTGCATCGACAATGACCCAGCGGAGATCATCATCATCAGGCACATCGTCTGGTTCCTCTTGATCTTCAGCAGCTTCACCCGTTGCAGCATCATTGGGCACATCGTCTGGTTCCTCTTGATCTTCACCAGCTCTCCCCGTTGCAGCATCACCGTATTCAGGGGGCACATAGTTTTCATCGTACTCTTCTTCTTCGTCGTCTTCCATCATAACCCCTATTTCTTCGTGCCTCGTCCAAACATTATAGTGTGGCATGAAACCCTTGTAAAGCAGGTGGGAGTGAAGGATTTTACGGTTAGAGTAAGACCTCGTATTCCCACATTCAGTGCATGGACAACACATAAAACCATTCTGCTTGTTTGCCTCAGCCGCATCGAGAAACTCATGCACGCCCTTAATGTACTCGCGGGTGTGTCTGTCACCATACATCCATTGCCGGTTCATCTGCGTGCATTATATATAATTAAGTGTCCAAATTAATAGAAGTTCATCATCACATTAAAACCAAAGTGCATACATAGTTCTCATCTAACAACATATAGCTCTCCAGAGCATCTAATTAATTAAACCATACATTGAAACTATGTAAAACATTTCAATGCGAAAACAAATGCGATCATAATCGCAACCAAGGTAACAATTGATCCAACGGCATAATGATACCAAGCCTCGGTATGAATGGCATATTTTCTAATCTTTCTAATCTTCAAGCGCATTGCATCCATCTTGATCTTGTGATTATCGACGACATCCGCAACATGCAACTCCAATATCATCTTCTCCTCCTCAATTTTTTTTATTTTTTCCATCAACAAATTGTTTTCTTCTTCAACTAAATTTAACCTCTCGACAATAGGGTCGGTTGGCATTTCCGATTCACATACATCCTACATAAATATAATCTATGTCACGTTGGTCGGCATAATTTTTATAAACAATAAATGAACCAATAGTTATAAAGATAATATATATACCACATCCGAATCATACACAGGACGAGGGCCGACGGGGGCAGATACCAAAACCATCGCACTATATAAGATGCAATAATAAAAGTAAGAAAATAATACAAGTATCTATGTAAACATACAAGTAAGAATATTTTTCTTTTCAGAAAGAAGATAAGAACAAGAGGCTCACCACGGTGGTGCCGGCGATGAGCTCGGCGCGGGTGATCGACGGCGGTGAAGACGGGGACGGGGCGTGACGGACCGCTAAACCTAGACAAATATTATGGAAAATGGAGCTTGGAGGTCGAGCTTGGAGAGGAGAAAGCTTAAGTAGTGTGGCTCGGGCATTCCATCGAACACCTTGTGTGCATAGGAGGTGAGCTAGAGCACCACCAAGCCCTCTCCTCCTCGGCCAGAGAAAAACAAAGCACCGGGGTGCTCTGCTCGCGAGCGAGGGGTATATATAGGCACCTCATTGGTCCCGGTTGGTGACATAAGCCGGGACTAAAGGGGAGGCTTTGGTCCCGGTTCAAGCCACCAACCGGGACCAATGGTGGTGGGCCAGGAGCGAGGCCCATTGGTCCCGGTTCATCCCACCAACCGGGACCAAAAGGTCCAGATGAACTGGGACCAATGGCCCACGTGGCCCGGCTGGCCCCCTGGGCTCACGAACCGGGACCAATGCCCACATTGGTCCCGGTTCTGGACTGAACCGAGACTAATGGGCTGACCCGGTCTGGACCAAAGCCCTGTTTTCTACTAGTGAGGGGCCCACATAGTAGCAGCATGTGGTTTGCTGACAAACACTACTATTACCCTCTACCTGCAACGCGTGGTATCTGCCCACGCTACAACTAGGCATCTACCTATAAGATATTTCAAGTAGTGGCACGCGGTTCATGTAGGACATCTCCTGCCCGGACGGAATGTTATACATCTTGCTTGGCTTTGAAAAGGGTGGGTCACTATGGAAGAAGAACTCCGCTCTCGAGGGAACATGTAGGATTGGAACAGGAAGGAGGAGTGGATCCTGCTTTATAGGCTGGCAAGGCTTACCTGCACTTGTGCCTTTGAGCCAGTGCATGCCACAGATTTTTAGTCCTTCCACCACCAAAGCATGTAATTCGGCATAGCTCGACAGGCCCACGCATGTGTTTCCGGTTTTGTCTCGAGAAGTTTGTATCATACAGGCGTGTAACAGTAGAGTGAGAAATGGATGGGAACGCCTCTTGGTGGTTTGATTGTGAATCCTGACATTCTTCTTGAGCAGAGGATTCCTAGTCTAGTTGTTCTGATGGGCTGAGAAATGGATGGGAACGCCTCTTGGTGGTTTGATTGTGAATCCTGACATTCTTCTTGAGCAGAGGATTCCTAGTCTAGTTGTTCTGATGGGCTGAGAAATGGATGGGAACGCCTCTCACGTCCGGTTCTTGGCGTGGCTTCTTCCCTCCGAGCGCCGACTAGTCGACGTTGACATGCATGTTGTATCCTAGAAGGAAAACAATCCGTCAGCATTGAGACGACATGGTGATTTGTTTGACCTGGCCGGCTAGCGTCTAGTTTTCAGGTTATTCTGACTCGAAAGCCTTGGTTACAAACTTTTACAAACCGACTAGAACTGGAGCCGTGTGTGATACTTCCACCAACAGTTCTTGATAAGGGTTGTCTGCAATACATGATTTCCGTGTGCAGGTCTGTCTCGGTGGGTTGTCATATAGAGAGGACGTCATGGCTTTGCATCTTTTTTTTCATTTGTCAATTTGAGATTGCTTTACCACGCTTGTCGCGTGGTCGTGGCTTTGCATCTTGCTCCACCGGCTCCAATTTTGGCCGGTGAAGGCTGGCCGATCTCGGCTTTGTTGGGGAGCATGTGAGGTGTGTGCTCCCCGACTCCATCTGACCGGATTCGGGGCTTTTCTAGGCACTGTTTGTCATTTTCATATCTGGGGCAGCGATTTACTCTATAGAGGCCGCTGATGTCTTCTGGTCTATATCGACAACTTTCCGACATCTCCTTCTACAAGCTACGGGGTTTCAATAAGTTTTCTCCGCTAAGATAGAGGCCTAGAGGTGGCATCGGGCTTTGCGCACAGCATGTTGCGGGTAGATGCAGGAGGAAGAAGACTTCTACACCCAGGAGCGGAGCTACAGGGTGGGCAGGGTGGGCCGTGGCCCACCCTGGGATTTTGGGCCGGACCATATACCTATGAATATTAAGATGGGCCAGAGAAAAAAAAGAAGCCCAACGACTTGTTCTTCCCATCCCCAGGCAGCGAACACAGGAAAACCCAATTTAACGCTCTCTGCGTCAAACAGTTGACTGATCGCACAGGGGGTCGACCGATCGCACTGGGGACGTGATTAAGTGGGCCGGCCCATCTCCCGCTGTAGGAAGTTCCGGTTTTGGGAATTTCTAGAAGTTTCCCAGCCGGTTTTTATCCGTTTCTAGAAGGTTCCTTAAGCGGGTTTTTTATTTTTTGTTTCTCTTTCTTTTTCAGTTTTATCTGTTTTGTTTTCTTTATTTTTCTTTTTCCTTTTTATTTCAAAATAAGTTCGAGAACTCAAGTATTGTTCGAAATAAAAAAATAATATTTTTTGAAAATTATTCACTGTTTCAAAAAACTGTTCCAAATCAAACATTGTTCTCATTTTATCGAAATTTTTCTCATTTTTTAAAAAATTGTTCACAACTTCAAAAAATGTTCGCACTTTACAAAAAGTGTTAGGAAATTTACAAAATGTTCCCATTTTCAATTTTTGCTCACAAATTTAAAAATCTTCGTGAATTTTAAAAATTGTATATATTTTTAGAAAAAGTTTGCCATCTTCAAATTTGTTCATAGATTGTTTGTATTTTCCAAAATTATTTAATTTTTTGTATTTTCCAAAATATTTCATAGATTTAAAAAAATTATTATTTTAAATTTTTTCTCAATTCTGGAAAAAATGTTCATTTATTCAATTTTTGCTCGGAGTTTTAAAAAATTGTTTGTATTTTCAAAAATTGTTCTTAGATTCAGAAAATGTTCGTATTTTCAAAAAAAACATTCACATCTGAAAAATGTTCATGTTTTCAGTTTTTGTTCAGAGTTTCAAAAATGTTCTGTTTCCACTTTTATTCCCAATTAAAAAAATCCATTTTCCTAAAAATCGTAAAATTAAGAGATGTTTGATTTTCTAAAATTTCGTTACAATTTCTTTTTAATATTTCACGTGTCAAAAATTAATTAGTTCCTTAAATAATCTTTTTTGAATTTTCATAAGACGTTCGATCTTACAGTACTGCCTTATTAAAGCCCCGATCTAGGAATTGAACAGCATGCCTCTTCAGGTGCGCTGTTTACTAGGCCATGTGTAGTTTGGGAAAATCCTATTCGCCGCTCGCTGCGGCAAACTGTCGAGCGATCGCAGACAAACGCATCGAGCGACGGACATGGGCCGGCCCACTTATACATAATGCGTCCAACCGGTTTTGGGAACCTTCTAGAAGGTTCCCTGAACCAGGTTTTTTGCTGTATCTTTTTTTCTGGTCCTTTTTTGGTTTTCTATTGTTTTTTATTTCTCTTTTATTTTTATTTCTGATTCTTTTTCATTTTTTTCTTTTTTTTCATTTTCTTTTTCAAGTTTATTTTCTTTTTCAGAACATGTTCGCAGTTTTACAAAATATTTACGATATCTCTTTCATTTCTTCTCTTCCTTTAAAAAATCGAAAAATTTAAATTTTGTTCGTGTTTCCAAAAAATGTTCTCAAAATTCAAAAATTGTTCTCGTTGCACAAAGAAGTACAAAACTTTTGAGATTCAGAAAATGTGTCGGATTTCAATTTATTGTTCACATATTCAAATGTTCGTGCTTCCAAATTTGTTCGGGATTTTTCAAAATTGCTCCCCATTTCAATATATATTCTCAAGATTTTAAAATGTTCGTGCGTTAAAAAATTGACCGCGATTCCAGATTTGTTCAAGATTTTTCAAAATTGTTCTCCGTCCAACTAGTGTGAAGTCGCGTGTTCGAGTTACAGCGCTGGCAATATTTTGTTTTTGCGACTTTTCATGTCGGGAATGTGCCGCCGCTTGCCACTTTAAACGGGCCGGCCCACGCTAGTCGCTCCTGTGCGAAGCGCTGGCACTTTGCCGCAGCGAGTGGCCTGTAGGAGCTCCCTGTAGTTTGTGTGGTCGTGTGTTCGAACCTGATTGAGCACATTAATTTTTGGAGTTTTCGGCTGCGCTCCCGCTGCTGGGCCGGCCCAGTTCGCTGCTTCTGTGTGCGTCGAGACGCTACTCGCCGCAAAATGCGGCGTATAGGAGTTCCCGCAAACGCATCCAACCAGTTCTTCCCGTCCCCGACGCCCAGCCGTGCCGCCTCGTCACCGCTGCGGCGTTGGCCTGCCGTTCCTCTCCTGCTCCCTGCCTTGACTCCCAGCCGGCCAGGAGGCTCCTCCCTCTCCTTCTCTCCCGCCCAACCCTCAGCGCCAACCAAGCCCCCTGTTGCCCTGCCCTGACCCGGCCACCTGGCGCCATCCCGTGCAAAGTGAGCGCCAGTCGCCCAATCACCAGTCTGGAAGTTGGCCGGTGGCAAGTAGAAACCTGCCTCAGGCCCCAGTTAGGTCTCTTTTGGTTCATAGGATTGAAAAATCATAGGAATAGGAAAGTCATAGGAAATGAGATGACATGCATCTCAAATCCTATGCATAGGAATTGTAAATGAGATGCCCTTTGATTCACACCATAGGATTTTTTTCATTGAGTCTAGGCTAATGTTTATTTTCTTATGAAATGTGGAGGATAGGAAGAATTCCTCCATAAAAATAGGATTTCATTCCTACAAACCAAAGAGCTCTAAAAAAATTCCTGTAGAAATCCTATTCTATGAAAATCCTACAAAATTCCTCCAAACCAAAGGAGGCCTTAGCCTGATTTTAGGGTACATATTCGCCAATTTTTATTTATGTTTTGCCTTTTGCTTTCATATGCTATCCAGTACATGAGCCAATGAGCGCACACATAATTTTCCACATCACACCTGCCCCAGGTAGCCTTATTGATGGAAAATATTATTGCTTAGATTCACATGTCATGCTTATTGTAAAAAAATGGACCACCCTGATTTCAAATCCTAGATCCGCCACTGTCTACACCCCCAAGGCTGGGATGTATTTTTTAATTTATGTAAATATGTTTCTTTACTGATTCTAGGCATGGTTCTTTCCCTCCGACGACTAGTCAATGTTCACACTTATCCTAGAAGGAAAACCATCCACCACCATCGACGAAAAATAAGGGGATTTATTTGATTAGGACCCCATAGTAATGTTACTTGGTGTCCATTGATTTGCAAGAAGAAATGATAAAGGATGTGTTCACACTAGAGAACAACCACCAGCTGATAATGGACTAAATCAAGTACCATGATATGACTGGAAAGTTTCTCACTATTTTTAAAACATTCAGTTTTCAGGTTATTCCGACTAGAGAGTTGTCAGGGGATACAAGTTTCGACAAACCGATCAGAACTAGAGCCGCGTGTGATACTTCCACCGAAGGCTCTTGGTACGGGTTGTCTGCATCACATTATTTTCGTGGATAGCTATTATCTAGAGGTGCCCGCCAAAGTAACCTGGCCACCTTTCGGTTGAGCGGAGATTCCTATAATAGAAACCCACACCTTTCCGGCTTGGATGCATGTTTTTGTATTAGCAATAAGAACGTCTCAATGTTAAATTAAGGGCAAATTGTGATCATTATTATTGTTATTTCATGGATCGCCCTGGTTGTATCTACCTCATGACAATGCATGAGCCGGGATTAAGAGACATCTGAAATATCGTATATGGTCCCGTGACATGGCTTTACATTGAGAGATCTGGTAGGCGGGAAAATCTTTTTTATTGTTGTATTAATATGTGTGATCAAAGCATACATGTGGAGCAAGCTTGTAGAGCAAATCTAAAGGATAAGCTGCAAGGAAAGTATGTCCATGCCTATTCAGATTGTAGTAATCTTTTAAATGACTAGCAAAAGAGTCCGTGCGTTGCAACGAGAGAGAAAACATAACACACGCTCTTAACTCAACAACCATCACTCAAGACCATAATAGGTCCATCTCCTTTATTTTTACGAGGCATCATATTTGTGTTGCCGCTTATCCTCCTTATCACCCTCGCCGACGATGGCCTCGGTGTTCACACAAAACAACAAAAAACGTGTGTTGAATATGGTTAATCCTAAGGCGTCTCTCTCTCCCTCTCTCTCCTCCCTCTCCCTCTCTCTCTCCCTCTCTCTCTCTCTCTCTCTCTCTCTCTCGCTCGCTTTCTCTCACTCTCGCGATGAGAAATCTGTTGTTTTCCCCTGCGACATTTTTCAGAGGTATGCATGTGTAGTTATCGATGTTTTCTTTTCCGTATATGGTTATAGTTGGGTGTTTATTTGCAATCCGGATCGCCGACGGTATGAAAAAAAACGAATCTTGCGCTCTAAATTATAAGTTTGCTTCCATAAAATTATTTAACAGGTAAAATTAACATCATATTTAGATTCCACACATTTTTCTAATAAAATTTCATATATAATATATTAAAATCGAAGTTACGGTTTAAAAGATACGGATAATTCAGAAAATCATTTTGTTTGACTCAAATATATTCCAAAATAATATTTAAAAATACTTAACAGGTAAAACTAATCTCATATTCATATTCTATATATTTTTCTAATCAAACTTCATATTTAACATGTTCAAATCGGAGTTACGGTTTAAAAGATATGGATGATTTTAAAAAGCATTTGTTTGACTTAAATATGATTCGCGGATGAATTATCTAAAACATCAGGGGGTGTTTTCAAAAAATGTAAAATAACGGTTCAGGTGTGACTTAAATCCGGATGGCGGGTTGATTTTAAGAAAAGACATGGATTTTTGTGTAAAATACGAAAATAACGATTCGTTTTAACTTACAGGACTGCTGGTTGAATTCTCTGAAATAGAGGGATTTTTCTGAAAAATGTCATGACAGACGAAAGAAACCAAATTTGCTTTATTATTAGGTAAAGATATGATCAAAATTAAGTGCTCATAGTAGTTGCCCGATTCACGGTTCGCTGGGTCCGGGATTCGTGATTCGGTTGTGCATATGAATCGAGTTGGGGGGGGGGGGGGGGGGGGGGAGGGGGGTTATACATCTCTAATCAGAGGACTCCGATTCGATCCTTGGGTTGCTCCTTTTTTATACCCTTTCTTGCCTGTTTCATAGTTTAACTAGAAAATGTACCTAGAAAAATGCTAGTATTACATTGGCCTACTTTACGTGCACAGGAACCTCTTAATGAGCACTTGAATCAATGACATAACAAATACCAAAGTCATCAATGGAGGGAAAGTTTCCACCAAGAATTTCACTTGGACACGTCAAGCTACCAATTTTTTCAACTTGGGCCCGTCAGAGTAAGTATAATAGTGGACTTATAGCCCGCCTACGTAACATTTTTGTCTATATAAAAGAGAGAGACACTGAAAAATGATGAGGGTGGGCTCTCATGCAAGAGCCACCTATATGTGTATTTCTAGACAAATACAATAAATAGTTAGAAAGTGATAAAGAGAAGGTGAAAAATGATAGTACTCTTATAGCAAACCTTGTTATATAAATGAGTATAAGTGATGACTGTATATAGCATGACAAATATAGCCAGCAGTTGGATATACTATTAACCATGCTTTTAGGAGAAAAATAGCAGACCCATCGTCTTCCCCATAAATCCATCCCGTCATCTTCTCCCAATTCCACAACTGCTAAATCTAGATTGCCAATGGACTAGGAATGGGGGAGGGAGGTGATGCACGCATGGGAGAAGAACATGCTGCTGGACGGAGGCGACATCTTCGTGGCCGCCACCATGGCCACCAGGTCTTGGCAGCCTTGGCCGTCACGCCGGCCACCACATATTCGCAGGTCTCACCATTCTCCGGCCTCCGCGTTCTGGTCCGCCGTCGCCGTGGACCGGATACCATCCCAGCGCCGGTCGAGTCGCTGTTGCCGGCTACCCGGCCACTGCGTCTGCGTTGCTGCTGCCCGACCACCGGGTCTGCATCACTGCTGCGTAGCCACTAGCCCGGACGAGTTGCTGTACTCATGAGCACATCAGATTACCGACGATCTTATTTTTTCAGTTTGTTTTGAGATCGGCGAATCGTGCACCAAATCGCTACCGATCTGAGCGAATTCGAATCCCGTACTAGGTCGATCGATGTAACATCTGAGTCGGAGTTCGAAGTCTGTTGTAGTGAATCAGCTAACTATGGCTCATACTAAGATCGAGCGACATCTTGATTATCCATGTACATTGAACAAATTTTGAGTGATTGAACCATTGCCCGAATGGCTTAAACTGCACACGAGCATGGCTTTGTGATCAATGTTTAAGACGAGGATATGGCTTTAGACCTCTTCTCTATCCATCCAACCATTGTTACCAAGAATGAAGTTCATAATAAATCTCAATTTGTAAACAAATGGATGTATGTTTCTCTCTTTCAGAGCTAACATGGCGTAGATGAAAAAAAAATTGTGTCGTGCAATTTTTTTTGTCCGAATCAAACTAATACTCCCTTCGTTTCTAAATATTTATTTTTTTAGAGATTTTAAATGAAGTATCACATATAAATATATATAGACATATTTTAAAGTATAGATTCACTCATTTTTCTCTGTATGTAGTCACTCGTTGAAATCTCTAGAAAGACAAATATTTAGAAATAGAGAGAGTAGGATATAGTAAATCAACTCAATTGACTGCCGATACATAAATCAACGTCAGATAGGTGTGCAACTAGTATTGATGGTTGCAGAACAAGTATTGCTTATGTATTTACAACCGTTTTATAATTTTTGATAGGGAAAAAATTCACATGTAAATGTAAATTGAAGGATGATCTTGTGAGCCCCCCGCTTCCGCTCCTGGGCAACACGGGGCGAACCCCTAGATCCGGCGCCAGGCCACCCACGGCCGCCTCCTCCCTCTGTCGTCGGTGGCGGCCGTCTCGGGCTTCGCCCGTGCGGCTGTTGGCGGCGGCGGGGCATCCCTGCGTGGTCCCCTGCCCAGATCCGTGCCCCATCTCTCCTCCCGACGACGACACCCCCTCTCCGGCATCCTCTCCTCGCGCGGTGCTTGGCCCCGAATCTGGCCTCTGAGGCGTCGGCCATGGCGGCCGCCGTCCCGGCCGTGCTTCGGGGTGGCTTGAGATCCAGCTGCCCGTCTAGCCGCCATGGTGGCCTCCCTTCCAGATCCGCGCTGGTGGCAACATGTGGTCCTTCTCTTGACCGGCGGGAGGACGTCTAGGGGATGTGGCCCCTCTGCTCGGCCTGGGAGTGATGCCCCTGCTTCGGTTCTTAGGGTTGCTCCCCGGCTGGATCTAGGGGTTTGAGCGCCGCATGCCCCTTCCCCGCTGGATGTCGTGGTGGTCTGGTCCGTCGTTCTGGCGTGGTGCTGGGGCTGCTCCCTGTGTTGGTGGAGATGCTCGTGGTGGGTGGATGCCGGGGCGGCGGCCCCGGGCTGTGCGGGCGGCACCGGCTCTACGACGAGCGGCGGCCACGAGGGCTGTACTGTAGCCTCGGTCATGCGGGCGACGAGGTTGTGGCAGGTGTGCTCTGTCTGGTGAAGATCGATGCCCTTCGCTCGTGGATGCACCCACCGGTCTGATCCGGCCATGGCGGCTTTGTCACGTCGGCCCGTGCTCTCGGGTTCGGGTGGTTGGGAGTGGAGTGTGGGACCGGGGAAAACCCTTGGCCTTTGGTGGCCACGGCGAGGCCGTCTCCATTTTCTTGGAGTCGGTCTCCCCTTCTTGGAGGCCTCGTTGAGATCCCCTTCTGCTTCCTTCTTCCACGCTCCGCATGGGGCGAAAGTCCTAGTTCCCCTTGTGGGCGGCGGCGACGTGTCGACGTCGTTCCCTTCCTGGAGGCGTCGTCTGGGGTTCGTGGAGGTGTGGATGGTGCTTTTCTGCTTGGCGAGGGCAATGTGGCGGCGAGCTGTTCAATGTTCTTCGTCTTCTCCACGCGGTCTTCATCTTTGGTAGGTGCTCTTCTTCTTGCGTCTGGTTGGGTGGCTGCCCAGGTGGTGGTGAGGTCGTGGGATCCTAACGAAGGTGGTGCTCTGCTCCCTCATGCCCGAGCTGCCAGGCGACATTGTCCAATCGGCGCCCTTCGAGCCAGGGCGAGAGGATAGTGGTCTTCTTCGTAGGTAGAAGCGAGTGGCTTGTCGACCTTGGCATGTTCTGCAGGAGTAGGCGAGGAGATGTTTGTCGATGCTGGTTTCTTGCTGCCCGCCCCCTGCTGCTGGTGTGGCTACTGCTCATGGTGTGTGACCTTGGTGATCTTGGCTAGGCTCCTATTACCATCTCTTGTTTGCCTGTATCACAAATAGGTCGTAAGCTGCTACAGCTCTATGTATCTTTGCCGTTTCTTGCTTTTTTACTAGTTGTACGCTTACTTGTATTTCTAGCCGGTTGATGGCTTTGTTAATTCAAAACCGGTTTAGATTCGAGCCTTTTATCGGGCTCGGCCGACACCTTTTCTCTAAGAAGGATGATCTTGTGTACATCCTACGCAAGTTCTAATACATTTGAGATATTTGATTTCAGTTATATAGAAGATCTATTGCTAATGTTCCATTAATGTTTTTTTCTAGCGGCAACAATAAATGTGAGGATTTTAGGTACTACATAGTCTATAAATGTGAGTAGTAAGGAAGGCATCCAAATTTAAACTAGGACCGGACCCGGAGGTGGGTGTACATCATAATAACACGGCATCTCCCATTAACTGTCAGAACATGATACATGTATGATGCCAAAGTCTCGCCCAGATGTAATATATATGCATGATTGATATGCTACAATCATATAGAACGCATGTGAGCATATGACATGGTAAAGACATACTACTACCATGAAGCGAGAAGATGGCAAACCAAACAAGCCAGAAGATAGGTAACTGAAATTCGAGATACCTATGTACAAGGCGATAAATACACTACATGAGACAATATCAGGTGGAAACCACATTTTCAGTGGAAGCTTGGAAACCATATGTTCAAGAAGTAGGGATCATGTCTTATCTAAATAAGTGTCGTAGGCTTGAGAAGCATCGAGGATTAATCTACTGCAGCGGTGCAGCATACGTGAGCAGTTCTGTCAATTTGTCCTTAAGGATTTGTTTGACCTGGCCCCCATGATGGTCCTACTTGGCGTCCATTGCAAGGACAAGCGACCAAGAATGCGTACCAGCCGCCACCTGGGATTCATGTGATGGAAAAGTGTCTTATTGTTTGCAAGTAGAAAACCATAACTATACACGAGTATATATTGAAGTGTCTACTTATTAGGTCATTCTTAACGGGTACATGTTTTCGCACGCCGATGAGAGTAGGCGCCATGTCGGATACTTTAGTTTCACCGCGACTCAACCCAGTCGAGAGGACGGATGTGAAATATAAGTTCAACTCTACATGCATGTTGTCAAGTATATTTATGCCCTCTTGAAATCATTAAAAAAAATCTTTGTTTATGCTCTCTGTTAACATTTATTCTCCAAGTTTTTTTTCGAAATTCATGATATTTTTTAAAATTTCCTGACATTATTTAAAAATCACAAACTCTTTTTGAATTCACAAACTGTTCTTAAATTTCGGAACATTTTCTTAAATCTATGACCTTCGTTCAAATTCATGAATATTTTATAAAAAAATCTGTCATTTTTTCCAAATTCATGAACTTTTTCAAACTCACAAACATTATATTATAAATTGGGAAAAAATCGAATTTGTGACTTCTTTATATATTTTTTGTAACCTTTTGAAAATCAATGGCCGTGGCACGGGTCAACGGTCATTGTCAACTGGCGACCAAAGACCACGGAGCGAGCGAAAGCAAGCGCTACTGGCTCGCGGCCTATGGAGTTAGCGCGGGCGCTGGTACGCGAAGTGCCGCTCGGAGCGCCGATTAGGAGCTTTCAGCAGACAGGCCGTACCAGGCCGGATGCAATGTGGGCCATCACACACGGGCCGGTCTGCCACTTGTCAGCACGCCACGGAGGCCCATCTTGTTAGCCGCAGACCAAGGAGGGAGGCGGAGCGCCGGCGTACGGGATTTTTTGTCCAAAAGGACTCCCTGCCAAATGCTATTGACAAAAAGGACTACCTGCAGATAAAATTGTCAAAAAGGACCCCCTCATCAGTGGCGGCAGGCGACACGTGTCACCTGCCGCCACACCAGGAGGCGGCGGGCCCTGCCGCCACGCCAGGAGGCGGCCTCGCGGGGCAAAACGGGTTTCGCACATTGGCGTAGCTGGGACGGAACGGGACAGGAGTGGCGGGCCCGGCCGCCACTGGGCGAGGCGGCGAGCGCTGCCACTGCAGTTCCTTGGCCGACAGTGCCTGCTGCACGCGGGCCGAGGCATGGGCGACACCTCTCTGTTAACATTTATTCTCCAAGTTCTTTTGTTGCTTTGCACGCGCGACACTTTTCTTGTTGCAGACGGCACTGATTCTCATGCGCGCGGACGACAATGAATTTGACGGGCGGGAATCACTCCTGCTTTCTTCAACGGATGCGACGGCACTGCGGGAATCGCTCACTTGCTGCGGGAATCCGAGGATGTGGGAATCTGTTGTGCCAACACTATAGGGATCCTCTTCCTTTTATATAGTATACATCTGCTCCGAGCGCAAGCACACTGTCTCTGGCCTCCTCTTCTCATCTCTAAGTGTGTAAGAAGAGAGGGAAAGATAAATTCAATACGCACTTTCACTCGTGATTTAGGGTGATTTAGAGTTGGATTTTAAATATGGTGAAGTTGAAGAAAAGATAGAAGAAGGTAAGATCACTACACCACGCACCAGATTTCCCTACCAACGACTGTTGGGAAAAGTCTCTAATACCATCGGACCGTTGGTTGGGAAAAGTTGTATCAGACTGTTGGTTGGTAATGCATATGCGTAGCAACTGAGGGTCGGTCGGGAATGCTCATATATTTAATGTCAGGTCATAGGTTGGGAATACGAGGACTTCCATCAGACTATGGGTCGGGGATTAATGCCGACCGACTGTTGGCAGCTAATTAGGCCAAGAAGTCGCGCACGCGGGAACAGAAAAAGTTAGCGCCAAAATTAGCCCAGCCCACTGAAAACTCCCTCTCTTTTTCCCCTTTCGCTCCTAAATCCCCAAATCTCTCAATCCCCATCCAATTTCTACATCCGCCGCCGCCATGCTCGAGCTCTTTGTCCGCCGCCGACGCTACTCTCTGCGGCCGGCTGCGTGCTCTCCAGCCGGCGAGGACGCAACCCCCTCCCCATCTCCCTCACTTACTTCAGCCTGCGCACCACTGAGCCAACTCCACACCGCCGCAGCTAGGCTCGAGCTCTCTCTCCGCTGCGCTCGCTCGGCCTCCACCTGCAGAGGCTCTCATTGCCGCCACGGGCTCGAGCAGCCTCCGCCGTGAGGTTCTCTCCATGTTGCTACGCGCTCGAGCACCCTCCGCCTCCAGGTGCTCTCTTTTATCCTGCTTATCCCCCTCCCCCGTCGCTCACCACACCACCCTATATGCACAGGTGGTCCTGCCGTTGCCGTCCACACCCTGCCGATGGCTGCCCTTTTCTTCTGCGCCCAAGCTCAGCCATCGCCCCTATGTGCCGCCGGCCAAGAAGGTATGCTCCGAGATGCCCCTTGCCGATCTGATTAGGACTGTGGGCCGGTTATAGTCCCTCTAAAGGCATGGCTTTTGTTACCTCTGCTGTTAGGTATTTCCCTGTGAGACAACGACTTTATCTCCAGAAATCGACCTGCTGGATGGACTGGTCGAAGAAATTTTCCAGTATAAGTCCGTAAATTTTCCTTTCACATGTGCAGGTTTATATTATGTGTGGATTTGGAAGCTATTTCTACGTTTACTATGTGATTTGAGAAGAAAACTGTGGCCCCATGCCTTGCTACCATGATGCTTGACTATACGGCATGCCCCATTGACATGCGATTCATATCTGCTGGGATTTTGAATTGAATAGGTGTGAAATATCTAGTAGCTATATGGATTCATTGGCTCTAAAAACTGTTGCCCCAATGTCTACAATTTGGGGTCATGTAGGTATGATATAAATCTTAGATTTTGTTGGTTCCGTAGTCGCAATTCATTGGTTTAGTAATGGCTTCATGTATGCAGGTGAGGCGTCACTCCTTCATCAGGTTATATGTCAACCTGAAAATCATCTAGGCTACAGGATAGTTCCCCAAGAGCCCCAATTGCAAGTACATATAATAAAACACTACTCTGCAACTATATAAGCAAGGCATGATTAGAAAATTATTTGCAAAAGTGAGGCTGCACATGCTTGCAATTGCTTATTTCGAGCTCAAGCTTTTAGTTTATAATGATGTGACCACATGCTTGTGTTTCTTTTCATGTTTATTAATCTGACGGAACTATATGATGCTAATGATGGTTGCAGTACTTTAACCTGAAAAGCATCTTATTTATGCCCTGCTTCCCGGATATTTTAAATATCAGAATGTTATGAACAAATGAAATCAAACTATTTGTTGTAAGTTGTAACATTGGTGGTTTCATGTCTCCGTTGTTCGCACGGGGCGACCTCATAGTTTCATCCATTGGGACTAAAGTTGGCAAAAGTAACTAGAAGTGATCATTTTTTCTGGGTACTAGCTCATTTGTAGTAGAACACGATCTATATTGTTGGTTTTTGATGTTTGTTGGCAGTCATAAAAATGTCACTACATAATTAGGTCAAATTATAGAAACCTGAAATTATTGTGCACATAGACCTAATATTGACCTGATGTTGCGGTAACAGCAAGCAAACAAACTGTTGGATTTATGTCTTGTTATAGAGGAATCTATTATTGCTCTGTTTTGCACACTGGTGAAAATTTAACCACCAGTATTTTCAATCCATATATTGAGCTAGGTGTTCACCCTTCGCCGACATATTCATAGATTTTTTATGTACTTTGTTTATTACAAACATTTATATAAACATATAATATATTATATATTTATATTAAGGACTCCTAGGTTCTAGTTATTGTACACCTTCTGCTCAATATTTTACAGAGTAATAAAGCATGGATGACAAATTTTGTTGATCTAGGTTGTCATAATTAATTTGCTTAGTGGATTTTCATAAGTAATTCACATGCTATAACTTGGAGGATAGAACTTAGCCATGCACTATGCATGTTAACTATGATGGTACTTTGGGAAAATGGCACACGATTAGACTGACTTTATATGTAATTGGTGTTAGAAATGTACTCCCTCCGTCCGGAAATACTTGTATGAAAAATGGATGTATCTAGAACTAAAGTACGTCTAGATACATCCATTTCTCCGACAAGTATTTCCGGATGGAGGGAGTATTTTGTAAGCAGATAAGATCAATATGCTCAACATGCTACCAATTCTAACGTGTGGTCGTACTTTGATATTCCAAAAACAAAATCATATCATTTTGTAGCTTTCCCCCTCCCCCTTCTGAAATTTCTTTGAAGCTCCACCACTGCTTGTCACCATAGGTTACACTCTTGAGTGTTGTTCTGGTTTTGAAAAATTGGGAACCTAGAGAGGCTAGACATTGTGCAATGTAATTGCTAATTTGTTCTCTGAGAAGTTTCAGCGGAGGCTTGCTGAGCAGTTCCAGAAGTAGATGTCTGGTGCTGAGGCTGGCGCCAGCATTGGTGCTGCCCAGGATGATGACGATGACGTTGTAGAGCTCGTCCCTGGAAAGACATTCAAGAAGCTGCGGAGGAGAAGATAGAACCTGAAGTGAAGGAACCAAAGATGCAGAATAAGAAAGATTGTCGTAATTCATTATTGTGAAGGGTTGCTTGTTAGTTTTGGTTTGACTGGCATCTACCGTGCCATAGACAAACTCTTGTGAGAACTCTGGCCTACCTTTCATTTCTAGCCCTCTGGTTGAAGCAGTAAAGTTCTTTTATGTTGACTTGCATCATTATTGGTTTGGGTTTTCTAAAAAGTATATTCATGAATCAGTTTCACAATTCTATTGAACCATGTAAGCTATGAACTATATACATTATCTGAGACAATGTTTAGATGAAGAGAATAACCAAAATATTGTGTATACCATCACCAAGTAACAAGAGAAGATAGACCAACATTGAAAGTTACTAGTCAATGTACAGAGCTATATAGCGATATACTTCTTCTGGTTGTTTTTTATTAAAATTTAGTTGTTTGACACCCATCTCCCCCAACTAACTTTCAGTGACCAGGTGCCTATCCATGGCGGCAACGACATCGGTAAGATCTCAATCTCTCACTTGGCTTCTCCCTCCCCTCCCCCCTCTCTCTATGTGCTGCAGTGTGCAGATTTGAACTAGGCCATAAGTTTAATAATATCTTAAAAAAATCTATGCTGCTTTGCTTCATGGAAATAGAGAAGCCCTTGAAGCAGTAAAGTTCTTTATGTGCAGCAGTTAATTAAGCTTCATTATTGTTTTGTAATTTTCTAAAAAGTACTTTCATGAACTGGTTACACATGTTTTTTCTTTTGATAGCAGGCTTGGCATAAAGTTTTGTTTTCTGTTGTTTTTCAGTGAATGATTTGGAAAATGTAGTAGCATGGTGGACAAAGGTCACAAACAGATCTTGGCTTCAAAGTTACATTCAAATATGTCACTTTCTTTGCATTCAAGAGGTTAGTCTTTTATAAGAATTTCTTTCTGCTGCATTTTCTAACAGTGTCAAGGCGAACTGATTTTGTCAGGCTAATTTTTTTGTGGTGTATTATGATGGTCTGTGAAAGTAATTTTCTGTCTTCTGATTACGGAACCATTTTTTTTCTTGTTTCAGAGTATTTTTCACATTACTAATCATACCATGGCTTTTACCAGGATTTGGAGCCTCGGTTTGTTGGTGAAGTAACGTTTGAAGGAGATATTAAATTGTTGTTTGTGATAGAAAGTGACTTGCCTATAGCAGAGGACTTTGAGCATGTCACTGATTTGCAAATATTGAAGGATCCACCTATCCCCATGGGTAAATTCGTTGCTTAGGAAATGCTTTTGCTGCTACCTATTATTAATCATCTAATTTCTTACTCCTTTCATTTATGCAGGAATGGCCTGAAGAGCGGTATCCCCATGTCCTGAAGAGAATTGTCCTTTCATTTAGCAAATGCTTTCTCTGCTAGATTTGTTACTCCTTTCAAGTATCCTAGGATATAGCAAAATAAGTTACAGGAAACACAAGAGGGGAGCTAAAGCTACCCATTTCCCCATAAGTGATAATGAATTCTCTTTAGTTGCTTTGGTATGAAATGATACTGAAGGCAGCTTCAAGAAAATATCACGTTGTCCAGTTATCGTGCGGAAATATTAACCAGGGATTTTGACTTGCAGATTTTCAAACTGGAGGATGTTCTCCAATGATATTTAGAAGGAAGGCTTTGATGTCAAGTACTAGAAGGACACAAGGATCTTGGTTGAAGGCTGTGAGGATGTGTATTTAGTTGCCCACTATAAGGAGCCAAGGCAGATGATGTGCCTCTTAAGACAAATTCTAGAAAATAATGTGAGGAATTTTTGCTCTTAGGCAATGAACAATAATGTTTACTCCGCTTAATTAGTTTCATTAGTTTATAGGAAACTTGGATGGTCATTAGTTACTAATAGATGATGTATTTATATGTGAAAATTAATGAAATGTATGTTGTTATTGTTTGCATCTGGTTCAATATTTTTGGATGACATGCACTGTAACTTGATGTATATTCTGTTGGTAATTCGAAGTCCACCTATGGGAGGGCTAATGGATGATGGTCAGCAGAAAAAACAGTCTAACAATCGGCCGGAAAGGCTAATGCTAGGCCCAACATAATGTTGGTCGGGAAAGAATACGTTGTGAGATAGTCGGTTGGGAAAGGCCCATGGCATCCCAACAGATTGTTGGTTGGGAAAGAAATCCTTGTCTGATAGTCGGTAGGGGAAGGCCCATGGTAGCCCCAGCAAATTGTTGGTCGGGAAAGGCCTAGGGAAGGCCCAACAGAATGTTGGTCGGGAAAGACACCCCATCACCAACAAGAAGTCGGTCGGGAAATCTATGTCGGTCGGGAAAGGGTTTTCCCGTCTGGGCTTTCCCCAACAAACAAGGTCGGTCGGCAATAGTCTTTCCCGACCGACTGTCTGTTGGCAGAACCTGTATTCCCAACAAATCTGGTTGTTGGGGATGCAGTGTCGTGGTGTAGTGGATCTATGTATTTTTGTTGGTTTCGTTTGCATACATGATGTTTTTACTCTTTTTGTTTAGTTCATAACTATGTGTTCTGTGTTGTGTTAGGCATTATTTCATCACTTTTTGGAGTCATTTAGAGCTTCAGCAGTAGGATTTGCCTAGCAAAGTGAAGTACGAAGTTAAAGATCAAGGTATGAGCTTTGCAATACATTTTTTTTGTGTGCATGCAGGGTAGTAATTAGTTAGCCTTTTAGCTCCTCATTAGCTATGCGATGTTAGTGCTTAGAGGTTAGAAACAATTTCAAATGACAGATGTTAGCTGCGTCCATTAGTATTGACATGCGAGAAGATCTTAATATGGTAATTAAGAAAAAAATTGGTATATCATTTCATGTGGTATGTTTATTAATAAGTCTATGGTTAGGAAACCTTAGGTCTACTTTGTTATGTTGCAATAATCTAAATTTTATATGTTAAGATTAGGTGTTAATGTACTTAATGATGTATGTAATTAGGTAAAATAATTCATCTTAGTAGCAAACAAGGAGGAGATGACGTGATTGAAGAAATTGTGTTTCCATCTTCGCTGTCCCTTTTGAGGTGATGACCACATACATGCAAGTGCTATTTTCATACTTTTGATAGCAGAAAGAAAAATCCGTGTGTAATATTGATGTTCATGTGATAATAGGTTGACTCCGTTCATATAATACTGGTGACGGATATTTATTCGAACTGTTGGACTCTTAATTGTATTCGCAAGCACATCCATATTGGAGCTAAGGTATAAAATGACACCGTAATTTTGTTAATATTTTTTATATTGATGTACTGTTGTGAATAATGTGCATGCCGCTGCAAATATTATTATTTGTAAATAAATGGTTGTTATCGTATGACATGAAAAAATTATATAAAGCCGGAAGAAATTAAATGTTTTACTCATATGGTATTAAAATGTTATTATCGTACTATTATGTTTAGTGGTTGTTTGGATAGTGAGTAATTACCCTCGGTTTTGTCATAACATGTTGTAAGAAAATTAGTTTTTACTAGTTTTTCCAAAAGCTCAGTTTTTGCATGTTACAAGAACCAGTTTAGGAAATTTTTGGAGTAGTTAGAGAAAAGCAAACAGAGTTTTAGTTTGTTACGCTAATAGACGAGTTTGAGAAAAAATAGATCTTTAAATACCGAATATTTGTAACAAAAATACAGTTATTATTTTAGTCGTATGATATGTAAATGTTGTCATCGTACTAGTACTAAATGTTCAGTTACCAATTATTTGAAATGTAAACATGTATGTTGGTTAGGTACTATGGAAAATTTACTAGTGTACTATGGGAACGTCTTACGCGACGGTCCTTTCAGGGTGGATGTGTCCTTGTGTGAGTCGACTACAGTTGTAGTGAGAGACATGGTCAACGTGGGTTACACAACAGTTAGAAGGTGCATCCGAGCGGTGTTTGGCCCAGGGATGCAGGGAAAAAAATGACAATGGAGGCCTTCCTCGTTGACGGAGGAAATGATGGGACCACTACTAGGAAAAAGCCTGTTAATGGCGCACCTATTTTGGCCATTAATGGCGCACTATAGGTGCGCCACTGTCATCATGCCACTAGTAACAAGTACTAATGGCACACCCCTGGTGCGCCATTAGTATATCAGATAATAGTGACGCATCACATAGTGCGCTATTATTATGTCCAACGGTGCGCCATTACTATCTGACTTAGTAATGGCGCACCAAAAATTCAGAATTCTTTTTCGTTTTTTTCTTAATCTCGGGTCACTATGGCTTAATCTCAGGTCAATATGCTTAATCTTAAGTCAAACCGTACTCCGTGGTCAAACTTTCTGGAAGGTCACCCATCCTCACACTACTCCAGTCCGAGCACGCTTAACTTTGCAGTTCTATCCAACCCCAGCACCACTTCACTTAACAGGCACTTATTGATATATCTATCATATCAATCCTATTAAACATTGTTGATGTCTAGGACTTTGTTCATGTTCATGAGTGTGATGAAATTTTGAAAAAATATTTCAAACTTCCCAGTCATATTACATATCATATTTTGAAAAAAAAATTGAAACCAATTTTTTTTCTGTTAATAGTGGCGCACCTAGCAAATGGTGCGCCATTACTAAGTTTGAAACCTTTTCCATTTCCCCCCTCTAGATCTTAAAAGCCCCGTATCTTTCGTTCTGTTAGGTTTTTGGGGATTCTGAAAATCTTCAACGGGGTTCCCCCGTTGAATTCGGATGTAACTTTTTGAGTAGATGATTTTTCATATAAAAACTTTTTAATCCAAGTTCGTATGCAAAAGTTATGCCCATTTTACTAAATTCCAGAGAGATTTTGCAAATAAAATCGAAATTCATATTTGTAAATTTTCCCAACAACTAGACCGCATTTCACATGAGAAACTTATTTTCTTTTATTTTTTGACATTTCCATCATTTTCTTTTATTTTTTCTAAAACTGAAAAGGCGGTCCATGGGGGGGCGGGGTGCAAAGAAAGTTAGTAATGGCGCACCTTCACAAAGTGCACCATTACTATGTGTATGATTTGGTCAAACCTTGGTCAAATTTAGTAATGGCGCACTTTGCGTAGGTGCGCCATTACTAAGTTTGACCAAGGTTTGACCCAGTCATACACATAGTAATGGCGCACTTTGTACAGGTGCGCCATTACTATGCCAACTAGTAATCGCGCATTATCCCCTGGTGCGCCACTGTTCACAATTTTTTTTCAAAACTAGTAATGGCGCACCACACACCAGTTGCGCCATTAGTAATATGTCAATAATGGCGTACCTGTATCTGGTGCGCCACTGCTAGTAGTGGACAGCTGCCCGTTGGGGCTTGCGGCCTGTCACAGGTGATTGGTCGTGGGGGTCGTACATGAGGTTTGCAAACAATCCCAATAACTCAATGTATGGTCAGCCGATGGTGTATGTGGAGTTCATTTCAGTCACTGATGTTGCCGGATGCAGTAGCAGGGGTGGTGAGGTCGAGTTGGCTATCACATCAGCCCCTAGCATCGGCCCATCGGAACCGACGGGCGGCCAGCCTGTGTATGACACAGGATATTGGTCTGCGGCCGTTGACATGAGCGAACACGTGGAGGGATTGCTGGAGGCGCTAGATGATGATGATCATTCTTCTACGTCTTCAAAGGGCAAGAGTACTGCATCATCAAAGGGCGAGACTTATGCATCGTCCAAGGGCAAGAGTAGTGCATCTTCGAAGGGCAAGAGTTCTGCATCGTCCAAGGGTAAGAGTTCTGCATTCTCGAAGGGCAAGAGTTCTGTATCGACGGAGGATGACGATGATGCCTTCATGTAGTTTTTTAGCTGTATTCCAGTTCTACCATTTAATTCAGATGTACTTGCCTTATTAGATTGTACTCTCTTATTGTATGACATTATGTTCTACTCCCTCCATTTTTGTATACAAGGCCACAAACTCATATTACAGGTACCAAGGCAAAAGTTAATGTCTTCTAAGTCAATGTTGCAAGGCAGCTTGTCTCCTTATTTGCCATGTAAATTAATGTGTATCTTCTCTTTCATGCACATCAAGCCAATGCTCTCACTCCCGTATGCATGCAAGGGGTAGTTAATGTCCTCCTTTACTAGTACTACGAGATAAACATCATTAATATTGCATCGATTAGTGTTAGTGGTCTTGTATATCTGCAAATTGTTATTTTGATAGTGGCCTTGTATATAAAAATGGAGGGAGTATCTTAATTTCATTTTGTAGTTGTTGCACGATGTTCAATAATTATGTTCTAAAACTATATTTGTTTTTCATTACGACATGGTACAACCGCAAATAAGATACATTGTACTACTGAAATGAAGCTACATTTAACTACTGAAATAAAGCTACATTAAACTGCAGAAATTAAGATACAAACGATTGCGAAATTTAATATACTACCACAGGAATCTACTGAGTCCAGCGTGAATATTTTTCTTTTTCATCGCCAACTTCTTCTGCTGCCTTGGCCTCACAGCAACGGATTCCCGCCCGTGGAAATGAGCGTCGTCGCGTGGGAATCCTGGCCGTTTGCCACATTACAGGTTGTCGGGCCGCATGCGTGGGAATCGTCATGTGAGAATCAATCACCGCAGTCTGCAACAGGGACGCTGCCGTGCGTGCAGTAGCAACAGAGGTGCCGCCTACAGGTTCCCGCAACGTGTGATTAATTCCCGCAGTGCCGTCGCATCCGCTGAGGCAAAAGAAGCAAAAGCCGGAGTGATTCCCGGGCAACAGCAGGGCATCAGTGTTGTCACTCATTATATTCCCACCCGTGAAATTTGTCGTCCTCCGCGCGTGGGAATCATCTGCAACAGCCACATCCTTTTTTACCTCATCCGCCCGTGAAATTCATCGTCATCGCGCGCGTGGGAATCATCCCGGTCTGCAATAGAACAGGTTGTCGGGCCACATGCAGCACAAACAGTGCGGCCGCCTACTGCGGTGGCGGCATGGCCCACAGTCTCGTCGAGCGTGCAACTGTACCTGTCGGCCTGGGGCGGGCAGAGGCCGCCTCACCCGATGGCGGCGGGCCCACCTGGCCTCACCCGTTTCGTCGTGGCTCGAGGCACTGTACGAGAAACGTTTTACCCGGGCGGCCGCCTCCTAGCGTGGCGGCATGTCCGGCCGCCTCCAGGCGTGGCGGCAGGTGCCATGTGTCGCCTGCCGCCACTTGTTAAGGGGTCCTTTTTGTCAATGTTTTCGACGAGTGGTCCTTTTTGACAATTCTGTTGGTCAGGGGGTCCTTTTGGACAAAAAAAATCGGCGTTTCGGCAGCGGCAGCGACCCCGCACGCTCCCGGATCGAGGTAGAGCCTCAACAGGTCGCTTCTCGTGTTTGTTCTTAATCCATGCCGGAACCTGCAGTTGCTACTCGTGCCCAATTGCAGATTCACGGCGACTTGTTTTCGGCTGCCACGCGGAAGCTCGATCTCCCACCTGCGCAAATGCCATTGGAGACTAGCAGTCCCCTGGAGGCTGACGACGGTTTGGTGTCTGGACGCTGCACACACTGGCTGAAGCTTGCGGCGACTCAGATGACCTGACGAGCCAAGAGATGTTCCTGGTGACCGAAACAAAGGGATAAGGAAGCAGAGGTGCAGGATCTTTGATTCCACTGGGATTGGGAGACTACAGAGGTACTGACTTTGCTTCCATCTTGACTCCTGGGCAATGATTTTGTGCTTAAACGTTTTAGATTGCCTAGCACTGTAATTAAACAACCTGCTAAAATAACCAGCACATGAATGAATGGAAGTGCACATACAGTGAAGGCAATGTTGACAAGCAACTCTGTTGATAGGCACTGCGTTTGCAACCTGCAAGTAAACTTTGAACCGCATATTGGCAGCGTCATCCAGCTTGTTCCAATACATGGGATGTGTGAAGATTACCCCTCTTGCGACAAGCCTACCATGCGGCTATGCCTCTAAGTCGTGCCCCGACACGTGGAAGATATAGCCGCATCGTGGATGTGACAGGAGTAATCGGATATTTTTGATGCAGTTTTTTTTAGGTCCTATTTGTGTTCAGGATCTAGATCGTACCTCTTTGCTTTAAAAATCTGTCACGCCTGCAGATCAATCTACAGCGGACGAAGAATGCAAGTTCAGAGAACTCGCAACAAGTTCAGAGTTCAGAGTTGAGGTGTGTGTTGGGCATTGCCCACTGCGGCACTGCCAGGAGAGTGCGTGTGTGACTCGCCCAGCTGGGGCTTACTTGTACGCGGGTTGGTGGATGCTGTAGTAGACAGACAATGAGAAAAGTGTAATCTCCTTTCCCCTCTCGCACGCTCTCTCCTCACCTACTCTGTTCTTCCCCTTACCCCTCTTGTTCTTCCTCGATTCCTCATCTCCTCTAGTTCGGGCCCTGACAAAATCCACGTCTAGACAGGACTGGGCAACATCTGAAATTCATGATCGCTGCAGAGGACTGCAGTCTGCAGCTGAGCTTCTTAAGGTAATCGCTGCAGAGGACTGCAGTTGAGCTTCTTGAGGTAATCGCTTCAGTGGTCTGCAGCTGAGCTTTCTTCAGGTAATCCCATTGCCAGCGAAATATCCGATGCATGATTGCTGTCTTTAGTTAATCATGCTGCTTCTTTATCGTGTCATTTTTTTGTGCCAGCGAAATATCTTCTCCTGCATGCATGATTGCTGTCTTTAGTTACAGGACATGCTGCTTCTTTATCGTGTTCAGGACGCTTTGGACCAATCATCCACACAGTGTCATCTTTGATTCAAAGAAATCCCATTGGAATTCTGAGAAGTGGGCTTCTTTTAAATGTTTTCGTATAAGAACCTTTTTTTATTCAAAGGAATTATATGGAATTTTGGAGGATTCTGTTCTTTGGGATTTCCCCCCTATAAAGCTTGTCTGATTTGTTGGACTGAGAACCATATGAATTTCATGCGCAATTCAAAAGAAGAATATTTATTGAGTCTAACCTCATGTATTTGTTCCATTCAAAAGTGACATGTTAAGAGTTTGTGACATGTCTCATGCTAAAGTGTAGCGCTGTCTAATGTTTTCCTAAAAGTGTAGTATAGTAATAGTATTGAAAAAGAAGTGTATTGTCATGAGCGATGAGAATCTAAGAGCCAGATCTAATAGACTCATGAAGAATGCATTTTTTCTTGTTTTAAGGGTATTGTGTTTGTAACTGCAAATGGATCACCGAACTATTACCTCACAAAAAGTTTTTTTTCTTTTCGAAAAGGGTTTATCCCCTGCCTCTGCATCAGAGTGATGCATACGGCCAATTACCTCACAAAACGAAAAGTACTGCAGCGTATTCTATTTGATGAAAGCGCAGAACCAAAGGCCCTATCGTTATCACTTCTGGAGCACATCACCAACAGTTTCTCTGATGACAAAGAAATTGGCTGTGGTGGCTTTGCAAGGGTTTATAAGGTATGCCTATACAGTAACTCTCAGTTAGTCAGCTACCCTCGTCTTGATCATGGTTTCTGTGTCACTTAAGTTGACGCTGCCAAAGCATGTTGCTGTTATAGGGAATGCTTGACAATGGCACTGTTGCTGTGAAGAAGCTTTGCAATATGCTTGATATGGATGAGAAGAAATTCAGCGAAGAAATTCGTTGTCTGATGAAGGCGACGCACAAAAATGTAGTACGGTTCCTAAGATATTGCTCTGACAGACAAGGGGAAATGGTAAACTGCGAGGGAAAACTTGTCTTAGCAGATGTACGACAAAGGCTACTCTGCTTTGAATATCTACCTAAAGGCAGTCTAGATAAGCACATCACCGGTAGGCTGATGTCGCATGTATTTGGTTCAAGCATCCATTTATTTAGTGTTTAGTGACTACTGACGACTTCAAGTTTCTCAAATACTAAACCAACTTTCTGCTCTCCGTTTTCTAGATGTATCTTGTGGACTTGAATGGAGAAAGCGCTACCAAATCATCAATGGAATTTGTGATGGTTTATATTATCTGCACCAAAATCACATCGTTCACTTGGATCTTAAGCCGGCAAATATACTGCTAGATGATACTATGTTGCCGAAAATTGCTGATTTTGGTCTATCGAGGTGCTTTGATGAAAAGCAAAGCCGGGCTATAACATCAAAACGTGACCTAGCCGGCCGCCACCGCCCAAAAAGCTAGGGTTCTTCGCCTCCCGCCGGCGCCGGCGCCGATCCGTCCCGTCTCCGGTGGCCTTAGGGCCATGGAGGCGGAGTGGATCTCAGCCCTTGCCGGTGGGAGGGCTCTATTTTTAGATCTTTTTTCGAGCTTTGTTAGGGTTGTGTCCTGCTCAGGAAGACGAGACGGTGGTGGCTTCCTGAAGATGGAATAAAGGTCTCCCCGCCTAGCCCCCGTTCCGGTGATGCGTCGAGCATCATAGGTAGGCGTGTGGAGGTGTGTCTCCGGCTGATCTGTCTTTGGTGGATTTGCTCGGATCTGTTCGTCGTTTGTTTTTGTTCATGTGTCTTCAGGTTGGTTCCTTCTGATCTAGACTCTTCATCCGCGGCGGTTGCTGTTCTGATGCGTTGGTTCTATGGGGCCTTAGCACGACGACTTCCCGACTGTCTACTACAACAAGGTTTGCCCGGCTCCGGCGAGGGAGGGGCGATGACAGCGGCGCGCCTTCGGCTCGCTTCAGTGCTTGTAGTCGTTGCTAGGTGGTCTATGGATCTGGATGTAATCTTTACTATTTCTAGTGTTCGTTGTACTACCTTGATTGAAGATGAATAGATTGAAAGTTTTCCCGCAAAAAAAACTAATTGGAACTATGTAAGCTTGCTATGACTCCTGTAATTTTTTTTGTTATGTATGAATGAATATCAATCCCCTTTTCTATTAATTGATTAGATTTATAAATATTCATGCAGAGGATATTTGGCACCAGAATTTTATACGCGCAGACAGATCACATTCAAGTTAGACATTTATAGTCTTGGTATGATAATCATAGAGATACTAATAGGAGACAGGGGATATGCTGATATTGACAATGTAAGATGAGTTTGTTCTAATATAAAGGCTTGATTTCAAAATTACTGTGTTGCACTGCTTTGTATAATATCGTTCTTCCATTTAGACGTAGCATAACATCATTTTTGTATCACATAGTACTGCAAGGCAAAAATTAGCTGCACAAGAATCAAACATTTTTTCCCATGGTATCGGTAACCGTAAAATTATATACGTATGAATAATGAAATGTTTCCATGATGCATCTTATGCTGTTACCATCTATTAAAATCTA
This sequence comes from Triticum urartu, assembly GCF_056163025.1. Taxonomy (NCBI): domain Eukaryota; kingdom Viridiplantae; phylum Streptophyta; class Magnoliopsida; order Poales; family Poaceae; genus Triticum; species Triticum urartu. Next base: position 72,265,446 of record NC_141879.1, on the reverse strand, counting down.
GACGAGCAGTGTTATAAGTGTAACATGTTTATAGTGATGCGTGTTAAATTGTCCTTACTGTTAGACGATAGGCTTGTAGTCGTGTCAACTTGTATCAATATTGTGTACGTGTGATCTGTTGTAAACATGGCCGGTGGTTAGACTAGATTGATATCTATCTCCTTATCTTGTGTATAACTTGGAGTAGAGGTCAAGGCTAATAACCACCGGCCGAACCTTGTAATCTTGTGCTATATAACATGTACGCGTCCCTGCCAGAGTGCATACGCTTCCACCAATTCTTTCATGGTATCAGAGCGTGCCTCGCTCACATCCATGGCGACGTCTTCAAGCTCCACCTCCTTCCCCTCGTCACCATTTGCACACAGCGTCACCGAGAAGCTCACGACAGGGAACGAGGCGCTATGGCGCCCAGCCGTGCTCTCGGCGATCAGGGGGGCGCAAATGCAGGGCTACCTCGACATCGACCAGGTAGTGCCCCCTCTGAACGTTGAAGTCACCTCCGACGATGGCAAGACCAAGTCGAAGGCACCCAACCCGGAGTTCTCCACGTGGTACGCGAAGGATCAGCAGGTGTTCTCCTACCTGCTGTCCTCCCTGCCGCGCGAGATGGCCATCCAAGTGGCAACCTGCCAAACCGCCGCCGAGCTCTGGAACACGGTGCAGGGGATGCTGGCCTCGCACACCCGTGCCCGCACCGTCAACGTCAGAATTGCGCTGGCGAATCTTCAGAAGGCCAAATCCAACATCACTGAATATGTTGGTAAGGTTAGATCTTTATGTGATGAACTTGTTGCTTCAGGAAAGAAAGTAGATGAGGAGGATGTTGTGTCTCATATCCTTGCTGGACTCGATGAGGAGTTCGACCCCGTGGTTTCTGCCATGTGCTCTCGGGTCGAGCCGATGACCGTCCCCGAGTTGTACTCGCAGCTTTTGAGCTTCGAGACACGTATGAATCTGCGCGGCGGGTCCTCCCAGTCCTCTGCAAACGCAGCCTCCCGCGGACGCTTCAACAAGCAGAACAACAGCAACGGCGGCGGCGGCGGTGACCGCGGCCGCAACTTCCCCAAGCAAGGCGGTGGCGGCGGCGGTGACCGCGGCCGCGGCAACTTCAGCAAGCAGCCGAACCGCGGCAACATGGGGGGGCAACAACGATGGTGGCAGCGGGAACTACAACAACAATCCCGTTGCCAAGGTTGCTTGTCAGATCTGTGGCAAGCTCGGGCATCCAGCATGGAAGTGCTGGAAGCGTTACGACTCCTCCTATCAAGGAGGGGAAGAGCGATCGGTGAACGTGGCGGCGGCTCCCCAGTACGGTGTGGACACGAACTGGTATATGGATAGCGGAGCCACTGACCATATCACCAGCGACTTGGAGAAGCTGACCGTCCGGGAGAGGTACACCGGCGGCGAACAAATCCACGCCGCAAATGGATCAGGTATGACTATCGATCACATTGGTCATACAACTATTTCAACCCCTAATCGTGATCTTCTTTTGAATGATGTCCTTCATGTTCCGGAGGCCACAAAAAATCTGATTTCTGCAAGTAAACTTGCCATTGATAATGATACCTTTGTTGAAATTCACCCTCATTTTTTCCTTGTAAAGGATCTGGAAACGAGGAGGGTCCTTCTTCGAGGCAGGGGTAGAGGAGGTCTCTATCCTGTCAAACACACCGGAGGAAACGTCAGGAAGCAAGTGCTAAGTGTCACTAGACCATCTTTGGACTGGTGGCACCGACGTTTTGGTCTAATGTCAGACGAGACAGTTGCATCATACCAGTGGCTTCTTCATGTATTTTTGGAGGCAATGTCCCAAACGGCACCCATTTCAGCAATCACCGATGGGGATGATTCAATGGCTAAAGCAATAGCTACTGTCTGGACCGGAACAGCTCATCATTTGTGCACGTGGCATATCGAGGAGAATATGGTGATCCACCTCCGCAAGAAAAGCTTGAGGAGAATATGGTGTGGCATGGTAGGACGTGCGCTGAATTGAAGGGATCACCTTCAGGAGCACAGTGGGGTGGCCATGGTACATCCATCCTGCCCGAGGGAATCACAAAGCATGTTCTGTCATAGCCCTGCAAAACAGAGGAAAAATTACTACTTGTACTAACCTTGTCAAGTGTGTGCATGTAACAAATGTTGGACATAACTAAACACGGAAGAATGAAATGCAACATATGGAAGAATCGAATGCTCATTCCTTTCTCTCCGCTTTTTGTGAGGATCATTACTCTCGGCGTAGTAAGGTTAAACATCATAATAACAATTAACACCAATGTTCAAACGGTGGATATCCCATGTAAATCTAATTTTTCTTATAAAGCACATGCCAAGTCTGTTGATCCCAGTCCAGCAATTGCACAAGAAGAAGCGAGCATCATACATATTGAGCAAAATAAGCTAAGAATTGTTTATAGTACATTCCAAAATTAATAGCTTATCATCTCTATTGATCTCCAAATCTCACCTATCAGCCAAATTGAAAAGAATACATGTTGAATGAAATGTATAAGTGTACGAATGCAATGATTGAACGTTCGTAGATCTTGCAGTCGGGGCTGGATGAATGGGGCTGGCCGTCGAGGCCGGCGGCCGGCTTCATCTAGTCCCGCAGAACATGATCCATACCCAACCACGTTGCCTTCGGACGAGATGCATGGCCAGATCAAAGCTGTGGCCATGCACTACTAGGGAAAAGCCTATACACAGAATCTTACCAGCAGCGCGCTATAAAATCAGGCGCTGCTGCTAAGTAGCAATAGCGCGGGCTGTGAAAACTCGCTGCTGAAACAAGTTTATTAGTAGCGCGCGCACTCCAAGCGGCGCTACTGCTAAAATTCCCACGACGCCGCCGCGAGGCTAGTTATAGCAGCAGCACATTAAAATAGACAGCGCTACTGCTACGCAACGTAGCAGCAGCGCATTCAGGCAATAATCGCTACTGCTAAATTAACTACAGATCTCACTAGCCTCATCCACAGATCACACTCACACACACTCACGGTCTCCTCCTCACCCCCGCGCCGCCGGTCCTCCCCCGTCGCCCGTCCCCCGATCTGCGCCGCTGTCGCCTCATCCTCCTCGCTGGACTCGGTACCGGCCTCCTCCTCCGTCCTCCCTCCACTCGCCGCTGGCCGCCCCCTCCTCGCTCCGCCTTCCTCCTCGATCCGTCCTCCCTCCACTCGCCGCCGACCGGCCCCTCCTCGCTCCGCCTTCCTCCTCCGTCCTACTATCTTCTCCCTCCTCGAGTCGCCCCTCCTTGTCCCTCCTCCCTGATACATTTTGATTTAATAGGCTTTCATATGTAACATTTTGATTTAGTTGATTTAGTATGCTAGTGGATTTAGTATGCTAGTTGATTTAGTATGCTAGTTGATTTAGTCGATTTAGTTGATATGATTCAGTTGATTTAGTAGGCTAGTTGATTTAGTTGATTTAGAACATTTTGATTTAGTTTATTTAGTAGGCTAGTTGATTTAGTTGATTTAGTAGGCTAGTTGATTTAGAACATTTTGATTTAGTTGATTTAGTAAAATGGCGCCACCACCAGCACCACTATGTCAACTGTGCAAGTCAAGGTGCGCCAGCAGCCTTGCAACTGGCAAGCTGTTCGGCATCTACTTCCATCCGAGTTTTCGTCATGCGGCGGTAAGAAATTAGATGAAATGTAACAACTATTTTATTTTTAGTGTTGGCATTACTGCATTGTGTCATTTTGCTTTTCTTACACAGATCGTCCCATGCAATGCGAGGTTGAAATTCAACAAGATGACAGGAGACACTGTGAAATTTGAGGCTCCTGAGGGGCCGTCCACTATGGAGGTCGAGAAAGGACGCAATATGTCGCAGATTGGAGGAGATGGATGGGCCCGTTTCCTCGCTCGCATGCGTCTTACTGGTGGTGAGTTGATCAGATTCTCCTTCAGAGCAGAAAGACCCAAGCTGGTTGTCATTTATATCAACCTGGTGGAAGATGATGAAGATGACGAAGATGATGAAGATAATGAGGACCCACTCAATAAAGATGATGAGAACCCACTTCATGAAGCCATCATAGCTCAAAGAATGAGGCTGAGCGAGGAGGAGGTGTGCAACCTATGGGACATAATTCCGCCACGTGATGACTTTGTCGGGGTGCCATTCGTGACCCGCCTGACAAGTACCATGGTCGATCGGCATGAAATGGTATGTTATATGTACTGCATGTAGTAATTTGATGATATATATATGCTTTATTGTTATACTTACAAATGCAAATTATCCGATTATATGCTTAGTGAATCCGATGATATGCTTAGTGTAGAGTCCAATGATATGCTTTGTGGAATCTAGTCGATGATATACTTTAGTGTAGAGTCTGATCACATGCTTAGGCTATTTATTAATTGATATGTTTTTCTTATTCAGAGATTGCCAAAGAACCTATCTGTGAGTTGTGGTATCGAGCCTGATGAAGAAGGCTCAGTTGGACTACGCCTTACCGCAAGGGGCTCCGTCACCACATGTACTTACCGCATGGGTACAGATGGTCGCACACACTTGAACTCGGTTGGGTGGAAGAGATTCCTCGTTGGCAAGAATCTTCGTGCTGGACAGGCCATCCTAATTACTATCAGGAACACCCAACGCCCAGGCTTGAGGATGATGATCGTCGTCGATATCATCTAGAACTACATATGTGTATGTGGCTATATCATCTAGAACTACATATGATGATCGTCGTCGATATCATGTAGAACTACATATGATGATCGTCGTCGATATCATCTAGAACTAAATATGATGATTGTCGTCGATGTCACCTTGTACTGCTTGAGGATGCATGTTGAGTATATATGAAATTGTTATCTAGTACTCCCTCGGTTCCAAATTACTCGTCGTGGTTTGAGTTCAAATTTGAACTAAAACCACGACGAGTAATTTCGAACCGAGGGAGTACTACCTAATACCTATAATGCTTTATGAAATTGATATCTAGTAGTACCTAGTATCTGGAAATTGCAGTTTATCGAAGCTGGAATGGGGAAATGGTGAAAGATATAACAGTAGCGCTGGACCGGGAAATCGCTACAGCTAAGTAATAACAGCGCGTTCCTGAAAAGCGCTGCTGCTATATTCAATAATGGTAGCGCGGGTACAGGCAGCGCTACTACTAAGAGTTAGCTGTAGCGCCTTATTGATAGCGCGGGTACCCGCGCTGCTGATAGGCTTAAAACCCGCGTTGCTGGTAGCCTTTTCCCTAGTAGTGATGGCAGAGAGGCGTAGAGGACGCAAACAACCAATTGGGATGTGGGAAAGAGGTTGCCTATAACCTTGTGGCTATAAGCACCCGCATGGAGGACTGAGACGTGGGATAGCGCCGAATCTTCGTTGAAAAGGTGGTGCGAGATCGTGAGGGAATTGGGATGGAGGGAGGGAGGGGCCGTGACGCGCGGCTAGATCCTGTCGGCGAGGATTAAGAGTCATTTTACCCTAGCGGCGGCGAGGAATAAACCCTACCGAACGGGATAAAAATCGAACCGAAAATAGCCCTGAAATTTGTACCGAGAATATCCTTGAAATATTTGGGAGGGAAAATCTGAACAATTCAAAATATTTTTTCTCCCGAAAATGTCCCTCGAGGTCTGATATAATACACGTGACATCAGCGTATTGCATCGGATCTGGACCATCGAATTCGCTTCGATGGACGGTCCATATCGTCCGGATACACTGTAAAATGACTCTAAATTAAAACATGAGTCTCTCTTATTTCTCTTCCCAGGTTGTTTGGTTGTGAATTAGTATTAGCCTGACTTCCTTTTTGAACAGGGGATTCCTAATCTAGGTGAGTGGTCAGTTCTGGTGGGCTGCAACAAATCCACCACCTACCTATCGACGAGTCATGGTCCCATGACCACGATGTCTGTGTGAGCATGCTGTGGGTATGTCCAGGAACGAGACTAATTAGCCTCGATCTTGACTACTAATTAATCAGGCCTGCAAAGTTAGCTATGACTTCACTATTATTAGTGCAAGTATCACATCACACTTCAGGAAAACCTTTTATGTATATGATGGCTGAAGATCCATGCGTAGAGGCAGCCCTTCTCCTGGTGGCGCTTCCGCACATGCTCGTAGTAGGACATGTTCTGCGGCGGTGGAGGGTTGTTATACATCGCCGCCCGCCGGCCGGTGCCTCCCTCCTTTCCTCTCCAGCTAGCTTTAGATCTCCTCTACGCACATATATAGCATTTGGATGCAGATGGGTGAATTTATAGGGCAGGGAAGCAGGGGAGGTCCAATATTATTTGTCAATACCCAACTGCCAAGTGTACTTATATTACCTTTTAAGTAACCAACATTGTGTGGAATTGATTCGCACCAACGATTTTTTGCACTGTGAAACGGTCCAAATTTAGCGCTTGTGCATTCACAGTCTGGTTGGTGATGCCATTATTAGTGGCTAACGCAAGTCCTTCATGAATACTTATTTAGTCTGGTTTCTTGGCGTGCCTTTTTCCCCTCCACCGACTTGTCAATGTGGACACGTTGTATACTGAAGCAAAACAATCCATCAACATCGATGATGACAAGAGGATTGGTTTGATCTAGCCCCATGATAGTCTTACTTAGTGTATTGATTTGCAAGAAGAAATGACCAAGGATGTGCATCACACCGGTGAACAACCACCATCTGAGATTAGAATAAATGGTGTACCGCCATGACATGACTAGTAAGTTTCTAACTATTTTTAAAAGTGAAAGATCTTATATATATATATATATATATATATATATATATATATATATATATATATATATATATATATATGGAAATGGTTGTGTACTTCTGGGAGTATGTACTCCCGCTTCTCATATACCACATAGATGAATCTTTTATACCACTTTATTATTTTTAATATACTTCATTAGTAATTATTAGATACCCCAAAATGAGTTCCATGAAAAAATTCATGTGAGTCTACATATTTTTAAATGTTTACGTATATACTGATGTGTTTGTACGTGAAAAGGGTATATTACAAAAAATACATCACAGATGATATTTTTTCAACAAAACTCGTATTGGAGTATCTTAGAATATTTAATAAAGTATATTGAGAATAATAAAGAGTATATATATACAAGCAAATCTATATTGGAGCGTCCACTTCTCAGGCTATTCCGACTAGAGAGTTGTCTGCGATACAAGTTTTTGCACACCAATCATAACTGGAGCCATGTGTGATACTTCCACCGAAGGTTCTTGATAAGGGTTGTCAGCATTACATGATTTTCGTAGATGGCTTTTATCTAGAGGTGCTCACCAAAGTAACCTGACCACCTTTCGTTTTAGCAAAGCCGCCTACGATACAAACTCACTCCTTCCTGGCTTAGATGAAGGTTTATGTATTTGTGATAACAACGTTACCATGTGAAATTCATGGAAAATTGTGATCAGAATTGTTAGTTCATGGATCGCTCTCGTGGTATCTACCTCATGATAATACATGAATTGCGATTAAGAGACATCTGAAACAGTGTGTTTGGTCACGTGACATGGCTTTACTTTGAGAGATTTCGTAGGAGGGAGATTGTTTTTTTTATTATTGCATCAATATGTGTGATCGAACCATACATTTAGAGCAAGCTTGTAGACCAAATCTAAACAATAAGGTCAAGGAAAGTAGGTTCATGATTACATTGCCTATTCAGATTGTGGTGTTGTTTTGAATGGATATGATCAAAATTCAGCACTCCTACTGAGATTGAGCGATATCTTGATTATCCATGTATGATTGAATGAATTGTGAGTGATTGAACCATTGCCTGGATGGCCTAAACTCTGATCTAGCGCACGAGCATGGATTTCCCATCGACGTTTAAGACAAGAATGATCGCTTAGCCCTCTTCTCCATCCATCCAGCCATTGTTTTCAAGAATGGAGTTCATAATAACCCTCAATTTTTAAATAAATGGATGCATGTTTCCCTCTTTCAGAGGTAACATTGCGTAGATGAAATTTTTTGTGCGAATCGAACTAATAGGATATAGCAAATCATCTAAGTTGATTCCACATACATATCCGCGTCAGATGGTTGTACAACAAGTATTGATGGGTGTAGTACAAGTATTGCTTCTGTACGTACATCCATTTTATTATTTCTAGAAGGAAAAAAAATGCACATGTAAGTTGAGGGGTGATCTTGTATACATCTTGCACAAGTTCTATTACATCTGAGATATTTGATTTCAGTTATGACTTATGAAGCCTATTGCAGATTCCCATTAATGTTTTTTCTAAGGAAAACAATGATAAATGTGTGCAATTAATGTAGTCTATACTGTAGTAAGAAAGGCATCCAAATTCAACCTAGGACCTGAACCCAGAGGTTGGTGTGCACCATAATAACATGACATGTCCAATTAACTGTCACAACATGTTAGATGTACGATGCCAGTCTGGCAATCATATTCCCCCAGATGTAATCTCTATGTGTTATACTACAGTTGTATAAAAGGCATGTGAGCATATGACATGTTAAAGATATACTATTACCATGAAGGTATAAGATAGCAAATCAAATTGCTAGAAGTCAAGTAATTGAAATTCAAGATACCTATGCACATGCCGATAAATATATACATAGAAGTTTGGTACCGTAGCACCTTCACATCAACAGTTCCTATGGGATGAGCATATTTACTTTCCAAGTCTTTTAGTCTTGTTCCTATAGTGATGCAGAATGAAGATCATACATATGTTCAAGAAGTAGCAAACATGTCTTATCTAAATGAGTGGCGTAGGCTTGAGAAGCATCGAGGATTATTTTGTTGTGGCAATGGAATGTGTGTGAGCAATTTTGTTCGTTTGACCTTTCAAAACTCCTTCACGGAGCCGGATTGGAAGGAGAAGCAGCGCAAGGACGATTTGTTTGATCTGGCCCCCATGATGGTCCTACTTGGCATCCATTGATATGCACGGATAAACGACCAAGAATGCATACAAACCGCCACCTACGATTACAGGACATCATTTGTTACCCATCACATGTCTGAAAATTCTCTTCGAGCTTGTAAGTGGAAAACCGTAAATATATAGAAGCAACATATAGTGAACTGTCTGTTTTTCAGGCCACTCTTACTGTATAGTCTGCCAACACAAGTTTTTGCACGTTGACGAGTAAGACCATGCCGAATACTTTAGTTTCTCTGGAAACTCCTTAGATGTTCCAGAACCTAGTTGGGAGTACGGACGTGAAATACAAGTTAGATTAGACTTATATGCATGTTGTCAAGTACTCCCTCTGTTCCAAAATAGATGACTCAACTTTGTACTAAAGTTAGTATAAAATTAGTACAAAGTTGGGTCATCTATTTTAGAACAGAGGGAGTATATTAGTTCTCTCTTCAAATCATTCAAAAAACTAGATTTATGCTCTCTGCTAACATTTATTCTAAGTTAACACTTGCATCTTCTCTTGACTTGGCTTGGCCAGTCGACAAACGTTGAGCGGCTAGATAGAGGGAGAATTGTGTATATCAGAGTTGAGAGAGGGGGGCGAGTGGGAGGGAAGTGGGAACCATGGGATCCCAATCAATGGAAGAAAACGAAATGAGATTTTGCTTTTTGAGGGTTGGAAACAATATGAGATTACTATAGTGGCAGGCAGGCAGGACCAGGCCGGATACGTTGCGAGCCGTCAAATACGGGGCGGTCTTTCGGCCGGTGAGCGCCCTCCCAAGCGACGTTCTTGGGCCGGCCCATGCGCAGACCATGACACCCACTTTTTTTAATTCTGTTTATATCTTTACTTTTCCCTTTTCTATTTTTTCCTTGTTTATATTAATTTGGAATTACAAAATGTTCCAAAATTAAAAAATTCTACTTTTAAAAAATAGCTTGATAAATCATAAAATATTTTTGAATTACAAAAAATGTTCAGGAAATCATGAAATTTTCCTGAACTAAAACTGTTTGTGATTTTGAAAAACTGTTCGCATATTAAAAAATGTTCATGATTTCGGAAAAAAATGTCGAGAAACTAACAATCACGATGTTTAAAAAATGTTTGTGGACTAAAAGTGTATACAAAAAAATTCGGGGACTTAAAATGAATGTTCTCAAATTCATAAATATTAGTGATGTTTTTTAAAATATTCAAAAAAATTCAAAAAATCACGTATTTTATAATTTGTACCCAAATTTTCAAAACAGTTCATAGATTATATATTTCAAAAATATTCATAAATTTAAATTTAGTTCCTAAATTTAAAAAAATGTTCGTCTACTCAAAAAAATATGTTTGCTGATTAAAAAACATGTTCATGAGAGTATTCAAAATTTCAAAGAAAAAACTCAGGATTCATGAAAATATGTTAGTGAATTTGTAAAAAAATTATGGTTTCAAAAATTATATGCAATATCAATAAATCACTAATTTAAAGTTTGTTTAGGAATTTGAATATGTTCACAAAATAAAAAATGGAAAAAATTAAAAGGAAAAAAGGAAAAAAAATCATAACATAAAAAATAAAAACCAGTTTATGTATGGTTCTAGAACATTTCCAAAACTGTTAGGGAAAAACCAAAATGGGCTGGCCCATACACGGGAGGCACGCGGGGTAGGGGTGTGCGCCACCATCTTCCACACAGCTCCTGGTGATAGGAAGATGCATCATTGGAACGAGGGCAAAGTGGGGATACCTTATTCCCCACCCAAGATGACACCCTCGTCTACCCACCGTCTATGGGCCACCTACTTTATGCTCCAAGAGAGCGGAACTATAGCTCCCACCTATAGATCGGGTCCTCCTTGTACGCCCTCACAGGCAAAGGCGGAAGAGGTCGGCGATCTACCGATGGAGGAGATGACGGGAAAGGAAAACCTAGATGCTATTCCTTCTCTAATCTACCGATGGAGGAGGATGACGGAGGAAGATGTTTAGTTTTGTTTGAATAAAATCCATCAAACCGAGACATAACAATATATATTTACATGGGCTATGACTATGCAGTAAACCAAACCGATTGAACAAATCCAAGCGCATGTCTTCATTGGCTACATCCAGAGTCCTCTTAGTCCACATCTCGACAGCTGAAGTAACGATCACACATGGATCTACTACATAGCCAAGTGGAACCAGGCCAAGAATATTTAGTGCCATCACTAAATCTTTTCTGAGAAAATTGCAATGCTACTCCAGGAAAATTGTAAGATGAGGGCTTCTTTGATTCAAAGGAATTATTTAGGATTTTTGGAGGATTGAAATCCTTAGAAATTTTTTCTATATCGGCTCTTTGATTCATAGGATTGGATCCCATAGGAATTTATCCTATGGAATCTTTTGTACTACATTTCATAGGAAATCTAACATTCACTCCAATCTCTTTTTACAATTCCTTTGTTTTTCATGTGACATCAAACACTCTTTGCTAATCCTATAGGATTCAAGTTGACATGCCACTGCAATCCTATACTTTTCCTATTCCTACATTTTCAAAATACTGTGAATCAACGAGGCCCTGAGACAGAGATACTTTACATATGTGTTTTCCTTATTGCTGATAAGAAGAAGAAAAAAGGGCCAAGGAAGGAAGAGCATGGCCGATGAATTTCAACTTCGAAAAACATATGGAGGAATGTTCGCGCTCATTAGTGACTTGGCGCGACATCCTCCTAGCATTTGGTCAGCACACTATCAAGTGCACACATGCGTATTTTAGGATTAAATGAAACAAGACTAAAATTTTGTACGCACCAAATCGTCTGTCCGATTTATGATTCGTTTTCATCATTGAGGTTTGTTTATTAAAAATTCCTTTATACCATAAAGTTGTAACTCCACGACAATGAAGTCTTTTTTTTCCACGACAATGAAGTTGCAATTGTAATCATTCCAAAGTTGCAACTGTATCGACATCAAAGTTACTACATGGCAACTTTGCTATCAATATTGTGGCGACTTTATTATTCACTCAGTTGCAACTTCAAAGTTGTTGTTTTTTTCACCCAAGCACACACTTTACGGGATTAAGTATTGAAATTCTCGTCATGATAACATCAACCATGACAGCCACATGGTATAACTGGATACACACTTTGAAAGTTAATTAACAAAAATTCAAAAATAACCACATGACACATGTAGTAAGCAATTCAAACTAGTGAACCAACATTTGTTTGCCTGATTAGAAGGATAATTTTATTTCCTGCCCACCTTGAGGTGCATGCATCACTCTGATACAGAGACCGGTGGTAATCCTCTTTTTGTAAAAAAGAAAATTTTTCTGCTCATCAGAACTCAAGTCCAGACCTGACATTAGTGCTCGTGGACTCTAATTTTCAATTATGAAAGTGAGGACTCTTTTTCTCTATCCCCATTAACGAAAAACTATCTTAAGATCATCTCCGTCTTCAGCAAGCCTTCTGGCCATATGCATTCAGTGGAAGCAACAATCCCGTCGACTACGAAGACGTATATAACGACTTTGTTAATTTCAAGATGATTTGGCGGTTCAATCTCTCGGGAGTGCTCATAGGGTAGGATGTACGTGTGTGCATTCACATGAATGAGTGTATGTGTATATGTATGAGCGTTTGTACTGTGTAAAAAAAACAATCCAAACTATAAAAAAATATAAAAAAATGAAATGTCATCCAAAAAGTCCTCCTCTTTGGCACGTTCGCGCGTTATTGACTTTCTCCGCCCCACGCATCCCCTCTCCACCTCCTCCCCCGGCGGCGCCATATCACGCGACCGCTGCGACGAGGCGCGCCCCGTCCCTTCTTACTCGTAGCAGCTGCAGCGGCGGCGGGAGGACGAGCAGGATGGCGGCGGCGAGGAAGAACACCGCGGTGCTCGCGCTCTTCGACGTCGACGACACCATCACCGCGCCGCGCAAAGAGGTGACGCCGGAGATGCGCGAGTTCATGAAGCGGCTGCGCGAGGTGAGCCCTCCCGCCCTCGTTCCAGTTTCTCTTTCCGTGGGATTCTCCGGCGGGCAGATTATCAAATGGGGAATTAAGTGTGGGTTAAGATCTAATTTCCCACTCACTGTATGTCTGGTTGTGGCACTCTGGTTTTCTTCCCGGGAGCAGGTTGTGAGCGTGGGCCTGGTCGGGGGATCCGATCTGGCCAAGATCTCCGGGCAGCTCGGTAAATCAGGTACCCAGCCTGCTTGGATTCAGCAGGACGGTCTGCTAGGATTCAGAGTTCTTCGCGAGGCACTGTCTGCTCAACTTGTCTGAAACCGTAATCAGTTGGGTCTGAAACTCTGATGTTCGTTCTCTCCTCTGCAGTCATCACCGATTACGACTACGTCTTCTCCGAGAACGGACTAGTTGCGCACAGGAACGGCGAGCTTATCGGGACGCAAGTAAGTCTCCAGCACATTGTATATGTACACTGTTTTAGCACGAACGTACTGAGTTTACTACTGGAGGTGTTGCGTAAGATCCACATCTGTATTTTGCCTGGTGTCGCAGAGTTTGAAAACGTATCTCGGAGATGACCAGCTTAAGGTGAGCCAACGTGGTGTGGTGTTCTTATCTTGTACTGTTGTCGCAGATGAGTTTCCAGGCCTTGATGGTGATATTACGTGTTCCTTCCTCGCAGGAATTCATTAACTTCACTCTTCATTACATCGCGGACTTGGATATCCCAATTAAAAGGTCAGCGCTGAACCTGAGAATTCCCTCTGCTGCTACCTCTTTACTCACCGAGTTAACGTTTCCCCAGGGGTACATTCATAGAATTCAGGAATGGAATGATCAATGTGTCGCCAATAGGGAGGAACTGTAGTCAAGAAGAGCGTGATGATTTTGAGAAGTATGATAAGGTACTTTAGTTCGAATTGGAAAGGGGAAATATGTCATTAGAGGAACATGGAACTGAACCAATTCAATTCTTTAGGTACATAACATTCGGCCTAAAATGGTCTCAGTGCTTCGTGAAAAGTTTGGCCACTTGAATCTCACATTTTCCATTGGAGGGCAGATTAGTTTTGATGTAAGTATTGTAACTAACTAATACATATCTGCTAGAAATATCCATTTTGGGCTTTACTACTGCACCACTGAATTCAGGTATTCCCAAAAGGCTGGGACAAAACCTACTGCTTGAGATATCTTGAAGAATTCAAAGAAATTCATTTCTTTGGGGACAAAACTTACAAGGTGAGAGATGTATACTTTAGTTGTGCAGTGCTTCCAAGGTCAGAAATCTCGTTGTCTTTTGTGAAGTGAAGTACCTTTGTACACACAAGGTGTTCAGCAAACTTTTAACCGAAAAAGGCTTTCGCCCCGCTTTATAAATAAAGCAAACCGCCACAGAGCACACATACAAGGACAAGTTCACACGCACCCAAGTCTCACAAACAAGAGGAAGGTTCTGCTGAGGGCATAGCTCAACAAGCCCCAAAAAGAAAGAGACAAAAACAAAAAGAAAAGGACGGGGGGGGGGGGGGGGGGGGGCTAGGGGCCCAGGGGCCCAACAACCGACTAGTCGGGATTCGGCGGTGGCGGTGGGGGCGGCGGCGACAGGCGGACAGCCATCGAGCGAAGGTCGGCGATGAAGGCTGAGATGGCGTCGCGGTCCTGGGGGCGGCTAAGCGGCCGCCAAAGCTGCAAGAAACCAGACAGTTTGAAGATAGCGTCAGTAGCTCGTCGAAGAGGAACGCGCTGGATCACAAGCTTATTGCGGATCGTCCATAGGGTCCAAGCGAGGACACCGATCTCAAGCCACCTAATGTGGCGAGAAGACAAGGGGGAGGACTGGAGCTCGTCAAATAAGTCGGGGAAGTTGGTGTGACACCAATTTCCGCCCACCACATCAGGGAAACAACTCCAAACGAATCGCGCGGAGACGCAGGAGAAGAAGATGTGATTCGAGTCCTCGGGAACGCCGCAAAGAGGGCAGAGGCCGGATCCCGGGCCATTGCGCTTGCGGACCTCAACGCCAGACGGGAGTGGACTGCGAATCCACTGCCACATGAAGATCCGGATTTTCAGGGGCAGGCGGATGGACCACACCGTCACAAGGGGGGGAGGGGCGGAGGAGGGAGCGATGGCCTGGTATAGAGACCTGGTGGAGAATTGCCCCGAAGGTTCGAGGCGCCATCTCACCCGGTCAAGGTCACTATCAACCACCGGTTCGTGAAGAGCAACGCAGTCCAGCAACGCAAGCCAGGCGGCGGATTCCAAAGGGCCAAAGGGCCTCCGAAAAGCAAGGCGCCCTAGGTCAATAAGGGCCCTCTCAACCGAGATCAGGGGTTCTACCGCAATGGAGAAGAGGTCGGGGAAGCGCGCAGCGAAGGGGGAATCTCTAGCCCATCTGTCAAACCAGAACAGAGTCGCCGATCCGGAGCCCACCGAGATGGATGTCCCGATGCGAAGGACCGAGAGCAGCTGGATGACCGACTGCCAGAACTGAGAGCCACCAGATCTCTGACAAAACGCGAGGGGTTGGCCTTGCAAATATTTGTTCCGAATGATGTCAAGCCAGAGACCCCCCTGGCCCTGCGAAATCCACCAAAGCCAACGGGAAAGGAGGGCGATATTCATGCGTTTGGAGCACATGATCCCGAGGCCTCCTTGATCCCTAGGCTTGCAGATGTCAGGCCAACTCATCATGTGGTATTTCTGTTTATTATGATCGCCGGCCCAGTAGAAGCGGGACTGAATTTTTGTAATCTCATGGTGCAGGGTCTCGTGGAGGCTGTAGAAGCTCATGAGGAACAGGAGGAGGCTGGAGAGGGATGAGTTAATGAGAATGGTCCGAGCCACCTTTGACAGCCATCTACCCTGCCAGGGTTCGATGCGCGTTTGGAGTTTGGTTACGGTCGGGCGCAGGTCCGCGACGGTAAGCCGAGAGTCGCTAATGGGCGTTCCTAGGTATGTTGTGGGAAAGGCGCCGAGGCAGCAGTTGAGCCGGTTGGCAATGGCAAGCGACTCGGCCGGAGAGTAGCCCATCACCATCACATCACTCTTGTCGAAGTTTATCTTAAGGCCAAACATTTGTTGGAAGCAGAGGAGGAGGAACTTAAGGTTGGCGACATCCGACTCCGAGCCTTTGACCATGATAATGGTGTCGTCGACATACTGGAGGAGGGAGATCCCGGAGCCGCCAGCCAGGTGGGGAGTGATTCCCTGAATGTGGCCAGCAGCCTTAGCCTTATCTAGAATGGCGGCAAGCGCGTCCACCACCATATTGAACAAGAAGGGGGAGAAGGGATCACCTTGCCTTACCCCATAGGAGGTGGGGAAGTAGGGCCCGATCTCCCCATTGATGTTCACGGCAGTACGACCGCAAGAGACCATCTGCATTACCCTGGAAATCCACCGGTCGTCGAAGCCCTTACGGAGCAAGACTTCCCGAAGGAAGGGCCAACAGACCGTGTCGTAGGCCTTATGGAAATCAATCTTCAAGAAGACCGCCTTAAGGTGTTTAGCGCGCACCTCATGGAGGACTTCGTGAAGGACTAGCACCCCATCCAGAATGTATCGCCCTTGAATGAAGGCGGACTGGTTGGGGTGGGTAATCTGGTCAGCGAGGAGGGTCACCCTATTGGCGTACCCTTTAGCCAGAATCCGAAAAATCACGTTGATGACCGTGATTGGACGAAACTGACGAATGTCCGAGGCTCCCGGGACCTTTGGGATGAGCGAGATGATCCCATAGTTGAGGCGCCCGAGGTCGATAGACCCAACATAGAACTCTTCAAAGATGGCCATGATCTCCGGTTTGATCACATTCTAGAAAGACTGGAAGAATTTCATCGGTAGGCCGTCTGGACCCGGGGCCGAGGTAGGGTTCATGTCGCGGATGGCATCCCAAACCTCGTCCTCGGAGAAGGGGGCCGTAAGGACCGCGTTCTCCTCAGCGGAAACAAGCTGGCGGCCGGACCAGCAGTCGAGGGCCAAAGATAAGCCTCCCCGAGGGGAGGCAGAGAAAAGGGTCCTATAGAATCCATCGACGTGAGCCCTGATGTCACGGGGGGACTGAAGCAGAGACTCCCCGTCCCAAAGAAGGGGAATGGTATTGCGTCTACGCCGACCATTCGCAATGGCCTGGAAGTAGGCCGTGTTCGCATCACCTTTCAGGACCCATTTCTGGGATCCGCGAAGGCGCCAGTAGGCCTCCTCGTCGGTGTAAATGACCGCGAGCTGGTCCTCCAAGTCGTACCTAGAAAGCCAATCCTCAGGCGAGAGACCAACCACATCAGCGCGCAGGTCGAGGGCCTGGATGGCGGACAGCAAGGTCTTCTTGCGCTCGCGCAGGTCACGTCCCAGGTTGGCACCCCAACCCTTCATAAATTCTTGGCCCCGCTTGGCACAGAACTGCCAGGCATCAATGGCCGAGGGGGGACGAGGGTGAGGGTGCTCGCGGGCCTCAACCCACCGAGCACGGACCGCCTCCACGAAGCCGATCTGGGACAGCCAGAAAGTCTCAAACCGGAATCATGGGGGTATCGGGGGGCGCTCGTCGGCAGAGGAAAGGAGAAGGGGGACGTCCCATTTAATTACTGTATCGGGGGGCGCTCGTCAGCAAACTTTTCAAGCCACTGTTAACGACATCCCATTTAATTACTACAAACTTAACTGTACCGTATCTGTCTCTGTACCATTTTGTCTGACTAGTGCTTCCTTTTTCATTCCATTCTCTTTAATAGGGTGGCAATGATCATGAGATATTTGAATCTGACAGAACAGTTGGTCATACAGGTATGCTGGTTGTATGTTAAAAGTTGTTCTATGCTTGTGAAATCAAGGAGTTTTTTATATATATTTAAGTTGAGGACATCCCTGGATGAGTAATTTTGCAGGACAAGAAAGGCCATGGATTAACATGAGATTTCTCGAATGGCTCGTTAATGAACAGGAGAAACATAGAGAGCATCTTTGTACATCTGTAAATGCCAAATATGAATTAAATGAGCTGCGCTGCAGAGCATGCAAATAGCAAAACGAAATTATTACTAGTTGCTAACTGATTTCATATTTGGAATTGTGCTCAAGCATGAGGGCTGTATCATTAACATCCAACTTCTCTGTATTGTTGGTGATCCAGCTGTAGTGACTGCCAGAAACTACCTTTTCACCATCATAGCTAATCCTCGGAGCAGCACCTTTTCTAAGTCATCTTAAAAACTGCGAGAAACTACCTTTTCGCCATCATAGCTGTAGTCCCTGAAGAGTGCACCTCAGGCTAATGGGGTACTGAACTGAGTAACCATAAGGCAATCAATACTCCTCCAGAAACATTGCACAACTCCCATTGTGACTTAGTTGCGAAACAATTATGTGGATACTCCACTTGCTAGCAATTTTAAATCTGTTGCCTGGTTCAGTTTATTCGCTGAGTTCAACCCATGGTTTATCTGGCTTTGATGCTGACAAATCATTTACATGTGCAGTTACCAACCCCAACGACACGATGCAGCAGTGCAGATCTATCTTCCTGTCGAAGTGATTGCCAGACTATCGTCCCATATACACTCATCTGTTTACATTCAGAGAAACATATGTACTATAGTGTGCTAGGTTCAGATTCAGGTAGAGGAACTAGAAATCAGGAAAAAAAACTTGTTGCCGTTCCTTGAGATTGTGTCTTTCATCCAAGATTTACTGTTCTTGATACACATGGTCATTTCATTCTGGGACAATACATTTGAGGTAGAGCTTTCCAAGAAGTGAAGAGAGCAAACGCCAACCAATACTTCTATGCATGTAAGCCTTCTCCACTTCCTATTTTCACTTCTCAATCCGAATCCCAATGATCAATTTGTAGCTCCAATTCCAATCAATTGTCCACAACACATGCATGAGATGATCGGCTAATTACATGGATTTGTCTAAGAAGTATAATGTGGATAATTGCAAGGATTAATTATGATGTCATAGACATGTATGCCATAACTTTGTGAGGTGGGAGGCTGCATGTCAAGTGAATTAGATGTAGTGGAGATCAAACTATTTTGGTATATAGGATAATAGTTACTATACTCCTGCAAGCAAGCAGATATTCATGTTCCAGCAAAAAGGAGCTAGGTTCCAGGAAATCATCAAGCTAGGCTGGTGCCGAAATTGACCATTTCACCCTTGTTTTAGTTTGCCAGTTACACATGCTTAAGGTAAACTGACTTATACCTGATAGAATTAGATGAAGGGATTTTGGAACAGTAAAACAAAATGACCATCATGTGACCTTACTATGCTGCTTCAGATATAGTTCCTGTAGCAATGATCAATGAAACACAGGTGCCACAGATCTTCAGTTAAGCCTCTTAGAACAAACATAAGCCTAATGATTCTAATTGGTCCTGATGCTCACATACTACGACCAGCACAACTAGATTCAGCATGCCCTGAACTTAGTAGTTCTAGGTTTCCACTTAGCATCATGGTTTCAACTGTGTATGTTGGAGCAGACTACACCATTATGGACACATGCACATATATACTTCCAATATGATGGCCAGTAACGGTTAAGGTTTCTATGCAATGGTCGGTTATTGCACATATATAGCATTTGAGTGCAGATGGGTCTATTTATAGGGAAGGGGAGGTCCAACATTTGTCAATAGCGAACTGCCAACTTTATGTATCTGAGTAATTTATTACTCCCTCGGTCCCATAACGGGGTTTAGTTTTGTTCGCACTGAAATTTTCAAAGTGTCACATGCCTACTTTAATTCCCTTTGAATTGACTTACTACATTGCCATATTTGTGTGGCAAAAGTCCAAATTAAGAGCTGATGATGACATTAGCAGGTAATCAAGTAATTCATGAATGATTAGTTCATGCTTTGCCATTTTTACAGCCCCATGCTTCAAGTTGACAGTAATAGTTTCCTAGGAGCTAAGAGATTAAATTAAACTACAAGCAGTAGCACTTGAATGACAAATGAAGGAAAAAATAGTTGCCCAGTTATTGGGGTCGCTTTTTTTCTCCGCTGACTAGTCAACATTGTATCCTTTTTTTTTGCGGGAAAAAAAATACACGAGCAACATTAGGACTTGTTTGATCTAGCGCTGTGATAGGCTTGGTGTTCATTGCTTTCAAGGAGAGGTGACCAAGAATGTATATCCTGCCTGATAGCAACCGCCGCCAACAATTTGGAGGGGCATGTAGAGCAAACCTAAATCATAAATGGCAAGGAAAATGTTTTCATGTTTACATTGCCTTGTTCATATTGTACTAGTGTATTGCATGTGCACGATCAAATCTCAGTACTCCGGTAGAGATAGAATGGTTTGGATCCTTTTCTATCATTCTACTGGATGGTTATCCATCTAGGATTGATGGAAGTATGACGGATGTAACCATCACTTGAGTGGTTCAAAATCCCACCTAGCACAGGAGTCTGACTTTGCCATTAGTGTTTAAGAGCATCTCCAGCCACGTCCTCAACAGGTCCTTCCCATATGTTTTTCCCGCGCCGGCGCCCAAAAAACGATCCAGTCACGCCCCCAAAAGTCCGTTTTTGACCGGCTTGGGCCGAAATTGACGCCGGCGTACCCAGGCCGAACCCAGCACGCTGGGGGCGCCCGGGGGCGCGGGGGGGGGGGGGGGGGCGTTTTTGGCGCGAAAGAACCGCGGGCCAGCCGCGTCAGCGAGATGGCGCCTCGTCTTCCCCCAGAGCGCATCGGTTTCTCGCGGGAAATCAGTGGCAAGTCTGCCGCTGGTCAGCCTTGCCATTGATTCCTCACGGGCGGCGCGGCGACGCCTCCCCTCCCGCCACGCGTACACACGACGTGGGCTATAAAACCCGCTGCTCCCCCTCGCCGCTGGCCACACCAGCCTGAGCCCAAACTAGCCGCCGCGCCACCGAGCTCCCCCGTCTCTGCTCTCTCCCGTCCGCGCCGCCGAGCTCCCCCGTCCTCCCCTTCCCTTCCCTCTCCCGTCTGCGATGGCCGAATGCTTCCCCGGCGACACCGCGGCGACCAACGGCTTCGGCTGCCGCTCGCTCCAGGAGTGGGAGGCGTGGCTGCTTTTCAATGCCAACATCCCGGCGCCGCCGGACATGCGCGTCGGGCCGACGGGGTGGAGGCTCAGCAATGGCGGCG
Organism: Triticum urartu; assembly: GCF_056163025.1. Classification (NCBI taxonomy): domain Eukaryota; kingdom Viridiplantae; phylum Streptophyta; class Magnoliopsida; order Poales; family Poaceae; genus Triticum; species Triticum urartu. Next base: position 72,244,378 of record NC_141879.1, on the reverse strand, counting down.
CCCCCACCCCCTGGTGCCCGACGTCGACGCGTGCCCCGGCGTCTTTGCCGCCGAGGTCGACCGCGTGCGATCGTCCCTCACGGAGGAGAAGCGCGCCCTCCCCCAGTACGCCGCCGACAACCACACGGCGTGGGCGGACTACTTCCAGCAGCGACAGGCGCAGTGGCTGCCGTCCACGAATGGGGCGCCGGTGGTGGGCGGCAATAAGAACAACGATGACCGCCGCATCTGGCGGGGCGTCCCAGGCCGCACGCTCCACGAAGTGTTGGAGTACCTCGAGGGCGGCAATAACCCGCTGCTGGCATATTCTGCCGCGGCGGCCGTCCCAGGCCGCATGCATGTGCTAGAGTTGGAGATAACTATAGCTGCACAATCTGATATATATACATCATGGTGAGGTGTGAAGCACCTTCACATAAGCAATTCCTAAAGGATGAATATAGTTCATTCCAAGTCTCTTAGTGATATACCTCTAGTGACCATATATTCAAGAATTAGTGACCTACGAAGTTGGGTTGTCTTGAGAGGCATCAGGGATTAGGGCTAGTTTGGTTCGTGCCTCATGCCATATGGCCAGTCCTGCAACGTGCTTTGGGATTGACAGCAACTCGTTTGGTTACTGTTCAACCCAAGAGGAGCTACTACCTAAGTGGCACAGCAACAACGCAGGTTACATATGGAATGCGTGCAGGTTGGATTGAGACGAGTTGTACGTGGTTAATTGTGGCATGGGTTGGATTGGCATGTTGCCTAGTCCGTATATCGAGTGAATGGAGTACATAGTGTTCTTAGACCATCCCCAGTATGGCTAAGGGAAGCAGCACCGATCGGTGGTATGAGGCATGCACGTAGCACAAAGCGACTAGCCACTTCATTGCTACCCGATAGATAATTGCATGGAGGGAGTGAAACATGATGCTTTGTCGGCTGCCGCCAGCCTAAGCCTCCTTTCCCCTCGTCTGTCTCGAGCACATCCGGCATGTAATTAGCCGGAGCCAGGCGTACAAAATGAAAGGCCAGGATAAAAGCGCACGCATAATCACCTTCCTAATCACGTAGAACTCTACGAAATACCCCCCGTTCCTAAATATTTGTTTTTTAAAGATTTTAACAAGTGACTATATACGAAGCAAAATAAGTGAATCTATATTTTAAAATATATGTATATACATCCGTATGTGATAGTTCACTTGAAATCTCTAAAAAGACAAATATTTAGGAACGGAGGAAGTATTTTATAAACTTCCCATGCAGGCACGAACCAAATAAATTTTTTGTTAAACCATTGTCGTCAGGCATACATGTGAAGTCACCAATGAAACAACCCCACAAGTTTTAGGTCACCATCTAAATGCCCCCCCCCACCCCCCCCCCCCCCCCCCCCCCCCCCACCCAAACAGAAGTAGGCCCCAAGTGACCCACGTACATATAAATTACTGACGATAAAGGACCACTAGTTCTCATGGGAAAATGCTCGGCAGCCCAGACCTGCCAACGATTCATGACGGTGGCTTCTTGCTTTGGGCTAGTTCTAGGCGATTCTTCGATTGCTCGGCGACCCCCTCACCCTCGTTTCCCATGTCACTCCCCCCACGAGCGACCCATCAGCCCAACCCATCGCCGGCCAAGGGCCTATCCTCCCACACCTCCTTCCTCGCGGGCGGCGCGGCGGCGGGGCTGTTTTCTCCTCCCTGGCAGGCGTGGTGCGGCACGGGGCCCGCCCTCCTTGCCATAGCGTGGTGCGGCTCTCCTTCCCCAGCTTCGACCTTCTCCCCGACGTCTTGGGGTCCCTCCTGGCATGACCTCGCTCCCGTCACGCGCTGGCTCGCCGCTGTGAGGCCGGGCACGAGGCGGGGCGTGTAGGCGGCGTATCTAGGGTTCTCCGTCCAGATCCAGTCGATGGTGGTTGGTGGCATCTTAGGGGTCGGCCGGCGGTGCTGGAGGGTGGTGGTGGTGGCGCGTTGGGCTGGGTGTCAATATCACAATACGACTCTATGATACAAATTTAAACATAAATCTTTATATTACAAGTCAGGGCAATGAGGACCCATAATACATCAGTCATCAAAGCAAATAATATATGAGTACAAACATAGTTAGACAAGTTTTACCTTAAGAAATCTATTTTCAGATCAAAGAAATTAAAGGAAGTTTGGAGGAATGTAGTACTTGTAATTCTCATATTCGTTCCTGCCAAAATAATGCTAATCATTTCGTGGCAAACTTTGGGAAATCACAAGGACAAACTGATGTATGGCTTGGATCTAGCCCAGAGGGAGTCTTAGACATTTTCAGGCATGATTGTAACCCTTGATTTTTCTAGTATACAAGAATTATTTTGCAAAATCAAAGAAATTTCTACATGCCAGAGAAAATCACGTTAGTTGACTCACCATACATAAGTTAAGGTCTGGTGGTTGAACAACATGTATTGTAGTATCATTACATTCATTCTATTATTTGTTTTCTACAAGGCAAGAAATACGCATGTAAGTTGAGGGATGATCTTTTGTATGTTTTGCACAGGTTCTAAGCCATTTGAGATATTTGAGTTCACTTCTAAAACCTCATGCAAAACAAGTATGTAGTCTACGTTGTAACTAGGACCCGAACCCAGAGGTGGGTGCACACCATTAATAACATTGTCCATATTCCATACGTGTGCAATCATATCAAAGACATGTGAGCATATGACATAGTAAAGATATAAATCTACCATAAAATGCAAGATAGCGAATCAAACTGGCTAGGAGAGAAGTGGCGCATGTGCTAAAATTGGAGATAACTGAAGCTGCAAAAGCTGATATACATACATCACCGTGAGCTACCGAGGCACCTTCACATAAGCAATTCCTAAAGGATGAATATAGTTTATTCCAAGTCTCTCAGTGATATACCTCTAGTGATCATATATGCAAGAATTGGCTATCACATAGTATGACCTAGCGAGTTCAGTAGGCTTGAGAGGCATCAGGGATTAGGGCTAGTTTTGTTCGTGTCCTCATGCCATCCGGCCTGGCCTGGAGCATGCTGGGCCTTTTTCAGCAACTCGTTCGGTTATTGTTCAACCCAAGATACATGAGTGGCACAACAGCAGCACAGGTTACATATGGAACGGATGGAACGTGTGCAAAAAACAAACAAACATATGGAGCGTGTGCAGGTTGGATCGAGACGGGCTGTACGTGATTAATTGTGACATGGGTTGGATTGGCATGTTGACTAGTCCGTACATGGAATGAATGGAGTACAGAGTGTTCTTAGACCATCCCGGATCCCCAGTATGGCTGAGGGAAACATCACTGATTGTTGGTCCGAGGCATGCATGTAGCACAAAGCGGCTAGCTACTTCGTTGCTAATTAACCGAGTACGGAGTACCCCAGTATGGAGTAGATAATTGCATGGAGAGAGTGAAATATGATGCTTTGTCGGTTGCCGCCATTCCCGCCACCCTAAGCCTCCTTTCCCCTCGACTGGCTGGAGCACATCCGGCCTACAAAATGGAAGGCCAGGATAAAGCTCACGCACAGTCACCTTCGTTATCGTCAATTTATTTGCCGCACTGTTACAATCCGGATACCCTACGAAATGTTTTATAAGCTTCCCATGCAGGCACGAAACCAAACAACTTCCTCTCAAACTTTGTTAGGAAGAAATTAACGACTGCTCCGACCACTGTCAGGCCTACATGTGAAGCCACCAACAAAACAACCCCAACTGTTTTAGGTCTCCATCTAAAATTCCCCCCACCCAAACAGAAGTTGCCACCAAGTGGACCCACGATAGATATAAATTACTCACGATAAAGGACAACTAGTTCTCCTGGAAAATGCTCGGCAGCCCCAGACCTACCAACGATTCATGGCGGTGGCTTACTTCAGACTGCTCGGACTACTTCTAGGCGATTCTTAGACTGCTCGGAGACCCCCTCACGCCGTCTCCCGTGTCACTCCCCCCGCGGGCGACCCGGAGCCCAACCTGCTGCCGGCCAAGCCCCCCCCCCCCCCCCCCTCACCGCGCGGGGCCATTTTCTCCTCCTGGCAGGGGTGGTGCGTAGGACTGGACGTACGAGCGAGCTTTCCGGCTCGGCCCGAAACTCGCTACAGCTCGGCCCATTACAGCTCGGCTCGACAGGTTAAATGAGCGGGCCCAATTCTGAAAACAGGCCCGATTCGTGAGCGAGCCGAGCCGAGTTTTGGCCGGTCCAGCTCGGTGACTCGTTTGCGGCCCAGCCCAATCCATCGTCAATCTCCATCGCTCGCAGCCTCGCACTCCCTCGTTAGGGCACAAGAGACGCAGAGACAGCGCCGCCTCGCCGCTTTCTCTGCTCTGCCTCCCCCTCGCCCCTTTCTCTCCCCTGTGCCGCAAAGCTGGATCGGCGGCGACGAGGGACGCCCCGTTTCCTCACCACTCCGACAGCAACGGGCTCGACGGCAACGGGCGGCGCCACCTCTCCTCACCACAGCAGACGCAGACGGACGCGCCTCCCCTGGTTTCTCGCCGAACGTGACGAGCACGAGCAGGTACCTCCTTCCTTTCCTATCTATAGCCGCAGCTCTCTGAACTAGTACGTGTGTGATGGATCAATGGATGGATGGATCGATGGATGTGCTCATGTAGCTGTTCCTTCCCAAACCCTAGCCGTGTCTAAACTAGCATGCATGACGCATCTGATTTATTGATGGATGCATGGATGGATCGATGGATGTAATCATGTAGATGTAGGGCTAGATGGATGGATCATGGATGGATGTATTATAGTCTGTAGGGCTAGATGTAGCAGATCCGGATGGATGGATCATGGATGGATGGAGTTGTAGGGTAGAATGGATGGATAGATCAAAATTTTCATTGATTCCATGTGTAATTAGTTTTCTGCTGTTGATGATCTACTTGATGTAGCATAGCAGCTTGAAAAAAAATCTACTTGCTTGGAAAATTACATTGACTCCATATGTAATTAGTTTACTGTTGTTGATGATTGACTGTTTGTTGTTTGCTGATGTGTGCAGACGCCTATCGTCGCAACAATGGACAAGGAAAAGGGGAAGGCGAATGGGAAGGAGAAGGAGAAAGAGAGGACCTTGGACTCCATTATGAAGAGCAAGGTGCCGGTCTCGGGGATGCAGAAGGGGAATGGGAAGGGCAATGCAGCAGCTACTACGCGGCTGCCGAGGAAGCTCGCAAATGATTGCAGCAATGCCCCAATCGCTGAGTTGTTGTATAGGGTAAAAAAGAAACCTCCGCCTCGACGTCTCCCTGACCCCGCCGGCGCTGGTGTGTGTGCTGCAATCACCGCTGCCTCCGGCTCCGCAAACTACTATGAGAAGGAGGCTACATCTTCCCAGGTATGTATGTGCCAAATATATATTTGTGCAAGCTCATGTATGTGCTGTTTTTGCTTTTTGAAAGTCAAATTTATGTGTGCCCATGCTCATATGTGCTGTTTTTGGTACCCAAATGTCAAATATATGTGTGTCCAAGCTCATGTGTGTGTTGTTTTTGTGTGCTAGGCAATGGAGCATGATAAGCAAGCAGAGGAGGATCATGAAGAGGTGGAAGAGGACGAGGAGGAGGACGGGGAAGAGCAAGATACTTTGTTTGAGGTGCCGCTCGGGGCTGGTGACAAATCAGATTCAGATGGGTTTGTGGATAGTGAAGAAGAAGCCTTCGAAGGTGATGACATGTCCGAGGATGGTCTAGGCCTTGGTCCTACGCCTCAAGAGCAAGAAACCGTACTTCTTAGTTCGAGTGAGGATGAAGCAAGAAAAGCGCAACGAAAGAGTGCCAAGAAGCGAAGAGGTCAAGCTCCTTCGAGGTTGAGGTCGGCTGTTTGGACCTTCTTTCATAAGGTAGAGGTGCCATCGAAAGAAGGTTTGATGGAGTTGAAGGCACAATGTAATTATTGTGACAATCAATATGCATATGTCCAAGGTGGAAGCACCTCATCCATGGGAAGACATATGGACACATGTAAGAATTACAAGGACAAGGTTAATAGGGATCTCATCCAAGCTACTCTGTTTTTTAGAAAAACCAATGCAACAACAAGTGGTCCAGCTATCCAATGCATTGAGTATGATAAGGACCTCATCAAGGAGGTCATGGCAAAGATGATTTGCGTCCATGAGTACTCATTTAGAATGGTTGAACATAAATGGTTCAACATTCTCATGAAGTGCTTGAATCCAAACTATCAACCTATTGGAAGGAAGGCAATAAGAGCTGAATGCATGAGGGTTTTCAAGAAAGAAAGGGAGTTGCTTCAAGTTGCCCTAAAGGATGTGGACTTCATTAGTCTGACAACCGACTTGTGGACTAGCAACCAGACCATATCATATATGTGTGTGGTTGCACACTTTATAGATAAGGATTGGAAGATGCAAACACGTGTTCTTTCTTTCATAGATTTGGATCCTCCTCACTCCGGGCATGTGATTTCAGATGCTATCTATGAGTGTGTGACTGAATGGAAGATAGAGAAGAAAATTATATCTATCACACTAGACAATGCTTCAAACAATGATGTTGCGGTCAGAGGTTTGAAGGCAAAGTTTGCTGTTCGGAGAGGTATATACTTGCTGTTTTTGTTGTACATATGTTCATATACTTGCTGTTTTGGTTGAATATATGGTCATATTCTTGCTGTTTTTGTAGTACATATGCTTTGTTTGTCCATCACACTAGACAATGCTTCAAATATATGGTTATATGCTTGCTGTTTTTGTTCTACATATGTTCATATACTTGCTATTTTGGTTCAATATATGGTCATATTCTTGCTGTTTTTGTAGTACATATGCTTTGTTTGTCCAAATAATGATATTTTGGTTTAACATGCTCATATGTGTGCTGTTTTGGTTGAATATATTGTCATATGCTTGCTATTTTTTGTAGGTACGGGCTTTGAAGCCAAATATTTCCATGTCCGTTGTTGTGCACACATTATCAACTTGGTGGTGCAAGATGGGACAACCATCATGGCCCCTTTGATAGAGAATTTGAGAGAGACGGTTAAGTATTTCAAGAAGTCACCGAGTCGCCTCCACAAGTTTGTTGAGACTTGCAAAATATTGGGTGTTGAGGTTGGCAACCATTTGCATCTTGATTGTGTCACGCGGTGGAGTTCAACGTACCAGATGCTTGATACAGCCTGCCCGTATAGGGAAGCCTTGTCCTCTTATGCAGCTTCAAATGCCAACTATCAATGGGAGCCGGAAAAAGAAGAATGGGACAAGTTTGAAGTTATTAAGCCATTGCTCCTCTCTTTATCTCGTGTGACAACTGCGTTTTCAGGGCAATTATATCCCACCTCCAACATATTCTACCCTCACATTGTCAGCATCAAGATTGCTTTGAGAAAAGCCATGGCTCATGATGATGAATGCTACAAGAAAATGGGTGATGCAATGATGGATAAATTTGACAAGTATTGGGATGAGCCGAACAATGTCATGGTGCTTGCTACCATCTTGGACCCAAGGTACAAGATGAGGTATGTTGAGTGGTGCTATCACCAAATGTATGCTGTGGGGAAAGCAAATACTGAGAAGAATATTGTGCGCGGAGAGTTGGACACATTGTATGAGAAGTTTGTTGCGAAAAATAAGCAAGCTGGAGAAAGAGCTAGTGGATCATCAGCCAAGAACAATTGCAACACAAGTACCTCGATGCCACTTATGGATTGTGAGTTTCAGTCCTTCTTATCAGCAACTTCATCAACACCATCAAAAAGTGAGCTTAGAAACTATCTAGATGACTTGAATGAGGCAATGAATCCTATGTTCAATCTTCTTGATTGGTGGAGGGTGAATGCACCTAGATACCCCGTATTGGCAATGATGGCAAAGAGGTTCTTGACTGTCCCGGCTACCTCCGTGTCTTCGGAATCAACTTTTAGCACGGGTGGAAGAGTTTTAGGTATGTCTACTTGTTACATTGGATGTTAACTTGTTAACTTGTCATCCTATCTTTGAACTTAGATATGTCTACTTGTGTGGTTTTAGATGACTACAGGAGTTCTTTGAAACCAGAAATGGTGGAAGCCTTGGTGTGCGGTGCTAGTTATATCAAAGGTTCTCACAAGGACTTCAATGTGGTGGTATGACTCCTCTCTTTTCTTCTATGCTTTCTGTCTATTTCTTGTATGTGGCTAACTTCCAAATAATTAGGAGAGAGATGAAGATGAGGAGGACGATGTTGAGAATATCAAGTTGCCCAAGATTGTTGATGTGGGGGATAACAACAATTGGTAACTATTCTTTTGACATGTTTCAGTTTTCATATCTTTACATGATCCCAATATGTTTCCAAATCTGTGTTACATGTAGATAATCGTCATGTTGGTGTTGCTCTTGCTACTTTGAAGATGGATGTCTACATGATCTTGTCATGTGGATTGTTGAGGTCAACGTGATCGTCTCGAGCCATTTCTTTTGTTGTCATGAACTTCGAATTATGTGTTTGTTGTGATGAACTTTGGATTATGTGTTTGTTGTGATGAACTACGGTCCTTGAATGATGTTGTGATGAACTACGGTCCTATTGTTTCGCTGTCAACATTTTCTCAGTTTTTATGTCAATACTTGATGCTTTGCTGTGGAAGCTTTGTGCTATGCAAAAAATTTCGTGTGGCTGTCAATATTTGATGCTTTGCTGTGTAAAGTTCAAAGGAAGTGCTGTCCAAAATTCAATAGATGAAAGCTTATTTTTCATTTCTATGACCTTTTGTTAAAACAATAGATTGCTGAATGTTCCACTTTTAGCAATATAAACTTTTTGTTTTTCAAAATATGGGTTTAATTGCTGCAAAAAAAATCAAAACTGGACTATATACAGAGGTTCTGTACTTTTGGGGGCAAATGGCTTGCGAGCCGGCTCGGTCTGAGCCGAGCCATAGCTGAAGCGAGCCGAGCCGCCTGAGGTCGGCTCGTTGGCTGAGCGAGCCGAGCCGAGCCGAGCCGCTCCGGAGCGAGCCAAAGCCAGGCTCGGATCAAGCTCGGCTCGGCTCGGCTCGTGTCCAGTCCTAGTGGTGCGGTGCGGGGCTCGCCCTCCTTGCCATGGCGCGGTGCGGCTCTCATTCCCCGGCTCCAACCTTCTTCCCCGACGTCTTGGGGTCCTTCCTGGCATGGCCCCACTCCCGTCGCGCGTTGGCTCGCGGCTGTGAGGCCGGGCACGAAGCGGGGTGTTTAGGCGGCGGCTCTAGGATACTCTACCCAGATACAATCGATGGTGGTTGGCGGCGTCTTGGGAGTCGGCCAATGGCGCTGGAGGGTGGTGGTGGCGCGTCGGGATGGGTGTCCTTGGGTTGCATCTGGTCGAGTGCGGGTGGCATGTAGGCAAGGCTCCGGCTGTCCGGTGGTGCGGGGGTGGCATGCAGGGAGAAATCCTGATGGGGTACTGGGTACCTCCGCTGATCTCTGGTCAGATCTACTCAGACCTGGCCCCTTGGTCGACAGCGGGTGGGATGGCAGCAAACTTCTAGTTTGCAGCAACGGCGTACGTGGTGGCGGTCCACGGTGGTGGTGCAGGGCGGTTCAAGGCAGCAGCCGGACAAGCTCCAACGTCCGGCTGTTGGCGAGCTGCTTGTGTGGATGCCCCTGGTTCCACTCGTGGCAGCAGGTTATGGCAATTCGGGCACCTCCTGTCATTGGACGTGTGTCTGGTACCTACCGGATGCAGATACAGGCCGGGAGCCGAGTTGGGCGTTGCAGGGGGTGATGTAAGGAGAGGTCCCGGGAGTGATGGGTGGCGCCGATGCGGTCGGGCGGCCCTTCACCGGCAGGGGTGCTCGGTGTCGACATGGTCTGCCCTGGCTTCACCTCTTCTCCGACCTGCTGGCTCCCCGATCGAACTGGTTTTTTCGGTCTTTGTGGCCTTGTAGGTGGTCGAAGCATGCCGCTCAGTGCATTGGTTGCAGCTATGGAGGGCATACGGTCCGTATTGTTCCTTGGGCGGCAGCCCGGGTGGTGGGAGCTGCGGTGCTCGTGAGCTAAACTCGCACCTCAGGTGCGAACGGTTAGCGGCCATGGCCGCATGGGCGGCCTTGTGGGCCCGTGGCTGGCGTTTTGACGATCTGTGGCGGTGAAGGAGTTTTTTGCCGTGGTGAAAACCCTATCTGGCTTGGCCAGGCCGACGGAGGTGGCGCTCGTGGACGTCGTCATCTTTTTTAAGTCTTCCTTTTCCTTTCTCGTGCTCCGGATGAAAATCTAGATCTTTGGATCGGGGGTGGCAATGCTTTGGTGTTGTGTGTGTCCTTCCTGAAGGCACCGTTTTGAGGCTTCCAGTTCATCGTCTTTCAGCTTCACCTTTTCACGGGTTCTCCAGGAAGAGCTCCGGCGGCTCTACTAATTTATGTCGATCCGGGTAGTGTTATTGTAGGCCTTTGGCACGTATGTACCTGGTCTTGAGTGTGTCAGTGTGTTGGTGTGTTTAGCCTTTTTTAATAGGTGATTCTTACGTACGGCCAGATGAAAATATGTACTCTTAGGGCATCTTCAATGACGACCCGTAAATTTCCTCTTGAGGCCGCCAACCAACGCTGCCTGCGTACATTTCAAACACGTTTTCGACAAACCCGGTGAAATTCATGCAAACACAACGGATTTCATCTAAACCAGACAAAATTCATTACATTCTGGACATATTTTAATTAAAATAGCTAAAATTATGGGCACGCCAGCCGCGCTAAGCTCTATTCTTACGACACGGATAAACTACACTAGTCTACGGCCGGCCGCGGAAAACCATATTGTCTTCCTCACGTTCGGCAGCCAGCTTGTCGGACTGCCTTGAGCCCCAGAGGTATATTTCCCCCCGTATCTTCCCTATGTTCGGCTGCGCTGCTCATCGGGGTGGCAAAGGGGGTGCTTCTGTCGGAGGGGATTGGGGGCTCCGCATCCGTGAAGCCGATGCGAGGGTCGACGATGGTCAGCTTTGAACCGGGCAAGACACGGGTTGTGTACGCCGGCGTCGCCTTGGCCGTGGCCTCCCATGTCCTACTTCTTCTCGATGACCTCGGCGGGCGTAGACGTTCAGGGCGCCGCGTCGCCGACCTCCATTGGCATGGCGTGGTCATAGACACGTTGATGGCAGACGGCGCGAGCAAGAGCATCATAGTAGGAGCGGTGCGACACGGCATTGTCCACTCCTCGGCGAGCCGGCTTGCAGCGGCGAGTTTGTGGAACGACGCGCCAGCTATGAGCTAGCCCGCTGCCGCTTGGAAAGTCAACGGAGACGGAGCACATAGTTGCCTGGCTCTTATCCGACGGGCTCGGCGGGCCACCCAGCCAGCTTGTATTCTGAAAAACTCGCCTTTCTGCTCACAGGATGCCATGGAGTTTGTGAAAAAATCATGTGCAAGGAGGAGATGGAAGCGGAGAGTGGTATGATTTTTCTCGGCGTCTGGCATCGTATAAATAGCATGGGGACGGCCGGAGCCAACCAGCGTTGTCTTCAATGATGAGAGGCTCGCGAACGAATGTGTGGTCGGAGTAGGTTTCTTCGCACACGCGTGGGTTTTAATGGAGGAAGACATGCAATCTATGACCGTTTGAATGCGGTGAGAAGGCGTGTTCAGTCGGGCGAGCAGCGGGTAGCGCTCTCTCAGCCGGTGCGCCAGTTCAATGCCGGTAGTGAGAGGTTGCACACCGCTTCAATGCCGGTAGTGAGAGATCGTGTCCATCTGCGCCGCCCTCTTGTCCGGTCAAATCGCGTGCATCAATGCCGACCGCAGCGTGCTGTGGGCCAGCATGAATGTGACGCGGCAAGCGGCACAACTCGTGGGATGAAAGTGCGTGAGACGCGAGTCAACGGTTTTACGTGGGTCAGGGTGGTCAGAAAAAGACGTGGCTGCTATCCAGATGCCTGCAAAGATCC